>NW_025764284.1:1200000-1800000 GCF_021365285.1 Talaromyces proteolyticus | reverse complement strand
GTCAACTACATACGGTTGGAAGTACAAAAGGGTAACAAGAGTCCCGATGTTAGCTCAAAGTCGCTCTTTAATGACGATGCATACCTGAAGCCGGTCCTTGACGACGATGCGTTGCTCTATAGCTTGGATGACTTGGCGGATGACGGTGAAGAAGACGGCACCAATAACCAGAACACAGAAAAACGTGTCCATGACCTTGAGGAAGAGCTGGAGCTCCTTCGAGGTCAATTCGCCAATTACAGATTAGACGTGCAAAGGTCCATGAGTGAGCAGCTTCAGTCAACTGATGACTCAATGAGTGCGAAACCTGCAGTTCCCAAAACCGAGAGCAGCAGTAGGATTGAAGAGGCTGATGCAGACTACTTTACCTCATACTCCACCAATAGTGCGTTATCAATGTTATTGTTAGTTCATATTTGGCAGCCGGTAACTAAAATCTGACCTGCAGCAATCCACGAGACTATGCTCAAAGACACGATCCGCACGGACTCATACCGAGACTTCATCTATGACAATAAAGGCTTGTTCAAAGGCAAGGTGGTTCTAGACGTGGGTTGCGGCACTGGAATTTTGTCCATGTTCTGTGCAAAAGCAGGGGCCAAAACGGTCATCGCAGTAGACAATTCCAATATCATCCAAAAAGCCAGAGAGAATGTTTACAAGAACGGATTTGCAGACATAATTCAGTACGTCGATTGGGATGTTAAATTCGTCGTGTTCGTCCGCTAATTTGAATTCTAGCTGTGTTCGTGGAAAAATCGAAGAAGTCACTTTGCCAGTTCCCAAAGTCGACATCATTGTGTCGGAATGGATGGGATATGGTCTACTCTTTGAAGCAATGTTGGATTCTGTCCTTTGGGCGAGGGACCATTACTTGAACCCAGGTGGACTCATGGTACCTTCCCATACGACTCTACGGATCGCCCCATATGTGGATTCTGACTTTGTCGACTCACATGTGACATTCTGGAAATCGGTTTACGGCTTTGACATGTCCGCTATGCTTACCAATATCTACGATGAGGCTATTGTCACTACTACGAAGCCCGAACACGTCGCCGGCGATTCCGCCGTTTTCCTCCCACTTCCGCTCCACACCATAACCGTGGATGAGTTGACTTTCTTGAAGAATTTTGAGGTCACTCTCAAAGAAGACATTGATGCACTTGATGGATGGAATATTTGGTTTGACACCTTTTTCATGCCGTCTCCCTCTACAAAATTTGACAACAACGCCGTTCCGTCAGTCATGAAAAAGGAAGGGTTTGTGGCATTCACAACGGGCCCGTTCGGAACAGAGACTCACTGGCAACAATGCGTTTTGCTCGCTGATCACAGTGAGACAAAAGCCGTGCCGTTGAAAAAGGGCCAAGTCATCAAAGGTAGCATAGCCTACCGAAAGAAAGAAGAAGGGTCGCGTGCCCTGGATATTGACGTTTGCTGGAACATTGAGGGTCTTCAAGAGCGAAAGCAGACTTGGTCGTTGCAATGAGCGGAGAAAATGGGAATGCTGGTTGTGGAGTTTAATAGAATTATACGGCGTAAACTTCTCGGTAGGGTAAAAATATTCATACATTGTCTATGTTTGAAAAGGCCGTTGTCTAGGGCAGAGCAGTAGAAGCCAGTGTAGCTTCCAAAACGTCATAATAATAGATCTCTTATCTCAGTCTCAGCGGTCTCGACTTTCACGCTCATGATGACTAGAACGATGTCTTGAATGATGTCGGTCTCTTTCGCGATACTCCTGGGTTTGTTTACTACTAGCGTCTAGAGAGAACCGTTCAAGGCTGTTCAATGAATCTCTTGATCGCGACCGTCTTCGCCGTCTATGTTTATGCTTAGGTTTTTCTGCGCGCTTCAAAGCTTCCAGCTCGCGTAACTTATCTTCTTGCCATTTCTTGCGCTGTCGTTGTACTTCCTTGACGCCTCGAGCACCAGCCTTCATCGCCGCAAGGGGATCGTTTGCATCAATACGCTCCCTTTCTCTTTCTTGCCTCATGGGATCTTCATTTCCCCATACGTCCGTATTAGGCATTCGATCCTGCGCTAGTTTTTCTCGAGAAGCTGACGACGAATACCACGGAGCCTGCCCAACAGACTGTTTATACCCCGCAGCATTTGAGAAGCGCATTGTATACTGGTCTTCGAGAGCTCGTTTCTTCTTAGCTGCTTCTGCCTCTGCCTCTGGATTTTTCTCTGCGCGTTGGTTCCGTGTCATCTCCTTCGTGAATAGGTTGATGTGACCGGCGCTGTCGACGATTTCGACATGCGCATCTTGCTCCTTCTTTTCACTGGTAGCGAGTAGCTCCGTTCTTTTGGCATCGTTATGCGCTGCGTCTTCTCTCGCGAATCTAATATCGCGATCAGTGTCATCTTCACCGGCGAGGCGCCGTCGTTTTCGATATCTTGCAGACCCATCGTCGAGTCTTTTGTGTCCGCGCTCCTCTTCAGCTCTAGAATCAGGTGGCGGAAGCGGCGGTGTAGGAACGTGCTCGCCACGAAGTATTCGTATTCGTCGCTCAGCGTCAACCTCTTGCATGCGTCTTTCTTCCTCCTCCTCTCGGGCTTTGGCAGCCTCCTCGTCGCGCCGGACTCGGGCTATGTTGTCTGGATTGTAGACGTTCCATGATTTTTTGCCTAGGAGGTGTCTGGCAATAAGTTAGTGTCAGTAATAATACCCGCACGTTACTTACTAACTACTTACAAAGGCATCGTAGAAAAAGATATGTCGCTTGGCAATAGATGATTTAGAAGCCGAGTTGAAGGTCACGAAATGACGCCACTGCGGCTGGGCGGTGAGCCGAAGGGTTATTGTGATGGCAAAATCGTGACTGCTTCACACTTCATTTACCTTCTTGGACATCTTCATTCCCATATCGCACGTATCATTATATACTATTAATACCTATAGAACCCAGACTATACATGTGAGGCTCCGCTTGAAAGAGCTTTGACTGTTAGCAGGGCTATTTCAATTCCCTAGGGCTTCAAAGTCTGCTCGAATTGATCTGCATATCTCATCAACCAGCGCATACTCCTCCTCTATCGGCACATCTAACGCTCCAGCTTGCCAGGTTACTGTGCATACCAAGTTGCCATCCTTAACACTAATAAGATTAAAGACAAGCGGCCCACTGAGAACATTTCCAGGCTGAGCGAAAACCATCTTACTGATCTTGCACTTATGATTAGGGTTGCCCCCAGTGCCGTCAAAAGCAAGAAGATTGCTCACTTCGTACGAACAATCCCGTTGCTGCCCGATTTTACTTAGGGTCCAAGTTCTGATATTGGGGGCGTATCTCAGCAAGCCAATTGCTTGATCATGCAGCCTCGTCCCGCATTCAGCGAGTTTTTTGGTCATTGAACTCGCAGCCTCCCACATCTCATCCGAAAACGTAGGATCCGCGACATCAGATAAACGTGGATGTATCTCGTAATGGCCAGAAACGAAAAGACCCCATGTGTAGTTCGGTATGCCAATAGACCCTCGCATATCAACAGCGGTGCCCGAAACGAAGTTTGTGACGTCGCGGTTGGGAATGGCCTTGCTTAACGCCCGGACGATCATCTGGTGCACTGTTGCAGTGACCTTGGCGTCATGGTTTCTCGAAGCTTGCAGGGCCTTTTGTACTAAGGGAGCCTCGATCTCGAGAATTCTTGCTCTGCTATTGTGGGTAGGCGCTGGTTCGAAAATGCGTGAGCCACTCCAAGTGCCAGCATCGACAGTGCTGGCGGCTGCTCGGAGCCCGAATATTCGCGCTAGGAACTTTGGCAAGTATACTGCTATCAGCGGCCCAAGGAGGAACTTCCAAGATATGGGGAGCCTTTCAGGCGTGTCAAATGGTGGCGGAAGTGTTCGGTTTGGTGGAATTTCCAAAAGAGGCCCTTTCTCCTCTGTACCAATAGTATGTTGCCATGCCTCTAGAAAAGTGCGATGAAATGTGAGTCCGACGATGCCGTCCCCGATAGTATGGGAGAATGCAAAGGCTACAAAGCAGCGTGTCACAGCAGAGCCATGCGGCGAAGCTAGAGGGAGAACAACGATTCGCCAAGGTGGTATATCAGCAGGCCATGGCCTGTCGAGTATTGGTAGTAGGACCTTTTCGAAAATTGATGTCTCTCCATTGCTATTGATTGCGTCGTCGTGAATTGTAGACAAATGATTGTCCAAATTTAAAGTCGACACACTTTCGAATGCTGGTTTTTCGGTATCCTTATTCTTAACGACGACGCTCAAGTATGGATGCTTCGAGATACAAAACTTCAATGCCGGAAAGAAGGACTGAGCCGAAGTGACGTCTATGCTTTCATTCTCGACCTCGTAAACTGCTGCTATGACGAGTGCGTTGTAAAAACCGACGTCTTCGCGACTAATTGTGCGGCGTTCATTAGGGCCTACTGTCGATTAATGCTTCGAGCGCCATTCTCATTCAGGAATTGTCACTAACTTGCGAATCGCATGAATGTTCGTGGCTGCGACATTTTAATCGTAGACCGAGTAAATCTGCTGTTAAGGCAAGATTATCGGGATTATCGATAATTGCCTCAGGTTCGTATGGCAACATGTACCGCCAATACGGACTATGTTAGGATGAAGTTAATGGGCAAAAGTTGTATGGATTCTTTGCCGTAGGATGACCAACATTCTCGCGCGTACTCAATACGCTAAAGCTCCACCTATTTTCAGACAACGCCGAGCTGTTCTAGAATTGTCAGAATATTTGGAACTAACAAAATTTAGGGATATGTTCAATCCGTAAAATTACAATCTACAATACAAGAATAAAACTGATAAAGAGCAGATTTATTTCATTTAAATATAAGATAGAAATGGTGGTCGCTGCTCTACAAACACATTTGTTTAAGAAAGATTTTGATCCATGACCAGAATGCAGAGGCCCAACGAAGAAATGCGGACAAATAATCAATCAGCCATATATAAGAAAATGATGGGGATATCAATTTATACAGCCAGCGGTATTGACAAATAAAATGCTACACGCAAGTTCTACTCTGGTATTCAGTCCCTTTTTATGTTTGAATCCATACATATTGAACACGGAGGGAAATTCTTCAACGCCCCTATAGCGTAATGGCTAACGCGTCCGACTTCCAGTACTTAATCCATCCAAATTGCGAAATGGGTTTTTGCTGATCTGAAGATTGCGGGTTAGTCTCGCCAGGTCCTTTCGACTCCTTTTTAAGCACGTGACCAGGCCATAGTATAGGCCAACCAACAAGTATGTTAGGCATTTTGCAGTCTTTTTAGATTGCGGGTCGGTTTATTCTAATAGTCTATTAGGTCATAGTATTGGCGATATTCTGTTTGGAGTAGACAGTAGATGGTTTGTTATTTGCTAGGCTGTTGCATATACTGTACGCCGCCGCCTCCTGAGAATTCTTCACTCTTTTCCACAATTTCCAAAGAGAAAAACCATAGAAGCAGCTCACTACAAGATTTCAAAAATCCCGAATATATTTCTCTTTACTTTAGTTGTTCTATTGGCTTTCATGGCGTCAAATTTCCACTCCTTCGGTACAGACGAATAAAATGCGCGCATTAATGCGTTCAGTAAAACTTCAAACTATTCTTGATTTCTTGATTTCATGATTGGTGAATCTAAACAGTCCTCAAAAACGGTCTTACTCAAACTACGCTCTTAGTCAAGCCCAGATTTTGTTTCCTGCTTTCGAAAAGTCACTCCAGATCTAGAGATGATATATTCCAAGCTTGAAACAGCCATCCCACGATCTACCAAGGCAATTCATGGCTACAATAACCTAAATGATATCCACTTATAATCGTTACCCAAAGCTGATCATGAAAGATGCCCTGTGGTGTATCTAGAATTTGTTCGAGACAATAACCGTGAAGGAGAGGGAGGCTTATACAATGGGTCAACTCGGATAACAATTCGTCTTCTTCTTCATCTTCTAACTATGGCTGGCATATGTTTATGGAGGCTTATCGTAAACTCATGGTTGAGTATGATATTACTGAATCGCTGTTCTGCCTTCTTAACCAATTATTTCCAGCAAAAAACCCTCTCATATTCGTCAACAGAGAAACAGAAAATTTCTATGTTATCCCACTCTAATACGAGGTATTCCTTCCTTATCCTAGACCAGTGCTGCAATCCTGCCAAAGCTAAGAAGGTGTACTTCCCAGGCGTAACCATGGCCATGGTTTTCTTCCATTCAATGACTTGAAAATCTCAGTAGTATTCTTGTCAAGGAAGAGCCCGACAACATCAGCATAGCGACTGCTAAGCTGTTTTGCCGGCCTCTTCAATAGATTGTCCAGTTGGCGTTCAAAACTAGTATTAATGATACCCACATTGGTACCTACCTCAAGCAGTGCCTTGACACATGACCCCCCAGCAAGAGAGACTGCCCAGTGAAATACTATATTTCCACTCTTATAAATTCTCTGCGAAAGGGCCTTCTCTATTTTATCTCCTTGAGCACTCGTCAAAAGAAGTCGTAAATAATCAGCACTATAAATAAATAACGACACGTCATTTTAACCGAAAATAGAACCCAGAGAGTAAAAGAGTCATGAACATGTTTAGATGTATAACTGTGGTGACAACGATTAATTGATTGATTGAAGCATAAAATTTACACTAAGAATGACAACTCCGTGGGTGACATACATACCATCAATTGACGTATATGTACTTCCAAATTTATTGTATATTAGGTAATTCGAATTAAGGTTTTCTCAAACCCTTTGGTGAAAGGTATATATTCCATATACCCGAAGGCAACTGGCCCAGAAACTGACAAAGATCAATGCGACGTGACGGGAATGTGATGACTTTTGACAAGGGAGGAGGCGGCGGCAAGCTACACCACCTAACCCTAACGTAGTGAGGGGTTTAGGCTGGCACTGACAGAGGAGGGGCTATCTAGCCCTAGTCCTATACCAGACCGAGTAATGATTCAAGGCTTTGCCCTAGGACGAAGGAATCGTCCTGGCGATTGTATTAATAGCGTCACGTCAGGTAATGAAATAGACGAAAATGGCAGGTGGAGGAGCTATTTTACAAAGGGGGTACAGGCCTACAGAGGTATTCTGGAAATAAATACTGTATTTTTATGGCTTTTGTATGGGCGAAGGCTGTAGCGACGCACTAGGAGCCCTAATGACCACATTCACCATAGATTGCCGCCGTGGTCAGAGGCCGTGGAAAGTGGAAAAGTGATTAATTGTGGTATCTGAAACACAAAAACACGAAAACTAGCACAGAACCAAGACAAACATGTATCCGCCCAAACCAGGAAAAAAAAATACCAGCCCTAAGCCCTCCCGTGACGAATTCGGGGGGTCAATACACACAAGAAAGGAAATAGAGGGAAAAACCAGTCATACAAGCCTATCCCGATACGGCAAAACCCATAATTTTTACGTGCCCTGATATAGCCAGTAATTCATTAGCGTCGTTTCAGTCGGTCGTTTCAAGAATCGTCGTGGGGGTCCCCCTCCTCCGTGGGGAGAACGAGAGACGATCGATCAGTACTCGTCGTCGTAGGTGTACTTCTTCGTGGCACGGCGATACTCGTCGGGATGGGCCTTCTCGGCCTTCACTTTGAGGGCACTAGTGAAACAAATGCACGTCAGTCTAGCGATCTTCGCACTTTGACGCAGTGGCTCGTAGAATTTTCGCCCAATCATCTGGAGCACCGTTTCGTTGCATGCAAGGGCACACGCCAAGAAGCAACGTAGCGGGATTCTCGCTCCGCTGGCGGAGCGGAGCGGAATGTATCATATAACACACGGCAGGTGGGGAGGAATGCTCATGCAAGGTACATCAATTGAGGTACTAGTGACTGCACTCACCTCACGCGCTTCTGCGTCCATTCAAGATCTCTCTTCGTCTCCTTCGCTGCTTTCAGACCCTCGTTGAAATTGGCGCGAACGCCTTTCAAGCGCCGCTGAGCAAGCGCCTGCAGTTCCAGCAGCTCTTGCTGTTTGGCGTTGAGGTGGCCGGAACTATTCAATTCACGTCGTTAGACACCGGAATCGTCACGATTGTGAGCCAAATTCAACGTCACCAACCGACCGCATTCGCAGCAACCAATTTTTCAATTCGAAAAAAAAGCCTCCTGCGATGGCGGAAAGCTGTCGCGCGAATTTAGCGATTATATAGGATCCAGAAACTTACGTCTGTGCTTGCGTGACCAATCCTCGATCCAGCCGGGTTGGGTCGAAAGTATCGTGCACTCGGTCGTTCAACATATCAACAACATCGACGCCAGACATAGCGCTGGAATCGTAATCGCCGATACTGCCGGCATAGCCGCTCGAGGGTACGCTGTACCCTGCGGTTGTTCGACTGCCGGCGGTTGTGCTGGCGTCAGAGAATTCTGACGGGGGAGCTGCAACACGGCCGACTGGGTAAAGACCAGCTGGAGCTGGAGCTTTTGATGGCACGTTCATGGCCATTGTTGGCTGGTAGTAATAGTGCTGGGCAGCCATTATGCGTCTGTCGTGAAATTGCTAGAGCAGAGTCGAGGGGGTGATAATGAAGACTCGGGTTTAGCAGTGCTTTCTGCGAGTCACGTATGGATGAATTCAAGCAGAAGGGGAATAATTCCCGAATGCAGATCAATTGATTTGAGAAGGCGGTCGAGGCTTGTGTGGTTGAATGGTCTTAGGCAGAAGAGCAAGAAGAAGGCACTAGGGAGCTATCGTCTTGGTCAAAGAGAATCACAGTTGGGGGAGTGGAAGTGATAAGAAAGGAAGGAGGAGGAGGAGGAAGACTCGAGGAAAAGAAGGCGCCTTTTATACCCTTCACCCCGGGGGTCCTCCCCCAAAGAGGAAAACGCCATCAGGACTCGTCTGTCCGTCGAGGAGGGGTGTTATGGGTTGCCCGTTTGCGCGGGGGTCTCTGGTGCATCGACTGACTTTCCTCGCTCGTTCCGGATATCCCTCAACACCCCGGCCGGCGAGGTCTGGCTCCTGGCTATCGGCCAATTCGATTCCTCCCTCGCCCTCCGACCCCGCTCTGGGTCGGGGGGGATTGAGAGGAGAGTCCAGCCAGACGCGTCTCTTTTTCGAAATGGACCCCCACTCAGTCCGTGTTCCGCCGGGCCGGCCATTAAGATGGTGGCGATGGACGGTCAGAGGTCTTGGGGGGGGGGAGGGAGGAGGGTTGAAAATTTGGTACTAGAAGTCTCCGCCGGACGCCTCTTGCAGTCCGCTCGGATGGGCTGTGCCCAATTAGACTTTAGATTGTGTTACCAGATAGCTCTAGCTTTCTGACAAACTAGGTGATGCTACCCAAAGTGCTTTGCGCGTTTTGGGTAGAAAGCAGCAGAGCAGGGATGAGAGGGGCCGAGATGAATGGAAAGGGTATAAAGGGAAGAGATCGCACGGGCTACATAGTTCCGGCGCAGATTTCAGTGTCTGCCACTTGAGAGTCATTGATATTGTCGTCGTTGATATCACCCGATATATTGTCAAAAACGGAAATTAGTGCCATTACGGCATATCTACGTTTCCTTGAAAAATGTCCACTAGGATGTGCTTAATGCCTGGAGACAAGCATCTTGTTTGGCTGTGCTGATTTTTTCCTCTTCCGGAGGTACCTTTTTTGCTTGGTATCAGTCAGGTATCAGTTGCTAACGGGCTGCAGGTAATTCTCAGAAGAGTGAGCTAGTCAGAAGGGACTTGAGGACACAAAAACCGAGTCCCGGTACTTAGTGTGCCTTGAGAATGCAGCAGCAGCGTTGTGGCATTGCGCGTTAGAGAGTGAGAGCCATGCCTCAGCCAAGAGCGAGTCGGTAACATGGAAGAAACAAAATCACTGGGAAATTAGCTGTGAACGGTTCCCGCAAAGCAAACAAATAGACGACTCTAACGCTGCGGGACGAAATATGGTCGGTGCATTCAGCGGGCCCCGAGGACAGACAAGAAGTTAATCTGCCGCACCCAATTCTAAAACGATCCTGCTCCTTTGTCTTCAGAAAAGGGCCTTTTCAGGTCACTCACTACGTCACTCATCCGAAAATCAGCGTCTCTATTCTCCTCGCCCTTGCTACCCTTTTCTTGAGTAGTAACCGCCGCAAAAAGTCAGTCGACGACAAAGGAGGCGTCAAAAACACGCCCTTAACGCGACCCCCTATATGGCAGACCCTGTGCAGCCTGAAGCTTTTGGATTGGGTGCCTAGTAGCAGTGCCACTTGTCACCTGTGCCATTGGCCGATCCTGCACGAGATTTTCATGAAGAAGACTTCTGAGCGGCACATTTCTGCAGTGTTGTGCATAATGTCCGAAGCCTTGCCTGAGATGTTGCACGCTTGTCTGGTGTTGGCGGGGGTGACGCATGTTACAGCAAGTCATTCTGTCTCTGGCAATCATGGATGCGTTGCCTGAATGTACTGCTAGTCTAGTTTGTGCATCACGAGTTACCAGAGGGTCACTGCCATCTCAGATGGCTATCGGCTCTTGGCGATACAAGCCTGGTTTATTTGGAGGGCTGGCAATTGATGTTTGCGACAGCAATCGTCATGATGGTTATCACTCTACTGAGACTATCTAAATGTGGCTTGGCCTGAATTTCCTAGAGGCTCAAAGGTGACCACGTCTCCGATGGCAGAATGGGAGAAATCAAACCGATTCAGATACCACCAAGTCTCGGGCAATCGCAGTTTCCATCTATTCATTCAGGTATATCAGATATTCTCCAGATCGACATCACATGCTGTGTCTTCTCGGAGAATTCGTTCGGGCTATCTGTCACTTTGTTTAAGGCAGAATCTGACACCGAACATGGTGCCTAATTATTGCAGTCTGCAAAAACACTCTACCGTTTACTATGCGGAAGGGACTATTATTAATAATAATGGCCCAACACCATCGACGCCCTCCTCCTCTTAGAGCGAAGGGGAAAATGACGATTTGGGGCTGACCCGCTTGCTCGTGCTTCCCGACAACTCATCCCGAGAAAAGAGAGAAGGGAGACAAAAAGGGCTTTCTTACTGCTCGCTGCACGTCTGATTCGACGACAACCACAAGGCCACTCGGAACAAGCCTATCAGCTGGATCCGCCGAGAAGCCGTTCGCAGAAGGCCTATTTTCATTTGCCCATGGGAATCGGCTATCACTTGAAACAATTTGGTGCTCGAATCGTCTTGCCCTCTCTCTTGAGTGTGTGTGTGTCTGCGACCACATCTGCCCAATTGGTTTACGGCCCATTCCCGTGGGCCCTTTCTCTTTGGCGATGTCAATCTAGTAGTTGTGTGACGTTACCACTTCTTGATTAACGGCTGAAAAAAGTTTCATCTGACGTATACAGTCAATTATCGCGATATCAAAGTAACACAATACCCCTCATTCCGCAAAATGGAAGACTTTTGTCTTTTGGATTTCGAGACGAGTAAGAAGAGCAGGGATTTCAAATCTATTACGAAACGCAGGCAGTCAGTAATGTAGGCGCGTTAACGAACTACCAACGCATGGCCAGCGGATAATCCACGCCGTTTATGCATTGAATGCATGGCGAGGTCGCATTGGACTGACGACCCCATCTGATTGTTGTCGATTAGTTCATGACAGCAGACAGTAGTAGTAGTAGTAGTAGTAGTAGCACGGAGGACGCATTCGTTGTCAGAAAAGGATCATCCCCCACTTGAAATCCATTATTTGAACGGGCTAGTTGGCATTTGCCCCTCTATATTGCTACTAGATAGTAATAATACTAACACCGTCATAATAATAATAATAAAAGCGCCACTCAATTCCTCGTTCATTTCAAGAACAAAAAAGAGAATATGCAAAGAAAGCTAGCCCCAAAATACCAAGTACAAGCCTGTCCCGAATTTCTAGAAAAGAAACGAGCCGCTCTGATTCGCTTCACTCTATGCCCCTCCGTGCCCCTTAAGGTTTGTCTACACCGCCAGAACCAAAAGCAATGAGACAAAACAGGGCTAGGTCTGTCTGTCCAATCAGCTCCGTGCGTGTCCGGAGTGAGCGCCCCCGGACACAAGGAAAAGTATGGAGCAAATAAGATTAATCAAAAGAAAGCGATATCATAGTCGTTCCCATAAACAAATTATTATATACAAGGAGATCTAAATAACGTTCTAAATAGGTCAAGAGGCCTATGGTTTGGATACGGCCGGCACCGTACCATGGAAGATACAGCCATGGTTCGATCATCTACGAGCAGTTTAGTCTATTGCAGTCCCCACCGCTGGCTCCATGTGATGGGATTGTTAGGTGATACGTAAGTAATGAGTGATAGTGACCACTATGTCACATTTGTACATAATCGCACCGCAGAATGATTGAAGATTAAGAAGTGGTATGCCAACTCCAGCCATGCGCTTGCTACCCTATTATTCAATGGATAAAATGAAGCAGATAATGCGCCGGCTAATTCATAGATATTAATAAATCCCCTAATGCTTATCGTACACATGCATGTTTAAAATAGTCAAAACACCAACTTCCTTGCCGATGAATGAACCCCTGTAAATGTCCGCATAACCCAATCCATGCAGTGAATGCCAAAATACTTTCTTTCTTCCCTTGATAACGACAAACGACCCAGGCTCAGACCATAACCAAATACCAAAGTAATCATTGATCAACCCTCAAATTCCGTTGAACAAAAACAAATGCGGCTTGGTTGTGCGAGACAAGAGATTGATGATTGGGGTATTCAAAGAAGACATGAGGCAAAAAGTGTACAATAAATGCTGTCCCAAAACTGAAATATAAGAAAGGAAAACGCAGGGGTATGAAAGTAATACAAGAATCGAAGTGAAAAAATAGAACATGCAATATAACTCCCGTTTATGCATTATATTAGTGCTAGTAAATTTTTTAATCTTGGAAGCGTACTCCCTGTCGCATGTCCTAATGAGGATCATCATGTCGCCAGTCTTTGCGCTCTCTAAGTAATACTTGAGGCAGAGTCGGGTCGAGAAGCGTCATCATCATCTTCCCAAGCTCATTGTGTTTAATTGGCTTGGTGACGTAGTCATTAAATCCGGCACGAGCTGCGTCGTCAATCTGATCTGTCATAGCATTGGCTGACAACGCCATGATCGGAATATGGGGGAAATGATTTTTCGCCTCCCATGCTCGAATTTCCCGACAAGTCTCATATCCATTCTTAATTGGCATCTGGATATCACACTTTTATAAAATTAGTATCGTCAAGCCACATATAAACGAAAAGAAAAGGCGAGGACTCACAATGATCAAAGAATAGTATCCTGGCTCGTGGGAGAAGACCATATCAACACATTCTTGCCCGTTGCTTGCCGTTTCGGAGACAAGCTTAACTTTGTCTAGGTACTTCAACATGACCTGCGGAATTGTTAGCAATACAATACGGACTAGAGCATGAGCTGAACATACCCCTCGGTTAGTTTCTTCATCTTCTACTAACAGAATGCGGTAGCCCTTGTTCCCAATCACTTCCTTGACCATCTTTGACATAGTCTTGAAGTTGTTGTTGACCTCCCTTGCCTGATCTTGGTTGCGGTCCTTGCTCAGATCACGTCTATTGTCAGGATCAAAGATCCTCGAGAATGCTGAAGGTTTCACCGGCTTTAGCACCGTATCAACTTTGAAGCCGGCCGAGACCAGTTCTTTCATCTTACTGGCAATTTGACGCTTTTGATAGAGATCGCAAATAATGACCACTTCTGGCTTCAGCTTTCCATTACTACCTTGAATGTGCTGAAAGACTTCCAAAATTTCATCGGTTTCAGGAACGTCTAGGACCAGGTGTGAAAAGCTGGGGGAGTCACTTGCGTTTCTGAGATCCTTCCAGTCTTCTGTGTCGGATAGCGCGGTGGTAGTCGCCGGGACCTCTAGAGGAATAACCTGCTCAATATGCTGCTTGACAGCCTCTCGTGCATGATCGAGAGGACAGAGAATCAGAACAGAGTAAATGATAGGTCGTAGGTAGCTTGAACCTAGCGTTTTCTCTCCTCTTGGGCTAGGGTGTACGGTCGACCCACAGCTTTCAGGCGGCGCCGTGCTGTGTTCTTTGTGCAGATGGGATAGTCCATGCTTCGAAGACTCCTCAACAGCAGCAAAATCAGGAGTATGGGCTGCAGAAGATACTGAAGAGCTAGATCGATAATTTGACCCAGACTGAAGAGAAGGGTCTGAGCTGCTAGAAAACTCCGCTAGGGGAGAGAGATCGTGGGGAAGAGATAGGTCTTTGAGCGTAAGAATTTGGACATCAGTCGAGTTGTTTGTCAGGAGGGGCATTCGATGCTGGCTGTCTCTAGGCGAACTTGTGGTGGTTTCTGACAAATCGGAATGGTGACGTATCAATGCTGGGTCCTGCCCATGTTGCGGCGCGTCGACTTTGATGTAAAACGAAAATTTAGCGCCCTGTCCCTCTCGACTGCTGGGGGTTAATCTTCCACCATGCATCTCAACAAGTTGCTTCGACAGGAACAACCCAAGTCCGCTACCAGAATGTTGTTGCGAGCTGTTTCCGCCTAGTTGGCTAAATCTCTGCATTAATTGTTCCGCGTCCGAGGTACTGAAGCCTTTACCAGTATCAACAACTTCAAAATTAAGTAGTAACTCGGTCGCTTTCAGAATATTCGAGGGCTCCTGGAGTACGGAACATCTAGTGTAGATCTCGCCTTGGCTAGTAAATTTGACGGCGTTGCCCATGAGATTGATCAAGACTTGTCTGATGCGGAACCGATCACCAATGACCATACCAGGAACATCCGTATCCATTAGATAGTTTATTTCAAGCCCCTTGTCGATAGCCCTAGAAGCTATAGTGTCAATGGCATCCTCGAGAACTGACCGGACGTGGAACCATGAGTTGACCAGGTTCATCTTGCCAGCTTCAACACGAGAAACGTCCAAAATGTTATCCACCAACTCACGAAGATTTGTGGAGCTATTTTGAATAGTATCCAGCATTCGACGCTGCTCATTGTCCAGATGTGTCTCAAGAATGAAAGGTATAGTCCCAAGTATACCGTTTAGCGGAGTTCTAATTTCGTGAGACATGTTGCTGAAGAACTTTGATTTAGACTCCATCTCCTTATTTAGTTTTTGCATCGCTCGATTCAATTCGCGCTCTAATAGTTTTCTGTCGTTGATGTCGGTGCAAGTGCCATACCAAGATGCCTCTTCATCACCAAAAGTAGTTGTTTGGACTTTAATGAGTCGAACAAGGTGCCAGCGATAATCACCACCCTTGGATCGCAGACGAAGTTCGGTGGTGTAGAATGTACGCCCATTTTCATCTTTTTGGGCTGCAACAATACCTTGATTAACAAGCTCATTAAGTGCAGGAGTCACACCTTGAGCAAAGAAGGCAGCCACACCAGGACGAGATTCTGAAGATACGACTGAGTTGCGGTCCTCGGCTGGTGCAGATTTCAGTTCAGCGATCCCAAAGGACAACACACCGCACTTTTCTAAATCATCTCTGTGGATGTGAGTGGTAAACCCGAAGTTCATTGCTTCCTCAACAGACTGGCCGGTATAAAGCTGCCATTGCTCGTTCGCTGAAATCAGACCGCGGCCCTCAGTTGCTTCAAAAACGATCTGAGGAATAGAATTTGCAAGCGCCCGGTATTTTGCATTGGTTGCATAGACTTCTCGCTCTTGGGCTGCTTGCAACTCTGAAACATGTTGTTCGTGAATATCGAGGAAAGATCCTATCCAGGACACGACTTGGCCGGTTTGTGACAACAACGGATTCGCCCTAAAAATGAACCATCGATAAATGGAGTCATCACCGAATCGTTTCACCCGTACCCTCTCGGTAAATTGGGCTCCTGTTTGGAGGGCCTTAGCCCACTTAGCACATAGAGACTCAAGCTCACTGGGATGTACATTCTGCCAAGGATCCCTGACCGCTAGATCCTGGGGTTGACTTCGTCGGTACGTGTCAAATTTGGAATTAGTCCAAATAACCTCGCCGGTCTGTGCTTTTGCCAAGAATAAATGTAGTGGAACGGAGTTAAGCATCAGTTGGAAAACATGTTCTGAGATAGAATAGCCATCACGATGTAATTGGGCAATGACAGATGTTGAATTGTTTCGGGACGATGTGCGCGTGGGCACAGATGCTAGGTTCGGACGAGTATTATCATTGCCTTCTTCAGCGACTAGTGGCTCCCTCAACATCGAGTCTACCTCGCGAGTTGACTTCGACCTAGAAACGCCAGGTGAGGTTGGTACAGACGGTAAAAATTTTGATTTCGATTTGGATCCACGACCTCGCGAAAGATTCGGAGTGGCAAAATTTCGTCCTCGCTGGAGAGTGAAATAGCTTTCCGCATTATCAATACCGTACCTCAGCCCTAGTGTCGCATTGGATTCACTAGCAGGCCCCATGTTTCCCAACTCAAGCCCAGGTGTGCCGATAATTGACAGAGATGGGCTGGCTTTAGAGTCGCTTGACATCTCACCCGGACTAGACAGACTCGCACGTGCTGAAACAGATCCAGCGTCCGTCATAGTCTGACCGCTTAGACCAGCGAAAAGTTCCATTTCGCTGCTAGCATCAGAAAACGTGCCGCCCAGACCAAGAAGATTACCAAACCGAGTCTTTTCAGCACCCGGGGCAAGCTGGCTTTCAAGCTGAGAGTATTGATGAGCCAAAGAATATGAGGTAGTAAAGTGTGGTATCAAGTAACGAAGGGAGGTTCTCAGATTCGCAGGGTATGGTATTGTAGGGGACAGAAAAGAGATAATGGCTAGGGGGAATCTTAACGTCTCGGCGCCAAAGTCTTTGATTGTAATCGCATGCAACAACGGAATGTGAACAATTGTCTTCGACCCATCAACGCCAATAGCATTGACAGGCTCAGCTTGCGAGTAGTCGTGTGGTGGTGGATTCTTTGCGAATGCTTCCTCATCAACAGCATGATCCAAAAAGAAAGGATTCTGGTCTGGATGCATTCGTGGTGCAGGTGATGGAGCGGGTGATTGTGACCATGGTGACGGCGGGGTTTGCTCATAGTCTTCATATAGTTGCAAAGACTGTCGGTAAGGCGTTTCCTTTTTGCTTGGAACAGTATGTGGATTTAGAGTTGTCGATCTCGACCTTCCATGACGACTCGGTGGGGCAACTGATTTAATATCTGCTTTTAGTGAGGTCTCATCTGGAGCCTTGGGGGGCTCGGTAGCTGGAGTCGTTTGTAATATGTCATTCGGAGAGTGTACTGGGGCTATCGCATTCCCTTGAGGATACGAAGAGCCCAAAGGGTCATATGCATATTCTCGCGTCAAGACTGCAGGCTTGTTGCGGCAGAAAAGCCGGGTAATACCAGTGCGTTTTATTAACGGGTCTCTCTCTGTTTCAAGATCTCTGGGGATCCTGAAGACCACAGTTGAAGAGGATTCTTGAAGCCCGGTATCACGTGGATGTAATATTGATTTAGTACTATCATCTTCGGGAGGTCGAGACGCAGATGTTGTAATATCAGTGCTGCTGCCAAAAGCTCTGAATTCGGAGGGCACCTTTTGGAAAGATTCTTTCTGTCGTGAATTCTGTAGCGGTCTCTCTACAGAGCGTGAGCTAGTAGCCATCTTTTCCTTTGTAAAACCTGCGAAAGAATGCCGCACTAGCAGGGACGGTCGTCTAGGAGGAGAATGTCTAGAGATATTTAAAGCTGAGGCGTTTCCGTACTCCTCAGTCTTGTCTGAAAAAGCTTCCTCAGTGGCGCTTCCAGCAGAGGCGGCTAGAGACTCTGGGAGCGTTGTGTCTACGTAGTTTTGAGTTCCATGAGCATTGAAGGCTGCTTTTTGTCCCCAAGGCACATTTTCCAGATCCGTGGAATCTCCCGGAACAGCAAGAGACGCCCGTTCTGCACCAAAATGGACTTTTAGAATCTCAACAACGTTGGTCCACCAATGATCCAGCCCGGGGTCCGAGTTTAATTTCAAGATCACTTCGTATAGACTCGGACTTGGGTATAGAGGATCATCAGGAACTACTTGGCTGCCAGGCGGAAAGAAAGAACCACCCGGAATGGGGATTGTTCTTGGAGGGCCCATACTTATGGTTCCTGGTGCCTTTGTTGAGCGCCGATGTGATTCATGAATGTGTCCCATACTCTTATTCTTGGTTGTATCAGATGAAGCCAGCGGATTACTTGCAGTTTCAACCACGCTTCGCGGCGACATAACCGGGAAAGGATATGACGGGGTCTTCGGCACATTGAGGTCTGCTTGCTTCTCGCTCGTAGCAGCGACTCCTTTAATCGTCGTTCCAGAGCCACTTGATTCGGTATGCGAGCCAGAGCGCAAGACATTCGTCGCCGATGGAGATCTCGAACGAACAATGGTCAAAGGAGAACTTCCCTGGGAGGAGATTTGCGTTTGTTGTTGTGAGAGTTGGGTCGGGGTTGCACTCGATCGTTCATGGTGGTGCTGTGCTTGTTGATTGGCCAAGGTCTGCTCCATTCTTCTTCGCAACTCTTCTAGCGTCCGCGCATTGCTTTCAGAATGAGAGGATATATCTTGGGTTGGCTGATCAGCAGGCCGTGGCGACGGCAGCGGCTGGGACAGGTCCTTTCGAGACGTCCTGACTGCTGGACTGTCGGCAATGGCCTGACTGTTGCTCAATGGGTCAGCACGAGATGGATTGCGACTATGGGTATGGGCATTCACGGCGGTTGACGGGGAAGGAGCCTTGGTGGGCGTTAAGCGGGCTTGATTCCGCCGCATGTTGTGTGCCGCCGGGGGATCCTCGCTCGATCTACCATGCGTCGACCTGGGTTAAGTTACTGAAGCTCCCTAGCGGGCGTGGTGGTTGTAACGGGGTATCACAGGCATCGCTTGCGTTCGACCAGCGAGACGGGGTTTGTTCGGGTTGACTGCAAAGGAGGAAGGATTCAGGCACAGCTACTCGCAGCGGCGGAAGATGGAGGGTTAATATTTGGTTTGAGGATGGTAGTGGCGTTTCGGATGAAAGCCGATGTGTGGGTGCGATGGAGGTTGAGGCGAAAGCACGGTGGAATGAGGCTTTTGCCGTCGGTTTGGCTTCGGGGGAGAAAACGAGATCCACGCAGATCGGGTGTGGGTGGCAATCGAATAACGGATGGATTGGTGGGTTGCTGGATAGAGGCAGGAACGAGTGTATGAGCAGGTTGTAGGGAACAGGGAACAGGGAACGGGTTGGAGGAGCCTATGTTATGGAATTGGGATTGGAGATGGCATTGGCAGAGCGTGGCAGATCTTGGTCGGGAGTAGCGAGCGACGACACTGCATTCTGGGCTGGGCCATTCTGGATTCTGGCGGCTTTTAGGGCGTATAGTTTCGGTGACAGGCAGGCGCCGCTGGCCGATGACGTAGCGTGGCTGCCGGGCTGCACGATGGAGCGGAGCTAGTGCCTGTTGGGCCTAGTCTACTTCTCTCTTCCCCAGCCGCACTCTGCACTCTGCAATCCCTCATGAACAATAATGATATCCTAACATGTTGATATACATACTGCTATTGCTCTGTTACTACCATGATTACTTCTCTGACAAGACAAGTCCTCTGGGACTCATTCGACACAGTCGACACCCGTCCCAGCCGAAGGTGCGCTAACAGCCGACGTCGCGTCACACAGCGTCTAGCGACTTACTGATCATCCTCTGTTCGTACACAGTAACGTATTATCTCCTTCCCGTGATTATTAATTTAATCCTACTAGTTACTCACTACTGCTACCACTATGATCGATGATCTTTCAGCTTGACGCGGATATCGGTAAAAGTTACCGTCTGCATGTCAGTCCATTGTGCTGCCAGCCAATCCTCGACAAGGGCGTGCAGCCAAGCCGGGTGCGATAGGCTACGCTGCCCCACAGTCCCACGGATCCAGAAGCCGCCTAACTGTGTTCGGCATGGCCTGGGCCTCGTCAAGCAGGGCGCCCAATCAAGACAGCAAACCGTGTAGAAATCCAGAGTCCATGTTGGACAGCATGAGACGCCAGCCAATTAATGCTCAGTATACGTACTAATAACAATGAAATATCAAATAATAACCAATTCAGAGAAGCCAGATACGCGCAAAGCAAGCGCTTTGGTTGATCGTTGGTCCACGACGACGTCACTGGGTCTGTGGTGACTCCACTCCAACTTGACCAGCGCCGACACAATGCGCGTGATCCTCGTCCCCAAAACGGCATAGCCTCCCCCTTGTTGAACATGCTCCTTCGTCCTCAGAGCAAGCGTGACCGCTATTTACCTTGACGGCTTGACCTTTCAAATTTCAACCAAGTGATGATTAATATTTGATATTATCGCTTTGCAGGCGTCCATTCCAGGCTTAACCAAAACAAGCTTGCTACGCTGATCACTGCTAGTTTGAGGCTCCGTTCCGCCATTGTGATGGCGCGAATCCCACATGGATGGGCCTAGAACTAGCCCTCGACATTTAAGACGACGTTGAAGAGCTATTATTACGCACGACGTAACAGTCACCCTCCAGGGTAACTGATTTGATCTATTGTCCTCCTGGACGCGAATTTCTGCATTCTTCTTTTCTTGTCGCGTTCGACGTATTGTGGGACATATGATGCGAGTGTTCTGTTCTAGGCTTGAGGTTATTACTACAAATGGATCTGGTTGATCTTAAATAACAGGTTCACGCCTATTCAACGTTTGAAGAAATCGTTTCTGGCAGATAGCGACGATCTATACAAACTTTATCCGAGGTTAATAATAGTTCTTATCTCGAATAACTACGTATGTTGCGATCATGACGATGACAATGATTGTCTATTGAATCCATTCCAGGGTATTGGCTCGTAACACAATGATGAACACGCGCCTAATCGTTTTGAGCATAGCCGATTGTCTGAGGCGTGGCCTGTAAGCAGAACTGACGTGACCTGGTGTTCAAACGCAGAATAACCCTCGATAGAACGAATTACTATAAATACCGCCAATTGAGAAGCATCCAGTGTTTTCAAATGTTTTCAACGCTGAGCTGAGACAACGTAGTCATCTATTAATATTGGCTTAGTAAGATAGTTAAGTTGATATTATATAGAAAAAAGACGGCCAATGAGCGTGGCGGTGCAAAAGGAACCGGATGAACGGGCTAATCTGATTGGCCCCAGCCAACGCTCTGTTTCCAGAAGGTGTCCAGGCTTCTGACTAAGCAGGCTATCCTCCGCGCTAGGCCGTTCCTGGCGCTCTTCTCTGATTTGCAGCTATCGCATCACACCTCTTCCGTTCCCGTCGTCGTTCCCAATCGAGTCGAGATCGTGCTCCCTCGTCAAAATCGGATCCCCTCGTCCATCTGTGCGATTCACGATAGTGACCTTCTCTTGTACACCCCTCGCACCACTAAATCCCCACCGCAGTGCTCCCTCCCTCCCAACACCATTCATCTCGCAACGTCGGTTCTTATATTCTCGTCCGGACTACGCTGCACCTTTGAAAGTCCTTGATTACACCGATCTACGCCGAATTTGCTTGTATACAGAACCCTTTTCTCTTTTGACGTTACACTAGTGACAGCCTTGTGTCGCGAACTGGGCTAGCGATGCGTTGAAGCACACACCCCTCCAGGCTACAGGCATTTCTCGGCATGGAGGATCATCACATCTTGGGAGAAGACCTTCCGTTGCCGCCGGCGCGACTTTTTGAGCGCCTGGCTTCCATCCCTGGGTACATCTGGGACCCCTCAATCGAGCCGTTTCATTCCACATACGACAATTGGCACGTCTTCGGAATCCGCCAGTCGTCAGATCATGACCACTCCACCCCCGGGGCCACCTCCTCGGGGCCCTCGAGTACTACGCGAGAGTCTCCCCGCATCGACGTGAGGCCACCGTTTCGACATCACTGGCGAAGCAGCTTGAGCGAGTCTAGCAGTGAGTTTTCCACATCACGAATTGAACTAGAATCGCCATGGCTCCCCGTTGTAGCTCGTGTTTCCATCCACGTCGTCCGTTTGGAGCGTGAATTTCATATGATGCGCTCCCTGGTTCAGGTTTCCGATCCGGATTGCATTCACACCGTTCGTCCAATCGAACTGGTGAGACTACCTCCTGAACCTGGCGATGCGGGTCCCATCCTCGTCGCTGTAGTCGAGTCCCCGGGCCCCAACTATCTTGGAGACATCGTTGCCTTTGGCCCGGCCTGGTTCGGCTTGGGAATTCAAAGTGACAGTAGTACCACTTCGACACCTGGAGAGCAAGTTGCTCTCCCTGTTTTCCTGGATTTTGCTATTGGCGCTTGTGATTGTCTAGAATTACTGCACTACGGCCTAAAAGCGATTCATGGCGAAATTCGCGGGGATGCGTTCCACTTCAACCGCAACACTGGCAAAGTCAAACTAGTCAACACTGGAAACGGGGCCAGAGCTTTCGATAACGCATTAAGTGAAGGATGGTCAACGTTATCACGCGAAGTTGGTGCGAAGACTAAATTGCAATTTGTTGCCCCCGAACAAACAGGACGGCTGCCAACAGAGCCTGATACTCGGACCGACATTTATGCATTAGGTATTCTCTTCTGGAGTATGCTCGTGGGCAAACCCGCTTTCACAGGTTCTAGCCCAATGGAAGTGGTTCAGAATGTGCTAGGCAAAAAATTACCCCCAGTGTCGTCCAAGCGGATGGACATTCCTGATGCTCTCTCCGCAGTCGTGCAGAAGATGACGCAGAAAGAGGTCAAAAACCGATATCACACCATCACATCCGTGAAGAGAGATCTTGAAGGGATAGCAAGGCTTCTTGGTGACGGGGATAGCAACGCGCTGGCCACATTTGAAGTTGGTCAGACCGATGTTTCTTCATTTTTCACGCTCCCTTCTCAAATGTTTGGGAGAGACACCGAATATCAAAAGGTCATAAGCATTGCAGAGAAAGTCCATCGACGTCACCAATCTGCATATGCCAGGTCGGCTACTCCAGCAAATACCAATGCATATGCTGTAGGATCAGCGTCATCTGTCTCCGAGGGTCGTGTGGATAGTTTTGATATTGAGGGCTCGAGTGATTCTGGATCTTTCAACATTGTCACTTCACGAAGCAATTCCAATGCCGGCCCTCATCTCCTCAACCATGTTCTCACGCATGACTCAACCCATAGCACAGAGTCTTCTGTCTCCACGGAAAGAGGTCTTAGTATATTCTATAAATCGAGAGGCCCCACGGAACTCAAAACTATAAGTGATGGCGGAGACCGGGATTCTACCCATTTATCCTTGAATGGTAGTACTCAAAGTCCAATGGACTCAATAAATTCGGGGCCCCGGCACAAACCAACCCAAAAGTTCCGTCGACATGGACGCTGTGAAGTCGTCACTATTACAGGTAATGCTGGAATTGGAAAATCTGATCTGATCCAACGCGTACACCCCGCAATTCGAAAGCTAGGATACATCGGGGTTGCCCGCCTTGACCGTGCACGAAGGATTCCCTTTGAACCCTTTGCTAGGATCCTAGCCAGCCTTCTTCGTCAGATATTCTCCGAGCGCGATGTGACTTCTGAGTATCATCACATTGTACGATCGTTTCTTCGGCCGTTGTGGCAAACCTTGTATCAAGTACTTGAGCTGCCGGAGTCGCTCATATCGCTCGGCCAGAAGGAAAAAACTCTTTCCCCGAAACCGACAGTGGCTCAACATCTTTTGAAAGAGTGCTCAAAGAGCGACACGGCCAAACGCCCAAGCTTCGGACATGGCTCGGCTCCCATAGAAATGTTCTTATCTAAGGCATCCAACAAAAACATGCGTTTGATGGAAACGTACTTGGAAATATTACGAATACTCTGCAGTCAAAGGCTTGTTTGCGTCTGCCTGGATGACCTTCAGTACTCGGACGATGAAACGTTCGAATTAATCATCAACATTGTTAGAGCCAAGATACCTTGCCTGCTTATCCTAGCCGCTCGCAAGCATGAAATCGAATCGACGGAAATGCTGTCTTTTTTCAATACCGAAAGCCCGAACATTACGAAGGTTGACTTACGTCCTTTAGGTGAAGATGACATTACGAAATACGTAGCGGCTACGATGCATCAGTCCAGCAATACACCGACACCCCTGTCTGTAGTGGTAGTTGAAAAAAGTCAGGGTAATCCTTTCTTCATGCGGATGATGCTGGAGACATGCTATCGCAAGAATTGTATTTGGTATTCTTGGAAGCATGGTACCTGGGAATTTGACCTTGATCGAATATTTAGCGAATTTGTCTCTGCCGAATATGGGGACAGTCTTGGGACGGATTTCCTTGTCAAAAGATTCCAAGAACTACCTTCCGCAGCCCGGTCAATTTTGATATGGGGCGCTTTCCTAGGCAGTCCATTCTCAATCTACTTGATAAAGAAACTTTTGACAGGCGAATTTTGGTATGATGGCGGGGAAGCAGCTGTCAAACACAATGCTACTCGTTGTACTAAGCCGGTGGAATCTCCACGCTCTGAGGCCGATATAATCGCTGGACTTCAAGTTTTAGTCCAAGGATATATTATCTTGCCAGGTGATACTGACGATGAATTTCGGTGAGCCGTTACTATCTATACAATATTCCCATAAATTTTCTGACCTCTATACAGTTTTGCACACGATCGATTTGCGCAAGCTGTCTCAACGCTCAGCGAATGTCATGACGTCGAAAAAATGCATTTCATAATTGCACAGACTATGATGAAACAGGATCTAGGTGATAAGGACATGTATCCAAAAGCACATCACATATGTCAGGCCACACGCCTACTTCGAGCGCGAGTACAAGTACGAACTCGTTACAGGAAAGTCCTTCAATATGCAGCTCAAAGAGCGCTCGACACAGGTGCTCGACCAACCGCGCTCTGGTACTCGCGACATTGTCTTGATCTTCTGCAGCCTAATTGTTGGGACGACAATTCTCCAGATGTGGATTATGAAGAAACCCGTCAACTTCATATCTCAACAGCAGAGCTATTTTGGTATCAAGGACAAAATACAGAGGCTTTGACACTTTTAGCAGAGGTCTTTCAGCACTCCAGAACTGCTGCAGGAAAGGCTAGAGCATGGATTATCAAAAGCCGGATATCAACCCAAGCCGGTGACTTCAACGGATCTATGGACGCGTTACTAACATCATTGGAGGAGCTCGGTGTTCATATCCGTCAGCCTACCTCTTACGAGCAGTGCGATGCCGTTTTCCATGGTCTAGCCCAGCATTTGAATTCCATCAATGTAGAGAAAATGATACGACAACCACCAAGCGAAGATCCCAGATTTATCGCTATCGGAGACGTTCTTGCTGAGGCCCTGGCTGTTGGTTTTTGGGGTGATGACCTCACATTTTTACATATGAGCACTGAAATGATGAAGCTTCATCTGTTTTCCGGCCGTTTCGCACAGATTGGGATAGCCTGCTCCCATCTGGCTAATATAGCGTTTAGCCGTTACAAAGAGTTGGATGTAGCCGTCAGAATGAGTGATCTGGCTCTCCTGCTTTTTGAAACGTATGCAGACCCTTGGTCTCGTGGTGCTGGCCTGACGATTCATACATGGATGGTAGAGCATCTCAGAATCTCACTACATGCTGTCTTACCGGCCATTGAGGTTGCGGTAGACTCATCTTTTACCAGTAACGATCCACATCTTATGCTCACCAGTTTTGCTGCGATGGCGGCTACTCGGTTTTATTTGGGCCAAGACCTGTCTGAATTGGAGAATTTCTGCAATGAAGCACCTGAAGAGCTTGCTGATTGGATGCTCGAAGCTCGAAGCGGAGTGCTACTCGTTTCTGTCAAGCAGGTAGTACGAGCTTTGCAGGGCAAAACATCCTGGCAGGATCCCGATTTAATTATGACCGACAGTCAGCACAAGACTTCGGAATATATGGACCACATCTTCAACCATGCAATGCGTATTGACCGCCCTTACGACATCTACTGGGGTCATGCGATGGTTGCCTTATATGTATTTGGGCATTACGAGAAGGTAATTGAGGTTGGCATGAATATGCTAGAAAGCGTTAGCCGGTTGTGGTCTTTGAGAGTAGCCCATTTGATTTACTTCTACCTTGCGTTGTCAATTTTTACGCAGCACTTTGAAAATCAAAACAGCAGCACTTTAGAATCGCATCTGGATGATGTGGCAGTGTGCAAAGAAAAAATCGAATTCGCAGCAAAGGCTTGTGAGGTGAATTACAAAATGTGGTTATCCATCATAGACGCACTGCTCTACGAATATAAGGGAGAATTCAACCATTCAGTGCGGTCGTACGAAGTGAGTTTCATTTCAGTTGTGATGTCGCCGGCGCCTCCAGAACTAATTAGTCTTAGGATGCTATTGACCATTGTGAAGTCCACGGCTTTCCGTTTGAAGAGGCATTGGCTCTTGAGCTTCACGGTGAGTGACAATGGGACATTATTACAGTTGGGTGGTAATTTAATATTGAAATTTAGGTGAATTTCTCGTGCGCCGTGGAGCGAAACGGCCAGCCCGATCAATGATCAAGGAGGCGATTGCAGCTTGGACAGGTATCAGCGCGACTGGGAAAGCAGCACATTTATCAGAAAAACACGAATGGCTGCTCAAAACAGCTACCGCATCCAGATATCATGACAGTACCACCCAGACTGTCGACTCACTGGTTAACATAAGCCAAAATTCTGCTGTAGAACCTCCTTCTGTTCAGCAGCGCATGGAAGACGATAGGAAGAAGAATTGGCTAGAAAACAACGGCGGCGCCGTTGATAATGGTCCTTTGGACATACCCAGTGTTGGGCTAGGTGGGATAGACAGGCTGGTGTCGTTATTGACAGTAACTAACATACTACTAGATATTATCGATTTGTCAAGCATCCTCGAGTTCAGTCAAGTCATGTCTTCTGAGCTTCAAATAGATAAACTCTTGGCCAAGATGATTGAGATTATTTTGGAATCTTGCAATGGTTCGGACACAGCTGTTATTGTGACCGACTTTGAGGACTCGGGCTTCGCTATCTCTGCGACTGGCACGACAGAAGACGGCCAGAAAGCATTCGTTGATGGGCTGGCGTTCTCCGAGATGGAGGACAAGATTGCACAGCAAATCACTCATTACACCTTGCGTACCAAGCAAGAAGTGCTCGTCCACAATGTGCTTGAAGACGAACGGTTCTCTATCGTGAACGAAGGCTATCACTCACGATATCCCCTTGGTCGATCCGTCATCGCCCTTCCAATCGTTCAAGCCAATTCGCTGCTTGGTGTAGTTCACATTGAAGGCAACCCAAATTCCTTTACACAGCGCAATGTTGTCGTTCTCCGTCTTCTCTGCAACCAAGTTGGTATTTCTCTCTCCAACGCACTGTTGTTCCGCAAAGTGGGCAAAGTTAGTGCCACAAATGCCTCCATGGTCGAAACCCAAAGGCGTGCATTGGCCCTAGCTCGTGAAGCGGAACAAAAGGCCAAGGTTGCTGAGGCGGAAGCGAATCATAATGTCAAATTGAAGGAAGACGCCGCAAGAGCAAAATCTGTCTTCCTTGCGAATGTTTCTCACGATCTTCGAACCCCAATGAACGGTGTTATTGGTCTTTCTGAACTCCTAAAAGGCACGCCCCTTGACAAGGAACAAGACGGCTATGTGGAATCGATTCGAGTATGCGCTGATACCCTATTGACTCTCATTAACGACATTCTTGATTTTTCCAAGCTCGAGGCAGGTAAGATGAAGATTTCAACCGTGCCATTAAATCTGAAGGAAACAATCACCGAGGTTGTTCGAGCTCTTCGGTATACTCACCGTGACCGAAATCTAGAGACAATCGAAGATTTGGATCATGTTCCACCTGATCTAGTCGTTATGGGTGATCCTGTACGTCTCCATCAGATTTTCATGAACCTCCTCAGCAACAGCTATAAGTTCACGCCTAAGGGTTCTGTGAAGGTCGCCGCTTTTGTTACTCGTGAAGGCAGGGGTCGAGTGCGTTTGGAATGTTCGGTCGCGGACACAGGAATAGGTATCTCAGAAGAGAACAAATCCCGTCTTTTCAGACCGTTCTCTCAAGCGGACAATTCAACAGCTAGGTCATATGGTGGCAGTGGGCTAGGATTGAGTATCTGTAAAGCCATCATTGAAGACGTACTCGGAGGGTCTATTTGGCTAGAATCGTCTCCAGGCGCAGGTACAACAGTGACGTTCCAGCTTGTTTTCCACAAAGCACCCAGGGAAACGGTAGCTACTGCACCATGGTCGCAAAATTTGAACCAAGCTGAAAGCCACGACATCACACATGCGATTGCTCGAGATCTCACCAACGTTCCTCGCGACCAAATCCGCGTCTGCATTGCTGAAGACAATCCGATTAACCAAAAGATTGCAGTTAGGTTTGTGAAAGGCCTTGGTCTCGAATGCGAGGCTTTCAGTGACGGTCAACAAGCAGTCGAAGCTCTATGCCAGCATGCGACTGAAGGCAGGCCATTCCATATAGTGCTCATGGACGTTCAAATGCCTGTTTTGGATGGTTACGATGCCACGCGCATGATTCGCAAACAGTCGGACCCTAATGTTAACCAAGTTTTGGTGATCGCCATGACTGCTAGTGCTATTGCGGGAGACCGCGAAAAATGCTTGGAAGCTGGCATGAACAACTACCTTGCAAAACCAGTGCGATCGTCTGTTCTCAGTGACATGCTAAACCAATATCTTGCGCCTATCAAACATCAAGTACGTCGGCGTCCGGTTGTCCGTCACAGCGATAGCGTCCGCAGTGACAGCGTGGGTACGCCGGGAAGTAATACGTCTTCGTCTTCAGCCAGTCAAGTTATCCTGCTTACACCGGAGGATGAACGACTGCAACCTCGGACGACAACGCCTAGCACTGAAAAACAACTTCCCGAGCGTCCTGCGGTGTCGCCGAAGCAAGATCCCAGTTCTGCACCGTCCTAGTAGCTATTTGCCCTTGTTTATTTATCACAAGACTGCCGATATCTGCTTATTGTATAAACTTTGTTATACATGTCTTCCATGTTCACGAGACATGTGTTGACATTTCACTTTTGTGTGTTTTGTGATATCCCCTACGAATTATGATGGCGTCACTACTATGTTTTGGTGGTTTTGTGTACATTCGTATATATTCTATATAGATATGTTTATAGTGCGAGGGCATAGCGAGGAGAGGTCAGTCTCCTTGGATACCGAGACGGTTTGTGATTTAATAGTTCAATGTTTCAATGTTATCAAATATTAAACTGATGGTTTAACTTTATCTACGCCCTCTGTCCGAAAATCCTGAACCTCTTTACACCCCCATCCGGAACCAATGTCAGTTTAACGTGAGTAAACACTCGCTTGTCCTCTCCACCAGCAGCCAAATCGGCACCTTCAAAGACATGCTCGGTGTCCGCCTTCGTCTTCTTATCCCCGCTCAGCAACTCTACCCAGCCGGGATGGTTGTGGCCAGGATCTTGTGCATTATCAGATTTGACAATACCATGAACCCGAACCTCTCTCGGGAAATTGCCCCGAAAGTCCTTAGTGTCGATAACAATTCTACTCACTGTGCCCGGAAGCCCCAGTCGGAAAATCGCCCAGTCGACGTGGCCAGGTGTGCGTGACCGTGCTGTTTCCCAACCATCGCCCATGTCTTTCCCACGACCCGGAAGAATGGTGTTGGAGGCCGGTGTGTAGTGTTCGTCCGATGCAGAAATTGCCAGACCACCCAACAGCGCAGACGATAGTTCCTCCGCCACTCCAGCCGTAGCTGCTGCTGCCGGTGGCGGAGGGATGGCATGGCCGTACAGTCTTAACCGCGAGAACCCTCCATCTGGATACATCAGCAGGCGGACATGAGTATATGCTTTTGGAGAATCAATCTTCCAAGCACGCCGCTGACTCGGCCCGCACTCGACGATGGGCAGAATCGTACTCCATCCTTTATAGTCAGGGCTCGCGATCTCCTCGTCAGTGGCCTGTCCCTGCGGTAGGTATGCGCCTTGCAGCTCGGCCTTTTCGCCGTAGTTGCCCACGAAATAGGAAGTGTCGACTTCGACGCCCTCGATGACGCCGCTTGCCACGCCGAGTTTTATGACTACCCAGTCGTATGGCGCGGGATTGTGTCTGCGTGTCTCCCAGCCATCATACCACGCGCCAGTGTGCACGAATACGCCAGGTTTGTGGATAGGAATGGTCGGCGTGAGGAGGTTCTCTGCGGCGGCGAAGTAGTCGTCTGAGCGAGAGAGGACCTTTGCGTTGAGCGCGGACGAGGCGAGGTTGGTGGTGCGAGCAAAGACTTTGTCGATCTGTAAGTTGGGGATTCGCGTGACCGAAGCGGGGGCTTCCATGGCGGCGGCGTCAGGCAGGTTTAGTATTGCTTGGTGTATTATGTGTACACTGTATAGGACTATGTGTGTATAGTGACAAATCTCTACTCTGGCTGGGCAATTGAAGTCTCGACAAGGTCCTCTGAGACAAGCCTCTATGAGGGGAAGAGGGGAACCCTTATCTTATCGGCCTGGCTGATTGATTACTCGATGAAATTTATAACTCTCGCCCAGTACCAGTAGTAACTAACCTAATTAAAGCAATTGAAGTAGTTAATTAGTCGCTACCGAGATCCACTGAGGGAAGTAACTTCTGTATGCGTTGGTATCGATCTGTATCGGCTTATACCGATATTATCACAAAGTTAAATGCGACTGTCGGAGCTCGCCGATGACCACCACAGGCTGTCACACACCTCTCGGTTGTGAGAGTGCAACTAAGTAATATTGTGTATATTGTGTAAGCGGTATTTCTAACAGTGTACATATTTTACAAACATAGGAAAGCTCAGTTCAAGAAGAAGAGGACGGCCAGTTCTTCCCAATGGTCTCCATCCCGCCCATCCACTGTCGCAGCACCAGCGGGATCACGACAATTCTTCTGCTCTCGTCCCAGCAGTTCTCTAGGATGGCCGCCAGCACTCGGGGCACAGCAATCGCTGTCCCGTTGACTGTATGCGGATAACGCGGTTTCTTGCCGTCGCGGCCGCGCACTCTCGTGCCCAATCGACGGCTTTGGTAGTCTGTACAAATCGAAGCAGAGGTGACCTCCCCCCATGCAGTCTCCAAATTGACAGCCTCGCCTGACCCTGGCTGCTCGCTGGTTCGTAGACGTGAAGGAAACAATGCCTCAATATCGCATTTCCTCGTAGCACTTGCCCCTAGATCACCTGTGGGCATTTCTAGCACTCGGCACGGCAGGCCGAGGGACGTGAGAATCTCGAATTGTATATCTAGCAGTTCGTTGAATAGATCATTCAGGGGCGCGCAATTGGCATGCGTAATATCCGAGGCATCAGACCTCACATTATCCGACCAAGCAAATAGCTCTACCTTGGTAAACTCGTGGACGCGATATAACCCCTTGGTATCCACACCTCGCGCTCCAGCTTCAGCGCGGTAGCATCGACTTGGACCAACGAATTTAAGCGGTAAGAGAGATTCATCGATCTCACGCCCCGCGTACATTGCGGCCAAGGGGATTTCTGCTGTGCCAGCTAGCGACCGTTGAGGCTTCACGCTGTCTTTCTCGCTCTGCTCAATATGCCAGACTTGCTGCTCGTTGTTCTGATCCCTTGGCTGGTACCCGCAAGCTTCCTGGAGATAAGAGTAGACGATCGAAGGAGGGGAGACAGGTTTCCATCCACGTCGCAATGCAACGCTCAGTGAATACTGGATAAGGGCTTGCTCCAATAAGGCGCCCTCGTTGGTAAGGAAATACCAGCCCCAGCCGGTCGAGGTCGCCGAGCTCGTAAAATCAATCAAGTTCAACGACGTGCCAATCTCGACATGGGAGCGACTCGGGTCGTGCTTTGTTGCCCACGATGGAGGGTTTGCAGGGTCGTAGTTGAGATATTGAATAAGTCGAGGTGCATCACCGACGGGGGTTTGGAGGGAGGTGAGATTAGGCAGTGTCAACGCAAGCCGTCGAATTTCGTCATCTATCTGTTCCTTCTGTAACATTGCCTTCTCAGAGGCATGCTTTAGTTTGTGCGCGTCCTCCCGCAAGGCGGCTATCTTCAGCTTTGTTTCTTCTGGTGTCAGTCCCTGGGCAGCAATGCGCGAAATCGCCTTTTCCACCTCTTTTATTTTCTGGCGCGGGCTCTTGAGCTCCTCCACCAGTCTCGCAGCTTCCTCGGCCAGCTCTCGGATGCGGAAGGGGTATTCTTTGTGGGAGGCATAATTGCGATCGACGCAGTTCTGCGAGAACAGGCTGGCGTTGTCCTTGATCAGCTTGACATCGGGGACAGCTTTCGGGGCGGTCGGGGGGCGCAATTCGGCACTGCGACGACAGGAAGAATTAAATGCTCGCTGCTGTATGCAGTTGGACCATCTGTTTAGCGACGGCACTCGACGGGCGAACTTCGCAGTCGCCATCAGACATGAATCATGAATTATTGAAGTCATCCATCGAGGTAGAAAATGCGGAGCGAGTCACTATTGCTCCACCCGCTAGGCTCGATCGGGACAATACTTACTTATACATCTATCTCTCTATATTTTATAGAAAGAGGTTTCTTTATTATATATTATTATCATTTATATTATTAAATAGATAAAAACTCTCTGCATCTTTGTTATAGAGCTTAGTGTGTATATTATTAATTAGCAATTGCTATCTATGTATTGGGTGACCGATTCTGCAATTGTGGGCGGGACAATCGTCATCGCGTGCTAATCATCTAATTATTAGGTTACATATATGCATGCAGGAATGTACAGAGTAGTTAACTAGTTGGCAATAGCAACCCCTCACCGGCCCAGCATTATAAATCCAGCCCTTCGCCGAGCAGTCGGTTGCAGGTATTATTTAATTAAATAATATCACTGCCGCTGTTGTTTGTGTTTGTGTTTGTGTTTGTATCCTACTGCGGTGACGTCAGTCATGGCTTCTGCAACAGGCATCCCCGAAATCCATCCCAGCTCGATTGCAGCAGAGGAAGAGCCTCTCTTGGGTCGCAGCGGAGACGTCCAGCAAGGGCAATCAGAGCCCATCTACCATAATTTCCTCACAGGTACGTCTCTGGTCGGAGAGTGCGTTAGAGACCGAGTTATTGATTCTTTGCTTAGGAACTGCTGTGGTCGGCCAGGCTGGAATATGGGTGGTAAGCAGATAACCATTTCTCAGAACTGAAAATGATGGAAATACTGAAAATGCTTCCTAGCTCACTGCTGTTGTCTGGACGGCTATTTTCTCGCATGACTTGATCTTCTTTTCGGCGCATCCGGTAAGTATTCCTGGCATTTATTCCTACACCTTCTGGCGAGTTTGCTAAGTCTCTATTAGCTTCTCAACTCTGCTGCCATTTTACTGCAAGTTCAGGCCATCCTCGTACTCCAGCCCACTTCAACCCGTCAACAAAAGACCCTGGGGACCTACATTCATTCTGCCCTGCTGACGTTGAGCCTCGGCGCTTTCATTGCCGCCTTCACCATCATCGAAATCAACAAGGGAGACCATCAGCGACTCACATCCCCACACAGCGTTCTTGGTCTGATCACATATATCATCATTATACTACAAGCGTCGGTCGGGGTCGCTCAATTCTGGGCTCCAAAGTTGGTCTTTGGTAGTGTTGAGAATGGGAAGAAGATATACAAGTATCATCGCATTTCTGGATATCTCCTCCTAGTGCTCGAGTTCGCCACAGTCTCTGCGGCGACTCAAACAACATTCAACTTGGACGTGCTGCACATCAGACTGTGGGTGGTTCTTGTGACTGCTGTCATTACTATATTAGGCGTGGGTGCTCGCATCAAGAAAAACAAGCTTGGCCTGAATAGTGCCTAGAGAAAGGCATGGACAATACGCATAGACAGGATGGAGGATTAATATCTCTGACGGAGTATCTTTATCAAAGCATTTTAATCTATTGTCTAGTAAGCAACTAATTCTTGCGCATTCATCAAATATATGTCCTCAGATACTCAACCAATGCCATAATCGCCATCGCCTGCCCGTACGGCATGGAAGTGATTGGTATCTCCCTGTAAAAATCTAAAGTATCTCCCATAGCCGTCCCAAAGCTCGTGTTTTGGAGCTCGCCTCGATGGTCGATCGCGCCCAGTACTGCATTGACTGCCTTCTCAGCAACCTCCCTGTATTGCCCTCCTATGTATCTCTTGCGTTGCGCTTTTAGGATTCCAAATGCAAATCCCGCAGTGGCTGAGGCTTCAACATATGACCCTTCGTCCGCATGATCAAGCAGAGTGTGCCAGTAGCCTGTCGGTTCTTGGAAATGTAGCAGGGCGGCACACTGCGCTTCTAATGTGTCGATGAGGTGCAAGCGTATTGGGTCATTGGCAGCAAAATCAAGCAATTCCAATATTTCCGGAATGACAATAGTTAACCAGCTATTTCCTCGAGCCCATCTGGCCTGTGCAAAGTTATGTCCCCCTTCTTCAAACGTCCATCCGTGGAAAAAGAGACCCGATCGAGGGTCGAAAAGATATTTGATGTGTATGAGAAATTGCCTCTTAGCTTCTTCAACATACTCTAACCGTCCAAGCAGCTTTCCAATCTTCGCTAATGGGAGCACCGTCATCATCAAGGTATCATCCCAGAGCTGCTGGTGGTTTTCCGTGACATAAGTCGCATGCTGCATGCCACCGTATTTTGTCCGCTGCAGACCGTGCATAGCCCACTCTGCCCAGGTATCCAACCAGGGGAGATATGTGACATTTCCAGTCCTCTCATACACATATGCCAGTGTTAGAAACACTGCCATTGTATTGATATTCTTTGTAGTTCCCCCTTCCGCAAACCGTGCAGCGAACCAGTCTTCGATGATCTTCAAAAGAGAGTCATGGCCCGTCACCTCGTAGTACTTCCACACGCCGTAAAGCCCGATGCCGTGCGTCCATTCCCAGCCAGCCCAGGACTTCGTATCGATGATGCGCCCATCGTCGAGATGCAGCAGGAACTTGCCAGACTCGTCTTTGATATTGATCAGATTGTCGATCAACAGCCTAATCGCATTGTGAACGTCGGCGGCACGGGGTTTGGCGGAAGACATGGTCATCGGTTTAGTATAACTGGGATGATCGCATCTCACATGGCGGCCTGCTGTTGTATGTATATACGATCTCGGTGTATGTATGTTAAAGAACATGAGCTCGGGATATCGACAGTCCGAAGGAGGCATCATCCCCGCATGCCAAGCCGAGCTTCACTCGTGCTTCTCTCCGACAACTAAAACTGCTCTGGCTTTTCCACCAATCGTGGAGGGCCGGTTCGTCTTTCGACAGGATTAGAGTCTCGTACTTTGCTGCTGTCCCTTTCGAGATGGGTTTCTGATCTGTATTGGGCACGCACGGCCTTTGGAGCTGGCCTGCAATCCGGGGTAATAATGCCCGGGGAAGGACGAGGGTGTGAGTATATTATCTACGCCTTATACTTTGAGTCCAGTGCATGACTATCATATCTTGCTCGCCAGCACCTGTATACTGGGCTGATAGTCATGGCAGAACACAACCGACCTGAGATGGAGATCACCGATTCCTCAGCAGTCGATCATCCAGCGTCAGTCGAGTTGAGCCCGGCCAAACACCATGATCCTGAAATAAGTCACATCGAGCGGGTTATATCTCCCGAGGTCGACAATGCAATCAAAAAAGACCAAATTGACATGTCCCGTGTCGACAAGGAAGTCCAACAGTACATCAGCGCTGGTCAAATTGAGATAGATCCAGAGACCAGTCGAAGACTGCTGAGGAAGATTGACCGTCGCGTGTTGTCGTTTATGGTCATCACGTATTTCTTGCAGGCTATTGACAAAGGCACCCTGGCGTTTACATCCATTATGGGCATACAAACAGATACACATCTAGTCGGACAGCAGGTGAGACTGTCAATCTAGATAGCTTAATTAGAACTCGCTGATTCGTAACAGTATTCCTGGCTTACTACTTGTATTTATATTGCCGTCCTCATTGTCGAGTATCCGACGAATTGGATCATCCAGAGGGTGCCAATCGCAAAGTACCTCGGCGTTAATGTGATCTGCTGGGGCACAGTTCTTGCTTGTCATGCAGCTTGTCATTCCTTTGAAGGCCTGGTCACTGTTCGAACTTTGCTCGGCATATTCGAAGCTTGCTGTCAACCATCGTTTATTATCCTGTCAGGTATGTGGTACAAGCGCGAAGAGCAAGCTGCCAGGGTGTCATATTGGTGAGTTTTCCCTGTTAGTAATATAAAGAAACATGAATTCTAATCACATATAAAATAGGTACATGATGAATGGTGGTCAGCAAATTGTCGGTGGCCTCCTCGCCTACTGCTTCAGCTTGATTGGAAATGATAAATCTCTTAAATCCTGGCAAGCCATTTTCCTAACGTATGGCTGTATCTCTGTTCTATACGGCATCGTTCTTATCATACTTATGCCTGATTCGCCAATGCGTGCCAAATGTTTCACCGAAGAAGAGAAACACCTCATGATTGAGCGTGTCCGAAGCAATCAAACTGGTCTGCAGAATAAGATATTCCGTGCCTATCAAGTGAAAGAGGCTATCCTCGATCCGCAGACATGGTGTTATTGTGCTATACAAATATTCACCACCCTGCCGACGAGTGGTCTGGGCGCCTTTGCCAATATCATCATCACAGCCCTGAACTTCACCGTTCTGCAGACACAGCTACTTGCCATGGTACTCGGGTTCTATATCATCATCGTTCTCCTGTCTTCTACCTGGATTGTCAATCGTACGGGCCAGAACCTTCTTGTCATGGCTATATACCTAATTCCGTACGTTTCCACAATATCCGCTTCTTATATTTAACTAACAGTAGTCATACAGTTCCTTCGTTGGCACTATCGTCCTGATGACCGTCGTCAACCGCAATAAATCCACCCAAGTCGGTCTACTGATCAGCTACTACCTAACACTCTCATTCTGGTCTGCGCAGACCCTGACTCTGAGTATGGTTTCCCGCAATATCGCCGGCCAAACCAAAAAGGCATCCGTAGTTGCAGCAACCTTCATTGCTTGGGCCGTTGGAAACGCCGTGGGACCACAGGTATTCCTGAAGAGAGATGCCCCGCGCTACTTTATCGCCTTCAGCGTACACCTCGTGTGCTATTCCCTCATGCTCGTTGCTATATTTTTTCTCAGATGGTGGCTCAAACGGGAGAATGCTAAGAAGGACGCTCTCCTACGCACTGAAATACCAGAGGCTGGGGATCCAGATATGGTACATGCCTTTGAGGATCGCACGGATCGGGAGAATGTGAATTTCCGATATGTTTATTAAATTTCAATCATAACACTGTCTCAACATGATAATTGTGGCACTCTGCGTCAAAGGGTATAGAAGACCAAATCATAAAAACATAACCCTTCAAAAATGACTTCCTCATTAGCATCCAAAGCATTTTCAATCCTAGCAAATTGTAACACTCGCGAAAAGGATATCATGTTTTTCATCAATCATAATCTCGTGTATCAGGTAAAGAAGATAAAAAGGGGAATGCCAACACGTCTAACCCGCAGACCAACGCAGCAAAATAAAAGTTTGCGCTCAACGCATCTGAATGTGATTGATATTAATGTAATTTCATCTCCACGGGAGATCAGCCTCTTCGACCCTAGTGCAGGTCAGATATGGCAGTCCTCCAATGCCGCCATCACCGACGCCGCTTCCCCCGGCCCCTCCGCCAGTATCGCTTCCTTTGAGATCCAGCTCAAGGAAGTTTCTCATTAGCGGTTTTACAATCTCGCGTGCTAATCGTTTGATCTCGTCCATCTTGCGCTCAAAACGCTTGAAGCCATCGCGTGTATAGAGAGATTCCGAGGACGAAGAGGCTCGGAGTTTGAGGAATCGTTTCAGCTCGTCGTGCGGCAGGTATGCTTCAGTTGATGATGAGCCGATGAGACGATATACACGGCCTGACGGAATAGGCGCTGCGGAAGAGTGTCGTGAAGCACCGCTATTAGGCCCAGAACCAGCGGAAGTGGTCTTCAATATCGGTGCTGGGGGTGGAGTTGTGTTCTCTACAAACCACTGTCTGAAAAGTGAAACTGCAAGCCAGTCCAAGTAGGCATTCGATGGACTGACCCGCTCGCCCCGTGAGGTGGTTAGAGTCAGGCGGAACAGTTTTGCGTCGACACGCGTCTTCAAATCTTCGAGATCGTCTACTTTATCCTCGATTAAATCTAGGACTGAATTCGGCAGTGGTGAAAAACTAGCATTTCGTAGCTGACTCTGTGCTGCGGGCCATTGCCCCACAACATGAATCAAAGCTTCGGAAAATATGACACGGCTGTGGGCTAGATAGCCCAGTTTTAGATAGCTCGGCGGATACTTTGCGATTTGTTTGAACAATCGAGAGGAGAATCGTAGCAGGTGGTGGTCGATACGTGACCCAACAACTGGAAGTGCATCGTACATGTCTGCTAGGTTGAGCAGAGACTTGGATTCCGCATAGGCGGTTGCGATGTTCACGCTGTTTAGAATTGGAGAGAAGTTGTAGAATATCCGGAAGAGATTATCATAGTCGCGAATGAGCGGGTTCATTTCAGCGTCTGGGACGGCTCCGTTGGAAGGGATGTGCACAGCAGATTGCATGCCGGCTAGGTTCACGACAGACCGGAAAAAGCCTGCTCGAGGAGCAGATGGTTTTGTGATTGACTGAGGTGGAGGGTGCGCAAAGCTCGAGCTTGCAAACATGGGTTCGGATGTTGCAGGCTTGTTCAGTTTAGCAACCACAATACTACACAGATCTACGTATGAGACACACCTTTTGTACCAGAATAGGCTCCTCATCTGCTTCTCTATGCTGCCAATCCAGTTCATATCTCCATCTTTGCCTTGGCGGCCCAGAAGCTCCCAGCAGACTACCCCTCCCGGACAAAATGGACGAGCCATCCTCCGGGACGCTGGGCAAACTCGGGTCTGAATCGATGGCAGCCGCGGCATCCTTCTGTGTCTGTGTCTGTGTCTGAGTGGACGGCCATTCTTCACTAGTACTTGCTTCGAAAAAGCCCGAGCATTGCGATAAAATCAATCGGTGGAGCAAGTACCGCTTCTCTTGTCGATCGACTGCAATGACTATTTCAACATCGCCGGTGTGTGCAAATATCGGGAAATCGTTCTGCGGCTGGTAGGATGATCCGCCATGGTGTGAGCGGCCATGGCGTGGTCGTCGGCCGGACTGCGACAAACGCGATGAAGTCGAAGCTGGAGGAGGAGGGGCAGTGTGATCGACCGCGTCGGGGTAGGAGACCATGGCCGCGACAGCTGTGTGTAAGCAAAGGAAGCGACTCCCTTACTCGGTCATCGTCGAGTGTCTCAACAGGTTCGAGAGTCCGCAGCAAACAGTCTTCTTTTTCCTTTTTCCTCGAGGAGTGGTGATCTCTGGCGCTTTTCGTGGTTTTCGAGGGCCGTACAAGCAGCGACTGGGACAGTGCGCCAGAAAGACAGAATACGGCTTCCAGTCCGATTCCGCTACGTCAAAGGAGGGGATGCAGGGTCGAAGGAGGGCAACACCAGAGAGTCTGATCAACAACGCGAGGTGAAGAAGGGATGAAATGAGAGAGTGCAGCAGCAGTAGCCAATAAGCCCGCAGCGAGCCCGCTTCCGGCCACTCTCAGCTGGCACGAGGCTGTGTGCAGCCACTGCACATCTGGCAGTGGCGAAGTTGAATACTACTGCAGAACCATTACTGGCAAGTTATATCGTATTAATTTATCAATTAATACATAGTAGTACTAGTTAAGTGCGGCATGTGAATGTTAATCTCCGGTTTTTGATTCCTCTCGATACGCATTAGTCATCATATCCTGCCAGGTTCGCACCTTCTTCACCTGACTGCAGCCGCAGTTCTCTGCATCTCTATGCTCTGTTGACTGTCTGTCAAACAGTTGACTGCTAACAAGAGGCACAGGGATGGCGGCTACCCTGGACCATCCGGGTTGGACCGCCAGAGCATTTCACGACTGACAGAAACCGATAAGACAGCGACCCCGCTCTCGTCATTCGTGAATCATGCCCAAAGGATGCTATACCTGTCGCCGACGCCGCATCATCTGCGACAATCGTCGTCCGACCTGTCGCAAATGCCATGATGCTGGGAAGCAGTGTCTAGGCTATACGAAGCCATTGGTATGGGTGAAAGGCGGCGTTGCAAGTCGGGGGAAGATGATGGGGTTGAGCTTCGATGATGTGAATGGTCAGGAATGTCATGAGCGAAGCAGTAGTCATTCTCGCCTAGAGCGAAACACAGAGCAACAAGCGGCACTTGATCAGTCACATCAAGGCTCGTATGAAAATGAAGCGTGGAATCTACAGTCCCAAGGACAACCACTGCCTGAAGCAACCCTAGCCAAATACAATAGCAACGATGAAACACTTGTACACATGCGAGAGCTATCTGCAGAGTCTCCTTCATTTTCACTAGTGGATCCGTTGTTTCGAGATGTGGCGGCGCTGTCGAGGTTCTACATCTCACACTGTAAGACGCCTCTCAAAGAAATATTCAAAAGCGCAATCATTGATTAACCCAACTAGTCAACCTCCATTGCGTCCGTACACTTGCTCTATACGATTCTGTCAGAAATCCCTACCGAGAACTTATACCCTACATCAACGAATCCCCCGTGTTGACTGACTCGCTGGCCGCGATTGGAGCAATACATCATGCATATATGTCAACCTGTGACTACCAATTTCCTCTCCTACCCGTCAGCGACGAGATAGCAGAGACTTCCGCCTTATCACTCTCCAGACCAGCCCAAAGCCTCGTTCCATTTTCCGCACAGCCCGTCAATTGCAAAGCATTCGAACATTTCCTATCGCTAAAACAGCGAGCATTGCATCAGCTATCCAAGGATGTGGCACAACCGGCAACCCGCAATGACGATCGAACAATTGCAGCCATTTTTGTCTTGATCTTACTCGATGCTGTTGAATCGGGCAATGGGGCATGGAAATACCATCTTGAAGGCGCAAAAAGCATCCTGCGAAATAGACTCTTAACTGCCAACGAATACTCGATGATGACAGAAGGTATCAGCACATTTGTGATCGACGCTTGCTTGATCACCGAAATCATGGGTTCAACCCTCGCCCGGCCTGGTGCTCTATCCGAGCCCTTCTATTCCCAGAGTATGGGCGCTACGGTTCTCAAACGTCTCGAGAAAACCGCCTGGGTAGGCTGCCCTGCGTATCTCTTGGACATTATATTCTTCATTCACGCTCAACGGTATTCAAACCTCAACCAGACTCCACAGAATTACTCATTATCATTCCTATCTTCATCAGGCGAAGCAACACAAGCAGAGTCACCGCTCGCCATTCTACGGCACATCGACGCCTTTGACCCTTATGCCTGGGCCGAGGAAATGCAGTCCTATCTCCTTTTATCCGATTCGTCCCAAAAGGTCCGGGTTGCTCTTGCATGTGCATACAAAGCTGCAGTCTACCTCTACGCGCGAAGGGTGGTATCCAAAATGAGCAGCTTCTTGTCAGACTGCGAAGCAGCAGGTAATCAGGCACCCCGAGATCGGGAAATAGTAGAAAGTGAGCTAGTGCAGAATCTATCACTGATTTCGCCGGATGACGAGCATTTCAAGTGCACCATCTGGCCGACGTTCATCGCCGGTGCGGAGAGTATGTATCCAACACAGCGGATCTTCACGCTACAGCATTTGAATCTCTTGTGGAATGATTATTGCAGTGTTAATCTGCACAATGCAGCATGCGTGTTGAAGATTATGTGGCAGAAACAAGATGAGAGGGGTAGATTGAACGAGAGGCGGCGAACTGAGTTGTCTGCGTTCGCGTTGCAGGAAGATGAGGTGGATTGGATTCAAGAGCTTGATCAGTCGAGGTCAGATTGGCTTTTTATATGATGCGACTAGTTAATATACTGGAGCAGTTATGTATTCGGGTCATTCGGAATGACAAGATGTACAATGGAAGTGAACATGATATAATACACGTAAAGGAATACCAAGGTTCTGAATAGTAAATCTATACTATTCTAATTTTATAAAGTAAGTAGCCTATCATTATTAATATAAAATCAATAAATCCATGTATCCAGTGATAGAAGACCTTGAAAATAATAGAGACTTTAATATTTAACAAAGTATCCATTATATCGCAAGTAAACCAATAAATCCCATCACTACATATGTACCAATTATCAATTTCAAATGTTAATCCGGTGAATAATATATACAACGAGCAAGCTAAGACTTATATAAGTCCGAGGGAGCTTCGTCATCGTTTCTCTTTTCTTTTCGCTTCACATTTTGTTATTTTAATTTGTTCCAATGCCTCTCATGAGATGCTCGGTGTATACAGTTGGCATCAATTATACACCAGACGAATGAGCTCAGAATTGGCGAAGTGGTTAATATATCAATATAAGAATTAAAATAAACCTGACCGAACCCGGAGCAATTAGGGTCACCGGGAATGTACATTCCTCCTTCTAAAGCAGATAATGCGTTTTCTAATGCCTCGGGGAACCTGTTTATTGATGGAGTAATGCCAGTAGGAGAAAAGGAATGCAGACTATGCGATCTTTTTGGAACTCAGGGTTGGTTAATAGTTGAGCCGAGAGTAGCAAGGAGTAACGACAAAGTACCTATATCCCCCGAGATGATGAGAATGTTTTCAGAGATTTTGCGTGGAAAGAGCTTCGCTATTGGACAAGATGGCGTGCAAGACCTAACTAGAAATCTCTTTAACTAGTTCCAGGAATACGGTGCGATAGGGTTCTTACTACAACCAGGCCACTATATATATGGTATAGCGAAGACTTCTACAGACCTCAAAGACCTTGTACTTCGAACTGTATGACATGCAGGATCCTTTGACGATTCCAAGGCTATATAGCTCGAATGACAGTTCATCCTGTGAATGAACAGCAGAAGTATCCGTCACACGCTGCTGATTATATATTAGATAGGGCAACATGTGCAGGTATATCCATGAAATCATACAATGGTCAATGAATTAGAATAAATAATAATAGGAACAATACCGGTAATACACGTCACATCACCACATTCAATGTCGGAATCAAACACTCACTAAATGGCTTGCAAAGTTTCTAAAAATGCAGTATGTTCTCATTTTCTCAATAGAAAGGGGTAAAGAAGAAAGAAAAAAGAAATTCTTCGTAGCATTGTATGCCGAGTCTGTATAAGCCAAAGATTGAAAAGAAGTACAACGCCCACCAAAGTCTCATTGGTAATGCAAGTAAATAAATAACTCGAAGGTGCGGTATATTCCCCGAACAGGGTAGCAAGAGAGCAATAACCAACCATGCTGGCAAAGTATAAATATGCATACCATGATAAAAACGCTCGATGAAGGTCGACAATTATGTGTTGCGTAGAAAGACGGGTATAAGGGGAAAAAAAATTCAACGAGCAAGGATTGAATTGACGTCCGCTAAAAAACTGCAGCTAAGCCATTCTTCGAATGTCGCTTGCTAAATCGCTTTTTCCCTTTGATCGACTCTGTATCTCCAGCTTGGTGCTTCTGCAGGGTCGTCCTCCCGGATACTGCTCCGGATTCATTTTGATGGTGGAACTCGGAGCTGTGGTCAATGGTATTTGCCTGGCTCGAAAATGCTGATGACAGGTCACGATATTCGTCTGCCGAGTATGTACTGCTTTGTTGTGACATGGCGATATCCTTGGCCCGGTCAAGTGCGTCTATCCACTCTTGCGTCGATGTAGCTGCCGGTTGCGAGCTAGAAGAGGCTGCTTTTGATGATTCTTCAAAAACAAAGTGTTTATCTCGCTAATGCAATAAGTTGGTTTGAAAATAATAAAAAAAAGGAGCGAAGCTTACCGTAGTGACAACCCAAGAAGCGGAACCCTTTGCATCAACATTGCTTCGATAGGTAGTGTCAGGGGCTAAAAGTGGAATTTCAATCTTGACTCTTTTATCGTCGCCACCAGCAGGCGCCAGAATAATTCGAGCCGACGACGTGATCATAACTAGTCTCTGTTTCTTTTTAGTTATACCACTACCAAAGAAACGAGAGAATTTCTTCGATGGTTCCGGATCTCCATTGCCACTGCGCCCTGCTGGGCTGTGGGGGGCCGGAGAAATATATACGGTCAAGTTCCCTAGCTTTAAGATTCGCTCATTGTTCTTCGAGAGAACAGGCGACCATTCAATGTCTAGCTGACTAGGAGGTGGCAACTCGGTAATAACCCGCGGATAAGCTCTTGAGTTAGGTGTCGCAGCACCAGAGGGAGCTGCAGAAATGTTCGGAGGAAAGCTGTCGGCATCGTCCCCGCCATTCAACTTGATCGGTTCTCGTGCTGGAGGGACGTATGGTTTTAACCGGGGTGCCTTTTGCTTCCACAGACCTCGCCCCCATGCTATCCCGTCAAAAAACTCGTGATTTTTGATGTGTTCAATGGGAAGGCGGCGTGCCGGGTCTAGAACAAGCAGTCTTTCGACAAGATCACGAGCAACAGGAGGGAATCCTGCTGGAAATTCGTATTCAAGTGCGACAATTTTTTGGAAGGTCAAATATTCATTGGCAGCCTTGAATGGTGGGCGACCGGCTAACAGCTGGAAGACAATGCAGCCAAAGGCCCATAGGTCACTCGCTTTGCATGCATTCTTATCTGTGAGTAACTCAGGACTGACATACTCTGCGGTACCGACGAAAGAGCTAGCGCGGTCTTCTTCCGGAAGGTCTGTTGTGTCCAGCGAGGGAACGTCGCTAAAGCTATCCTCGGTTTTCTTGGGCGTATTAAGAATCTTGGCAGTGCCAAAATCCGTAATCTTGGTGTGCATTTGACTGTCTAGCAAGATATTCTCTGGTTTCAAGTCGCGGTGGATGACTCCTCGTTTGTGCATGTAGTCGATGGTATCAAGTATCTGAGCACAATAGAACTGGGTGCATTCTTCATCAAATGTCACCATACGCTTTAATACGCCAAGCAGTTCTCCATTCTTGCAAAGATCGAGGACGAAATACAAGGAACGCTCGTCTTGGAAAGTGTAATACAGTCGTACGATACCCGGGTGATCGGTGAGACGATTCAACGTATCTTTCTCGATGTTCACGTACTTGACCTTTTTCTCCTTAATAATGTGTCGCTTATCTAGGATCTTGATGGCGTATTCATTCAGAGTTTGGCGATCCGTTGCCAAACATACCGTACTGTAGGAACCTTCGCCCAATGTCTGACCAAAGGAAAAATCGCGCACACCTTTCTTTATATATCGAGAAACAGTGCGTCCGTTGGCGTCGACCTCCTGTCTGACGCCAACAGCGGCACCACGGTCTTGCCAATCTTCACTGCTCGTCGGAGGCCCGTTTTCCAACGAGTATGGTGAACCGGAAGAGGCGGTACCGTGCCCAAGCCGCGAGCCTTGTCGCAAGGGCACCGGCCCATTTCCGGGCATATACTGGCTCTGCTTGTAGGAGCGATCACTGTGACTATTATCCCGCGACAGCACACCGGCCTGAAGCGCAGCGGATCCGCCTCTCGAATCTGAACGATACATCTTCTCGGCGCCGGACGCACTCGAGTCGGTGCGGATTCGGTAATTGTTCAGCTCTCTGACAGCGGCGGCGGCGGATGTTGTTCCATTGGCATAGTGGTTATTATGGACATGAGTCGAGGCGGAGCGGGGGATGGCACTCTGGTGGTGTTGGGAGGTCGAGTGCGAGTCTGGTAAATAGGCTACCGAGGACCGATTCGTGGGACGGCGAGACGCGGCGGTGTCGATGGACGAGACCTGAGATTTGTACGAGCTGGCAAGATCCCCCACTGAGTCTGTGCCGAAGTCTGATTTCACACCATCGAGACCCGTGATCAGTGGCAGCGAGTAGTTCTGTTGTGATTCGGCTGGTAGAGGCAGAGGGTGTTGATGAGGTTGCGAAGAAGGCAACAACGCGGCCCTTGCTTCGTCGGAGGGCAGCGGCGCGTCATCTGGGTTCGCTATCCTCAATCCACCCAGAGACTGAGAAAGGCTTAGATCACCGTCCATCGTCAGATCTGTCAAGATCGTCGCACGATCGATAAACAAGCGAGGTGTCGGTCCGACGATGCGCAGGTCGACGGCGGGATACGCAGGGGGAAGTCAGTGTCGGCACAGCACCACGTCGAGAGAGGAGAACGGCGAGACAGCAGCTACGAAGGCATGGGCGGGCAGATAAGACGTAACTAGACGGATGGAGGCGGTGATGGTGGCATCAACAACGGATGCATGATAATCAAGATGCACGCAGAGAGGCAGACGCACGGCACCGTGGATGATGCACGTTGGACGTTGGGCTGCACAGGCAGCGGCACTAGGGATTAGCAGAAGCAGGCTGTTTGGAGAGCTGGGCCTGGGCGGGCAAGACTGTCGGGCAGAGAGGTCAATTAGATCAATTAGATCGATTATTCAGTAATTATCGATGGCTCGAGGACAGCAATGGCAAGATCAACAACAGTAGCGGAGGGGAGTGACAGTGTAGCTGCAGGCGGCGCAGCAGGCGACGATAGGGGCGGCGAATCCTCGCCCGCGCCTCAAAAGGGGGAAGGACACGCAATCTGCTGCTACGTCTGGTATGCTGCATCTGATCTTAAATAGATTAAAAAAATTATAGAATAATAGAATAACAAAATAACTAAATAATAAATAATAGCAAACAGAGGCTTGCTGGATACGCCAGTCTGCTATTTCATCAGCTTTTCATAGCACGAATAACAGACATCAGTCTATCTACATCCGTAACGCTGGGATCAACAGTCAACACTGGCATGGCATGCCTGGGCAGCCTGGTCGAGATAACTCCAGCAATCATTCTGTTGCCTTGGCGCAGCGACGACACCACGCGGCGCCTGTATTACGAAATCCTCACAACATTGAACTTATCAACGGAGTACTGGGTTCGAATTCAATTGGATTTGCCATCAATAAATACTTGAATTTTTGACATTTTGCAGTCGCGCCTTCCCAGCATTATCCATGTGCACTACGTACATGTGTCAATTAATATATCAAGGGCAGGCAGGACCATGGCAGGTGTTTCCGCCATTGCTGCTCGCCTGCCTCGAGAGTCCAGATGTCCTTGTTTATATCGATCGATAACCACTATTGCTGTATCAACCCGCCATCAACCGACACTTCTACACCTGCAGCCCGACCAACATTGAACCCTAACACTGTCTCCATTGATAATGTTCCGGTCTTTGCCCTCCCGCATTCAACTGACCGACAAGGAAGTACTTCACACCCTGCAAGAGGTCTATATCGACCGAGCCATCCTCCGACGCCTCGACAGCATAGCGAGGATGAACGATATGGCTCCGAGCCAGCACGGCCTTTTGCATCGAGAAGAAAGCCTACCGTCATCGCTCTCACTTTCGTCAGACTTGCTTCTGTCCGATAGGGATAGGCGCGATGCGAATTGCTTGCTTGCATCGAGCTCGCGAGAGAACTCGCCTTTTTGTCCCGACGACGCCGATCATGACGAGAGTCTTTCGTATCAGATGCGTATACCCGCTCGCCTACTTCGTTCGAGAAGAAACCTGTCTCGTGGTGGTGGCCAGAGGTACAGGCAAGAGCTCACCTTCCTAACCGGTAGCTATAACACACCCACCCCTGCGTCAAAACCATTCTCTTTACTAATATAGTTTATATCGCAAGATGATGGGAATGACAAGCAACGAGAGAGTCCGGTTTCTTCAGTATCCTTCAACTCTCTTGTTAGCCCGGCTTCCGATTATCGCCCTTCTCCAGCTCTTGGCTATAAGATGACGCTGCCTGATCCGCGTTATAGGATTCGAAGGGTTGTTGGGTCGGATCATCACGCTGCTTTTCGAAGGTCTTCATGTTGAGTGAGAGTTCGATGCTGTGGTTGGGTTGTGGACACGGCCTGGGTCGCTAATCATATAATTAAACGAGGTAATTAGTCTATTGGTGAATACGTGAAGGATTATCATAGGATATTCATAGTTGAGATTAGATAGACATTGAAGCCCACCAGGACTACATATGTACAGTCTAAGACGGAGTCAAAATTGACTGTTCTACATTGATATTTGAAATTTGTATAAAACAATTGTTATTCAAGTCTAAGTTCAACACTCTATGTTAAGCCGAACAGAAAGCGGCGGAGAACCTCCACAAGCCTTGTAATGTGATATGTATGCGAATTTTGTCGGGGAAAAAGGAAAAAAAGAGAAGAAAAAAGAGGTATATCCCAATTTATAAACTCTGTTTATAAATACTTCGATGCTCCGTTCCATGTACCTTCGTCACAAAAAGATAGGAAAATAAAGGGGGGAAGAAGAAAAGGAATTAAAATGGGTCTAAATATTTAGAAACGACTATAATATAAACCCAGTCGACGATGCAAATGCCAGTTATTAGATTTGACCAAAGAGACAGTCTTCTTTTTACTTCTTCTTGGCGAAAACCTGGGCACCGTCAAGAAGACGACGCTCGGTGTTCTGTCGGCCGTTGACAAAGTCGGGGTAGTTGAGGGTCAACTCGACAGCGCCGTTCACAATGTTGTCAACAGCTTCGACACCCAGCATGAACGAGTGGTCCTGGTTACCAACCTCGTAGCGCCAGCTGCCGAAGCGGCCACGAGACCATATGCCCTTCTCCTGAAGCTTGGGCAAGATCTTGGTGAGAGCACCCTCACGCTCCAGAGATGGGGTAGGGTAACCGTGGTCAAAGCGGCGGTGGTAGGTGGAGACGATCTCATCGCCGGGCTTGAGCATCTCAGTGTTGACAAGACCCTGGATGGAGTCCTTCAGAATAGTCTCCAGGTTGACAGGCTTGTAGGAAGACTCGGAAACTTCCAACATGATGGACCAGTAAGGACCAGCTTTGGCCGCGCTGCTGGCGGGCTTCGAGCCATCGGCAAGCTGGAGAGTGGGCAGCTTCTTGGATTCGTCAGGCTGGTTGTATGGAGAGTAGTTGGAGAAGATGGTGGCACGGTAGAAGGGGCAGTTGTCCTCAGGGAAGTAGAGCTACAGAGGTGTTAGTTTTCCGATTGAAAAAGTGATTCAGTCAAGGTCATAAACCTACCCAGCACTTGTCTCCAATTCGCTCAGGGCGCTCGCCGCGAATACCAACACCGATAACGTGTGTGGAGGAATAGAAGAGATCCTTGCTGGCTTCAGCGAGCTCATTGTCGCCGATCTGCTCAATCAGGTGGTCGACGGCAATGGTAGACACAAGCTTCTCATAGCCAACAGTGGTACCGTCACCGAGGGTGATGACCTTGGAGTTGGCGTTGACTTTGGTGACCTTACCGTGGTCACCAAATCGGGTCTTCTCCTTGGGGAGAGTGTCGGCAACTGCAATCCAGATGCCACCAGTACCACCACGAGCGGGGAAACGGAAAGTGGCATTAGGACCCCAGTTACCGGCAGTCTTGTTCAAGATGACATTGGTGGTGACAGCCTTGACATTAGGGGCAGCAACACGCTCGCCGAGCCAAGAGCATTGCATCTGAAAGAGGTGAGGGAATGGTTTGAGGGGGCATGGTTGGATAAGCGCTTACCTTGGTGGTGGGGACAGCCCACACCTTGAAGTTGTAGGGTCTCATGAAGAGGTCGGCCAAACCAGTGCCCATTTGACGGAGAATCCACTCGTCAAAGGTGGTGGGCTTGGAGTTAGAGACACGAGCTTCGAGGGCGGCATCAATCATGCCCTCAATGCAGCGGACCTGCTCCTCCTTGGGAAGCATGGAGATGTTGTTCTGGAAAGGGTAGGGAACCCATTTGCCCTGGCAGCGAACGTAGGAGATACGCTGGTGGGTGTACCAGTCGTCCGGCTTGGGAAGAGCCTCGTCGATGCAGTCATCGAAGTACTTGTAGTGGGAGAAGATGACGTGACCACCGACATCGTACAACTGCAGATGATGCGTCAGAAACGTTGATAGATAAGCACGAGCACGAGCACAAGCGACTTACGAAGCCTTCGGGGGTGACGTCCGTCGAGGCCAGACCACCAGGGGTCTCATTCGAGTCGAGGATGAGCCATGAGGGACCGTCCTAAGCATTGTCAGTTCTGCCCCCTTTTTTTCACACATTGTGTGTCGCGGCGCGGGGAGCGGGCACGCACAATCTGATTCAAACGCTTTGCGGCACCCAGGCCGGTAGGACCTGCGCCAATGACGAGGACGTCAACGGAACTGTGTCGATGAGGTGTCAGTGAGGCGATGCGGGTAGCAAGGTGGGATAGGGATAGGGATGTGGTGGTCAGCTCACATGTCGGGGTGGCTCATCCTGCCTTGGAGAATATCCTGGAAGCTGGGCACACGGTTCAAGGTCTTGCGGGCGATGTTAAGCATAGAAGACGACGTTGTGCTGTCGACAGCAGCAGAGCGATAGAGCAGGGCAGAAGGATTGAAGAGATGATAAAGGTCTGATGCAGCGGGAGGTTTGAGTGGGTTGGCGCAACAAGCTGTAGTGTGCTGAGCTGTCCCCTGGGCGCGCTGTGGGGTGGGCAAGAGAGACAGAGGGCGGTGTGCGGCGTGTGGTTTCAGGCCCTCAGGCTCTCGACTTGCTATTATTATTATTATTTTTTTCGCTTCTCTGCGATGGCGCCCGCCTGGTTCGGGTCTGGTGGGGCCTGCCAGGCTGGAAAGGGGCGGTGGCTAAATCATGTTAGATTACACGATATTAAGCCTTGCCATTTGCGGCTTCTGATGGGCCAGCCTCGTGCTGCTGCCCCTGAATCCGCGTTAGGCTTTCTTTATTCGTTATATTCATTATCATTTAATTTTAAATATTGAATATTGAATATTCACTCGACGTTGAAAAACTTGTGGCCATGGGAAACAATGGATGCATCCAATAAACGACAGAATAGACCTTGTATTGCTGTAGACAGGAGAACAGCAAAGGCTGAGATAAGCGTTCCAGAGAGCCGGAAACGGCCCCCTCGCCAATTGCTGGCAACTTGACAAAAAGAAGAATACAATCAGTCATCACAATATGCGATAAGCTAATATGAATCTCGCCGGAACCAAAACGTCTGCTGCAGCCAAAGAATTTATGCTTCCGTCGCGATCTAGGCATAGTACTATCACAGCATACACCGTAATCAATCGCACTATTATTATACTCGAAATTATTGTTATTGCTATCAACCACATCTTAAGTGTACCACTGCCAGGAGGCCCAGGGACCAACCAGTACACATGCCATAATATCAATGGCGTTACATTGCCAGAAAACCAAATAACAGCAGTCGGATTCGCTGATCGATGATCTTCTGGATCGCTGCACCGTTTGCCGCATTTGGCGGGCAGCGGTCAAGCAGCGAGTCGGCACTGGTAAAATGAGACCCCACCGATGAACAGGATGGAAGAATCGGCTGGTCGATCGTGACGTCGTGGGAATCCTTCTCACTCCTGGCGTTTCATCTCCGGACAAACAAACATTGTGGTCGGCTGCGCGCAGCATCGCACAGAAACGGGTTTCACTTAAGAGATAAGCTCTTGCATGCTGCATGAAATTGCATCGCGACGCTCGCGGTGGGCGTGAATCTTGATGTGGCTGCGTTGATGATTGATGTGGTTGGGAGTCGCTAGTGTTGATGACAACCCACTGCTGAGTGGGTAGCCGCGACCCACGTTCCGCTAGATGCGGTGGGCCCAGGAATAGCGCGAGCTTAGGCTCCACTGGGCCAGTGCTACCCTGGACTGACGCCAGGCGGGGCTAGGATAGCCTATCTTGCGCGTCAAGTGCTATATAATATATGTAAAACTATATGTCTAACATATATTATTTCAAGGCTACATACCTGCTACGTCAATTGATGTATACATGCAAGTTTGATGACGCCAATCTGGCTATCAATATCACCAATATAGAATAGTACGGATCAATTGATACCGTGATGATAACTCATTCCCATGATCCATCTATGATCAGACACAGACGACGTGATCCTCGTCCATGCAAGTTCTCCCGAACCATACTCCGTTGACCATCTCTGTTGTTTGTTCAGTATTACTCCGTTTGATGTGACTATCGGAGTTACACGTAGACAAGAATGAGGCACGTTGATGTCTTGTGTACGACAAGACAAGTCATACAGGCATACAGGCATTATGAATAGACTTGTTATGCGGTTACAGTCTCATTTCTTCACTACTACTTTGATGCTTGATGCGTTACAACTCCAAGTTCCAAGTGACCGGTGATCCAACGTCGATCACGGGCGGATCTACCAGTCAAGCTTTCTGAAACGCATTACTCAGTAGTCAGACTGACTATCCGTATTGTTGGCGTGAAAAGACAGATCAACGGCCGGCTGGCAGGTCGATAGATCCACAAGTCTCCATGCCGTGGATGACCATGGTGATGTATGCATGTACATTACCACGACCATCAGCGGCTTAATTATACAGTATATTGTATATGATAGGTAGAGTAATATTGATCAGCGCTGGATCATGATTGGGCAGTCGACTACACCAATGGCCTGGCCCGAGCGGGCAGTGGCGTCGGGGTGCCATGCTGGACCTGAAACCGTGCGCCATGTTTCACCCAGGGCGGCGGCCAATAAGGTGCGGCCTCCAGCGTGGCCGTTCCTGCCCGCCCTGGTTTTGGCCCTCCTTCCCGACGACACACAGCCCACCGCAGCCCACCCCTTTTCGCTATTGCCACGTCTGCAGCCCACGTTCGCTGCTCCCGGCCGGTCACTTGCCCTTGCCGCGCTGAACCCAGCCATCACAACACACTAATCTCGCTCTGTACGTACTAATCACTACTTCCCTCAATCTGGCCTCTTCCAGTCCCCAGCAGCTAAAAAAAGACTTCCCCATCACCAATCTCCTCCCAGTTCTAGAAGTCTCACTCAGGCCGATTCGGACTCATATTCTCTCGAGTCTCACACAGCCCCCTAATCCCACTTTGTCCGTCGCGCCAAAGCCCACAGAATTTTCTCCCGCTCCATTCCATCCCTTGACCCTTCCCTTGGCTCCCCCCGATTCCGTCTGCCATCATAATTACTGCTTCCTCTCCTCCCTCTCGCATTCCCTCCTATGCCCGTTTACGTCCTGCTCTTCTGATTCGAGTACCCTTTTCGTTTCGTCCTTTTTCGTCTTTACCATCCGCAATTGACCACAGCCACTCGTTCAACCCTTTTCTGACGCCGTTTCCTTTCCCCGCCACTGGGCTTTTTGATACTCTTTTATTAATCCACTTCTCTTGTCCCATCCGCTCCCCGTGGCATCCTCATCGTTCGGCACCAGCAGCCTCCTTCGGCAACGCCCTTTCGAACTCAACCAATTCTTTCGTGACCAGGCTCGTTTCTTGACCGCGACAATGTCTGAAGGTGAAAAGGCTCGTACCTCTGGCGAGGTTTCTCGTCCGGAACCCACCCTCCCAACCGTCAACCCAGATGCACAGAAGTCAGAGCCCGCCAAGGCCGCCCTGCATCCTGCTTTCTATGTGAGGTGAGAAGAACCTGGGTCACCGAGAAGAGGAAGATGAAAGAAGGCAAATGGCTAATTACTCTCCGCCAACAGCACATGGATTGCCCTAAGCTCTAGTGTGATCTTGTTCAACAAGCACATCCTTGCGAACGAGAGTGCTCCATTCCGTAAGTGATCAATAATATGTGTGGAAGCGGTTTTGATACTAACGGTGTTGACAGCATTCCGTATGTTGAAATCTTTGCACATCGCTCGTTGCTACACTGATCTGACTGATTCACAGCCATTTTCTTGACGACATGGCACTTGGCCTTTGCGACTTTGATGACCCAGATCCTGGCCCGCACCACCACCCTCTTGGACGGTCGCAAGTCTGTCAAGATGACTGGCCGTGTCTATCTGCGTGCTATTGTTCCCATCGGTATTTTCTTCAGTTTGAGTTTGATCTGCGGTAATGTCACCTACCTGTACCTGAGTGTCGCCTTCATCCAAATGCTCAAAGCCACCACTCCCGTTGCCGTGCTGTTCGCTACCTGGGGTCTGGGAATGTCCCCTGTGAACTTGAAGGTCCTCTTGAACGTCTCTGCCATTGTTGTCGGTGTCATTATTGCTTCTTTCGGCGAGATCAAGTTTGTCTTCATCGGTTTCTTGTTCCAGATTGGAGGTATCATCTTTGAAGCCATTCGTTTGGTTATGGTCCAGCGCTTGTTGAGCTCTGCCGAGTTTAAGATGGACCCTCTTGTCTCCTTGTACTACTTTGCTCCCGTCTGTGCCGTCATGAACGGTGTTACCGCGCTCTTCTTGGAGGTCCCCAAGATGTCCATGACCAACATTTATGACACTGGTCTCGTAACTCTCACTGCCAACGCTATGGTCGCTTTCTTGCTGAACGTCTCCGTCGTTTTCTTGGTAAGTTGATGTGGCTCTCGTTCCAAGGTCTACGCTAACCCTGCTTTCACAGATTGGCAAGACTTCGTCCCTGGTCATGACCCTCTGCGGTGTCTTGAAGGATATCCTCCTTGTCGCTGCTTCCATGGCTATCTGGCACACCCCGGTCACCGCCCTCCAATTCTTCGGTTACTCGATTGCCCTCGGTGGTCTTGTTTACTACAAGCTCGGTGGTGACAAGATCAAGGAGTACACCAGCCAGGCTAACCGCTCCTGGGCTGAGTACGGATCTACCAACCCTGGCCAGCGCCGTGCTGTCGTCATTGGCGCTATTGTTATTGGATTCTTCCTTTTCGTTGGTGCGCTTGCTCCCAGCTATGCACCGGAGTCCGTTGACCGCTTCCGTGGTGCTCTGGGCAGCGCCTCTACCGGCAACGCCTAAATCAAATATTAATTATCGTCGAATCTTGAAACGCTTGCCATGTCAATTTACTCCCCGATGCCTGTAGCATACGACCTTACTGGTGTGAGTTGACTCTTTCGGGGATTAGCGTGGAGAGTTACATCAAGATTTGGCATTATGAGAGGCCGCTCGCCCTCAGGAAAGCCTTTCATGTATATGGCTATAACTATACCGTGTGATGAATCTGCACGGGTTTCGATGAGTTGCATTGACCACGACGGAGGCCTTTTTACATGGCCTGCAACGGTTGGATCCGCTGGAAAATGCAGCGAATGTCCCAAAGTTTCTTTTTTGACATGATTTGCTCTTCTTTCGTCTTCATCTTTTAATCCCCTCCTCTTTGACTTTCGACTTTTTTTTCTTTTTCTCTTTGACAGGATGGGGCTGCCAAATACTTTTTACTTCACCTTCGGCTCTTGCAGTCGCCCGCATGCGCATTTTCCTCCCTTACTACACATTGCATTGTGACTATACGCGTGACTACATTATTTCGATGTTTAGAATAGAAAGGTGCACCGGGGTTCGGATTTGTCATTAGTTTTTGTACCAAGATACCGGAAATCAAAAATCCTCAGTTCCCGCAGTCCCTTCTATCTTCCTATCTCCTATCTATCTTGCCCTCTGCGCCATCAGCCTCCTGCTTACTGCCTAGATACGATATCTTCTCAGCTGAGCTTATCGCGCGTCAATAGTCTCGAGACCGGTCTTACTGCAGACACGAGGGTGATGGCGTGCTAGCCTGCCAATTCCAGTGGCCTCAGGCGGCTTGGGAAATGGGCTGCGAATCATGACGCGTGATCCGTGATTACTACATGCAGTAGCAGCAAATAGCCAAAGCTTCGCTGCCGCTCGGCCCCACAAATTCTTTCTGTGCAGGCCCTCATTGGCCCGGTATCCAGACTGCCAGAACCTGTCCAATCAAGGCCTGTCCAAGGTGGAACTGTGGAACGTGATGCCCACCATGCCGACGACCGACCACTCACAGCAGCCCGCTTACCCGGATGCTGGTCTCGCAGGCTCAAGCGCCGGATTGATCTTCCTCTTTCTCGGCGCGACGCGTAGTGGCCAGCCCGGGCGCATTCCGTGTCATGGATGGCGCCGGCTTTGGGGACTCAAGCCACCAGTTGCCGGAGCAGCCTTCCCGCCCTGCCTTGCTGCCTTCCTGCCTCAATTCCTGACAAGCGACACGCACCAGTCACCACTAAGCAACTGCTAAGCGGCACTAACAAATTGCCAATCAACCGCCCATTCTTATTGGCTGGCACAGTACGTGCTCCCATTGGCTGTAGCCTGCTCCGCCGCCCAGGAACTCCCTGCCCCGATCTGCATCGCCATTGGCCTTGTGCCTCTCCGCATTGCATCGCAGTCGCGGCAGAAAGGGCGTTCCGCATCCGTCCATCGTCAGCCTCGACCTTGGGGCTTTCTCGTGCATCTCTGGAAAGCCCCAGATCTTCCGCCTCGCCTGACCTTGCCAGTCCTTCTTCTGCCACGCCGCCCTCTCTTCTTTCTTTCCCTCTCACATCCTCTCACATCCTTCCTCGCCTTCCTCCCCTACCCATCCATCCTTCTATACTGTATATTGCTCTGGGCTTCGTCAATTGCGCCTCGATCTACACTGCCTGCTTAGTTCCACTACTCTTCTCTACTGTATACCTCGCCTTTCTTGGATGGCCCTCGACACCCACGCTGCCGTCACCCGGGATTGCTTCTGAATTGGTCCTAACTGCTTGCGCACAAAGGTTGCTATAACTCATTGTGACTTAAACTCACCTCTAGCTTATAGGTTCCTTACTCTGTTACTCCCAACCTATACACCATCCTTCCACCCCAACCCTATATATCATCATCCTGCCAATATGGGTCCAGTCCTCTACAATCACTTCTCGGAAGGCCCAACCATGGTCCTCCCTCATTCCCAAAACCACCCATCCTTTCAATTCCCGTGTCATTCGACACAGGGTCTACAGGCCTTCGACTCCAGCTCGTGGTCCATGGACGCGCCTTATGCGAGTTCTTCCAAACCCCAAGCGCGTTTCTCTACATCCTGGACACCTGCACCGGCTGCAAAGCCCATATTCATGAAAACCTCTCGCAAGCGTTCCCGCGATGACAGTGAAGAACCCAATGAGCAACGCAAAGAGGCTTTTAATCCCGCTCCCAAATTTCGTGCCCCTGTCATGGAAGAACCCATATATGGCGAAGGCATGGTCTTGCTCAACCCTCGAACTGGCATGGCACTGTCTGCAGAAAGTCAGACGGGCACTTGGTATGAAGAAAATGTGGAGAAACAAGTTGCTGTAGCTCCCCCGATCTCCTCGCGACGGCAGACACAGGATGCGAGCTCCTCAGCGCTTCTGAGTCGCAAATCTCAACGTCTCGACATTTCCGCTCCCGGATTAGACGATGTATCGCTTGCTTGTATCCAGCAAAGACTTCAATCCAATACCAGTGATGACGACCGCCGTGCTCTCGGGAACACTGGCGCTTTCAACGAACCTCACATCGATGACGTGACCCTTCTGCTTGGAATCAGCTGGCAGCGCGTCAACCGGGATGACCTGGCTCCTGCAATTTGCGGGTGGGAAAGGTATATCAACAACCACTTCCACCGATACCTTCATGATGCCCGCATTCTTCTTAAGAGTCGCAGCCTGAACGCCTATCTAGTTGCTGCCATTCCCGCAATCGACATTGCGCCTGCCAATACCGGCTTTGGAGTGGCTAATCCTGCCATATCATCTCTAGAGTTCGACCCGCGCTCGTATTTTTTCCTCTTCAAGGAGGATTTGACCGAAGCCCAGCTCGTTGGGTCGACTGTTGATAATTGCCTACAGAACCTTCGTGCTACACCCATTCAATTCGAAGGCAGCGAGGTTCTTCGGGCTTCTGAAAGATCACCAGAGCGTGTCATAAATAATACAAACGGCTTTGTCGCTCCAATCAGTAAAGACGACTTCAACAATATCCCAACTCACAACAGCGCATTGAAGGATGAGGTGGTGATGGGAACGGGGATGGATCTCGACATGTGAACAATTGACGCCGATGCAGGATTTTCGCGTTTTCTCGACGATTTCGATTTCAGTTCCTCTTTTCTCGGACATTGTCCACATTCTATTATCGACATCGACCTTTGTATATCAGTTTACGATTGCCTTTCTATTTATATGGCGCAGGATGTGAAGGCGTTAACTTTGATTTGACTTGAATAACCAACTATCTAGCTCAGGCACTGACACATCAGACAGTAAGTCATTATTAGCTGAGCAAAAGTTCAACTGAATATATATGATTATGAATAATTAGACGTGTACATTGTAATGATTTAATATTAAACAACGTAGCTTAACCAAGTCTACCAACAAAAATTGATGATAGGTATGACTCCGAATTACTCATTACCTAGCCTGCTTATGGCCAACAGAACATGAAGTTTTCGAAAGTACCCCGCCTCTGCCAGATAAACTATTCATTGAAAAGCACCGTCAAACCGTCGTGTTTTCAACCCAGTTCGCCTTATCAATCAATTTAGTGTTGAAGTGACTTGGACAAAATGGCGGCTCCTACAATTGAAATTCGCCAAGCAACGGCATACGATATTATTCCCATATCGCAGATCCACTACAGAGCTCTTGAGAGATATCACGAGTTTTATGCAGCTTTCCTTGCGACTCACCCTCGAGATATTCTTCCCAAATCTACAGAATCGGCGTTGAAGACGCCTGATAATATCTTCCTCGTCGCTGCTGACTCGGTGACGGGTAAGGTTGTGGGTTTCACTAGATACTATATTGTACCAGAAGAGAAAGAAAAAGAGGAGGACCGGAGGAAAGCATTATCATCTGCAACGCCATCGGCAGAGGCAACCCAGGCCCAGTCAAAGCCGCAGGTGCAGGTGTCATCGCTATACGCTTCAAAGAGTCATGTGAAAGATATATGGGACCGATTCAGCGAGCGAGATGATGAGATGGAGGCCGTGTACACTGGAGAAGTCAAAGGCCAAAGACATCTCTGTAAGCCTTCTTCAATGTGATAAAAAAAAAATGAAAACAACACTAATACGACTGCAGACGTTAAACATCTCATGATAGACCCAGCCCATCAGCGCAAAGGGATCGGGCAGAGATTACTCTCGGCGGTTCTCGCGAAAAGCGATGCAGAGGGGATACCTACTTTCCTGACTGCGTCGGCAGAGTCGCATGCGCTGTATGAGAAGTTGGGATTTGTGGATATCGGGCCTGCGTTTAGGATTGATAATGAGGCGTGGGCGAGGGAGGTCTTGATGCGGGAGAGTGTGCTAGGGATGGAGGTGAATACGAAGTTGGAGGAGCAGTGCAGGGAACTGTCTGAGGTGGAGAATTGCATGGTTCGCTGGGTTAGAACGTAGAATAATGATAGGAAAAATAATTATAATATTATTATCATTATAATAAAATATACGTCTCCAGAATCGAACACTGGGCCAGCCGTCGCATGCGGAACAAACCTCAGGCAAAAACCACGTGACTCGCAGCAGTACTCGACCAGTCCCTTCGGCCATCATCGCGCGCGCCTCAAAAAATCCCAACTCACCTCCGACGCGAAGATTCAGCCTGCATGAATCCTTCATGACTGACTCAACACGACGAGAGACGCCCGTTTAGGAAATAAATATTAATAGCTGCCGGCATGCAGTATTGCCTGCCTCCTCGACTGCCTACTGTCTGACTTGCAAGACCCCAGTGCTGACTGGACTATTTCATCATCCACTTCTTATAAATGCCTCTGCAGGAACTCACTTGTGTTCTATATTCGCTCGATATCACCGCGCTATCTACGATCTTACGCGTATCTTTGCTTCGTTCATAGTATTTGATTTATCCACCATGCCTCTCTCAAAGCCTATTGTCCGCCCCAGAGCCCCCGTGGGCCGGCTGCAGAGTCTCAAAGCTCCGCAGTCCGGAGTTATTCCAATCAAACGTCCTACTGGGCAACTCCAACCACCAGCCAAATCAAATCCAAATCCAAATACCAGGACAAGCACTGCTCATCATAACAGGACTCCAGAAAAGCAAGTCGAGTCGTGTCCGAATCCCAGCTGTACAGATTCTCGCATCATTCAGGATAACAACGTGAAGGTCTGTGCTAGTTGCGGTACTGTCATCAGCGAAGATACCCTCGTCTCTGAAATCTCCTTTGGCGAGACGTCGTCGGGTGCTGCTGTTGTTCAGGGCTCTTATGTTGGTGCTGACCAGACCCATACCCGTAGCGCGGGGCCCGGCTTTCACCGTGGTGGAGGCATGGAAAGCCGCGAAATCACCGAGCAGAATGGAAACCGCTATATTCAGCAAATGGCATTGGCATTGGATATTCCTGAAAGCGCCCAGAAAGCCGCCGGTCAGGTGTTTAAGCTGGCAATGGGCTTGAATTTTATCCAAGGCCGTCGTACTAAGACTGTCGCAGCTGTTTGTCTATATATTGCCTGTCGACGCCAGGCTGGGAACACGGTTATGCTCATTGATTTGTCGGATGTACTGATGATCAATGTATTCAAAGTTGGCCGTGCGTATAAACTGCTGCTGGAGGAACTACGTCTCGGTGGAACGGTCTTCACCATGAACCCGGTCGACCCGGAGAACTTGATTCTGAGGTTTGCCAAACAGCTTGAATTTGGAACTAGAACAATGCATGTGGCGAAGGAGGCTGTCAGGATAGTCCAACGTATGAGCCGTGACTGGATGACCATCGGCCGTCGGCCAGCTGGTATCTGTGGAGCGGCTCTGATTCTTGCAGCGCGAATGAACAATTTCCGTCGAACTGTGCGAGAAGTTGTTTACGTCGTCAAAGTCACTGAAGTCACCATTAACCAGCGTCTGAACGAGTTCAGCTCCACCGACAGCGGCGATCTAACTGTCGACCAATTCCGATCTGTGCATTTAGAGAATGCCCATGATCCGCCTTCTTTCAGCCAAGCAAAATTGAAACAGCGCAAGAAAAAGGCTGCTGCAGAGATTGAAGGCGAGGAGGCTGATCTACCAGGCCCTTTATCCAAGAGAAAGCGTGTCGACGCCGACGGCTTCGCTATTCCTGATATCCCTGATATCCCTATAGATCCTGCCTTGACTGCTGGTCCATTATCTACAACAAGGGGAGGCGGAAAAAGCAGTACACCAGCGGCGAATAATGTGCGAACTGATTCCGAAACCTCTTCTGTCTCTACGACAGACGATGATACCAGTGCTGCAGACCGACCGGAACAGAAATCCTCGCGTGGCCGCAAGAAGCAACCCTTGCCTGAACCCACACCTGAAGAACTAGCATCTGAAGAAGCGCTCGAGAATGAGATGAACCAATTTCTCGCACAAGGCTCTGATATGGTGGAAGTCGCAGCCAATGTGAATGCAGCACCACCTGCGATTGGGAGAATCCCACGTCAACCCCGGAAAGAAGTGTCAGATAGCGCTGAAATCGATGCCGCTGAATTCGAATATGACCCAGAAGTTGCCAACTGTCTTCTCTCCCCTTCGGAAGTGGAGATCAAAGAGCGGATCTGGGTGCATGAAAATCGTGACTATCTCCGTACACAGCAAGCCAAGGCCTTGAAAAGAGCACTCCAGGAGGGCGAAGGCGTGGAGAGCAAGAAGCCGCGTAAACGAAGGAAGGGACGCCTTGGCGATGTCACTTATCTTCAAGGTGAGGATGGGAAAGGCAGCCGAGCCTCGACGCCAGCTGAAGCGACGCGGCTTATGCTTGAGCAGCGCGGTTATAGTAAGAAAATCAACTATAAGATGTTACTGGATCTCTATGGAGAAGAAGGAGCGGCGGAGGTGGACAAGGCTGAGGCGGAGAGGGCAAGCCGCAGTCAGAGTGTTGCATCGCAGGCCCCCCCAAACCGCTTGAGCCTAGCCCTCATCATTTCAAGGAGATCATCAAGCCCAAGGTCTCGAGCTCTACCGAGAAAGCTGCCGACGAAGGCAACCTCGGTGGATTCAACGAAGCAGACTATGACGACGAGGACGAGGACGCTGAAGATGCGGCTAGTGATGAAGCTCGCGACGACGAGCCTGATCTTGATAATGCGTTTGCTGGAACTTACGACGACGATGACTATTATGCATACGACGACTAGAGACTCTGCTCTGCAAGTATTTGTGGCATTCATTTTGACACGCGATCCTTTCATATAGGGCATGTATAGATTATCTTCTACATATCTATAATACTTTCGTAATATGTGAGGCTGAACCCTAACACCATCCTTTACCTATAACTTATATACGTTCTGTAATAGTAGCACACGAAATAGTGATGAGACTCCATAGTCAATCACTGTGGCGGATTGACTGCATGCTGTGATTGGATGTTGCCACCCCACATGGCGCTAGTGTGCTCTTGCGGCATTTGTGCGCTGTTTCCGTTTTGGGACGGCCAGGCACAAACCACGCAGACCTCAGGTGCACCTGCTTTGCCTTCGTCCATATTAAGAGTATTCTACTCCTATAAATCATCCGATGCCATGTCCTCTTCAGCTTGCTCGTCTCGTTTACCACTGAGCCCTATTTCATCCCGCCCGTGAGCTCTCGGGAGTGCAGTGCAATCATTGTGGCGGATTCATTGTCCGTATCTAGCTAGACACGTCACTTCGACATCGTACAAAAATACTTCAACATGCCACAGACCGATGCTCTATCAGGCACTCGTGTCACTGTCCTACTAGCAACAAACATCCACTGTGCATCATGTGTCACCTTCGTCAAGGAGACGCTCTATTCCTGCCCGTCAATCAAACATGTCGACGTCACGATCCTCACGCAGGAGGTGCGTGTTACGCACACCCCAGATATCATCGCCTCGCAGCTGGCGCGGATGTTGATTGATGCTGCTTTTGAAGTCCAGCTGGCAACTACCCCGAACGAGGCTGGCGTTGTCCTGGATATGGTCGACACGTCTTCCTGGAATACATACCCCAAGGATGTGATGCCGTCGCTGTTCTCGGCTGGTTCATCCAGCAAGGCCAAGCGCGAACGAGAGTTGTATGAAATGCAACGAAGCAGGCACATTGAAAATTGTGAGGCGTGTCAAAAGGAGCTTTTCGGGAAAGAGAAAGAAAAACTCCATGAGCTTGACGAAAAATCGATATTAGACTCAGTAGTGGTGGACAACCCAGGACGGCAGTTTTCTGAATTGTTCGATGCCCGCATCAGTATCTCTGGAATGACATGTGCAGCGTGCACCAATACAGTTACAGATGCCCTAGAGCAGTTGCCTTTTGTTAAAGAGGTCATAGTGACCTTGTTAACAAATAGTGCGACACTAACTTACTCTGGTCCAAAAGAGAACATTGATAAGGTGGTTGAGGAAGTTGAAAGTGTTGGGTTCGAAGCTGCGATTGATACCGTTGAGAAAGTCACCATATCAGACCCATTAGAATTCGAGGCTCAATTTAGTATTGGCGGCATGACATGCGGTTCTTGCGTGAACTCGATTACTCACCACGTCAAGCAGCTAGAGCCTGTAAAGGATGCCACCGTTAATTTGGTGACTAATAGCGCCAATGTCATTTTCACTGGCACGCAGTCGTATGCCGAGAAAGTACGCGACGAAATCGAGTCTCTCGGCTACGAGGCTTCCCTAGAAAAAGTCACCCAACAAACAAAGCTTTTGAAAAATACTCCTGCTTTCGATCGATACGTTGCAAACATCAGCATCGGTGGCATGACTTGTGGTGCATGTGTTGCAAGAGTCACACAGGGCCTCCAGGAGCTTTCTTGCGTCAAAGATGTTGTTGTGGATCTGCTTTCGAATAGCGCAAAGGTGGAGTTTGATGGAAAGGATAATCTGGATGTGATTCTAGAGGAAATTGAAGATTTTGGCTACGAATCAAAGCCTATCGACTGCAATCCTCTCGAAAAAGAGGCTTCGGCAGCGCCTCTGGCCCGCACTGTGATGATCCGTGTAGACGGCATGTTCTGTCATCACTGCCCTGAGACAGTATTACAATCTCTCCACGAACTCGACCATAGCATTGATATTGTTCAAGGTCCTTCTCAGATTATACCAATCGTCAAAGTTACATACACACCCGATACGCCAAAATTGACCATACGAAAAATTGTCTCTGCTATCGATTTGTCAAGCCCGGCTTTTAAAGCGAGCATCTATCATCCCCCGTCTATTGAAGACCGCTCAAGGGAAATGCAGCTTCGTGAAAGACGACATTTTCTTTCCCGTCTGCTTTTTGTGTTTATTGTCGCTATTCCGACATTCCTCATTGGCATTGTCTTTACGTCTCTCGTCCCTTCTACGACCCGAATCCGCCAATACTTGTCTGATCCAATCTGGAGCGGAGCCGTGTCACGAATGGAATGGGCAATGTTAATCATGACCACTCCAGTGATGTTTTATGGGGCAGATGTTTTCCATATTCGCGCTATGAAAGAGATTCGGGCTCTATGGCGCCCTGGCAGTAAAGTGCCGGTCTTACGACGGTTTTACCGGTTTGGAAGCATGAACCTGCTAATTTCAGCAGGTACTCTAGTCGCGTACTTAGCATCGTTGGCTGTGCTTATAGCTGGTGCTGTAGTGAAGCCATCCTCTACTCACAGTCTCTCCACCTACTTTGATACTGTTACCTTCCTTACATTGTTCATTCTGGCGGGTCGGTCCCTGGAGGCATATAGTAAATCAAAAACGGGCGATGCTGTGTCGGCTTTGGGTAGGCTCCGACCGAATGAGGCCTTATTAATGAAATCGGAATCGTCGGACTTGGGCGCTAGTCCCACGGAGAGTGAATCTTCAGATACAATCCAGCGTATTCCCGTCGACTTATTGGAGGTTGGAGATATTGTCAATATCCCTCACGGCGCTTCTCCTCCTGCAGACGGCGTGGTTGTGAGCTCCGGAAAATTCCAATTTGACGAAAGTTCTTTGACGGGCGAATCGCGACCAGTCTCGAAAACGACAGGCGACCAACTGTATTCAGGCTCAGTTAACGTCGGTCAGCAAGTCTCGGTCAGAGTGACGGAACTGGGTGGCACTTCTATGCTTGATCAGATTATCAAAGTCGTTCGTGAAGGACAAAGCAAACGAGCGCCTATGGAGCGCATCGCTGATGTCCTTGTCGCTTACTTTGTTCCAATCATTACATTAATCGCCATTCTCACTTTCGTTATCTGGCTATCACTTGGCCAATCAGGTGCTCTTCCTGTAGGGTATCTTGATGATTCTCTTGGGGGCTGGGCTTTTTGGAGCTTGCAATTCGCCATTGCAGTTTTTGTCGTGGCATGCCCTTGTGGTTTGGCCCTGGCCGCGCCTACGGCCCTCTTTGTTGGAATTGGGATGGCAGCACAAAGGGGTATTCTCGTTAGAGGTGGAGGTGAAGCATTCCAGGAAGCGACACGGCTCGATGCAATTGTCTTTGATAAAACTGGCACTCTGACGGAAGGCGGAAGCCTCAAGGTCTCTGAACATGAAGTTCTTGACACTGATCCAGAAAAGGTCGCGGTAGCCTGGAAACTGGCACACGAGTTAGAACAGACTAGCAATCACCCTATTGCCAGGGCTATTGTTGAATTCTGCCAGACACGCTCTAGCTCCAGTATATCTGTGAAGTCTTCAGATATCATAGAGTTGCCAGGGCAAGGTATGAAAGGAAACTTCACGTTGTCTACAAGTGGGGAGACAATCACATACGAAGCCGCCATCGGTAATGAGCGTCTTGTGGAATCTATTTCCGACAAGTCCAGCGAAAATTCAGACTCACAATCAGGTTCATACTTTCTCTCCAACCTTCTATCAACGTATCAGACCTCGGGAAAATCTACTGCAGTGCTGCTTCTTCGCAAAATTTCGAGCCAGTCCTCATCCCAGTTTTCGCCTGTCCTTGTCTTCGCAACCTCCGATCCCATCCGTCCAGAATCATCTCACGTCATCGCCGAACTTCAAAAATGCAATATTGCCGTCTATATGTGCACCGGCGACAACGAAAGGACAGCACACGCGGTGGCGTCTGGTCTCGGGATTCCCCCTTCCAATGTCGTCGCGAACGTGATGCCAGCACAAAAGGCAGAATTTATACACAAAGTTCAATCGACCAATTCAAGTCAGCCTGGTCAAAAGAAAACCATTGTCGCCTTCGTCGGTGACGGCACAAATGACTCTCCAGCCCTGGCTGCCTCTGATGTTAGCATCGCTATGTCCTCTGGCTCAGATGTCGCCATCTCCACGTCTTCCTTCATCCTGTTAAATTCAAACCTCAACACCATCTTCGAGCTCATTGTACTCTCGAGACGGGTGTTCAACAGAATCAAGATGAATTTCGTCTGGGCTGCTGTGTATAATCTCATCTTGGTACCGGTGGCGGCGGGCGTGTTTTATCCCATTCCCCACGGAACCAACGTCATCGAACACGGTAGTTTGCACATGACTGTCGACGGACATTGGAGGCTAGATCCAGTGTGGGCGTCGCTGGCCATGGCATTGAGTAGTGTAAGCGTGGTGAGCAGCAGTCTGGCGTTGAGGATTGAGGGCAGAGCTATTCGCGAGTTTTTCAACCGATTAATGAGGAAAAACAGTTTATAATCCACGACAGACGTGATAGATGATCACAATGTCAATTATTTTCAGCATAGCGACACGTTGTTTAATTCTAATGTAATAAATTGATATTAAGAATGTTGAACATTCAGATATGGACAAAATTCTTAGCAATTATTTAAAATATGTTATTTGATGTATATCTTTTTTAGACTTCATTACCTAAGAAAATGCTGAATCATTGAGATAGTAAAAATGGCATTTGGTATATGTATTTGAATTGGTCGAGGGGGTGTCCGATTACATTGTGTAATTTATTTGTCAGTTTAGATGAATTTAATGTTACACAAAATCTCAACAGTCTCCCACTACATATAGAGTTTCTTGAGTACTTAGGTGATGAGCTAGGCGTTGTATCAATGTTCTAAATGCCTAGACGTCCCTATGAGTATCACGAAAATGCTGACAGGTCACATTTCAGTTTTTAGTGTTTCCTTTCCATAGTTGAAAGTTTCACGGTCAAATTTCTGGCGATAATATGGCCACATAAATGAAGCCGCAAACCCCAGAAACCAGTCCCAGACAGGGCGATCTCGTGGGCTCGGACCACGCATGTTGTTTAGTAACAACGCTGTATCACTATCCACAGTAATAAAGTAATGCCCCTTTTTGAGTCCTGAAAGTATCAATTCCGCAACTCTGCCTGCAGGTAAGCCACCACCATCTTCATCAGAGCCTTCAAGCTCTTTCAACAGATGAGGTTTTCTTAACTGCTCTTGAAAGAAGGCGTCTGTGTATATTGTCCCTGGAAAAGTACAATGGACTCGAATGTCCTGTTGAGACCGGTAGAGAAGCAATTCCTGCCGAAGTGTATCTGCCAACGCACGCGTTGCAGCTTTCGTAGGGCAATATGCGCTATACCCTGGAAGTCCGACAAATGCTGCTGTAGATGCTGTGAATATTATATGACGAGTGATGTTCTCTGAAGGTGGTTGTTTTAGCCAACGTCTCAAGAAGGCGTGCGCAATAAACGCAGCTGATAAATAATTTCGTTCCAGGCATGACTTGATATCGTTTGGCGAGATATCAGCAAAGAACCCGACTTCATCTGCAGTTCCTCCTGCGACGCAGAATAGGGTCGATGAGGTATCGGAAAGCGACGCAACGAAGTTTTCAACCTATATCAATATTATTAAGTCAGCCGTGTAAATATGGCTGAAGTTGGTATTAACTTTTGCTGCATCCGTCAGATCAAGTGCTGTAGAGCTGGCAACCTGGTCTGATTTTTTCACACGAGCCTGCATTTCCTTTTGCGTGTCGTCCAGCGGCTTCTGCGTTCGAGCTATTATGTTGACATTTGCACCTTTCTTGATCAGTGTTTGCTCGTGCTTATCAATATATAGAAGCGGAGGATGCACCTTGGTCAATTAAATGCAGCGCCAGCTCGCGACCAAGACCCCTGGACCCCCCGGCAACAGCTATAGACTTCTGCGATCAGCAATAATCATTATTCGTCTGTGATGTAGTTACTTGGCCTCGAACATCGAAGCAATTTTCTTGCTTCATCTTGATTTTGGTATACTCAAATCACTGCTCAGTATAATCAGGGGGAATTGGAAAATAAAACGTGCGGTAAAAATACCTCAGCTTAATGCACACGGAGGAACAGAATATCAGTTAAACAGTTTAGGGTTTGTTCCTGAGACGTATATATATGTTGGTAAAACAGGGGCGAGCGCACAATAGGCGCGCTTATCGGTCTTATCTTGTCAGCCTATATAAAAGGGTAACGTATTTCACCAGCGAACGAGTCAGGGGGTCACAAAGAACCCTCCGTCTGTTTACTCTCCGAAATTCTTACCGATCGCGGGGCTCGTTTCATAAGACTATATATGTCGTTTGAAAGAAACAGTGACGGTTTCTTAAGTAAAGATTAAGTGATTCCAAAGTCTCGGACTAGTGTTTAATATCTGCTCACCACCATGGCTGTCCAGATCTTTCCCTCCATCAGCAACAAAGCCACATTGTCAGATGGCACGACTTACGCCTACATTCGGGTTCCAGCGGACCACAAGCCAACCTTCCTGCTTCTTCATGGGTTCCCTAGCTCTAGCTATGACTGGCGCCACATTGTCCCAATGTTGACGGAGCATGGGTACGGAGTCATCGCCCCGGACCTGCTGGGATATGGCGACTCTGATAAATCAAAGGACTATACAGATTACTCTTTAAGCGTATCGCTGATCATCTCGTCGAGCTAGTCCGCCATGAAGGTTTGAATCATGTGATTGGCGTTGGACATTTACTGGTAAGTCTCTCTGCCTCTTACTATAAATAAAAAAAAGTATTGACTTGAACTGCTGCCTAGGGGCTCATGTCTACTATCCACCGCAGCAGTTGCTCACCCTACTCTGTTCTCTGCGGTTGTGTTCCTCGCAGTTGGCTATTTTCCTCCAGGACGTATGGACATCGACGCTGCCAACTCCATTGGCGAAAAGGTGCTCGGATATACGAATTTCGGGTATTGGTACTTTTTCAACGAGAATACTGCAGGCAGTATACCGAATGCCGCCCCAGATTCATTAAACTCACTGCTCTATTCCACCACAGCCGAGGATTGGAAGACCATTATGGGCCCGGTTGGTGCAGCCAAGGCTTAGGTTAGTAGTGCGAAGGTTGCACCTCCACCCTCTTGGCTCAGTCAAGAGGAGAGAGACACACACATTCGCATATTTCAAAAGGGAGGGTATACAGGACCTCTGAGCTGGTACAAATCTTGTATACGTGGTGTTGACGAACCGTTTTATTCAAAATTCGAAACCGATGAGAGTAAGACTCTCGACTTCCCGGCATTAGTGATCACAGCCGAGTATGATTATGTCTGCCATCCTGAATTCCAGAAACCGGCGGCGCAGAAGTATTTGACTAATGGCCGCGTTGAGCAGCTTCAATGTAGCCATTGGGTTCCATTGGAGAAGCCTGCAAAGCTATTCAAGTTGTTGGATGAGTTTGCGAGTGGACTATAGAATATCTTATGTATATTCATCACTAAATTAAGTAAGCCCTAGTCAATTAATTTGTACCCAGTACGTATCTCCCAGGGATTGTAAATATTCACAATTCTGTCGTAGTTTGATTAACCCAGCTCTGGGTTGCGGCCTAAGTGCTAGTGGGACTTGTAGAGAAGCCCTAAGATCCCACCTCCCGCCCCATTTAGCGCCGAGCTGTCAAACTTTAACTAACCAGCAATGCTATTCTTGGCCCAACCCCCTTATATGGGCGCGAGGCTTTGTTTGGGGGGGGGGGGGGGGGGGGGAGTCATCTGGGGGCTAAATTTTAGACAATGGTTTTGGAGCGAAATCATTCATGATTCTTGGAGGTAGAAGCTTATGTTCATTAGAAGCGGCATGATATTGGGGAATAGGTCGTACATCAACATGTAGTCGTATACTTTAATGGTCTACCCACCTTCGCCCCATATCTCAGCTACCTTTTTGGCAAGCACACCAGCAACTTTCCTCTTTGGGATCAGACTCCCCATCTTATCCGTTATCATCTTCTCCATAGCTTTCATCGCATTATCGCCTCGGATAGTAGCTTCTCGCTCTGCAGTTTCAAGCGCTTCGATGAATTCGCGTGGAGTGTGCCAGTGGCGTTGTATTTCAAGGGCTTTGTCGCCCGAGATACCTCTTGTGCACATCAGCATTTTCAAAAATAGGTCACGCAGGGTGAGAATATCGGATTTGGAGGTCAAGGCACAGAATGATGAAAATGTGACTCCATATGTTGTGTTTTCACAAGGGTCTTCGGCGCGTAATTTTCGTATTATCGTGAGGTAGGAGTCTGAAGAGGATAGATGGAAGCTAGGAATGAGTGCCACCGATGCGCTCTTGACTGCGCTGCTGCTAATTTGACTCGACGATAGCGTGGTAGGTTCATACATTTTCCGCAGGAGAAAAGTCATACGTGCAAGATAGCGAATAGTATCATCGAGGTTTCTAGTCTTTTTGACAAAATAACCATTGACGACTTGTGTCGATGCAATCGCCGATGCAACAGCATCTTGATAATTTGGTGCTTGTGCGCCGTTCGAAGAGTGGGATACAGCAAACTCCTCGACGAGATAGACGACGTTCTTAATTCCTGAACGACGAAGTCGGAATTTCTGTTCGTGAAATCGTCCGTCTTTGATGGATCCGATCAAGTCGTCCAGTCGTTTTCGTTCGATAATCCAGTCCAACATGATTTCGTCACCTTCCTCACCATACTGTGCTAAATAGCTAGGATCTTTGCATTTGGCAACCCACATTACGTCGCCAAGTTCAAGGGCTCGGACGTGAGGGGTGATACCTTTTGTTTCGAGTTCTTTCGCAATATAGTCACGATCGTTTTTTGCCCGTACCTCGCGAGAGTCTAGTAAAAGTTCTATGGTGAATCCTCCTGGCGGCAGGACAATAGATCCTGTTGGCTCTTTATTTAGGGTTACTGGTCGTTCAGTTGTCGCCCTAGGTCTGACTGATGCTGGCCCAATATCATCTAGTACTTCAATATCAGAATCGTCGAATTCAAAACCACGTCGGTTTGTTCGGGACGAAGCAGTTGTCTCCTTTGTCTGGACCGGTCGATGTAGTTCTGTAGTGGTTGCATTCGAGTTCAGTGCCTATGTAAATTAGATTATAGTAAATTCCATTCGAAATCAATCAGCTTACCACTTGATCCTTTGAGTGCGCCTCAGTACCGCTTGCCTTCCTGATTCTCTTTGCACAATCCCAGCCTTCTTCTGTAAGAGCATATTTTCTAAGAGGCCGCCCGTGTTCATACACCAGCTCCTTTTGTACCAGTGTTTTCATCGCATTCCAAGCAGTATAGAATTTAGTTGGATCACTCGGAGCCGTGAAAGACGTGTCTGAGTACGGCTGAGCAACGTCAATGAGTTGAGCCTTGGTCATGCTTTGCGACGAGTTTTCATTCAACGTCGAAAGTCCCCAGATCAATGCATATGCACCAGATCGCAGAGCTGGAACGTACGGCTTGGCTTTCCGAGTCTTCTTAGTTGGTTGGTCGGCAGCGCCTGGTAGATCATCGCCAGACGGGCGTTTCTCACCACGATCTTTATTTGGTGGTTCTGGCATTGGTAAGCCATTTTGGTCACAGTATTCTTTCAGCTTTTCGGTAAGGCGATCGCAGAGCTTCGGGCCCAAACCGTTTAATTGAATTGCTTCCGATGGGTGGTTGAATGCTAGCGGGCAGGCCTTCATAGACTCGTAGGCTTTTTTATATCTATAAGGACAATGGTCAGTATTTGCCATGAAAAGTAGCCGTCGATCTGGATCTCACACTGTGAATCCCTTCGAATTCCGCTCTCTGGCTTGCTCCAACCATTCTTTGATCCAACCCAGCAGCAGTGGGTTGGCGCAATTTTCTGCCATCGCCGTTTCCAGCAGAGGAGCCACCTCTCATTATTTTATTTTAATCATTAAAGGAGATGCTAGACCAGTTCTAGCAAATGATTGCAGTGTCGTTGAAGACCTACGCGTACTTTCGCGACATCCGGACACGCTAGAACGGGAGATCACGTGGTCTAGTCAACGCTCATTTAGCGGTTAGATATTGATACTATTGGTAATAATTTGTTGGTTTTGTAGTTGTATACATTTCTTGGTACCAAATATCAAGGATATGTCAAGAATAATTGACTTCGTTCGTTTCAATATTGTCAACGCTGAAAGAAATGTAGTGTGTCGATCCAAAAAGAGCTGTGTATATATCGATGCATCCTTTCAACTGATCAAGTTAACATTTCAAAAAACGAAACTACATCAATGGATGCAAGGGCGTTTTACTTCCATTTCTACGAATTCTAACATCAGCAATTACTACGAAGAGAAGGGTGGATTATTAAACCAATTATTTTGACGTTGGATAAAATTGCTACAGCAACCCTTAGGGATCTTGAACGAGAATTACAATAGGAATCTGTAGTTTATATAAGACTAGGTATCATTATTGTCCAAACTATCCTTAAAATCCCTAACTGCTTGCTCAAAAGATTCGTCCCTCTTGAAGCCCAACCTAATAGCCTGACTATTGTCAAATCTTGTAGGCCACGAGTGCACAATTTTTTTCACAACTGGATCTTCCTGTTCCTTGAGCAATGCGAGTTTGTCCTTACCTCCTACTTTCTCTAATGCGTCCATCATTTCCTGAATCGTCACACAGATCCCCGGAATGTTGATTTGACGAATATGCAACGGAAGGGAGTCTGCCGGCAAGGAAAGCGTGACAATCAGGTTGTGTAATAGCGTTCGCGGCGAGCAAAGCCATGACTTGAATGATCGATCCTCGAGAGGAATTAATGCTTCTTGCCCGTTGAGAGGCTCTCGTATCATGCCAGACAGGAATGAAGAGGCAGCTGCAGTAGGTTTCCCAGGACGCACAGAAATCGTAGGAAACCTTAATGTAAATCCCGTGATAAATCCTCTGCGTGTATAATCATTGATCAATGCCTCGCAAATAAATTTCTCGGCGCCGTAAGACGACTCGGGCGTGGGTATAACATCATCGGTTACAAGTTTGGGCAATGGCTGGCCATATACAGCTTGACTGGAGGAGTAAATGACGCGTACGCCAGGGCACTTCTTGCGTAGCGTCTCGAGCAAAGCACGAGTTGCATCGACATTTACCCTCATGCCAAGCTCAAAATTTGCTTCTGAGCCCGAAGACATGACTCCGTGAAAGGCATAGACGGCGTCTAGTGTGGAATCAACCAGAGCTTCCAAACCGCCCTCAACGAGATCTGCAGTGACGGCTTTCGCATTTCCAGGGTATTTGACGCCAGTAGGAATGGGAGGGTCGACTAGATCTGTGAGAATGACCTTGTAGGAGGCGTCATTAAGTAATTCTTTTGCGAGAAGCTGGCCGATAAAACCGGCAGCACCGGTGATGAGGACATGCATGTTCAGGCCTCGAGGTCCAATGATCAGACCTTGGAATGGCCAGCTGTCAAATCTCAGACAGCCAGGCCATTTTAAATAGACACATCCACCCCACTATTTGCATCGGGAGAGCCCGCCCGAGCCTCGGAGTTGCTCCGGTCGCTTGAGCAGGGTCGACTGCGATCATTAATAGTATTTGTCTGTGGTTAATAGGAGTCTAGCTTTTCTGGACCCGTTGCATCTGGCGTATCCTACATTAGGAGGAATATTTGAACAACAGATTATTAATGACTATGGGCATCTTTATCTTTTGTACCTGGGATACAGTGAGGCGGCGGTTGTCTGACGGCGTATCTCAACAACGCCATGTATCTGCCTGAGTGCTGAAGGACGAAGATAGAATGCAGGAAACATCAACAGCATCTGCATACAGTCAGGATCGATAGATACTGTTGATCGAAGAAGCGCAAGTACGAGGTAGGGCTGCGCCGTGCATGTGACTGGCGGGCGTCGGCGATCCACCGCGGCGCTAAACGGCGGAATGAAGGCCGGTCTGGGGTAGTTGCTAGGATTACAACTTACAACAGCTCATGACTACAGGCACGACGCAATTTAATATTACGCACAACTCGACCAGCCTGCGCTGGCACGGGCTATCTCCGAGGTCATCCACGGCATGGTGCGATTTGATTCTCCCAATAATACGGCCATGTCGAATGTGACGCCGCTGAAACGTTCCGCCCTCGAGGCTGGGCTCGACACGCCGCGAAAAGACGACGATGCGGGCGACACTGACACAAAGGCATCGGTATCGGGCTCGGTGCCGAGGGTGTCGAAAGCGCGTGCATGTATGTAGGATCCGGCGCTGTAGAGTCGAGGTGGATGACGCTGACCACACCTGTGTTGCAGGCGCAGAGTGCAAGCGGCACAAAATCAAGTGCGAGGTGAAGCCCGGCGAAACGAGCTGCACCAAATGTCTACGCAGTGGGATCAAATGCGTCGTCAACGACTTTTCGCAAAAGTTTGTGGACGATGATTTGGCGTCAGTATGGACATGACCTGTGGAGTCAATGCGGCTAATTGTGAGTAGATGGAAATCCCAAGCAACCGCCACAATACAGCAGCTCCAAGCTGCTGTATCACACCTCCTTCGTCAAAATAGCCTTCCAGATCTCTCCAGCTTCCCCTCGTCAGATGGCAGTGTTGGCCGCAGCCCATCTGTGTCACATACCCACCAGGTGTCGCAGGACCGACACCTGAATGTCCCGACGGTAGCTTCTGGTACAACCATCAGTGCTCAAGCCATGACACGAGAGAATTCACAGGACCCGAATACCGAGGATCCTGAGCTCGTGTCAGCGCCTATGCGTAGTTTATATGAAGTCACCAAGCTGCGGAATTTCGGAAATAGCCACGTGGAAAAGCCCAAGTCAACGTTGCTGGAGGAAGACTTTATTTCTCGGGGATATGTATCGTTGCACGAGGCGGAGGAGCTGTTTGCATATTTTAGTCGGACGATGAATCAACTACTATGGGGTGGCATTGTCGTGCCTCATAGAGATTTGACATCGGTTCGACGCGCATCGACTCTTTTGCTGACTGCCGTTCTGACCGTGGCTGCGTTGCACATCCCCAACCGCACAGAAACGCTCAACACGTGCTACAATGAATACGTCGCCTTAGTATCCAGCATGGCACTTACCAGGTCTCATACATTGGATGATATTCGGGGGTTATGTGCCGGTGCATTCTGGTTGTCCGATCTGAGCTGGAAGCTTTCGGGCCATGCTGTACGAATCGCTACGGAAATGGGTCTTCATCAGAGTTTTCACAAAATGACTCGTGGACATGGAGATCGGTACGAATACGAACGAGCACAGCTGTGGTATCTACTCTACGTATGTGATCATCACTTCAGCATTGCCTACGGGCGACCTCCCGTGATCCATGAGGACGCGGCTATCAAAAACCACGAAGTTTTTCTGCAGTCTCGCCATGTTGTACCAGGAGACATCCGATTGATGGCACAGGTTGCTCTCTTCGTGATCCTGACCGAAGCATACCGAACTTTTGGATCCGACGTAGAGCAGCCTCTAACTGAAGAAGACTTTGGCCAGTTACGGGTGTACAACGTCGCAGTCGATCAATGGCGGCTTCTCTGGCAACCGCGATCAGGTATTTTGCTACTATCTGACAAGAAACAACAACAACTAACTTTTAGTTATAGCCGATAGCCCGTATGTTCGCACTTACCCGTCCAAAGGCGTTGTCTTGCATTTTTTATTTGCTAAATTCCAAGTCAACTCTCTCGCTCTCCGCGCTCTGTCGCCCACCAAAAGCCCCGTATTTTCCATGGACCGCAAAGAATGCGTCAACAGTGCCATTTCCGCGGCCATGGCATGTCTGAATATGGTGCTCGAGGAGCAAGACGTCCCCGACGCAATCGTCGGCGTCCCCATATTCACTCACACCATGGTTACCTTCTCTGCCGTTTTCCTGCTCAAAGTCGCCGTGAACTGGAACTCGGCGTATCTGAATATCGACGGTCGCCAGGTCCGGCACACGGTCGAGCGCGTGATCGAACTCATGACCTGCGTCAGCGCGGGCGATCGCCACCTCACACGCCATATTGCGCGGGGATTGAGCAAGATGCTCGATCGATTTAATGCCTGGGAAGGATGGTACGCGAATCAACCAGGAACAGGAACGTCGATGGATGGCGCAGCAAATGGACACGATCAACACAACAATCCCAATCCAAACCTCAACAATAACAACAGCAACCCTAACCCTCTCGACCCGTCCACATCAACCGCAGCACCTGGCGGGAGATCACGTCGCTCCATCCCCGGCGGCGCCAACGCTATGGCTCAGGGGTTCCCGCCGCCTGATCTGATCTATGATATGGTGGGGACATATGGGTTTGGCCTGGACGAGCATTTGATGGATCCTAGCATGCCTGGATTTGAGTTTTTCATGCAATGATCTATCATCTTAGTATCATGATGGGATTCATAATTTGGTTATTTTTCTGGTTTGCTATTAGCGATGAGCTGGCATGTAGTGTACGTTTAATGAGATGTCCATTCACTTCATCTATTTATAGGAAGTATATATATGTAATAATATGTATCTCAATTGATAGAATAAGATCAATTGGATATTATCCCCAATAATGGCAAAGCGAAAATTTGAATTAAAAATTAACATTCATAATCTACTCAAGCTAATACGTAAGTACTACGAGTATATATATTACGCTACAAGGACGTGGATCATAGGTGATGAGATGATATACTAGATCTATCCGAAATTGTATCCTGGTTCCTAATCAGGAAAATATCCAGGGCCACTTTTAATCCCATCCAGACGCGTCAAAACACCACGTAGACTTTGGTCTGAGCAGAAAGAAAATCACTCCTCATCCTCGTCCTCGTCCTCGCCCTCGGCCTCGGCCAGGTCGTCCTCCTTGGGCACGGCGCCGCCCTTGTGCTTCGCCGCGGCAGCAGCAGGACCAGACTTGTCGGCAGTCTTGTCTGCGTCCTCGTCTTCCTCCTCCTCGTCATCCTCTCCGCCGGCGCCGTTTTCACCCTCGACCGCATCGTGGGCTGTCTTGCGCTTTTTGGAGGCGGGCGCTGGAGACGTGTTAATGGGTTTGCTTTGTGGCATAAAGCGAGAGCGAGAGCGCAACTTACCCTTTTCAGGCTCCTCGTCCTCACCCTCGTCTTCTTCCTCTTCCTCCTCTTCCTCGCTGCCTTCCTCGTCGTAGTCGTAGCCTTCAGCGTCTGAGGATTGGTATCTGCGGAGGATGATAAGCACGAGGTGGTTTCTCGAAGTAGCTTCATAGATGTTGCAGGTGTGAATCCACGCAGACAATGGATTCATTGTGCCCGGTCGCGCTTGGTACGCGACAAGGTCTTGCACGCCGAGACAGAGCGGCGCAACACGGGCACAAAGAAAATAACGACGAATAGGCAATGCATGAAAGAAAAGGAATGTCTTACTCTTCTTCCTCTTCGCTTTCGTCACTGGGAAGAGCCTGGAGTTCTTCCTCGTCGTCCTCGGCCTCTTGCTTCCTCTTGCGGGTAGACATGGCTAATGTGGATGGATGAGATTGTGATATAGAGTGAGGGACGGATGACGCAGGACAGAGACTGGGTCAATTATAATGAGGGAGTCCCGCGGTCAGAGACAGATGCAGACCGGAGACAGGAGGGTTGAGAGGAGATGTGAGAGGAGATGTGAGAGGAGATGTGAGAGGAAGGGTGAGGGAGGAGGGAGTGGGAGGGAGCAAGTATAATAGTAATAGAGTAGTAATGGTAGTGGCCGCGCCGGGGGGAGTCAGCAGCGCCGACTGAAAGGGCCAGCTTAGCCTGGTAGCCGAGGAGCCTAGCTCGAGTCAGGCAAGGCTGGGACCAGATAGAAGGCAGGCGAGCGAAAGCAGGGAGGGAGGGAGGCGAAGGGAAAGGGAAGCGAAAGGGGGGGGGGGTTGGAGGTGGCAGAGAAGGGAATGGAATGGGCGGGCACCGGGCTGGGGCGAGCTGGTGAGGCTGGGTGGAGTAGAGCAAGCAATCTGGAACCTGGACAGAGGAAGGGAGGAGAGAGCTTCCCTTCAGTCACAGGCAAGGCAGGCCGCAGCTCACATCGTGATCGGTCGACCGGTGGTTGTTGGAGAGTAAGCAGAGGACGCTGGAGCTGGACGGACGAGCTTCTGTGGAGAGCGCGACGAGAGGGGGGCAGACCCGCTCAGCCTGCAGGGCCGTCGTCCGAAGCTCGCGCCCGCAGTGGCCATAAGCTGTCGATGACACAATTACGGCGCGCCGCCCAATCACATGCGACACACGCGGTGGGTGCCGCCGGGCGATCGATGTCGCGTGCGTGGCCCGTGCGGACGTGCGTGTGTCAATCCTGCCATTCGTGCCATCGTCGCCCGGAGTATTACGACTGCATTATGATTGCTGCTGGGTGCGTTGTTTATTCTTTGTCGCTTTATCTATTTATTATTGTTATTGTCATCAATTTGCAATAGGTAATTAATTACCCCTCGGTCGCCGTGGTGGAGATAGTCGTATTATGACCTGATTCGCTGATGGCATCCTCATATTGTCTCATACTACTGCCGGCTCCCTATCTCCGGCTTCCTGCTGTGTACGTAGTGTACGCAGTGTACGCTATGGTATTCCAGGTTCTACATGCAATTATGCGTCATTTATAGCTAATTACATACTATTCTGTGGTATCAGATCCCGTAGTGACAGTAACGAGCTTGAGTCGCGAAGAGACGTTGACAACATGAAAACTAATCGTCTGAATGATCCTGTCACAAGTAGGGTGCAAGGTAAATGAAAAAATGTAAAACAAATAGAGAAAAATACGATGATTATGCTATAAATTGCCATACGCTCTACCTACGCCAACCGCGGATCATACATCGCTGCCAGTGCTCCGGAATGTGGCACAAACCTGGCAATAGTGGTGCGTTAAATCGAGCACTGGCTGTGGCAGGTTCGTCGCTTGCACAATACTGCGAACTTTGACCGCGCCTTCGTCTTCAATGAGCTTGCGCACCGAAAATAACAGCTCGGGCGAGAACTAACAAAGATCACCATCAGTAAATGACTTGGAAGAGGGAGAAAAAAAAGAAAAAAAAACACCTACCTCGGAGTACCATCGGTACTGCCAAGCAATCAATCGGATCAATGCATTGAGCATTCCGCGTGTATCACCCTGCTTCTCGTACAGCTTCAGGATCCCGCGCATCGCTTTGGGGGAGAATCGTATCGACAGACATTGCCGATAAGCTTCAATTGCCTCGTCAAAGTGATGCAGTCGGTCGGCAAGCTCGCCCAGAATCTCCCACTCCGTCGCCGTCTTCTTATACTCGAGCGATTGATGGCGTGAGTGAGCCATCTCGGATCGCCAGATGGTGTAGATCCGCAGATCTTCGTAGAGCACCATGAAGAGATTATCTAACCACCGTTCACAAAGTCGCTTGTTCTGAAATTGCGTGTAATTGGAATGAGATGGGTCCGGCTGCGTGAAATGTCAGCAAGTCCCTCCAACTATGATAATACTTGGCCAGTACTTACGTCGTCGTTCCCTGACTTGACTGTTTCGGATGCAACGGTTTGCTCAGGCTTTTCGATCGTAGGGCCTTCTGCTGCTTTGCTCTGGGCCTCTCCGTTCGCTGCAGTGCCATCTTCTTTTCCCTCGTCTTCATCCTCTTCGGCCTCGGTACTATGACCGTTGGTCTCCGGGTTAGGACTTGGCGGATTGAGCGCTACCGTGCTGGCGTTGTGTGAGTGTCCGGTCTTGGGTGTATGTTGACGTTCTACCCGATACTCCTCCTCCATGACAAACACTTCGCTACGAATCTTCAAAAGCTGGTCCCATCCGATAGCCGCCGCAATCTTGGTGAGGAGGTCGTAGGCTTTCATAAACGTGCCTTGGTATGCTGTCGCATGCAATTTTCGGAGAGATGGATGGACAAAATCGTGAGGGTCTCCTTGTTTGGGTTGTCCTTCATCAATCTCGTCCAGGACACTCTCTGGAAGAATTGGAAGTAGCACTCGGGAAGGCGGCGGCATCCGTGGGACATCCTTGTCTTGATATGTGAACATCGGACACGAATTCAGAGTCAATAGAGCCAGATCCCATTGTTCGAGGAAGATATATACTTCAGCTAGCCGAGCCCATGTGCTGAATTCGCTCGGCGCTGCTGTAACGCTTCGTTTAGCACACTCTAGGGCTAACTCCCCTTCTCCTTTGCTCATACAGAAGGCTGCCTGACAATCAAGCAGCGCATAATCCATGGGCACATCCTGCAATGCATCATGCATGAGTCGCACTGCCTGGACTTCCTCGTCTGCAGAGATCATGACCCGCGCCAAAAGCGAAGATACCTCCACATCCTTTGTTCGCAGCTTTTCGAAAAGGTTTATGCCGGATGCGTACCGACCAGTTGTATGTATGTATTTAAGGAGACAGGAAGTCAAATGATTGGCAACGGTGTTTGGAACTTGCGTCTCGGGGTCCGAACTAAGCTGTCGTCCTGGACGTTTCTTTAGTTTCATACCAACTATCGATTACCATTGCTCTTACCCATGAAAAATAATTTCTCCGCTGCGTCAAGGAATTTGTGTTCCATCTCAGTATTTGTCACTGGGTTGAACCTGCGCACACCGACAATTTTCTTGATCGCATCGCCAGTCCCATCATCGGCATATGTGTAAGATCTGAGCACGGCACAGAGAAATGTCTCGAGCCAAAGAGCTTCGTTTGCAACTCTTTTATCTCCTCGTTCGTCAATACAATAGCTCTCGAGGCTCCCGGGGATCTTGACCTCTACGCGCATGTCCAAGTGAGAAAAGGCATTATAGCAACTAGGCATCAACAAATGTCAGACAATCAAGTCGAACGGGGTTTATGGTGGAGCTTCCAACCAATAGATTCCAGAAACCACCTTATTCAATTTATCAACTGGCGAGTAGGTCAATGTATTGACATATGCGGCGAGACTAGCCGACGATGAAGCATCGACACCTGTGACATGATGGTAAACCCCCGTCTTTGTTCCATCGTCAGTTAGCTGCACGACCACAATCCAGGACCGAGTAGGGTAATCGTACCTGGCGGGTCGCATTGGCCTTGGGTTGTTTTACGAGGTAGACCAGGTCCGGAGGGCCCAGCTCCCGTAGACTCTGCAGAGATTCTGTGCGGGCATCGATAGCGGCGTAGAGATCCTCTTCTTCGTAGATCCTGGAGCGAGTGGTCAGCCACATTAGACACCGACCTTGAGGAGGCCTAATCCACGAAGACGTACTCAGGCACTGAGGGCGTAACCATCGCGCCAATTGACCAGCGGCCTCACCGAGTCCGCACGTATAGGGAGTTGATAAGCTGTTCGAGCGGAATGCAAGTCCACACGGCCTGCATACACAAACACCGCAACTCTGGCTCGGTGTCGCTGCAAGTTCTGGGCTGGCCTGGGATTGTCAGCCACGAGCTAGGATTTGCCGTACGTGTAGACGAGCGAGTAGATTGAAAGGCTCAAATTCCTGATATACCTTCACAGGGTCAGATTTCAGGGCGAATTGGTGGTCCAGCTTTAAAATGCTAGCCTGAAGCCAGCCCGGCTTAGACACGTGGAGACTGCCGCAGCAAGTGCAAACACGCAGTGCAAATGTGGCAGGCACGGAAGCGCTCGCAGCTTCCCCGAGCGCGCCCAGATCAGGGCGTGTCGCTCCTTCTCTTCTTGTTCCGATCATTATTATGCTCGCTTCGACGACATGCTCTGGATGCCATCCAGCATCCAATCTGTCAGAGTTTTCTTGTTGCTATAGATGCGAGCCTTGTTTGATTCTCAATTATATTTCTTCCTGAGCATTTGCGGTGCTTCGCTCTTTGATCGCATGTTCCTTCTCCAACCCTCACCTTCGCCATAGAGCTGCTCACCAGCCACATAACCTTCGATTTCGTCAATGAGAGCTGCCCGGCAGCTGCTTCATCGGTCTGAGAAATGGCAAGCTTTACCGCATTGAATATCGAGCCCGCAGAGGACGTCCCGGAGGAGGTTGATGACACCAAGGAGATCCAAATCGAAGAAGCTCTTAAACTTTACCAGAACGCCCTGAAACTTCACTCGCAGGGCCCAGACTTCTACCCGCAGGCCCGGGAGGCCTATGCTGCTCTGCTGGAATCAGACATCTTCAAATACCCTGAATCGATTTCGGACTATCTGCGAAGCACATTGCCGGACGCCGATGTCGACGATGCTGCCGCCGATGCGCTTGCCGAGATCGATGTCAACGACGCGGCAGCAAGTGCTCTACCGCAGACTATATACCTTTCGTATAAGAACAATGGCCAGTTTCATCTAGATGTCCTAAAGGAGACCCTTCGCTCCAATTCCGGAGCGCCATCGACGGTTGCAAAGGAGTCCCAAGCTGCTCTAAAAATGTTTGCCGAAGCTTTGGAGAGAGACGATACCGACCTCGACCTTTGGAGGAAGGCTGCTCGATTGGGTGGCGCGTTGAATAGTTATCGCCTTGCTCGGTATTGCTCTGAAAGTGTACTGGTGGGTGACGATAATGAGGTAGAGGTGCGCACCGAGCAATTGGGATTGGATGAGGCATTCTCTAGTGAAGAATTGCAGGGACTCCTTCGAGCAATTATTGATGATCTTTCGACATTACAAGCTCCGCCTTCTAAGAAGCCCCGAAAAGCATTGCTTCGGTTCGCCAGAAGTCACATTCAAGACCCTTATCCTTATCTTCCAGGCCTGCCAAAAGAAATATCTAAAACTTCTCTGTCTACAAAAAGTTGGTCGGCGCATCTAACAAACCGTCATATGATTGTCTCCGCCGATAGAACATGGTATGCTATTGGGAAAGCGATACTGGGGTTGATCCGGGCGGAAGTACAAAAACCAGGCAATTCTACATTTATCGGAATCTCATTACCCTTACGCGAAGAATCTCCTCAAAGTCCAGCCCATAGAAGCCTGCCAATTCTGCCCAAAGATGTCGAGATGTTGGAGACCTCGGTGGACCCTTTGACAAGAGAGGAGGCACCAGAGGTCCCGGCGCCTGTCCCTACGTTGGAAACAGTTGATGATCAATCTTCAATTGATCGACGGGCGGAATCACAACTGAGAGAGTCATTGGAAGGCATTTATAAGCCGCCCGTGGACGGCCTAAAATCGGCAGAAAGCCATATAGCGGAGGATGTTGAATGCAAGTCATTGAACCCCAATCCCAGAAAACGTTCGTCTGCTTCTGTTGGGAATGACGAGATGGTCGATGGTGGGAGAACAAAAAGCCGTCGAACCCGCGCTCGAGAGTCAAATGCAGAGAGTCTACTACAAACAGAGGATGCTAGCCTGGACCAGAGATATTACGACGACCGCCTGGAGGACTACTCGCATGCTGACCAGTGGATGTTCGGTACTGTTGGTGGCATCCTTTCAAAGATCGGCGTTGAAGATTTGGGAACAATTGATGAGCTCAAACACCAAGTTTGTGAGTCCATCAATAAACTACGACCTGCGATTGATATTCAACCACCCGCAAAGTCCCCTGATATGATTCTTGCAAACGACCTTCGTAGCGCTTTGGCAACTTGGGATGACGAGAAGGCTCGCTCAGCTATGCAAGGTGATAGCTCGACAGCTTTGCAAGACCTTCGTGGCATGAATCGTTCTGGCCTGGCAATATTTCTCGAGCACTCGAGAAAGTCCGCTCAGAAACCCAGCAAAGATGATCTACTCGGCGGAGGCTGCGGCTTGGATGAATTTGTAGAAGAAATTAACGCAGGTTTGATTCACTACCATGAAGTCGCCTTTACTTGGTTATGCAAGATTCTACAACCCATGGAGAAGAAATCTGATTCCGTCTTCAATGGACTTCTATCAGAGTCCCTTTACATTTCTTCACCATGGCCTGAAGAATTGAAAGAGACTGTTGTGCAGCTCATCATCCAGGAAGATGTGTACTTTTATGAGAGAATGTCTACTATTATTTGCGAGCTAGAGCAGGATATCCTTGGCCATGCCTCAACATCTGAAGACCCTTTCATTTATACTGCCGCACATTATGCTCAGATGGAGATGACACAAACTCTTCACGAACTCCATTTGGATGTCTACGCTCTTATCAACAATCCTAATAGTGAAGTTGACCAAGCTACACGTATTTCACAGCGTGACCGCCTGATGAGATGGGGGATGTTAGCGCAGACTGCAGTCCGTCTCTTCATGGATCATGGACTGGAAGGGGATTACCGCACCAAGATTGCCCTTCGACATCTTTGGTCAACAACATTTCACTCGAATATGGCCGAAGATGCTACGCGTGAGCATATCTTACTTTGTCTACATGATCTCAAACAAGTTCTCACCTCATTTGATGAGCCTGCTATTGTACTAATCAACAATGCGATCATGCCGGAAATTTCTGTTTCTGCGCTAGACCAGGAGATATCGCGTCTCAATTCGATGGACTTTTTTATGAAGATATTTGGGTCAGAAAAGGAGGATTCGGTTTCTTTGATAGAGAGTATTGAACCCATCCTTGATCCTTCTTCGGTAGAGTTCATTCAAGAGGACATTATTTCAGGCCCTGATGATGGCGTATCAACCCCGTCACATTTTCAGGAACTCGCGTCATTCCTTGATAGAGGGGATGCCACACTTCGTCTCTTCTTATGGCGACGATTACAGGACGCATACCGAGATATCGACTATCTACCCAAAGTAATTTCTTGCCAGCTTCGAAGCATCGAGGCTGTTGTCAAAGAAATCCGGGGCAATTCTTTTCTGGAATCTGCTAACGACACTCGGCCTTTAATATTGTTGAGGTGGCTGAAATCACTCAATAATATCTTGATTAAGTTGTTACCGGAGCTTATTGAAAAGCCATCTACCGCTTTTGAGTGTATAGATCTAGAACACTTGCGTTCCTCCATGGTAGCAGTTGCTCACATTTCTCGACTACTTCACACATTCACTCTTTACGAAGACATGGTTCGCGTGGGCCTGCGTCCTGCTTTTGAATTACGTGGCACACTAGGAAAGTCACTTGAGTCTTTCAAAGACAAGCTCAGGGATATGCAAGTTCGCTGCTGGGTATTGCAGTACACGCTGGTCAAGGAATATATGTCACAAGAGAAGGAAATGTTTGATACCCCGTCCGATGACCGAATTCAATTCCTTCGCGCCGTTCACAGCGCGTTGGGTGTTCGGTCTGCATGCAAATATGCCGATAAAATTCTTCTCAAGCTGATGAAATCAGAACTTTTTAGCACTGAAACCAATGAGGATTGTGAACTTGACATCGCACAAGTTCTCTTTGACTTGCATGGCTTCAAATTCTCCAATCAAATAGCAACATCCGATCACGGTTGCCCTATAGAGAAGTTGGATTCACGTTCGGCTGCCATGATGGTAGATTTTGTTCTCATGCAAGTTGATCGCCTGAACATCAAGGATCTGTCAAAGTCTGAACTGAAAACAACGATTGAGAGGGTGCAGCAGGCAATCGGGACTACCAGACACCCCACTTTAGCCTTCAATAGGCGCATCATCAACGGATATTTGAAGTCGCCCATTAATCCATCAGAATTGTTCCGTCTTGTACAGGGTGTGGGCGGGTTGGCATTGACACCTGTTCCTGTGCCAACCTCCGAAAACGCAAGGAAAGGATGGTATTTTCTTCTTGGCCACGCATCATTGACGAAATTTCGGACCCAGAAACGATTGATTCCAGCTCCCACTAACGACCTGGATGATGCAATCACATACTTTCGGCAAGACTTGGAATACGCCACAGAACGTTGGGAGACATGGTATAGACTTGCTCAAACATACGATTCTAAGCTTGAAGACGAGATTACATGGTCCTCAGACAAAATCAACAACAATAAGTCGGATCTAGCAAGCCTGCAACGTAATGCTATTCACTGCTATGCTATGGCAGTAGTTGGTGCGCTAAGGGCTGGTGACGAGGATGAAAAGTCGCGAGCAGTGATATCGGAGCTTTTCACAGACTACGGGATACGCCTTTATGCATCATCTCGGCAACCGCTTGATATGGCTGCTTTTAGCGTCAATGAATTTCAGCGCCATTACAGCGACTTTGCGAGCCAAAAATTATATACGGGGAAACCGTTCAAAGAGATGAGGCTATACTCTGTGTGGGGATTGGCCAGTAACTTGTTCCGGCGTGCTATGGTCGATAGGCCCAACTATTGGGTGAACCACTATATGCTTAGTAAATGTCGTTGGAAGATGTTCAATAGTGACGAGGCAATGCGGGGGAGCAATAAAGCTGTCACTTTAGATGGTGTCCTTGATCCACTATTGGATGCAATCGAAACACTGCCAACTCGGAAAGAAAAGGGTGCGGATCCCATTTTTGAACCTCATTTCAGACTTGTCTCGGTTCTTCACAAACTTGTAACCCGACAACAAATTGAGCCTATCAAAGCTGGTGAGATCCTGTCGGAAAGCCCGTATGCAAAGAAGCTTTCGCCTCCTCAAGATATGGCAAGCTGGAAACCTTACGTTCTAGACGTTTTGAAGTGCCTAAAGAACGCAGACAAATCGAACTGGCATCACCGAATCATGTTACGGATAGCTAAAATCCATTACGATAGCCAGGAAGATGCTATCTCTGCAGCAAATGCTGCTAAGAACGAGCTAATGCCCCAGATATTCACAAAAACCATGGCACTGCAAGTCTGGCGCCCCGAGTTTGAACGACCTGGGCGTCATTTTGTTTATACCACGCGTTATGTCTATTTCTTCGTGAAGTTACTAGATCAAATAGGTGATCGATCCAGCCTGGAACAGTTGCTCCGTCGTCTCAGGAAGAAGCAGGGCGATTTTATAAATCATGCCAAGCTTTGGGAGGATATGTGCATGGTATATGCAAAGGTAAGTAATTCTATTGGTTTAACACCTTGGTGGTATGTAACTAATTGGGACCTCAGCTTATTCGAAGTGCCGGTGCTATCCCTGAGCATCACGAAGATGGAATTTTCAAGCCCCTGAGTTGGGACGATTTTGTTGCGAATTCAGCTCGCTTGGACAACCTCAAAGACCTTCCTACAACCAATGGGCCGACATTGGACTTGCTACGCGAAGCTTTTGAACTCAAAAAACTCAACAACAATCTCATGAAAGTCACCATGTTCGAAGACCTCATCGCTGATATGTATGCTCGTTTGTACGAAGAGAGCAAGCATCGGTTCATTGAGCAAGTAAACGAAGAAAATCGCGAGAGAATGAAAGTCGATCACCTCTTGATGAATACCGATGGCGCTGCTGATGATCCTACACCCCCTACGTCCGCTCCTGCATCGGAAGCACCTGCTCCTCCTCGTGGACGAACCAAGGGTATAGCTCGCCGAGACATCCAGAAGCGCGCCGAGGCTATTGTCAACCGGTTTGCTCGTCCATCTACAACGAAAGCTGCTGCTGCTCCTGCTGAGGAAGAAAAAGTACCACCTGCACCACCCCCAGCCGCTGCTCTTAGCCACCTTCGGGACGATGCAGCAGAAGGCGCATCTGCAGCACAGAGTAGTGCTCCAGCGAGTGTGCATGATAGTGCCGATGAGAGCGAATTAAGCGAAATGGACGATGACAAGCTTGACAAACTAAAGGTGGACCAGAGGGCCATATTTCCAAATTTGAATTCTCTGAAATCGGTTGAACAGAACTCTGAAATGTCCGCCCCAGCTAGTATCAATGAGTATGGCGATGAAGCAGTCGATGATACGAATGACAATGCGCAAGAACGGGTAGGTAGTAATGTTGAAGGTGACGCTGGACTTGCAATAGAAGAAGGCGAAGAAACGGAACTTCAAGCAGATATGGAAGAAGATGAAATTATAGAAAATAATACTGGCGAAGGCGACGGCGGGCAGGAAGATATTGACATGGACGGCGATGCCGAGGAAGGTGGTGAGGCGGAAGGAGAAGAAATCACTGAAGATGTCGGCGATGAGACGATGGCCGAGGCTGATGACGTTCAAGCAGAGGGAGAAGCCTTGCCTCAAACTGATGTCAAAGCCGAGGAACCAGCCATGGAGGTTGAACCAGCTGCTTGAGGATGAAGCGCAGTAATCTTCCTTTTCTTTTTGGTTTTATGTTTATGTTTTGTTGTACGATTAGGTGTACGGTTGGCTGTGGGAGTGATGGTGTTTTAACATTTGGAGGCTCATTGTTCGGGTTCGATGTTCCTAGATTCGTGTCATGACTGGGTTATATGTACTATGGTGGGAGTTTATCATTTTAACGATACCCATTACTTCAATTATATATGAATTTCGCTTCACTCGAGTTTACCAGGACAGCATAGGAAATCACGTTTGTATATGATAGGTATTTGCATCGTGAATCAGATAAAGAGGAAAACAAAGGGGTATGAAAGCATTAAACCATGAAAAAACCAAGACAACCCAACGCGTATAGAAACCAGCCGTTTCCCATCTGTCATCCGAAGGTTATATAATACCTGAAGTGAAGAGAATATTTATTAAATAGTTAAAGGCATGAACAAGAAGATAAAGAATGAAGAACCATCTACAAATCCTCTTCGGGTCCTAGATCTCTCTTTCTTGCAGTGACTCGTCGTGGCTTTTTTGCGCTGGCTGCAGTGGGAGTAACCTTGGCAGCCTTTGGTGTTAATTTCGTTGAGCCTGTGGAGTGATGATACTGGTCGGCAAGTTTAAATGTACCGATTTTCTGGAATGCGTTTTCTAAGTCACTGCTTTCGTTGCTGAGTAGACTTAGCTCACTGGTATCATGAATTGTTGACCCAGCTTTGGGCTTGTGTGTTGGGGATTGTGCGTTGATTTGGCGCTCGAGTGCAGCAATCTTGCTGTAGAGATACTCATTTTCGCGTTCCAATTCGTCGACACGTTCATCGGGAGTTGGTTCGGGATCTTCATAGACTGAGTAATCTTTAGTTCACGACCTTTCTCATACGAGGACGCTATGTGTAGGACAACTTACTCTTGATATCGCGTGAGACAAGTTCTAGTTTCTTATCCAGGTGTTCCTCGTTCCGACCAATCTAAGAAGTGGATTAGGTTCGTCTGATTTTGAATGTTGTAACAGTATCTCACCTGCTGGTCCCACGCTGTCTGCCATCGTTTTCGCTCCTCTTCCATTCTCTCCTCCATTTCGGCCCAGCATTCCTCACGGATTTCTTGCTCGATCAATGTGAATTTCTCTTCGAAAGCCTTGAGTTTCAGTTCTGCTTCCTGGCGAGCAATCTCCTCTTCTGCAAGCTTGAGAATCAGTACCTCACAGTCGTCCGTGATACGGACGATTTCCCGAGCGGCTTCCTCAAGATCTTCTGTAGAAGCTGAATAAGGGGTTGTACGGCCGTTAGATGTTTGTGGACGACTTTGAGATGATATAGAAGAGCTCGACAGAATAGTGCTCGTAACGGAAGGTATGCGGGGAACAGTGACCTCCCGTGCTAAGGCCGAGTAGCGGAGAATCTGAGATGTAGCATTGAAATCCCCGAGAGGATCGGCGGTGACGATCATGATTGCCTTTTGGGGATGGCGATTGTGAGATGTCAGGTGTGAAGATGGGAAGGAGTTAGAGAATAGAAGCTCTGTAAGCTTGCATTGTCTGTATGGGACGACCGTCTACGACCATATGGTTAGTATTGACATGGTAACTGCTTTGAGTATTACTTTACCTTATTTCCATCTTGAAAGTAGCTTTGCATCTGCAGGCATTGACCCAGATACATCAAACTTTCATTAATCTTGCCGGCTTCAGCGAGTGTTGCACCAGCAGTCTTTGCGTTCCGTGCTCGCTCAGAACCTGAAATATTTAGCTTTGATTAGAGGTACTTTACTAATGGTTGGTACATACCAGCAAGATCGACTACAGTCAAAGTATTGCCAGCCCAAGTCACTTCCCCATACCTACGGCTTTTGACCTTTTTCTTGACTTCGAGGCAAAAAAACCCATGACTTCGAGAGCTGACATTGTTACTTCCCGTACCGGCAATACGGCGCTCATTAAGGCCTGTTTCTAAGACCATCATAGCTTCTTCATAGCTACTGCACACAACCTTTCGAAGTCCGGCGACTACCTTCCGGTCAGGTGAGGCCTCTGTTGATTTGAAAAGCAATGGACGTCGCCTATCTCTCTGGCTGTTTCCACCCTGGCGAGTCATAACTCCTCCGGGTCCAGGGACGAGTGAAGGAGAGAGAAGGTCGAAGATGCGGTCGTTATAGACTTCATACATTGATACGAGCACCACATGTTCCGAGTCTGGGTCTACTAGCTTTGTTAAATGCGAAACATCAGGTGTACCTGGAAGAGCGGCTAGGCGTTGATTTAAATGGCGTCGTGGAATTACAGGCGTTTGGAAAGAGTCCTAAAATATGTCAGTACAACGCCTCGCACGTCTTGAACTGTTGAACCGGTCGTACCAGCATCGGGGTTTGGGCTCTTGACATGGGAGTTTGAGCTCTGGAAGCTCGACTGCGTTCGCTAGGATCTCCATAAATACTATCAATGAAATTTCTAGCAGAGAAAATTTGAGCTTCGGATGGATCGGTTGCGCTGAGCGATGGAAGGAGAGAAGGGTCCTCAAAGTTATCAGCAGATCGGATGGTGCTTGACAAAGATCTAAAGAGAACGTCAAGAGACATTTGCGTCATCCCGCGTTGGCTCTTGGAGCCAAGAATAGTGTGACTCTACTCCAATTCAGTATGCGCTATTTCAGATAGCATGGACCAATATAGTCTTTACCTTTCCACTGCCTGTGACTCCGAGAGTCGCAACCAATCCATCCCGACCTTCACGTAGAACCCCGTCTATCAGCGAAGCCATTCCGGTGCTCTCAAAAACCTCGAGCTGTTTTGACTCTTCTTCAAAAACCCGTGTGAAAGCGAATTTTTCGACCGCGCGTTTCCGAGAATCATTTGGTGGCTGCAAGGTGATGTGTTTGGGATGGGAATCTTGTAAAGATTCATCTTGGCTCTCTGCTGCAACCACAGGTTCGACATTAAGATATCGCTCTCCTCGCTGAACATTTGCGGCTTCTTCTTTGGTGATAGGCGGTCGGAGTCTGAGATAGACCTGAAACAGCGAGGTCTGGCTTGACGCCGGTTTTGGCGGAGGATTCATGGTGATGTGGTGTGTTCAATATTGGCGCTGATATTGAGGCTGATCCAAAAAGTGATTTGCTTCTATTTGGAAGCTGATGCTCGTTTGGTATGAGCCTGAATTAACTTATTAACTTCCAGGTCGCATAGACGGAATGTGGAAGAGTCGCTGGGCCGTCGGTGTGAAACTGCCTTGTGGTGTTGATGGATCGACAATCCCTCCCGATCGGGCTAGTGCTAAAGTTGTCCTAGCAACGCTTATCGCTATCATCACGTGACTGTATACTTTATTTATTTTCCACCACCGAAACTGTTGGGGCAATTTTCAAACTCTTTACATCCTCTCTGTTCATCAATTACAGCCAGAAGATTGACAGGCAGAAGTAATCTTTTCCGGTGATTTCAATTTGCCCAAACGAACCTACGAATTAAATCTGTTCTTCGAGTCATATACAAGACTGCATCCTGAAAACTAAATCAACTCCTACAACTCGCGGCTACTATCGGAACTCAATATACCCATCGCTGGAAAAAAGATCATTGAAAACTATACTAACATCCGACTATATTTACGCGGTCCATTGATTTAGAGAGATTGCCGAAGATTGTCATTTGAAATCAACTTCTCCCACCATCCCACTCGGGTGGGATAGCCATATTAGTAATGAATTCTATGATATCGCTTTATTCTATTGGTTATCAATTACGCACAATACCATTTAATAATACAAAGAGACATCATTAACATGCTTATATAAAGCTCTGAAAGGCCGTCTCTCAAAGATATTGTTAGTCCAGTGATTTGTGTATTCAGAGTTCAACGAAACAAAAGTGTTATATTGCCAAGCCAATCCGTGCTTTTAAACATGGCCCGAACATCCCAAGCAGTTGTCATCCGACCAGGTAAAGAGAGTAGTGACACTTACAAGCTGGTCAAAGACTCGATTACTACCCCGACTCCAGGACCTGGTCAAGCTCTTGTCAAGGTTCAATATGTAGCTCAAAACCCTACAGACGGTAACATCCCCATATCCATAATGCTAGGACATTAGTTCTTATCCGTCACCAGTCAAATCATTCGACAACAAGGTCTTCGGGGACGGTCATATTTTAGGCTGTGACTTTTACGGCACTGTCGTGGAAGTTGGGTCAAACGTCACCAGAATTGCCAAAGGCGATGTGGTCGCTGGGCTAATCTGGGGAGGTATGCGCCCATACATCCTACCATCTTGGCGTTACTGATTGCAAAAAGGAGAGATTAAGGGATTGGGTGGGTATAGTGAATATACCATTGCAGACCAAAACATCTGCTACAAAGTACCCCCGAGCATTTCCGGGGATGCTGCAAGCACAATCCCCTTGGCCAGCGGGACAGCATGGCTAGCGTTATTCGCCAAGACCTGTCTGAACATTGATAGAAAGAACGCGTCAAGCCAGAGTGTTCTAATCTGGGGCGGAAGCTGTATGAATCACTGACACTTTCATGTCAAAGTCCACGTCTAACTATGCCATTAGCAAGTGTCGGACTATTCGCCATCCAACTTGCTGCCATATACGGTATCAAGGTGGTAACAACCTGTAGCCCACGCAATTTTGATCTCGTTCGCTCCTATGGAGCGTCAGAGGCATTTGACTACCGGGATGAAAAAGTGGTGGAAAAAATCCGAGCTGCAGTGCCAGGCCTGCACTACGTGTTCGATACTATCGGCGAAGACCCATCGTCTACGATTGCTTCACAGGCCCTGACTGAGAATGCGCCGGGATATCTCTGCACCGTGCGGCCGGGTAAAGCATGTACAGAAAATGTCACCAAACAGACTGTCGTCAGTGATGTGTTGGTGTGGACGGTGTTTTTGAAAGATCATTCGTACCGAGATATTCTCTTTTGGCCGGTGAGTATTTCCAATCTAAATATGTATGAAGGGAGATCACGGAACTGATAAAATGTGTGTAGGCATCAAAAGATGATCACGAATTAGCAACTGAGCTTTTCGACAATTTGCCGGTATGGCTCGAACAGGGCAAGATCAAGCCTAATGCGACCAAGGTATTTGACGGCTTAGATTCTGTTACTAAAGGGTTCCAGGAGTTCAGAGACGGAAAGGTTTCGGCGTATAAGATTGTTTACAAGCTGTAGTCTACTGCCCTCATGGCTATTGCCCTAGTTGTCTAGAAGAAATCAACCCGATGTCATATACTACTTACACGACTAAAACTTGCATGTGGTATGCCAAAAATATGTAAAACGTCAAGCCGAAATATAAGACCCTATAGTAAAAAAGAAAACCTATTCAGCTCTTCATAGCCGTCTAAACATCTCCGACTTTCGCCCCAGCCGACAGTCCTTGATTTCCCTCCTCCCAGAACTTCTCATGCCTCTTCTTCTTCATCAACATACCCCCAACATCAAACGGGTCAAGGAATGTCAGAATAAACGGCCTCTTGTCCTGAAATCCCGGTCCCTCAATCTCCGTAACCCCATCCTTTGCTAAATAGATTTTATTTGACTTTGGTAATTTCGTCATGGGATGAAGGATATTCAGCATGGTTGTGTTAGAATACATAACCATCACTTCAAAGACCCAAAAGAACCACTCCTGTTTCAGGACAGGGCTTATCTTATCGATATCCCAGACCGTGATACTCGCCGCTTCAAAGTACTCGACAGTGCGGTAGACCGTGCGGATTGTGATGAGAACGCAACTGGCAAGTAGCACGTGCAGAGGCCGCCTGATTTTGTAGGACAAGAGACCAGCCCGGTAGCATCGCCGGTAGAATGTAAGGACAATAGAGACGAAACCGGCCATTTGCACCAACTGCAAGATGAGCGACGCCTTCATCAGTGCTTTCCCGGCGTCTTGCACAGAGGGAGGGTTAGAGGAATTCGATACTAGCGAGGCTCCGCTGCCTGTCAGAGACTCGATTATCAGGCCTAGCGCGATGAAGGTGGTGAAGACTCGCCCGGGGTGGATGGGGGAATGGTAAGGGACGTAGTAGAGAATGCGACCGAGGGTGAGGAAATTGGCGGCTTCATAGATGGGTCTATATTTTCATTTAGTGAGGGTGTTCTATTCCAAGCTAGTAAGGATACGTACGGTCCTACAAGTAGAAGACATTGACTGACAATAAACAGGTTCAGATTATCCCATTGTCCGAATGCCGCGATGGATCGTACGACGAAACCAGCAGTAAACAACGTTGCGGACCAGGGAAGTAATCCGGTGACTTTCCAGCAGTGAAGTTTCCTAGACATGTCTATTAGCGAGAGATATTCAAATAAATTGCAAAAGAAAGACGATACGAACAGGCATAAATAAAAGTGCCAAAGACCCGAAACTGCGAATAGAATGGCAAAGGCTATGGGAGCGCCCTTGTTCGGAGCATAGTACCAGAAGCTGCCCTGCTCTATGCGAAGTCAGGATGAGAACGCAGGGAATACTGGGCGTATAAATTACTCACGGTAAGAATCTCGTTCTTCGAGCATCTTGGACAGATTGTATGAATCAATAGACGCAGAGAAAGTTCACGTTTAGCAAGATTGGTTTTGTTAAAAGTCTGGATTCGCATCAAAAATCCTATCCTGAGTTGATAGAACCAGCAAAATGAGCAGGGTGTTCAGCCTCATTATATAGTCTGTAAAGCGAACCCGGACCTACCCACAATGGAAATTCACTCGTACCCTAGGGACTGCACAGCCTAATAGCCTCAAAGCTGAGGCTAAACTCGTATTCGCCCAATCCAGGAATAACGCTAATACGAGCGAGCATTCTTTCTAGAATATTGCCTTTCCCGGGCACTGCGAAACGAGGAACGCCCCGGGAGGCTTTGACATGATTGATCAATGAAGAAGTCTTGTGGAGAAAACTGTCGATCATTTTCTTTTGCGCAGACTAAAGTTGACTGAATTGCCGGTACGAGGTTCCCAATCAGGCAATCTCGTATTGCTAGCGCATCGTCATGGCGCCGAGAGCGAGATGCCGCAGATCCATGACTTGACAGTTGTAGAGAATAGTACGCCGGAAGCATCTATGTATTCAGCAAATCAAGTGAATATTAAGTTCGAATGTGGATATGCGCTCGCAGGACTATTTTCCCGGAAAAAAAGAGACAATTAATACATTGTAAACTAATACATCGAATCCCTGTTCTAACATGAAAGAAGATCCCGTGACAAGTAGATATTTTCGCAGCTCACATAGACCTATCAGGCATAATGCCAAACCAGCATCGCGACACCCTGACCAATGCAGAAAGCGAGGAAACTACAATGATCTTTCCATTCTCCCATAAGTCGCGCTACTCGTCTTTTGCAGCTCTCTTTGGGCGACGACCTCGCTTAGCTTTTTCGCCATTGGTAGCCTCCTTGCGAGCTTTCTTGGCTGGTGGTGCTGGTTCAGGTTCCGCATCGTCAACACTCTCTTCCTCAGCAGCAGCAGTCTTCTTCTTGCGTCCTCTAGCCTTCTTCGGCGCATCCTCAACCGCTGCGGCGGGTTCTTCAGCAGCCTTACCGGCTCTACCACGTTTAGCAGGTTTCTCGTCAGCAGCTTCGTCTTTCACTGCGGCTTTGCCAGCAGTCTTCTTAGTCTTCTTGGGGACGACCTCTTCGGCCGCTTCGGCGCCAGCACGAGCGCGTTTTTTAGACTTGGTTGCAGGTTTTTCTTCCTCGGCAGGCTTTTCAGCGGCCTATTCTTTTAATCAGCTATAATGTGAAAGACAGTCGATAGCAGCCACTCACCTCATCGCCCGCCTCATCTTCGCGCTGTAATTATAGTATGAGCCTTATGTTAACGAAGAAGAGGATCGCTCAACTTACAACAGTCCTGTCGCTTTCGTCAATGTCGCCATCCTTCAAAGCCTGCTTGACTTTGTCTTGCTCTTCCTCAGGCAACTCATCAAGGCCATCAAGCAAGTCAAAGTCGGGTTCATCACCATCCCCAAGAGAACTGACAATATTGCTAATGACCTTTGTAGTCACGCAACCCCTATCGACAGATGTTAGCCCCTTCAAATCATACCCTTGCAGGCGAAATGTTTTGGTTAATGAATGGCACGCACCAGTGGCGCCAAGACCAGCTCTGGAATTTTTCTGTCTCGACCCAACTTCCAAGACGTAGTTCGCCTTTCAGGATCTTGACTTTGGTCTTTTTACAGGCTGGGGCGTTGCAGCCAGCCCGGTTGTTGGCTGATACCTCTGTCGTGCTGTTAGTTGGTGTTTTCGCTTCTCATCGCGCAAATTATCAAAAGACTAAGGGAAAAATCATAGCGATGATTGTATTTACGAATGAAACACAACACATGAAAGAGGATTAACGATAAATACAGACATATATTGATGACTTACCGATGCGATAGCTCCCCATGACGCGAGAGACCGCGAGAGACGGTGAAGAAGGAAAGCTTTGGGTATCAGAACATCAACGGGAACAAAAGAAACGAAAAAATCCGATTCTGTGCAAAGTTATGGGCTTTTGGATTTCCTGCTGCGATGCAAATGATTTCGATGGGATTAACTATTTAGGAATATGGATGGAAAAGAAGGGAGAGCAGGGACAAACGAGGCGAGAGAGGAGAAAGAGTGTCGTGTAGGCAAGGCCCGCGTCAAAGACTGCTGCCGCGCGCCCGGGCCCGGCACTGCGCTCCTTTTGTCGCCTGTTTGTGCTGCGACCTGCAAACACATATTATATTATTATTATTATTGCACACTACGTGCCTAACGCTGCCTGCTATTCGCTCGCTTTTCCTTGTCATAATTCATGCATTTCATATCTAAACAGTCTTCTTTTGTCTATTCCCAGGGCATCTTAATTCGCGAAAAAGTCCTAACGGAAGAAAAAGTACGGCAATAAGAATAATGCACCATGCGCCAGCGCTCCCTGTAATCATACTCCTCAAAAGCTGCACTGTTGAATGTCAACATTATACGCTTAATGTTTCCTCCTTCTAGAGTTGGCCAACACGCTCCTCTGCATCATTCTGTAGTTTTTCTAATGCGTCGAGATGTTTTCGGAGCATCACGACGGCACCTAAGCTTAACCGAGAGACAAAGGGCGAAGCCGGGACTATGCTGTCCTCATCCTTCTTATCAGACGCGGAATTGTAATGCTCAATCATCTTGCGAGCTTCTGAGATCGCCTTCTGTAATAGGCAAGGCCGCTTTTCAGACTGAGATCCCGGAAGATACTGCCAGGCGAGAATATCCTCAAAGTCAGGAACGGATCTTTCTAGTGCGCGTTTGATGAAAGCCCGTGTCATCACGAATGATTTTTCGGTGTATTGACTACTCTCAACACGCTGGTTTCCTTCCGCTGCAAATACCTCAAATCCGGCTTCATCTAGATGTGTGTCAGTGCAAGGGAGGGGAAAGAGTTGAATATTAAGGGAAGAAATACTATAGAATGGGTCCTTGACCAGCACAAGACCCATGATCGAGACTAGGATTTGTAACAGCGTCGATTTGCTTGGAGACCACATCTCATCCGCATTTTTCCCTGACCATGTTCCTAGAATACTTAGACAGATCTTCCCATCTTCGTACAGGTTTGGATTAATCCGACCCATCGAGTTCGTCCATGAATGGAAGAAAGCGTTTGGAGGCTGGTTCGGGAAATTCTTGTCAAAATGAAAATCAACTACGTGAGGTGCATATTCATAGGGGGTTCCTTCGGGTCCAATGATTAGAACTCGTAGGAGATCCATTCTCGACTCCCATGTTCGCGCGAAGATTCCTGGTGGGAGCGATGTCTCAAGAATTTTGTACTCTTTGGTTATGCGACGTAGCGCAAGTGCATTACCATTTTCGACTACTTTAGTATGGGAAAAGTGGTGGTCAAACGGAGGGGGCGTATCTAGAATGGCAAACTTTGGAGGATCGCTGTTAACCCTGGCAGGGTCTAAAATAGAGGTGCCCTCAGTAGTAGAACGTTCGATGGCGTGCTCACTCGACGGTGGGACTACGCCAGGGGGAGCATCTTCCATGATAACGTCGTTGTCGTTGTCAACCATTTGGTAGCCATGTGAAAACGATTCTTCCACATATTCCTCTTCGTCAGACTCCTCTTCATCAGACTCCTCTTCATCAGACTCCTCTTCATCAGACTCCTCTTCATCAGACTCCTCTTCATCAGACTCCTCTTCATCAGACTCTGTGGTCCAGTCCTCGTTTTCTGGATGGCCACGAATCCATTGGGATAGCCCCAATCCTGTAAGGAATTCGAGACGGTCGTCTCCGTCCCCAAATTGGTCAACCAAGGCATGCATTAGGTCGGCAGTTTCATCATCTTGCCCAGCGCTGTCCTCGTCAACTACCATTAATACCCTTTCAAGCGGAAGCCGAATATCTCGACATTGATCCAGAGCCCCTAATCGAACAGTGACAGTGCCATCCAAATTAATCTCGACAATGTGCCCAACCCAATCAAGCGGTTGGTGAGTATCAAACGGTGCCATTTGATTCTCGAGTGTACCCCCAAGTAGCGCATCGTAGTCAACTTTAACCGACCGTCGGAACCACTCCGTGTTGACTATGACCTTTTTGATGTCCTCTAAATACACGTTCATGTAGGTAAATGCGACAGGCCATAAATGACTGAGCGCGCACTGGCCAGCAGTTGCCGATGACGGATCTTCGGGAGTATTCACTAGACTATATGAATGAACCATCCCCGGTACTATGATAACTATTACTTGCTCCTGTATGTTGAAGCGTAAGGCGTCGTAAGTCGCAAGTTCATACATGGAGACTTCATTACTTTCATCTCCTGGCTCTCCTAGTACTGAAGTCGGTCGAAGAACTTTGCCTTGGTAGAGAAGATCCACATGGGGATCTTTGAACCAACGAATCGACGCAACTTGCTCTCGACTGTTCACATTCTGGACCACTCCAACCTGGTTCAACTGCAAAATTGAAGCATTGGTGCCTCCAAAATTGGTACTGTAAGTGGACGGGTCAAATCGGCGGGTGCTGTGATTAGGAATGGTCTGGATTGTGTCTTTCAAAGCAACTATTTCCCCCGGCATAATCACATCTTCATGAGCCGAAAGCCTGTGGAGAGATGTAGATGCCTGAGTAGTGGTAGATAGATCTTGCCACTGGACGACGACATCCGTTTTCGAAGACACTATAGTAAAAGCATTGACATCATAACTAAAAGTCTCACTTGCAGGTATTCGATCAAACCGTGAATACTTCACTGCCGCCCCTGCAGGGTCTTTGAATCTAACGATATCTCCAATGAACCTTGCGCCATGTAGCTGGTAGCCACCGCTTCCACGAACGCCAGGAGTCTTCAGGAAATCGTACACTTTAGCCTCGTTTCGAATATCAGACACTCTTAAAACCTCGCTAGTCTGGCCAACGGAAGGAGCACCGATAGCGAAGACATTTGAGCATACCCATTCGACTGAGACTTCATTGGTGGCCGTGAACAAAATATTTCCAGAAGAATGGTTGTCAGAATAACTTCCGTGTATCCAATCACCTCGCTTCAAATTCATTAAAGGAGTGTGTACCCAGTCTCCGGGAACACGAAGAAAATCTGGCATATACCGGCCCTCATCGAATGGATCTCTGGAGAACCTGGGTGGCTGGGATATAATTATGTCTGGGTCTGCTTCTAGTGGCGTGTCGACCACTCGAGGATCTTGTGGTATAACGACTGACTGGTTTGGCAACATGAGCACTACATCACGGCTAGTCCATTGGACGATGCCAACTTTCTGCCGATATATGATGTATTTGCCAGCGTAGTAGTCGTCATAGCTCGTTAGGTCTTCTTCATCGACATCTTCGAGGAGAGGAGGGTTTGAGGTGTCTATTTCATGTGGGTGATACCATTTTGGTTTCTTCTTTGTGAATTTAACGGGGCCTCGTTCCCCTAATCTCGGGTCGACCTCTCTGTAAGCGATTGGTCGAAGGGTGTATTTAGCAAATATGCCAATGACCCTTCCAATCATGGTGTCAGTCTGGCTACGCTTCACAAAGTTTCCAATATCGATGGGTCGATCAACAAGGTCAAGTTCATCTTCAGAGACAAGTGAATGACCGTCAGAGTGGTCAATCCACATGACATAGACATATCCTTTCGGGGGCTGACCAAAAAGAGGTTAGTATAGTGGTAGACAAAAACCTAGAAACATCATTTACCACTCCGGTTTGGAGAAATTCCGCTATCTCCATGTCCGGGACTGGGACATGAGCAATGATAAGCTGATCTTCGTCCCCGGGAGGCTCGTGCGATTCAACCTGAGAATTGATTAATATACGACCAAAAGGACCTTCTTGCATACATACTTCGTAGAACGTCCTCTGCTAATTGTTAGACCGCTCATTACCATTATCTTTCAGTAGTGACTTACATCCACCGTTCCCACCAATGACCTGTTGGACTTGAGGGCGCAAACATCTTGACAATAGAACTTTGAAGTAGATACTCAGCGGGGTTGTTGTTTACAGATCTTCACTGCGAAATTCACCTTTCTGGTCTGATTATTGTCTTGTGCCACATTTGTAGCGTTCCCACTGAGAGCCGCCATTCAACCAGCGGGCTGCCCGAGCCAAAGCGGCTTAGGCGTTGAGTATTAGAGTGATATTATAGGCAATAGTGTCAACATATGTTTGAGGAAAACGAAGAATAGGGAGGCGAAAGTAAAGATAGATCGATAGAAAGAAGGAAATAAGGATAGGGCAGTGTCACTCATAGAAACAGCGCCACGGTGTGAGATCAATCATCCCAATATCGAAATATTACATGCGTCACGATGAGACCGATCACATAGGAGAGATCCTAGCATCCCAGCTCTGGCTGCGCGTAATAATGTTTGGAAATATTGGACCTAGCTCCCAGAACGGTTGCTTGTAAAACGAAGGAAAGATAACACGACGAGGTTGTGTTGAGACAAACAGCCCATTAGAGCGCGATATCAGGTGAGTCGCAGCTTGCTCCAAACGGCGAGCGGCCTCGGCGCGGGGAAGGAAGGCATGCCGCCGCCGAGCGAGGAGCTTGCTTTGGTCCGATAAGAATTTGGAAATTGGCGCCACCAACTCGCTAGCCCAAATCATTGTTTCCAACGTCGCATAGAGGACCTTATTGGTGTCAAGGAGCTAGTTGGTGTCCAGCACTGTTGACTATATTGTTATTGACTATTTATTCATTGAGCCCTGAGAGCCGTCCTCTCACGTCACCCTGGGAAAGACGCCACGCCTCCATCGCGACATCGCAGTTACCGCATCTTTTCTGGATAACTCGTTGCTTCCTAGAGACAAACAATACAGACAGAAACGATGTCTGAACCGGGCAAGGAATCAATTCCTACTAGCGCCGATCCCAAGAGCAAAAGGCCAACAAAACGTCGCCAGCTCACGCCCGTTTCCGAACAAGCAAACCAGATCAGCAGTCTTTTCAAAGACCCCGGCAAGGAAATCCGCCTGCCCTCAGCACCGAAGCCGCGGACCGCCGATTCACTCGCGCCTCCGCCCGAGATAGTTGCCAATGTGCAAGGGTCGTCGGCCGGTGCTGGCTCAGGCGAGTTTCACGTTTACAAAGCGAGCCGGCGTCGGGAATACGAGCGCTTGAGATTGATGGACGAGGAAGTCAAGCGAGAAAAGGATAACGAGGAATTTGAGAAGAAAAAGGCAGAAGCGCAGAGGAAGGATGACGAGAAGACAGAAAAGAATAGGAGAAAGCGTGAGAAACGCAAGGCTGTGGCTGCCAAAAATAAGAACGGCAACAAGGCCAACGGAGATACAGAGAGCATGAATGTCGACAATGACCAGGAGGCTGGGCCAAGGAAAGTTCCACGACTTGGGCCTCTGCCTCCACGGGGAAAGAATGTCGACGCGGAAGTGGAAAATGATCAAGAGCTCCAAGTTTACGAGGAACAGGGTGTTGTTATCCATGACGATGATTAAAATTTAAGTAAAGCTCAAAGCACCACATTATAGTTCGCCGGATCAAAATGGCCAGATACCCCGATGTACTTTCTTATTAGAACTATTTGTACAATTCGCACATGTAATTCATGTAACCTTAATCAAAGCCTCTATTTTTCGCCCACTTTTGAATTCCCAACATCCACTTCGGGCTTACTCTTCTCCACCACCCATATTCGCGCCGGCCTGTTGGGCAGATTTGGCACTGCAAATATCATCCACACGAAGCAGAAGGCATGCAGACTATAATGAAAGATTAGTAAGCTTGTAGCTGTGAGAATTTCAAACAACATACCTCAACAGCCGTTTTGATACTTTGGAGCTTGACAGCTTCGGGTTCCCAGACACCATACTCTTTCATATCAACAATTCTGCCAGTCTCACCGTTAACACCCCAGCTGGTGTGTCCCTCCACATGCTTAGCACGCAGGCTGGTAAGTACTCGGATAGGGCTTTCACCAGCATTTTCGACAAGGGTTCGGGGAATGACCTCCATGGCCTCGGCAACCGCTTTGTACGGCCATTGTTGTACACCCTCAACGGACTTCGCCAGTTGCTGAAGCTTGACGGACAAGGCCATTTCTGTCGCACCTCCTCCCGGTGATAGACGAGGGTGGAAGATAACGTTGCGAGCAACAGACATGGCGTCTTGAAGGTTCCGCTCTATCTCATTTAGGATGTCCTTAGACGGGCCTCGCAACAGGATTGTGCAAGCTTTGGGATCCTTGCATTTTCGCATGAAAGTGAAATACTCATCACCAATCTTTTCGATCTCGAATAAGCCGCACTTGGTTCCGACGTCGGATTCTTGCAGATCGTCGACACGGTTGACAATAGTGGCGCCTGTGGCACGTGCGATACGGTTGTTATCAGTCTTTCTGACACGGCGAAGGGCAGTAACGTTATTTTTGACCAGGAAATGTTGTGCCAAATCTATGCTAAATTAGTCCTCCTCCGTTGTGCTATCCCGGATTCCACTTACCGGAAACACCCTTTTCGGTGATAACGATGTCTGGTTTGAGGGCCAAGATCGCATCGCACATATACTTGACTTGTTCTTCTTCGATTTGCAGTATCCGATTCCAGTCCTCCTCCTTCGAAACCTCGATATTGGTTTGAGATTCGCCTTTCTTATACTCAAGGGGACAGTCCAATAGGACGATCCTTGGATTTTCGATCCGCCTTCTCATTTTTGGGTGAGTAATATCTTTATTGACCATCACACCATCGATAACCTCGCTGTCCTCAATCTCGCCGCCAGGGACCTTCTCCACTCGAGCGTATCGCTTAATATCCACCTCTTGTTTCCCACCACCCACTTGCAACGATACCGTACGGACTGCCTTCAGAGCAAGGCTGCACATGAGATCCGACCATCTCGAGACAAATTTTGTACCAATCGACGACTGAATGAGGCTGTACATCGCTTTATCGCTATCGATATCGACAGGGACTGAGATTTCCTCGACAATCTGAAGAGCGTCGTTGAGAGCTCGCTTAAATGCGGAGATGATCTGAACCGGGTGGATATTTCGTTCAAGCTGGGGCAGAGCTTGCGCGAGCATTTCACCGGCTATCAACCATTAGATAATGGCTTGCAAATGTAGATCCAGCGGGTGTATACCTAAAATGATGACCGTTGTAGTTCCGTCTCCGACTTCCTCGTCTTGCGTGCGGCTGAGCTCAATCATGCTCTTTGCAGCGGGATGTGCGACTTCTATTTCTCGGAGAATTGCATGGCCATCGTTCGTCAGTACAATACCACCCATGGGGTCTAACAACATTTTCAACATGGCTTTGGGGCCGAGGCATGATCGAATAATATCCGCAACACTATGTCATCAGTTAGCTCATAAAAATAGCGTCTCAGGCAAGAGTGCATCGTACGTCTTTGCCGCAGTGATATTCGACAATTGAGCCTGCCGACCGACCTGTCGGTCCCCCTTTTGGGTGTCTGAAGCCCTGTTAGTCGCAGTCTTGCCAGCAAGTCGAATCTGTAGAAAAAGGCGGGGAGGACATACTCATCACGACGACCGGTGCCTGCATCTTGACGGGCGCAGGCTTTCGGACCTGCTACTTGACTTTCTAGCGAAAGGAGGAGGGTAGAACAGTAGCACGTATGATAATAATATTAATATTAAGGTATCGAAGATGCCTGTGCACAACAGAACGAGGCGAGGCGACTTGCTGCATTCAAATTTCCGTGAACTTTGAAGTGGGATTGCTCCTTCCCGCAGCACTGCTGTTGCCCGCTAGCTGTTCCTGGCCTAGCGTATTTATGTTCCTGACCTCCCAGCACTAACATCAATTAGAAAGTATTATTTCATCTTCTCCTATCATACAGTATGGCCAATCTACAAAAGGCATCATGATCATGAGATTCGCCAGTTAGCCAATTTATTCATACACACCGTGTCTCGTGGCGATCGTTCATACATTAGAAATCGTAAAATGCGAATCAGGTACCAGTACCAGCATAAGCTCGTATCAATTTATCGGCTTATGCTTTCATCCACTTGTTCAGGCGCGAGAAGCTTTTCTTGACATGGTCGCGTAGGTTTGACGCAACCGGTTTAATGGACAAAGACTTCAGTCTAGAGCCTCGACGTGTTCTCTGCTTTTGGTGTTTCTGATTGACTACCAGGTTCGCAGGCAAAGGCTGGTGGTAGCTATTGAGGACTCGAAACTCTCTCTCAGGCTTTGCATGAACCTGGCTATTCCGTCTGAGATGGCGTCTGTGACCATAACCCATCGATTGCGATGCTGCAAAGGCGTTTCCTGAGGTCGTCGGCTGGGCACTCCATCTGCGCGGATTTCCAGGCCCAAGGCTTTGGACGAATGCCTGGCGATTAGACGTATAATCGGGCATGCCTCGAGGGGTGTCGTTTCTGATGATTGGCTGTGGCAATGCGAGAAGTGGTGTCGGGAACCTACTCAAGTACGTCGGCCGGACGGGTTGGAGTGGCCTGATCCAGTAATCATCTGGCATCACTCGAATGTCTGGATCCTCCATTTTCAGCCTGACGTAGCGCTCAGCGTGCATCTCAATTATGATCATCTGGAGATGTCGAGGTAGCTGCGCCATGGCTCGTGGGTTCAGATCGACGATAATTTCCTCTTCATCCTCCTCATCGCTCAACGAGGAGCCGATGGATGCCTCGTATTCGCTGTCATATTCCAACGAGTATTTCATGTTCATGCTGTGCATATTGTGCAACTTCTTTGTTCTGATTGAGTAGGCTCCCAACTCACTCTCAGATTCAGAGCTCAAATCAACAGTTTGCACAGACGAAAGGCTGCAACTGGAGTATGTTCTACGAAGGCCCATGATGTTTCTTAATTTCTGCTTTGAAAACAAACAGGAAACGTCGGCCGGAAGCATTCAGTTCTGATCGTATCGTGTCGCAAAAGATGAGGGTTATGGATAATGCACGCACGCACGCACTCAACTAAGCATTGCGTACGAGCCGCCAAACTGTACCAGCAAAACCCCGCAAATCTAGCAAAATAAAGATATCGAATATGCAAAATTCTCAAGAATGTAACTGATTCTCCAAACAAATGCTTTGTTGGTTTTATTGCTGAAGTTTGCAGACTGGAGGTGAATCAACATGTGAGGGAAACAGTTGGATGGGAAGACGAGGCGGTAACCAACGACCGCTGTTGCTGTTTGTTCCCAGCCAGGCAAACGGGCGGCGAATATTGTCGACGAATCTAGATTGCAAAGCGTGTAAATTTGGTGGTCAACAACCTCTTGATTGATTGGATTTGTTTGTCAAATCTGGAAACTGACTGATCTAGATCTTCAAATACTAAGTATAAGTAACAATAGAACAAGTCTATCAATAAGTCACATTCTTATTTTGTATGATACAATGGGAGTGAGTTCTCCTCGCCAGCCTCAATTCTCTATATCTGATGAGCGACACTGGGGTTCAATAGCCGCTTCTTTGTGATATTCCGTCCAGTGTCTGCATTATCTTAAACCTTGTCAGTTGATTTCCATCTTTCTACCAGTACTATTTGCATAAAACAGAAACTATACAGCAAGCCTTTAGCAGTATGACCTGCAGACACACATGATGTATTGGGAGGTACTAAGGCTGCTTGAAGATCACATGTATGGATAGACAGCATGAATTCTATACAAAACAACACGCACCTAGCTTTTAGTTATGATATTTACAGCTTTTTCAACTACTCTTACTAATACTAAAGTATACCAATTTTAAGATCGATGCCACATGCGCAGTGTAGAAATACTCCAGAGTGATGATTTCTGATAGATCTGGCAATGCTTGACCCTGATTGGCCCGTCCCCGCTGAAGCTCCGCGCGGATAAAAAATAGCAACGCTGATAGAAGCTCGTTCCTTCAAGCTCGTTCCTTCCCACCTTCAAGACTAATATGTAAATTCTCGCCAACAGTTTGGAATGGACACAAATGGGTCATCCACAGCTCCAGAGTCTCCGGCTCCTGCAGATTTGATTCTTCAGCAAAGAAAGGAAGCTCTGCAGGGGCTTCCGCAACCGAGCGGAGATGGCGGAGGCATTTTGTCTCAACTCTCTAGTAACCCTTTCTTCACAGCGGTAAGTGCATTGTAGTATATATGACCTTTGATATTGACGGCCAATTTCTAACTATTATCCGTGATGCAGGGTTTTGGTCTAGCTGGTCTAGGCGCGGCCGCAACATTCGCACAACGAGGCCTCAAGCACGGCGCAGCACTGATCCGGCGGCGCATGCTGGTCGACGTCGAAATCAACATCAAGGATGACTCATACACATGGTTTCTGCATTGGATGACAATATACCAACAATCACAACTAAACGGAGCTCGCGCGGCCGCCAAAAATGGGAGCGAGAAAGTCGGGTTGGTGGAGACCTTGTTGCGCAAGTTTACACCTGGAATGCGACAGCTGTCCATTCAAACACAAAAGGTTGAACACTCCAACGGCGCGATTCATACGAAATTCACGCTTATACCTGGGACCGGGAGGCATATTTTACGATACAAGAATGCGTTTGTTCTTGTCAACCGTGTTCGCGAATCTTCGTCGCGGGATCTGCAATCAGGTCGGCCATGGGAAACGGTCACATTGACTACGTTATACGCGCATCGGCATATTTTTGAAGACATGTTTGCCGAGGCACATGAGGTGGCTGCCAGGTCACACGAGGGAAAGACTAGAATTTACAACAGCTGGGGCGCGGAATGGCAACAGTTCGGCCACCCGCGGCGGAAACGTCCGTTGGAGTCGGTGGTTTTAGACGATGGCATTAAAGAAAGAATTGTCGAGGATGTGAAAGACTTTCTTGATAGTGGGCGGTGGTACTACGACCGTGGAATTCCTTACCGCAGGGGCTACCTCCTTCACGGCCCTCCTGGCAGTGGCAAGAGCTCGTTCATACAGGCATTAGCAGGGGAGCTAGATTACGATATCGCGATTTTGAATCTTAGTGAGCGCGGTCTGACAGATGACCGACTCAACCATCTCCTCACAATCATCCCCAACCGGACTTTGGTTCTACTAGAGGATGTTGACGCGGCCTTTTCCAACCGCCGAGTCCAAACAGAGGAAGACGGGTATCGCGGGGCCAACGTCACGTTTTCTGGTCTCCTGAATGCGCTTGACGGGGTAGCTAGCGCAGAGGAACGCATTATATTTTTGACAACGAACCACGTTGAGCGGCTCGACGAAGCACTCGTCCGTCCTGGTCGTGTCGACATGACAGTACGCCTGGGCGAAGCCACTCGCTACCAAGTGGCAGCGTTATGGGATCGATTCTACGGCGAATTCGATCCAAACGGCGCCTATAAGGAGAGATTCCTAGACCGACTTTCGGGACTCGGACTCATCGAAGATGGGAATGGCCAGAAGGCTGACCATTCCCGGACTGTCAGTACTGCTGCTCTCCAGGGCTTATTCTTGTACAATAAGGGAGATATGGAAAGGGTGATCAAATCAGCCGACTTGCTAGCGCAGCCTATTTACAATTGATTCATGGGAATGCCTGTATTATAAACGGATTTTGTTCTACTGTATAGTAAATACTCTTTAATCTCTGACAATTACACGTCAGATGACGACAATAATTAGACTCATAGAATTATCTACAACCAGTTTCTAGATATTCACTCATCTTTATAAGAAAGAAAAAAAGAAATGCATGAACGCTAAATCATTAAACTACACAGATGCAATACACTAGTCATCGACTTCAGTGCGTGTTACGTCAATATCCACCTTTTCCTCCGATTGGGAGCGTAATAAATGTTCTTCTTCTGGACTGATCGGACTATCATCATCGTGTTCGCGGCCATTACCATCCAGACTGAATCGGTAATTGCCTTCTTCAAGACCATCGCGCCTCTGAATTATACCGGCACGTCTGCAACGGAAGTGTATAAACAAGGCACATAAACCCCCAAATTAAAAGCGATGCAGAAACAACAGAACTAAACCCGATCAAAAAGTGTGTGAAAATAGTAGCAATGGTATCCATCATTTCTTTTCTTCGTTGTTCTTTGTCCCTTTCGTTTTGCTGTGTATGGGCCAGCAACATTTGAAGGTTACATGCACTTTACCATCGCACTACTCCTGTATTAATTATGCGTATGTAGTAATGCACATTACCTTCCATTTAGGGTTAATTCATGTGGCTATAGCAATCTAGCAAGAGAATAAAGCGCATTCTTAATACTTCATACCTAGTCTATTTATGCTGGCAGTAATAGAAGCGGTTTGTAACAGGCACTAGCGTTAATTCCTTGTCGACGCCATAAATTTGCATTGCAAGAGTCGCTCGGGCTTCAACACACGGGCTGTTCAGCCATTCCAAAGCCAACTCGTCATTCTCTGGAATTATCTTTTCCAGCTCTTGTCGGGCGACCCTCCACCCGGCATCACCGACTTTTAATGCAAGGACCATAGAAGCGACATGGGTATGAAGCACAGTGTGCATATACCTGTAAACCTTGTCCCGCGAATCCATGGTGGTTATGAATGATGTGGTGTCAATATCTAGTGAACTGGCTTCTATGAAGGACTCTCGGTGCACTCGATACGAAGTAAAGTCCCGAATATAGAACCCATGAATCGCCCGGGTTTCGGGATGTAGCCTGATAAGGAGATTCTGCGCATGAGCCTGCAGTGCAAAGCCATACAGCAGAACGGAGGGCGCAATTGCGCGGAATAGATGGTGGCAGAACTCTCGAAGCAGCTCAAGCTTCTCTTCGAGCGTCTCAGGTGCCCAAACTAGGTGAAGATGTTCCATCAGTGCCACGCAAACAATCAATTTATCTCCAGTCTCCGCTTCAATTGATTCAAGGCTTTGACGGAGAACGCAGCCCAAGTGCAGGCTCGAAGTTGACGCGGCTCCATATTCGCGAATTACAGTCAGAGAGCCGCCAAACGATTCGGCTGCTTGTTCAACCAAATGCAGGACCGGCTGCAGTCTATAGCCAATTGTGATGGACCAAGGTTTGATGGTACGGACATTAGATGTGATTTTCAAAGCAAGCGGCATCTTGACGCAGCAGTCAGCGCCAGGTATTGTGATGGTTCTCACAGAGCTCTGTGATCGGCCGGTAATTGTCTTATCCAAGACTTTGGCTTGGGGGAATTCACTTTTGACGCGGGGCAACTGAAGTTCATGAACAGGAAAGATGATAGAATCGTCGTCGACTTGCTCGATTGGAGCGATTCGCCGAATACGTTCATCGTAGTCCCCAACAACTGTGACACCCTCGCGGGGAATAGTTACAAAGTAAAGCTTTGCGTCCAGAAAATGTCCTACTTCGGGATATCTACACTTGTGCCAGGGATGCAAACCGTGAGCTTCGATGAGAGCCTGTTCCCACTCGATGGCGGGGGAGTCATAAGTAAGAGATAGTTGGCGGCCGTATGCAAGCTCCATATTAGCAACCGAGTTATCAAACTCCCGGCATACTCTTTTCAATATCCCATACTCTATGTTGGTCCATTTTCCAATGATGCGAATTAATTGTGCCCCATCATGTACCGCATCTCCCTTGTAGGTGACATGGCCTGGTAGTTCCGAGGCATCGAGGATATCTTCGAAGAGGAATGGTTGAGGAAGGTGGATGAGGACCTTCTCGTTCGTGTCCGGGTGTGAGAGTGTGATATATTCATCACTGAAAGTGATGGTCACGAAGCGTTCGTTTATCAAGCACGCTGCTACTCGAGCAAGTGAGGCATGCTCGGCTCGCTTCCTCTCCGCTGATTTGTCCATGAATAAGTAGTCAAGCAGTCGTCGTAAAAAATCTGTAGCAGTATAAATGGGGGTTGGGAATCTAGCTCTGCTGATAAGGGGTATGGAATGACTGATACAACTCAGTTGATGGGCGGTGTAGGCTACATATACACCGGAGCAAACACTGGGGGATTTTACTAATTAACTGGTTTACTGCTTAGAAAAAGCAATGTGATGCATCCATCTTGTCGATCTGCGACAACTCAATCAACTCGTCACTTGGCAGCGCAAGCCACAACATTAAGTTGGATAGAGCATGAAGATCAGTCTGAGACTATTCCTATAAAAGGGGGTACGAATGCCGTCTTTGGTAAAGAAATATTTTCGCGTTGCTAAATCTAGTATAGCTTTACGGGTCAGATCGACAACTATTTAGCGACATCTTAACCAATGTCCTCTCAGTGGCTCTCACTGTGCTTCGTACAATCTGAGATACATTATTGGGACACATAGAGTACTAATTATTAGTGTAAGGTGAAGCATATGTATACATATACACACGCAAGGAGAGGTGAATTCCATCTCCGGTAAGGAAGTCTATACTACTCCCAGTATAGCACTACATTTAGTACTTTCTAAATTTTAGACTTTATGCTAACACTTGGACCCCTACTATAGCGCGTAGAGTTACGAGCCTATAACATCGTTGATGAAGAAAGCCTTTTGTTTTTTAACTCTTGTTTAATGACCATTCCTAGCCTCTAGGCTATGACAGTCTCGTTTTAGTGGGAGCTACGGGTCCCCGGCTTATAGGGGTCTCAGACCCTAATTTCCCACGTCGCATGCCCCGAACTGGTGCCAAAACTTTCAAATGCACTTACGCTCCTCGACCTAAGAACGTGCGGGTTTCATGCCAGACAGGCTGCCCAGAGGTGTTTGCTCATTGACGCATGACCTTGGCGTTAGTACACATCAGCACCACGGATCTAACCAACTGGTCTAACCGACCACATGAGTTGGAGTCCTGTTCCATAGAGTGATAGAATAGTTTGTACTAAAAGAGAACATAGGTCGATTATATTTTCATTATTTTATAGCATAAGATGATTAAATAGACCATACGGGAATTTCCTCCACTTTCTATCTTAATAGGTCGCATTTCCAACCATAGTGGTTAATAACCAGCTCCATTATTTCGTAACTATAAATCAGGCGATTATATTCACATCAATATTACTACTATTAATTGGGTAAAATAAACCTAGAACCATCTTATTTCTAATAGTTAGAGAATACATCAGGACATTGAGAGCCCTTGAAAACAGAAGATCTACTATATTTGTGGTAAAGGCCATTCCCATGCACATATTATGGTTGTGGCTAATAGGGTTAACCCTAAGCAAATTCTATTATTACAAGGTTTGCTCCGTCGCTGACCGCGTCATTCGCGACCCTCAGTATCGTGGCGTTGATTTTATGTTTCGGAAAGCTCGATCTCCAAATGCATAGCAAATAATGAAATATTTGTCGTCGTACCTCCATTCAGAACATTGACCGAACTCGGCCCAGTCACCCGTTGTAGTCGTCTCCAAACCTAATCCGAGAATGGCTGTATCACCGAACTGGCGCGCCAGATCCTGGCCGACGTGAGCTAACCCAGCTACTTCACCGGTAGCTGGGACTTTTCAAAGAAAGGATACGTAGTTCGATAAATCTAAGCCACCAAGACCTTTAGATCTAGTAAAACTAGGGAAGTCACTGTTATCAATTGATTGGTGGTGTGGCCTGCAGCCCCGCCTCGAAAACCTGGGGATGTCGGTACACTCCGCAATAATGACAATTTCAGTTTCAAGATGGAGGCTTGAGTCATTACGGTCCGTTAGGGGAGAACCTAGCATAACATATAGCGAGAGGCTCTTCATGAATCGTTCTCGGGTCATGTCTGCTACGCCACTCGGCGAACAAACACCGAAATGCATATAGCGGGACTGCTCCAGGACCTGTCGACAGATGGTCATGTGAGATTACTAGTAATTGTTGTACGGGGCTAAACTTGGAGACGGAGTACTAGGGAATTTCTAAGCGACGAGTCTCCAGCTTTCCATTCCAAGTTAAAAGCTATTCAGTTAACAAAGGAGTGCCGAGTTTCTGCCGAGTTTCCCGAACTTACATGTTACTTATGCATAGCCTGAAGGCGGTTTGTGGCTTGATTGCCAAGCTAAATTTGTCATTCCTGGACAATCGAACTTAGTTAACTTATTGGCTATGAATGGGAAAATATGAAAACAAGAATTTCATTGGAGAATTTCGTTGGCTCCCCCAGTACACTGATTGTGTCTACTTTCATTGGCAATTATAAACATGGAATGGGTGGCAATAACAAATAACATAAATCCTGGTTTTTACAAGAGAAAAGTTTTCAGTAAGAGAACTAGAATGCGACAACAATAAAAAAGGTCTAGGAACCCAACACCATGATTATTTGGATCAAGGTCATGGGCAAAACTACCCAGGTGATTGGAAGGAAGAACCAAAGACAACCAGCAACAAGGATGTTGAACCTATACGAATACGAGGGCGCATTGTATTTCGACCAGGTTCCATTCCGAGCATGGCCGGGTGCTTGAATCAAATAATCACCCACAAAGGCAGAGGATCTCTTGTACTGTCTTCCGCAGGAAGTATTATTAAGGTGGCGACTGCGAAGAGTTTCAGGGCTGCCTATAGCCGGGATATCTAGATATAGTCACTCGAACATTCATATAGTACTAGCACCAGGTCCTTGAGATGAGACAAGCAGGGAAAATTCCGAGTCGTTGTCGTTACGCCGGGACCCGAAGGTTGTTCCTTCGTCTGTATTGGATCTAATCAGTAGAGGGACCTTTGTAAATCGACCAGTATCAAGCATTGTCGACGTTACATCCTGCATAAAATCATCATCAACTGCAGGTCCGAACGAAGACGAGGGGTTATATTGAGAGCAAGGTTTAGGATGTCAAATAGCACCGCGCGCAAGCAATCCAGGCTGTTGGAACATCTGTTACAACCTGTGGCTGCAGTAATATTATTGTATGGCAGACCGCCTAGTGTCGTGTTAGAAGCACCTGTAAATTTCCAACTGCTTTCAGGAATGATGGCACGAAAGAGATCATCATCTCGGCCACCATAAGCTTGAGCCTGGTAACCAGCACTTCCCCCGCCTGTGCTTTCACTCCACATGGCGACTCTCCACCGAAAGCCTCGCGTTTTAAATCACTGGGCTCGTACAAACATCACTATGAGAGGCTTTCCGAGTATAGCAGAATTGCGGACAATAAAGGTCATGTTGTATTGTTCATCTGTATTCCTGCCCATAACGTATCCTCCTCCATGTATCTAGACTAAAACTGGCGGAGAACTAGTTTTGTGGCTGGAGGGTCTTATCATATTTAAAGTAGGGCAGTCTTCAGAGACTTAGTATTCAATGTCGATTATCGGTATTCTTATATCAGACTTACAGTCCGCAGATATTATGACAAGTTCAGTATGCATTTTACCACATACCTAAAGGAGACGAGTTCTTTGCATCAAATATTTCCATAAGGGGTGTGTTTGGGCTTGGGAGTGGCCTGAGCGGGAGATTCCCTAGAGGTATTGAGCATCAGTGATCCTTAGAGAAATCTTGGTTATAGACAGGGCTGTGGATTCCAGCGTAGGTACGTTCTTCACTGTGGCAATAGGAGAATCAGCACACTAAGCAAGTATTAAATTTACCACATGACTGAAAAGATGTACTTACTTCTTAATCATGGGCAATTCATTTATCAATACAACAGCAAGTGAACGGGGAGGAGCCCAACGAAGGGCGCAAGAAGTGGGGACTAAGCTATAAGTAGAGGTAATCAAGAAAGCACATGCATGATGCCTCCAATTAAGTTTCTTAGAGTCGCCTCCTAGCGTTTATTTATATAGCAGCTGGTTATTATTAAAGGGAAAAGGACCCTCGTCAGAACTAGTACATATGAGCAGATGAATGGGGAATGGTGACAGCTCCGGGGGGTCTGTCATTACAGGAGCAGGCGACGCCCTCACGTTTGGCTCCAGGAGGGGCAACCTGGGCAAGGTCGTAAAAACTAATTAAATAATAATAATAATAATAATAATGAGCAGATGAAAACTGTGCTAGTTTTCGGTAAAGCGGAGTTTGTCCATTAGAAAAGGGCAACTGTTTCGCACTACTATAAATCGCCATCTGATCTCATCGCCATTCATCTTTTCGCAGGCTTCTACGCAGGCACAACTTAACTAAAACCATTAAACTGCGTGCTAATGTTGAGTTCCACCTCCGTTCGGCAATCTGAAACCCCAGTCGCCTGGGGCTGAGCGGTTTTTCTGTAGGCGCTACTTTTTAGGATGATGTTAAACTCTCGGAATCCACTACTAGGAAAGGAAAGGTCTGCAAGAATACGCTCACGTGTACGTGGCTCTGTCTACGGAGTAGTGTCTGCGGAGAAGAAAGTATTTTGTGGGCGTGCGTGGTAAGCGGGTCCACGAGTCGATCTAGACCGCTAGTACAAGTAGAAGTCAAATATATTTCAGATACCACCTCATTAAGTACTGTGGTAGTGCAAAATTGGGATGCTACGGATACCCCGGAATGCTTTCGGGCACGCCAAATTGGCGTGTAAAATTTCGGATGAGTTTTACTGGCGAACCACAGACGCGATTAGTGTTGGATCGCATGATTTACATCTATTTGGTCATGTGGTAAGCCTTACAATTAGTCTGTTTTCAATTTGGTCTGGAATATTCTGACAGCCACGATGGCCAACAAACTATCACCCACTCAACCAATCAATTCAGTCCACGGCTTGACGAGGCTTCGGCCTTGCCTTTTCTATTCTTGAATAGAGTTCTGTTTCATTTCTATCATACCTATGCCTAGGGCTATTTTGAGGAAGAATGCGGGGATACCGCACAGAAACGCACCCCTGAATGGAGTGGATAGCCAATAGCTTTTTTCTTGCTAAAATCTCCGAGTGTTACCGCAGCATGGGTTTTTCTTCCCTCAATTTTTATTTTTTTCCCCATCTTTTTCTCAACATCGGTATATGTGATGGCCGAATACGTCGCTGGAGCAGAATTCCCTAGTATCAAAGATAATTGCCAAACTATTGATCCCTAAACAAATAGATGAGAAGAGAGTCATGAGTAGTGATGCTAACTGCATCACTCCCCATGGGGAATCACCCTTTCTGGGCAGTCATGAGGAGGAAGAGGATGAGGTAAATGCAGAGGAGCAGATGGTGGAGAGACTGTCGGGTCTGAAGAGGCCTTTGGCGGTTACCGCGTACGTTTTACTTTTTCTTTCCAGTTGTACGTATCCATAGAAGAAATCAGTGACAGAGTCTGACGATTTGGGACCTTAAAGTTGCGAGCTTTGCAAAGCGAGAAAGGTACGCTGTGATCGCGTAGAGCCCTCGTGTGGATGGTGCACTCGCAATAGCCGGTCCTGCGTCTACAAAGGGCGTCAGAAGCCAGGATTCCGCGCTGGACATATGCGCGAACTTGAGAATAAGGTCAATAAGCTTGAGGTTATACTGCAAGCATTGGGCCACCGTGTAGAAGGCTTGATCTCAATATCCAACACAGCCAGATTGGCAGATGATCAAACAACACATCCCCTTCAGTCTCCCAGAACCCCCGGTGGAGTAGGGGCACAGCAATCAGATGGTATGATATGCTATGACTCTCGCACTCTGGAGCTCATGTCAGTTCAGTTGACGACGAATCCGAGTGGCTCCACTGAGGCGTCGTTGCGGGACCTGCCTTCAGGTGAGTTGCTGTACAATCTTGTTGACTTGTACTTCAAGTATGTCAATACGTGGTGTCCGATCCTGGATCGCAAAGCCATATTCGATAGCTTCTTTCTTGGTTCGTCTATCCCAGATAATACAGACCGAATAGTTCTCTATGCTATCGTCGCAACCGCACTGCGGTTCAGTCAAGACCCATCACTGACGGAAGAATCTCGCAAGCGATATCATTCTGTCGCAACGGCCAAGGTTTTGCTCCGTGGGATAATACAGACTCCCTCGATAGAGTCTCTTCAAGCGCTTGTGATCCTTGCTTGGGACTTCCTGGGGACTTCTGATGGGCCACAGAGCTCAAATATTATCGCTATGATAGCTCGCACTGTCCTGCTACTGAATCTGCATGTTGAATCAAGTTTATCCCAGTCATCTGCTATACGTGCGAGTGTGCCTCCTAGCAGACTTCGCGATAGCCTTTTACCCCAGCCAGGCTCCTGGATTGAGGAGGAAGGTCGCCGGCGGCTGTTCTGGATGGTCTACATCATCGAATGCTATGCCTCAGTTGCCACAGAATCAGACTCTGTCTTTTGTGATGCCAATATCGACCGTTCTCTTCCCTGTCGTTATGATTTATTTTCGAAAAACCAACCGGTTGAAACACGCTGGTTTAAGGGACCTGGACGCTCCAAAATGATAATTAATCAACCTGATAATTTAGGAAGTTTTTCCTATCACTGCGAGATCATTCGCACTCTGAGCCGTGTTCAAGCCTTTTTACGAACCCCTGTGGATATCTGCTCAATGGCAGATGTGGAAAAATGGCAGAATACTTACTACGAACTAGATAACGAACTAAATACTTGGCTTAATAACCTGCCACAGGACTATAGTAATGTCTCACAGCTCTGCCATTCAGACCCAACAAGCAAGATTTCGAATTGGATAATTCTACACTCTGCATTTGTTACCTCAGTGGTACGTCTGCATTCTTGCGCAGCATATCCTACTGTTCGATCACATATTTTTACACCGTCCTATAATGCCTCTCAGCGCTGTCTCACCGCGGTAGAGAGTTTGCGGGAGATTGCGCAGGATGTGTTCAAAACTGGCATGATTAATCTTCTTGGTCCTCATTTTGTGTTTTCTTTATATGTAGCTGTCCGGCTTTTGCTTGTCCATGCAGCGTGCACTGGAACAGACCCAAATTGCGAGTATTTTATCTTCATCCTTGACCAGATGAGTCAGTATTGGGGTGTGGCAGGTCAATACGCTCGGCTATTAGATCGGATATGGAAGCGGTCTCGAGTAGGATGGCCTTACAGTAACGGCACGATGTCGTCTGCTCCAAAGGCACTCTCTATGATGCGGAGGTATGTATGTTCATTTGAATTATTTTTGAACACACTCTCATCCTAGCAAGTCCTAAGCACTGAAATTTGACACCATAGAAGAGCCTACGAACTTCATATTTCGGCTGTTCAGCGTCCATCAACTACAATTAAACCTCTACCAACCAAGTCAGTTACAGCTGAGGACTTGGATTACCTTGAAGTGTTTGATTTCTTCAATTACCCCCGCCTCCCTACCGGCATAGTAAGCAGCCCGAGTCTTCACGGGTCGCTGTTGAACTTGGATGGCGTTGCTTCTGGAAAAGACTATTTTGTGGCGACAAGTTTCCCAACAGATTTGGGGTTGTCGTACGGGGCAACTTGATCAGTATATATGTTCTCTTCTCTTTACACACATCCTATTTCTATCTCTATTGGGCATGAACCATGACGTGACGATGCTAATAATATTTTGGGGCCATCTCGGTGTATTCCTTCTAATAATAATATAACCCAGTGACAAATCTATGTACATGTAATTATTAGACTTGGAGGAAAGAAAGCACTATAGTCAAATGGACATAATATTAACTGCAAAGACTTCATAACCGCCTGTGTTCACATGTCAACCCGGTTCAGATCCTCGCCCATGATCGAAATCATAGTAGGAAGTCCGAGTATTACATGATTAAATAAATATTTTTTTTTGCCATCAGTCTTAGTCTGCATACATGCATGTGTAGATGTATACCCTTAAGCATACGATTCCTCCTTCGAGCCTATTTCCGGCCGCACTAGCCGTCGCAACCCCATCCACGGCGTATTGATCGGGCTTTCACCTGTAAACACAAAGGTATCATACAGAAATCCGCCGAAAAGACAACCGAAAAATGGTGCAACCATGGGAATCTGGTAAAGTCAAATCACTGTTAGCTCCCATGCACGCAGCATCAAGACTTCGCAGGTTGAACTTACCCAAAAGTAATAATTTCCTGCCATAAACACTTCCTTCCCATATCCCAGAAAGAAGGACATTAATCTCGGTCCAAAGTCCCTTGCTAGATTAATCGCATAGCCCGTTTCCCATCCAAAGCACGCCCCAATACCGAAAATCACAAAAAATAGCCCCAAAGGTGCCAGTTTGCCCGCACCCGTCCCCAATCGACTATCTCCTTGCAACGCATAAATGCAAAACATCAACAGCGTACTGGCAATGAATTCCGAGAAAAACTGCCCTGTTCGCGTCATGAAAGCCGCAGGGTACGTGCAGAAGATGCCAGCTGTTGAGGTATTGGAGTATCCGGGGACAGTGCGGATATTGGGGCCGCCTTCGACGACATCGATGGCCGATTTGTAATTGGCGTAGACGACACCAGCTGCACAGAACGCGCCTAGAAACTGGGCCAAGGCGTATATGGGAAATTTTCGCCAGGGAAATTTACGAAAGACGCAATTTGCGAATGTGACGGCCGGGTTGAGGTGGGCGCCTGAGGATTCTGCTACGTATACGCCCAACATTACACCTAGCCTAGGGAGATGTTTAAAAAGCAGTCCAAATATTCAAAACTGTGCACAGCAGAACACTTACCCCCAGCCCCAGGAAATCGATTGGTAGTCACCTTTTTGGTCATTGCTCAGTGCTACTTGCGCCACAACCCCATCACCGAACATGATTAGTATAAAGGTGCCAAAGAACTCAGCAAACGGCGCGTGCAATTTCTGGCGAATCCGGCTCCAGAAAAGAAGATCGGAAGCTAATGGTTCGATTTCCATGACAACAGGGACTCGATCGTGATGTTGCACTGACCGGCCATCATCAACAGCTTGCTCCTTGACTGTGATCTCGTGATCCTGAATTTGGGTCTTAGAAGCCATCACGAGCAGCAAGGGGAGCAACGACCAAGGAGAGAACGAAATTGAAGATTGCTGTTTGTGGAGAGAGAGAATTGAATTGTAAATCAACAATAATCAGCCACCATGTCTCTGGCCGTTTCATTCTACTTATACACCTGGGCGCCGCCTGTTTAACATGCCATATTATCCATCTTGAGTAGTATTCTCGGTGTTGGTAACCCTATACGTGCGATGGCTAAGGTTTCTAGAACCTCACGTGCTATGCTTCTGGTAAGCGTTAATTTAAAAGGCTTGGGTAGTTTAGTAGTTTACCGGCCATTTCTGAAGCCTGCGAGTAATTCGGTGGTGTGGCGCACCGAATGCTCTAAATATGGTTCGTGCCATGGGCTCGGTATTATTTCTCCGTGGGGATGCTTACACCGAGGCCGGGGGTCAACCTACCCCGAAATGAGAAACTTATTCTCCCCGCATTGCGCGTACCGGACTGAGTGTGGGCTGGATATAGGTGGATATTTGTAGGTACTCCATAATGGTAGAGATGAAAAGACATAAATTTGGTGTTATTACCGTCTTTCATGGCATTCGAATTCATACTATTTAGATGTCTTGTACACCAATTCTGCAACGTTTTTGCCCTACATAAATATTTTCAAAATGAATGGTACTTTCAATGAGTCCTTTGTAGGATCCATCGACCAAGGAACGACGAGCTCGCGGTTTTTGATCTTCAATGAGCGTTGTGAGGTGGTTGCATCCCACCAACTTGAATTCACTCAGATCTATCCTCAGCCAGGGTAATGTTGCCCGCTCCCCTCTGGTCCCCAGCATCACACACATATATCTATGCACCAGCTAACCATACAATTACATGTAGTTGGCATGAGCATGATCCACTAGAGATTGTCGAATCTGTTGAGAAATGCATAGACGGCGCCATAGCAACCTTCCAGGCTAAAGGTCACAGCATCAATGCCATCAAATCTATCGGCATCACCAACCAACGAGAAACAACCGTTGTCTGGAATAAAGAGACTGGCGAGCCTTTGTATAACGCTATCGTCTGGACAGACACACGCACCCAGGCGCTCGTACGGAAGCTGAAGGAGCGTGAGGGTCATGAGAAACTTCAATCACTTAGCGGCCTACCACTGTCCACCTACCCTTCGGCCGGAAAGCTGCTGTGGCTGATCGAGAATATCCCTCGTGTGCGTGATGCGTACGAGAACGGTACCCTCGCATTCGGGACAATTGACGCCTGGCTCATTTATAAACTAAATGGTGCTACTGAGCGAGACGTCTTTGTGACTGACCCCTCCAACGCTTCCCGGACACTCTTCATGAACATCCATACCCTTCAATATGACCCGGTCCTTTTATCCTTCTTTCATCTTGACCAAACCAAAGTCCATCTCCCCACCATAGTACACTCCTCTGACCCTAAGCGCTTCGGGTCACTCTCTTCCACGCTCCTAACTGGCACGCCGATTACAGGTTGTCTAGGTGATCAATCTGCTGCCCTTGTCGGTCAAAAAGGCTTCTCGGCTGGCCAGGCCAAAAATACGTACGGTACTGGTTGCTTTCTACTATACAATGTTGGCCCTAGTCCCGTGATTTCTACGCATGGACTACTCACGACAATCGCCTTCGACTTTCAGGGCCAAGTAAGCTATGCGCTGGAAGGTAGCATCGCCGTTGGAGGTTCTAGTGTCAAATTTCTAAAAGACAACTTTAATTTTATTAACGAGTCTGAGGAAATTTCAGCACTGGCTGAGACTGTCGAAGACAATGGTGGCTGCGTTTTTGTGACTGCATTCAGCGGCCTGTTCGCACCATACTGGATCGACGACGCGCGTGGTACCATCTTTGGTATCACCACCTACACCAAACGCGGGCATGTAGCACGAGCGACGCTAGAAGCAACTTGCTTTCAGACCAAAGCTATCCTGCAGGCAATGGAGAAGGATAGCGGAAAGAAGCTAAGAGAGTTAGCAGTCGATGGCGGAATGTGTAATAGTGATTTGGCTATGCAGGTAAGCCTTATATATGACATTGACAATGTCTAGGAGTATATTTCATACAAATATTTGAACGAGTTGCTGATGTCAATAAACACAGACCCAAGCGGATCTTATATCTATCCCCGTGAACAGGCCCGCGATGCGTGAGACAACGGCTCTGGGAGCTGCTATCGCAGCTGGTCTCGCGGTGGGTGTATGGTCAAGCCTTAAGGATGTAGAAACATTGAACGCCGACGGCCGAACAACATTCAACCCGGCGATGACAAAAGATAAAGCGGACGGCATGTTTGCCTTGTGGGAGAAGGCAGTAAACATGACTCGGGGGTGGACTAACTAACATAGTACCCTGTAGCTTACATCTGGGCATAGGAACATACATATGTATATAAATATGTCAATATGTACAGTAGGATTTTCTGTTTATTCCTTCGTTAAAGAAGATAATGAATTACGCAACAGTATCGGCTGATATATGACTACATGATTACACAGGTATATAAGATAGCCTTATTTAAGCCTATTACGCTACCAATTGGTCTGGCTCATCTGTTTTTGACAACTTTAACCCTAAGAGCTAACTAACCCTAACCCTAACCCTAACCCAGACGGCTAAGGATAAACAGAGTCAATTGAACTTCGGCTGTGATCCGACTCATGGAAGGTGAGGATTTCCGAACTATACGAGGCTGGTCCAGCGCAAAAGGGCTGTAAAAGCGGCTCCTGAATTGCTACAGATGTGGCAGGTTGTTACCGCGATCAGGATGGAAGGATATAAGAGAGATATGCTAATGAGTCCTATTTAATTATACTATGTATACTTAAATGAAGCTCAATAATATTTGAATATAAGTCAAAAGCTCAAAGGTTATTTCAATTTATCCTAATAGTCCGAGCCGATCCTTGAAGGAAAGGACGCTGTTGACTTATTGAGCTTCCCGTTTGTGTCGACATTTATGACATTCTCAAGTGGCTACCATGATCTTTGGCATTGCCTGTATCATGAATAAAACTCGAGGCTCCTAAAACCGAGGAACAGTTTTTATGGTAATAGCCTTACTGCATGATCTATAGCGCGGGCGACATTCTCTACATTCTTTGTAGTCACTGTAGATAAATCTTCAGTAATATAATAAGAGTCATCTGTTAAATTCAAAACTTACGTCCAGCAATGTTGATACGTCCAGATTTCAGCATATAGATATGGCTGTATTCTTCGATGATTGCCACTTGCTCAGCAGTAAGACCAACATATGAAAACATGCCAATCTAATAAAAAAACATTAGTTTCAAGGTTGACTTCCTTATATACATTTTCTCAGATGACTCTTACTTGTGAGAATATGTGTTCCCAACTTCCAGGAGTCCCCAGAGAAATCAGTCTGTCGCGTAGCGCTCGACGCATATTTCGAATTCGGGAACTCATCTGCTGGATATCAAACAACCATTCCTGGTATAAGTCAGGGGTCCTGAGAATAGTTGCGGCTATTCTCGCACCCCTTGTGGGTGGCTGCGAGACATAGCCTCGCTGTAAGCGGCTGAGATGGCCTTTTGCATTCGAAGCTATCTCGGCCGTGGCAGTTACTAGGTGAAGAGCGCCAACGCGCTCGCCATAGAGACCCATATTCTTAGAGAAAGACTGGGCAACAGCAAGCTCTAATGTCCCTCGGGACATAAAGTGTCTTACTGCCCATGCATCTTCGTCGAGGTCGCCACTAGCGAATCCCAGACTATCGACATATTGACGATCAGGGTGTGTCTAATCTCCCATGGAAGGTAAGCTGTACTTACTACGCGCAGTCGAAGAAGGGAAAGAGACCTTTTGTCTCACACATGGCTGCAATTGTCATCCACTGCTCCTTTGTGGGATCAACACCGGTTGGGTTGTGAGCGCATGCATGTAAGATCAAAACATCGCCCTCAGTAGCTTCATCGCTCAAGACTCGCAGCATTTTCTCAAAGTCCAGAGCCCTCGTAGAAGAGTTCCAATAAGGGTATGTTTTCACGTTGACACCCACTTGACTCCAAATATTGTGGTGATTTACCCAGGTCGGATCAGGCAACCATACAGCCGATGGATGAGTCGTCTCTTTCAAAAACTGGGCTCCCAGTCTATTGGCGCCTGTTCCCGCAACCGTGTGGAGGGAAACAATCCGACTCGCATTATCTCCCAGGTCCCCGAAAAGGAGGTCTCGTGCAGCTGTGTAGAATGGTGCGTAACCTGGGATAGGTAGATATTCATATCGACCACAGTCTTGAGTTTTCGCCACTATCTCGTCGGCCTAGGCAGTTTGATATCAGGATAACGCCATTCTTAGAGGGCCGATCGCATGGCCATGGATACACGTACCTTTTCCACCGAAGGCAATACCCACGGTAGGGATTGATCGTCTCGGTATACCCCGGAACCTAGAATTATCTTGTTCTCATTGCTATCGGCCTTGAAAGTTTCCTTGAGGGAGTAAATGGCGTCCAAAGGCATAGGACGGAGGTGCAAAAAAGATGACAACGGTTTAAAAGAACCCATCTTGATATGGAGCTCTTCTTCTGTGGGCTGATTAGGATACAGACCAGATTTAGGCGAGACTTTGTTCCACACCGTGTTGATAGTATTTGCATTATCCGGTTTACGTTCGAAAGATTGCCCGCTTCCCTTTCCTCCGCTCTTCCATCGATGTTCATCATATATCTAATTGCAAGTAGTTCGGTCCCGGGTGTTGCAGCGTGCCTCTCGGCACAGAATAAAATGGCACAGGAACGCTCCGCTAATGCTAATGGAAATGCTAATGGAACACTCCGTTAAGGGAACTATCCGTCTCTGGATGGCTCCGTTAGTAACTACTACTCCCCACATTCCCCTCTCAATTCCCCCAGCTTCGGGAGTGCTCGCAGGGCCCAGAACGATCGTTCTAATAAATATGGCATCCAGGTTTCGATATTTCCAATCTGCTCCTCAAACACATATTCATCCTTACCGGAGAACTTCGGTTACGGCTTCCTCACGATGTCTGACAAAAAATCACCTAGGCATACTGATGTAGACGGCTGTTCTGTCATAGACCCTCCAGAGGAGACCAAAGTCGACCCAGAAATGTCCTGTGATAAACAGCAGGCACCGCCTCCTGAAAAGCAACTTCACCGTGGCCTAAAACCGCGTCACCTTAGCATGATTGGTGGGTCAAGAACCGGTTGCGTTCAAGCATATCTACTAACTAGAGCTGTATAGCCTTGGGAGGTGCTATAGGGAGCGGCCTGATTATTGGCAGCGGTCAGGGTCTGGCAGCATACGGCCCGGCGTCGCTACTCATTGGATATTCCATCACTGGCCTGCTCTGTTTCATTGTCATCACAGCTCTCGGCGAGATGGCCACATGGCTACCTCTGGGCACAGGTTTCTCGGGATATGCCAGCCGCTTCGTAGATCCAAGTTTGGGGTTTGCCTTGGGATGGTCGTCAGTGCCACATATATGACTTGGTGACTGGACTATCTGTCCGCTAACGGCATCTGAGCAGATATGCGTTCAAATACTTCTTCGCTTCAGCTAATCAACTGACATCTCTGGCCCTCGTTCTTCAGTTTTGGGTAGATCGCGGCCGCGTGAATCCTGGTGTATTTATTCTCATCTTCTGGCTTGTTGTTGTGACGGTCAACTATCTGGGAGTCCATGTCCTAGGAGAGGTGGAATTTTGGCTATCCGCTACTAAACTCATCATTCTCCTAGGCTTTATTATCTTGGGAATTGTTCTTGCTGCTGGCGGAGGTCCTAATGGGCATGCTACAGGCTTCGAGTAAGTAACAGGTTATATCCTCACACCCTCTTTTTGCCCTTACTTAAAAGTCGCCAGGTACTGGTCAAATCCTGGAGCCATTAAGCCTTATATTGCCGGTAAGATCTCACATATATCAAATATACTCACATTACATTGATCACCGTTTACTACAGACGGTGCAACAGGCAAGTTTCTCTCGATCTGGGCTGCTCTCAACTCCGGTATTTTTGCCTATATAGGCACCGAGATGGTCGGAGTTACCGTAGGCGAGGCCAAGAACCCGCGACAGGCTATCCCTAGGGCGATACGTATGACATTTTGGAGAATATTGTTTTTCTACATCGCCAACATCTTTCTTATCGGCATGCTGGTGCCATTCAACTCTCCCCAGTTGAGTTTTGCACAGAAAGCTACTCACAGTGCGGCGGCATCTCCCTTCGTTGTCGCTGTCCAGGTTGCTGGTATTAAGGTGCTTCCTGGAATCATCAATGCAGCAGTGATGGTGTTCAGCCTCTCAGCCGCCGTCACCGACGTATATGTTGCATCTCGCACATTATATAGCCTTGCTATTCAGAACCAAGCCCCAGATTTTCTCGCGCGGACAAACAAGAGAAGAACTCCCATCTGGGCGTTCACAGTCGCAGCTTCAATGGCACTGCTGGCGTTTATGAATGTTTCAGACGAGTCGACTAAAGTATTCGGATACTTTGTGGACCTCAGTAAGTACTGCTAGTACCACTCAGGACTGACCTTGGATTGATTCTTACTCACTTCATTGCGGCTCTAGCTACGACTTTTGGCCTGCTTACATGGATTACTATTCTGATCAGCCACATTCAATTTGTCAGGGCACGAAAGGCACAAGAAATCACTGATTCGTCTTTGCACTACCGGGCACCTTTCGGCGCTTTTGGTTCCATAATCGCATTATTCTTCTGCATTCTCATTGTCCTCACCAAGAATTTTTCAGTCTTCACCCATGGGTCATGGGGTAATTTTGACTACCGAAATTTCCTCACCGGTAAGCTGTATAATTATGCTGTATTGCTTTTATGGGTTTGATTTACTGACAGGGGCGAACTGTGCAGGTTACCTTGGCGTTGTCGTCTATATCTGTTTGATAATTGGATGGAAGTTTTGGAATAGAACCGAATTCGTCAGCCCGCTTGAAGCTGATATTTGGACTGGCAAAGCAGAAATAGACCAAAATGAAGCTGAATTCCTTGAAATTCAGGCTCCAAAGACAGTGATGATTAATACGAAGCTGCGCTGGTTGTACCATTATAGTATTGGTCGTATCTTGTGAAAGACATGTCAGAGGTTGTTACGTCGACAATGGACTTTCAATATCTCAAAAAAATTATTCTTTATTGTAACTTCGTACACTCAGGCATCTCGCATAATCAGATACCATATTCTTTCTGTCGACTTCCACCTAGAATGTATTAATGGAGATTATATAAATGTAACGCATGTAGGGCATTCCCAATTCGGTGCTTAGTAATCAGTCACTCAACCCAAGTTCCCTCTCATTTATAGGACTTGTCAAGTCGGTCATGTGACCACTCTGTATTATAGTTATCCCAGTATCCTGATCCTGAGGAAAACCAACACTCGTACACCTAATCTTATTCCATCGACCTTGACGTGTAGTCGACCATTTGGAGTATTTCTAGTAGTATACCTGGGATCTCCAGTGTCTACTTTATCTACGTACAAAGCAAAAGGCGGAAGGATCAACAGCTGAACATGGAACATTGAATAATCATCGCTGCAACGGTATTATCGTAAACCACAAACGAACATATAGCTGGAGGCTATTTACCATTCAACAAACTTTACAGAAATATCTTCCTCTGTAGTTTCATGACGCACCATCTTTCACCAGGCAGCGAGCCGATCAAAGTGCGGAGTGCTTGTCAGAGATGTCGTCAACGACGCATCAAGGTCGGTGGGATAGGGCATTAACCCTGAGGCGCGATAGGTATACTAATGCTACCTAGTGTGACAGACGAATACCGTCATGTTCCAAGTGCGCGAGAGCTGGCGTGACCTGCATTGATGTCGACAACTTAGGGTCTGGCGCCGGGATGCCACGAGCGTAAGCCTCTTCATTAGATTCTCAATATGGACGCAATATCACTGACATTGCTCGATCCTATTCCGAATCCAGCGCTCTCACCGACGCTTTAGCTCGCGTGGAATGGCTTGAGGACCTGGTCCGGAAACGCCTACCTGACATCGACCTCAATGAACCAATACATGGCAGCAAGACATGGCCTACGCCACCGGCTAAGCGTCGGAACACTGGAACTCAAGCAGAGGATGATGGCTCGCTGCTAGTAGAAGCCCAACCGGCAGCATTCGATCTCGGTCTGATCTCTTCCAATCTCTGTGTGCCACGCTTAAACTACTTCGGCGCGTCGTCAGGCTCCCTCTTCACGCGTCTGCTTCGGAGTAACAAAGGTGGTAACCATGCACTATCCAATCTACCGACTCCAACCAACTTAGATGATTCCGCCCCACTTGATGGTGTGGTGCCGCCTGTTCATGGGGGCTCATGTCCCGAACCCGCCCGTATACTGGCCTTGGTTGACGAACTACGCACGGTTCGTTTTGTCCTTAGGATTCATACGCAACGATATAGACTTCTAATCTCTCCGCTGTCTAGATACTGCCTCCACGAGATGAATGCGATAGATTAGTGCGCATGTTCCTCTTCCACTATCACCCGATATATCCCATCCTGCATTGGCCAAGTCTGTATGCGTTGGTTGCTGCACTGTATTCAAGCATCGAGCCTTCATCAGTATCATCTCTACAGGCTAATGGTTGGCCGGCCCATGTAGCTCCGTTTTCATATAACGGCGAGCTCGCTTGTGTTGACAGCGAAGATGTGTCTCCCATATCACTTCCTACCGCCGCTGCTATACTGCTCTCTGTCCTTAGCGCAGCCTCATATCTTCAAGCTCACAACATTCGTTTTGGACCAGATCCTCGACGATACGACGATAAAGCTTTCGCCCTAACGTCTACTGCACTAGCCGAGATATCGCTCCCGTCAGTGCAGTTGGTCGTTCTTTCCGTTATCCAAGGATTTCTCAGCCAGCGAAGTGGCAATTCCTGGGTGCTGTTAAATCTCGGTATGGCTTATGCTATCGATATGGGTATCCACCGCAATACTTCACTTTCTGGCCGCTTTTCGGTGCTTACTTTTCAGATGCGTCGACGTTCATTCTTTTGCCTCTACAGACTTAATAGGTATGTGACAATCCCCCCTCCCCCCCTTCTTGTTACTATTGAAGATGAGCTTCAATGGCAAGCGATCACCTAGCTCTAGAATAGTTGAACGAAAACAGGGTGGATGGACAGGTGTGAACAATCCTAACCATTATATTTAGGCTCATCAGCGCAATCCAGGGGAGACCATTAAGCTTTCATGATGATACGCTTGACCTCACAATGCCCGAAGTTTTCCCAAGTCCAGGAGATGAGGTTTCAGAAAGTGACCAAGCCCACCTGAGCTACTCTATTACTCGGTTTCGCTGGGCATGCTTAGTGTCTGAAATTAAACAAAAATTATACCAGATCTCCTCTTCTAAACTTTCTGAATCCTCACGATCGTCCATACAGTCAGATGTACATGCTCGGTTGGATGCATGGCTTGTTGAAGTCCAACAAAGTGTTGAATCGATCTCCAAACCTAATACTAGCCCGCTCCTGATCAAAGCCCGAATCGATTATCACTACGCAGTTGCGCTGTTATATCAGCCATCTCTTGCTTGCCCGCGTCCCGATACAACCGCACTTCGTCACTGTTTCGAGAGTGCAACTGAGCGTGTTCACCTATTCTGGTCTCTATATGAAGAAAAGGGCCTCATTCTGAGTTGGCCGACTGCACAAGGTATTTCTCTCGCCGGAACCACGCTAGCTTACTGCGTCTGTGCCTCAGAGGAAATTCTTGCCTCACTTTCCTTTGCAAAGCTGTCGGCAGATTTGCGACTGTGCTCCAGCTTACTAACTCTGGGAGGCGAGTGGTGGGAGTCAGCACGAAGAGGGAGTAAAAACTTTCACCGTCTTGCTAACCTCACCATGGACGCACTGTTTAACAGGGGCGAACATGCACCGAATGGTATTGAGACAAGGAATCAAGCCAACCAATCTAATGTTGACATCCTCACCATCCCGAGTACTTCATCAACAGACGCCGAAGCGGAAATCAACGTTGAGGATATGCTATATTCTTTTCTTCAAAGCGGCTTTAGCCTAACGGATATGCCTGGGGATTTGAGCCCAGATGCTTTTGTGTCACGTACGGAAACCGACTGGGATAATTTGCTTCAGACTGATTATCAGTCATCGGATAATCTGGGGAATTTCAACTTGGGTCTCTTTGAACCGCCTGCCTGAACTTCTTTGTGGTACGCGACTCCTCCCAATGCGGAGGGTGCTAGAGGCCGAAATGGCGCCCCACTTATTAATTAGGTATTGTAGATGGAGGAGGTAGCGGGGGGTCTGCAGGGGCGATTTATGGGGATGGGACGCTATAAGAAGCGGAGGCCCCGGGGAGGGCTTCGGAAGGTGACAGACAGTTCTGGGTGGTATATCACTGGCAGGTGACACCCGCACGTTCAACTCCTAGGATTGAGGCCGGGCCCCCGCTAGCCCCTATAAGGCCCCCAAATGGCCCTGCGCAGAGAAGCTGTGTAGACACAAAATGGGGCGGGCGGCGTGGGGAATTAGGGGATTAGGTCCTTGACGGCCGCCCTGGCGGCCACTAAATCAAGACTGTCATCACCTAGAGGCCGGGTACGGTCGTTAAACTGCGATATAATAGTAATAATAAAAATAATAACAAAACATATGTATATGGGATGGCCTTATTTAAGCTTATCACGAGACCAATTGGTCGACTCTAAGAATAGTCAATGATATTCTTCCTGCTGCAGACAACTGCACAGAACAGCATGCCATTGGCTGCGACCTGTCTGCCAGCGCCTACACTCCTCGCAATTGCAGGGCTAGAGCAACTGCCGGCGCTGATTGGCTGAAGACAGCAAAGATGTAGGCGCCGCTATTGACGCCGCCCATGTCCGCCCTGCCCAATCACCGCCCGCAACCGCTGTTAAACGCCCAGCAGAACAACACAACCGGCTGCATGCACGATGTTTCCTGCTTTCACATCTGCTCGTACCTATGAGAAGCTCGCACTGAGACGCCAGCCATGACAGGCCCAGATAGGGTGCCATGACTTTGGAATTCTTCAGCATTGTGATTGGCCTGTAGGCAAGGCTGGTCTGCCCTCTCGTTATGAGTAGAAGATATCGGCGCGACTCATAAGCCGAGCATCTCGCGTCTTTCTTTCGCTTTCTGCCCTTGCATCAGTCATTATATTTTTACTTATTTCCTTTTCTATTCCCCTTTCTCTGTCGTCGGGTTGCTGGCTCTCCTGATTCAATTGTTGTGTTTTTTGTCGGGAGCATTATATATTCAATAGCTCTACATACATAGACACAGGCCGGTGTTTCATTCGACTTCATTTGATCTTGCATCCTGAAATAGAGCCGGTCTCTTGCATATAAAGTGCTCTCTTTTGTTTTATTTTTATTTCCTATTCAAAATTCAACCATAATGACTGCTAGCGCTCAATTCCAGCTCTTCCCCTCACCAGCAAAGAACAAAAAGAATCCATTCCAGAATATGTCTAGCAGAGAAAAACCAAAAGACAACTCCCCGGTCAGTCCTGTGTCTTCGACGGCCTCCAAAGCAGGCATCAAGACAGAGTCAGTGATCATTCAAATCATCGAGGACACGAATACAGACGCCGTCCAACAACAGCCAAAACACTATGCTGCCGGGGTTGCTGGAAACTCGCCAGAGAATATGCGCACACAGGACATTGAGGTGATGAGACAAGATGAGCGACCAGACTCTGCATTTTCACATGACGATTCAAGGCTACACCCCAGCAATGAGCGGCTGCCTCGCAACAGGTCGCCTATTTCTCCTGGACAGCCTATTCGATCCATGTTCCCACAGTACAATCCCAACGTACCGCTAAATGAACAGCAATATTTCCCACAGAACGGGAATCTGAACAGTACTACCCAGCCAAGTGGTAGCTCGTCAACTGCAGCAAGGCTCCCACCAGCGGATGTCGATGTTCTGTTGGGGCCGAAAACCGTGCCGGCGAGCGTGCTCAATTTCCCTTCCGACGAGCTCAGTCCGCGAGTACAGTACTCGACCGCAGAGGACTTGCTTACATTATGGGAATCTGCAAACGGACAGGAACTGCAAGAGTCACTAGGAACTTTCAACATGCGCGTCGAGAGGTAAATCCCCTTTCCAGCTGAACTTTAGGCCAAATCTAACTCAACCTAGAACCGACACTGCTACTTTCACCTTTGGCGATCCTCTCTTGCCATTCTACACTCTACAAGCAAGCCCTAATGGACTCTCTATTATGAGAAACCACCCGCTCAAGTCAAACAGGGGTGTGCATGTCATGTCACTTTTATTCGAAGACCCCGCTCGTCGGCAGCCGCCTCATGATGGGTTGGTCACTGTCATTTTCTCCAAGCTTGCTTCTATGCTTGCAGTGGAGCAGGCAAAAGAGCTCACACGACAACACCGTCTTGCCCCATCAGAGGCTGTTGAAGTCGAAACACACGCAGTCAACCGCGCTGCAGCCCAAGAGTCCTGTCGCTTGATCTGGAACGCCAACCAGAACCGCTACGAGTTGCAACATCCGTCACTCCTCAAACAACACTCTCCATTCCTAGTTGGTGAAGATGGGAATCCCCTCTCGCGCGTCCAGACCATGAAACCAGGTATCCTGCATATCTCTGTATCCCCGTCGCCCGACAGCGATAGCGTCCAACCACCCACTATTGTCGTCACAAGCCCAACTCCACCCAACAGCGTGCGAGCCGCCGACACTGCAGCGACCCCTCGCACGTCAACCCTACCCCAGCCAGACCATGACGAGCTTCTGGCCTGGTTCGATCTCGGCACAATGAGTCTGTCCATATGTGCCGGATTAACCACGGCGATCATCCCATCGCTCTACGCCATCGACTCACTGGTCGCAGCCATTCTAACTGTTGCAGTCACCGATCCAGCCACAAACCCAATCCTCGCCAACGCAGACCTTTACGTTCCAAGCCTGGGCACCCCGCGAACACCCGGAAATACGAATCGAAAGACTCGTCTACGCAACTCCCTCGCATCAACTGCACAGAAAACTCAAGCAACATTTAGCGGGAAGCTATTCGCTACGCTGGCCGAACGCGAAGAAGCAGAAGAGGAAGCCAAATTAATGGCCCAGATCCGCACCACGGAAGCAAAGGAGAGGTCCAAGAAGAAGAAAAAGGAGAAGAGTAAAGGCGGGTTCTCTCTTTTCCGGAAAAAGGATAAAGCGAAATCGAAGCAAATCGTGGTTGAGGAATTCGATCTTGAGAAATACAGCCAGTTTGGTAGAGGGTCTACTAGGGAGGGAGAACAGCTTCCAGGAACCGCTAGGGCGTTGGTTAGCATGTTGGTTTTTGGATTACAGTTGGTAGTGACTATCTTGTCGGCAGGAGTCAAGTGTGCGGTTTGGATGGTGGTGAATGTGACGAGATGCGTTACGAGTGAGAAATTCTGATTGTTGTTTCTTTAGGACGGTTCTTTGGGTTTACTAGTGCATGTTTTGCGTGTTACAAGGATGGTATGGTACAGGAGTTATTAATGTTAATGGTTTGAGATATCCAGGGCTACTTACTTACGAATCAACGGATGTGTTATTACAATGTTCTTCACTCTTTATACATAGTTCTACTAGTAAAGTGAACTAGGGTGTAGATATGTATTCGGTGTAATATAATTAATCAATTCATTATCTATATTACGCCACAATTCCAAACAATGCGAGGCTGTGTTAATGTTTGGTATAATTTTACCCACTAACAAAACCAAACCTCAAAACAGGATACATAAAGAAGTACACAGCAAGAAACAAATCATCTGTCATCATAATACTCAACCGTTAATCCAGTTCACAGAGCCGCAAAAACACCGACGATACCGGCGAAGACACCACCGGCGACGACAGTCAAGCTCGGGATGGTCTGGACTCCGGCACCCCTGAAGGGCGCGAAGGCATCAGCGCCGCTTGGCGTAGCAACGCGAGATGAAGTAGGAGTGGTCATGGCACCGTGGCGGGCTGCAGAGGACGAGGGTGTGGCCATCATACTAGACGCGTGGACTCGACTGCTCTCAGCGCCGGATTGAGCGCCGTTCATCTTGTTAGTTGTGGTCTTGTCGGCTGGGTCTTCCTGTTCAGGTGTATTTGGAGCATTTAGGGCATTTGGAGTATTTGCGGCCTTTGTGTTGGCGCAGGTGCATCCCTGGGAGTCAGATTCTTCTTGGACGCCGTTGATGCGAGCAGCGCTGGCGGATGGTGAGGCAGCGGTGCCGTGCTCGGTGGTGCCAGAGGGGGCGTAGGCGCGGCGAGCCTTCTTCACGCGGCAGGCTTGGGTGGCGAGTCTCTCAGTTTCTGATAATTGTGTTAGAGCGGTAATAATTAGAGAAGGAATGGATACGTACGTTCACTTTGCTCAGAGCCGCAGGCGTTCTTGATCTCGCCCATGACCGCTTCACGAGCCTCGTTGGAGCACAGACAGGCAGCGTTACCGGTGTTGCACGCTGTGCTAGACAGGAGAGTTTGCATCTAGACAGAAAATTTAGAAAAGGCGATTGTCAGCAGTGGAATCAACGTACAGCACAGGATTGGGCGTCGCTCATAGCTCCCATTTGGGTAGCAGAAGCAGCAGCGGCGAGGGCGAGGACGGGGATAAAGGCACGCATTTTGATGGCTGTGAAAATGATGAAGTAAAATACAGTTAACGAGTGAAGATGAACGAGTGTCGGTGTCGAGAGGCGTTATTATCGTATTACCTGATTCAGCTGATTAGAAGAACAAAACGGTGTGGCTTGGCCGGGGAGAAGACTCATTGATATAGGCGAACTCTTGAACCAGAGAATCACGTTGAAGCGGCTGGCAGAATATAGCATATTTTCAATGAAAAATGCTTTTCGGGGTTGGGCCAGCAACAATGTGATAATTTCCTGCTGGTGGAATGTAGTGTGGGTGGTGCTGTTGATGGCGGGATGTTTCAGGGTTTCGTGAGGAATGTACGATCTCTCCAACTAGCCCTAAGTCGCTGTACAGTCGCCAGGATCCAGCAAGTCACCGGAAACAATTCAAACCGCGTACCATTCTAAATTCGCCATGCGGCCAGAGATAGCTTATGCTTCTGCTGATGCATTTCAACACTCTCAGACGCGATATCGTCAAAGCAGACATTCGAGAGAGAAGACCCAAAATACCCAAGAGCCAAGTGCAATGCCCGAATTAATTCTAGGCCCCATTAAACTCAATGAATTATCTTCTTTATTTGCTTAGCCGCATCCCAATGAAGTCATCCCAAATACCGTAGGTGCAAACCAAAATTGATCGATGTGCATCAACACGCATATCCTAATAAGACATAATGTCGGTCCCGGTATGGAATGCCTCTTTTCCTCCTTGATCTACGGATTAGAATCTACTCGACCTCCCCGCACTTCTCGGGCCTTCCTATCCCTGGAACATGTGAAGACGATGGACGGCGAATTAGAGGCAAGGGCAGAATCGAATCGAGATCGAATTTGTTTTTCATTCCAGCTTTATTGGTGCGTGTCTCAGAATTGTTGCGCTCGATCTGGGGTATAGGTATATCGGTGACTGGCTATCAATTACATTTGAAGAGTATGGTATCTACATATGGCGTCACTGGACATTCCAGATGTCTAGCCTTCACAACTAATTTTGACCAGCCGTCACGAGTCTCTTGGAGATACCTGTGCAGCGCACAGTAAAGTATTGCGCGTTTTCTGCCAACAGAAGAAATGTAAAGTCATCGCCTTTTCTTGACGTAACTTGTCTATCTAATTCGACCATTCGATCAACGAATCCATGCATGCTTATATCAGTGATGATGCAAAGATGGAACATGAGAAAACCCGTAAAATGCATTCCAAAGAAATTGGGTATCAACGCCAGTTTTCCGCTTGGTAAAAATGATTCGCTCATCCTGAGAGCAACCATATGCAAATGTAATGTCTACAACGAAGTAAGAGGAAGAAAGAAAATGCAAATCCCGCGCCCTGCGTGTTCAGTTGAAGGTGTTCTTCATTGCCCGCCATCCGTCCAGTCGTGGAAGAGGGCTTTTGCCCCCACTACGGGTTGATGGTCGACCGAATCCCATTGCCTTGCCAGCCATGAGCGACAGTCGTGTCTTCTCCTGTCTAACAGCTTCCCTTCGTTCTGCGCGCAACGCGTCAATACGACCTTGACCCACACGATATTTTCTACTCATACTCTCATCCAGCAAGGCATTGGCGTCAAGAAGCTTTTTTGGAATTGTCTGAACAATTTGGAAAACCTCCATTGGATCTGATACTGATAGGATCTCCCGTTCCCCAGCCTTGAAAATGCCCAAGGCGACTCGGAAAAATGTTTTAGATCCTTCATAGAAAAAACAGTCCCAGACACGGAGTGTTGTTTCCAACGGCAAACTTCCAATAAACACCGACATAAGCCAATTGGTGAGACCAAGTGTAATGTCAGGCAAGCGTGTATTGACCGTTAATGCTGGAGCCTTGACTTTTGATGTCGTTGGATTGGTGCTCACAATCTTCGTATAAACATGGGGCAGGTGCTCTCTGAGCAAAACCATAAGGATCCACATATCGACGTTTGCACCCTCCAGGCTGACCTCATGCGTCGCAGGTAGCAGTTCCGATGTAATGACATGAAGCATCCAGAAAGTCTTCTCCTCAGGCAGGAACAGGAGCAAAAGTCCGGCAATGAAATTTAGCGACTGCGTGTATCCAATACGAGGATTATGAAGTGCAAAAGCATAAAGTACCCTTCGGAGCGAGCGAATCATTTGCGTTTCCACGACCACATATTGACTATTAGTACCAGTCATATCACTCGGCATGTCGGGTTTGAAGTGAATATTGTCAGGGAAAGTGCGATATAGATCGCGTTCGATATGTTCTTTATCCCCGTTATTAGGTGTCGACATAGCCTGGCGTACCAACTCGTTGTAATGTCCAGGATGAGGATGCATGTGGCCATAGCCACCTGCATAGTAGAACCAAGCTGCACCTCGATATTCGCTTGGGATACCTTTACGCACGTATCGCTTGATCACATTAGTCTTCGGGGGAAATGTGACTGGAGATTCGGTGGGAAGACCCGATGTTTCTAGCAACCTGATCCATTTTATACGGCGACCTTCGGCGAATCCAGAGTACAGTTTATTCCAAGATTCAAATTGATCGAGGGATATCTGATGGGACGCCTTGCGGAAACCATATCGATCTCGACCATCAGTACCGGGAAGAAACGGCGGCGGCACGATACCTGAGACCCGTACTATAGTGGAGTAGCGAGGACTAGGAATTGGTTGGTCGGGCGTGTCAGCAAGAGATTTCTTGGCTATTGAGGTATCAATGGAGAGATTCTTCTGAGAGTGTACGTCTTTGGGTGAAGTTTTGCTTGGATCGACACTCGCGGGCTTGTCTGAATTCGAGATTTCTTGAGAATGTGGGGGTTCCGTCTTATCATTCCCCTCAGATTTTTGATCCTGTAGCGCTTCAACTTCGGGAATTGCGTTTTTGTCGAGGGAAGGTCTCTGTGGTAAGTTGTTTTCCTCGATGTGAGTTGACGTGGTACCTGCCGAGTTCTCACGCTCGTCCGAGATCGAGTCGACGGAAGACTGCTTAGTGGGAGAAGAGACGGCTTCGACAATCACACCAAGATCGCTTGTGCGCATCGTTGTTTGTATGGTAGAAGTCTCTTCCGGAACATCAATGATATCATCGAGATACATTCCTATAGCATCCTCCACAGTCATGTCCTCGTCATCCAATTGGCCATTGGGATTATCTGGAAAAATGTCTGTCATGGAGCTGCTCTTTGTCAAAACACTACTGCGCTCCGTGCCACTCATTCGCTCGAAGCTCGAGAAGGATGTTTTGCCAGAATTCTGGCTGGAGCGTAGCGGGTCACTATACTGGAGGTCGGGAGTAACGCGGGGGGGAAATCGCGGTAGTGGGCGATTGCCATAGCTCATTTCGGCGGAATTATGATCTTGATGAGGGGAGCGGTGTCTGCTGCGGAGGGAGGTCGTCGACATCGATATTTGCAAGCCAGGTCGCGCTGTCCTCATTCGCGGGAGCGTGTGAGTACTTTGGGGTGTGTCAGCCATGGGCAAAGGCCACCCTGGGTTCCCGTCATCTGGCCCAATCGGAGATGGGGAGGCCCTAGGTGGCGGCGATCTCGCAAATGACATCTGCTTGTGCGATGGTGAAGTAGAGGTAGGTGAGTGGTGATATGGATTCTCATTGCGAGGCGGAGATCGCGTGGCAATGCTCGAGTGCTGGCTGGTAGATCCTGGAGGACTGAAAGGAGAGTATTGGGTCAGAGATTGGGGGGTTGAGACAGGGGACGTGTTGTTCATATCGAGGTGGTTGATGTTCCGGGTGACGAGGTGCGGAGGAGTGTGGCCGCGTGGAGCTGAGGCCACCGTGCCATTATCGCCATCGAGTGTGTAAAGAGGCGGGCCTGCATGCTGCGTGACCATGGCCACTCGAGTATAAGACACTATTCTGGCGGTGCATTTGCTGGCTGTTGGGTTTCGAGTTTCTGCAGTCCGATCGGACACGGGATAAAAGAATCGCAATTGAATCAAAGGTCAGCGGAAAATATGCAATTGGCAGAGTACCACGAAGAGGCAACGATGAAATATTTTTAGGAGAGCCAGCCCTTGAGCGGCGAGCGGGATCATCGAGCAGCTGTGGAGGACAAAGGAGAGAATATGTGCGGTTGGTCAAGGTGGTCAACGAATGGAAGAGACAGCTTTACGGTCTCGCGAGTCAAGCACAGCAATTGGCTCAATAGCAGCCACTCTCACAGCGAGCAGCAACCAGCAACAGGCATTCTATGCCTTTGTGACACGTAGGAAGAGACGACCCGAGTCTTGCTGGGCGATGGGAGGAAGGAGACGCCAGCTGAACGCCATGGATGACTGCCTGACTGCCCGGATCACCATTTCTCGTCCGTGTTTTCCCATTGGCCTGCGCTGATTGGCTGCGGCTGCTACCGCTGGCCTGATGTGTCGTCTGCCAAGCCGACCCGGTCACGTGATGCATCTTTGGGGTGGGATCAGTCATATTCCAATCAGTCGACCGGACATCGTATTGACTTTGAGAAAGCCCAGCAGCCTGGGGTTCTTGATTGGAGATATGTTGTAGCCAGCCACAATATTCCTTCGCTGTATACAAATTGGCCCTTCATACAGGTATCCATTTGGGCTTGAAATGATTGGCTGTCGATTGAGAACGAACCCCACTAACGGCCACTTCCGAACTCCGAGGCGCGATTATTGGCTACTTCCCACGCCGCTTACCTATCTTGGCCGATTTATGGAGATCCTCTGTACCTTGACTTCTCTCCATTGTCTGAACCAATGAAATATGCGGCCATAGCGATGGCACTGGGGACTCGAGCAGGCAGAACCGTACATGTAGTCGTCATTTGTGCAACAGCCTGCAGTGTTATTATACACGAGCAACCTGATGACTTCGACCGTTCGGACGACCGCCCGAGAGGACTAACAAAAACCCCCTGTGACTGGTTGCAAAACTGGAAATACCGCCGAAAAGCCGAGGGCTGAACCTCATGGTGAAACGCTAAATGAATGAAGACCGGCTCTATCTCCATGTTTACCAAACCTAGAACAAATGCCAACTGCACTCCGTTATGCACAACGTTGAAGATGGGTCTTCGGCCTTGTGTCTATTCGTATCTCGATATTTGTCTAAACTCCACCAAACATCAGCACAAAAGCGAGAGCCACAGAAATCGGAGATGGGGATAAAACCATGCTTGATACTTGCAACTGTTTTCGGCTTTGCTATACTCGGAGTTTAGGCGCTTTTATTACTGAAATGTACTTGTCGTTATGAAGTTTTGAAATATAAAAGACTGTGTTGTGTTTCCCTTTTGCTCCTCACTTTCCAAAAACTCTCATATCAGAATGTAATACGCTCTATGCGCTTCTTTAAAAGCCGCTGCAAAAAAGGAGAACCCCACTGACAGACCACGAGTCTTGATCCAAAAATACCCCAGCTTTAAAATCAAAAGAAACCACAATCATGGCCACCGCCCCGAATATGGAATACGTCAAGTCAGTGATTTACCTGCCCTTTGAATCAACCTTACCTGTTGACTAATACAATTTATAGGCTAGGCAACTCTGGCCTCAAAATTTCAAAGATTGTCCTTGGATGCATGAGCTTCGGCGACCCTGCCTGGCAGGGGTGGGTATTAGATGAGGAGAAAGCCCTCCCTCTCATCCACCATGCCTATCAGCGGGGAATCAATACTTGGGACACCGTACGTCCAATTCTTCTTTCTTCGTTAGCATAACTTGAATTGATGAAAAATAGGCCGATTCGTATTCCCATGGGGTTTCGGAACAAATTGTCGGGAAAGCATTGAAGAAGCACAACATCCCACGCAATCGTGTGGTGATCATGACCAAGCTCTTCCCTGGTGTGGATGACGAGGGTCAGCACCCGCCATTACATTTGACCCTGGCGAACAACGGAACCTGGGTGAACCGCGTGGGCCTTTCGCGCAAGCACATCATGGATGCAGTGGACGATAGTGTTCGACGTCTTGGCACCTACATTGACGTTTTGCAAATCCATCGTCTTGACCGCGAGACGCCGAAGGAGGAAATCATGCGTGCACTGAACGATGTCGTCGAAAGCGGCAAAGTGAGATATATCGGTGCTAGCTCGGTAAAATTAACGCTTTCCCCATATTTGCTGCTATTCCTACTAACGCAATCGCCAATTCAGATGAGAGCATGGGAATTCCAGTCCCTTCAAAACATTGCCATCCGTAACAATTGGCATAAGTTTATTAGCATGCAAAGCTACTACAGTTTAATCGGGCGAGAAGAAGAGCGAGAGATGATCCCATACTGCAAGGACGCAGGAATTGGGTTAGTTCCCTGGTCTCCGTTGGCACGAGGTGTACTCGCTCGTCCTTGGAACTCTCGTGTGTCCAACCGTGAAACAACTGACATCGCTTTGAAACTGCTCGTCCGAAGCCGAGAAACTGAAGCTGACAAAGCAATTGTGGACCGTGTTGAGAGGGTTGCGAAAGCAAAGGGTGTGGCTATGGCCCAGGTCGCGATTTCCTGGCTTCATAGCCGTGGAGCCTATCCCAGCTTAGGGCTTAACAGCCTCGAGCGTATTGATGAAGCAGTGGGAGCTTTGCAGGTGCATCTTACCGAGGAGGAAATTAAAGATTTGGAAGAACCTTATGTTGCTAAGGGACTCTCTTTAATTGAAATGTAGATTTTAATTGTATCGCTCCTATATGTCAACATTCATGTCAGACAAGATGGAATACAATTACAGACACAGCCTAAGCGTTTACGGTATCTAGCTACGTGTACACCCAATATTTACGTTCCGATGATTCATAGAGATGGTTCATCCACATATGCCAATGGTATTTCGTTCATGATTTTGTCTCTTGTCGAATGAAAATACGTAAACCCCGAAAATGAAGCAAAAACTGAAGAGGGCAAGCTCGTAATATATACTTAGGCATACCTGCATGACCTTCCTTCCCCGCGACAGATGCTGCTTGATTACTCACTGATGATAAATCTTCTCGATCACCATAGGCATTCACATCAGCACCATTTTCGATGAGAAGATCCGCAATCTCTACATATTCGTGTAATATAGCCACTTGTAGTGGCGTTCCTCGATCTTTGGTCGCTGGAAAATTTACTTCTGCTTAATTTTGAAGTAGAAACCCGACAACCTCAATGTGGCCAGTGTAGACAGACTTCTGTAATATACTCCCCACACCCGAATTGAATGTATCAATAGCTATAGCGTTTATATCAGCACCAGCCTCAATAAGTGTTCGAAGTAAATCAAGATCGGATGGATTGTTATCATAACCGAAGGCCCATGCTAACACTTTTCGAATTCTAGTGACATAGTCGTTTTCCGTGTTGAAAAAGCATCGATATCTTCATAAGGAGGAAGAGCATCCACATCTGAATTGTATTTTAGCAAGGTTTCTACACCCTCCAGCCATCTTGGAAAACTGCGAACTGTAAGGCTGTTTATTAAAATCCTCAGAAGGAAACGCATTATCATCCGCTCCCGCAAGAAACAGGAAGTCGAGTAAGAACAAATTTTTACACTGATTTTATTAGTGATAGAGGATTCTAATTTTTGATTACTATACTCAATATGTGATGTCATGGTTTAGACCACATTCCGGATTAGTGCTATATAATTGTCTATTTAATGTGTGCTTTTATGCTACTGTTTTATGTTAAAATTTGATTTCATTTTCAAATCTATGCTATATCTGAATATCATCAATATATATATACACTAGCAAAATGCCACACAAATATGTCAGACCTTTCTACAAAGGGTTGGCTGATGCCAAATTAGGCCAGATGGTGAGCAATTGGTTATGTGGTAGCCAACCCCCTTCCCGCCTTGCCGTCTCCCACACCTCTTAATGATAATGAGAACAAGAACAAGGACTAATTGGAACCATCATATGGAAGTGCTAATCTATGGGTATTATCGAACTGCTAAAAATGGTTTGGGGCATGATTTATAAGCAAAGCTCTCAGAAATTCAATTTATCACTGAACTCAAGCTAACTTAGACTAGCAAAACTAGCGATAGCAAAATTTCCCAAAAAGGAGGAAACGAAGGATGGAGACTAGTCTTCCCTCTTAGCCCTGTCAGCCGGCCTTTCCTAGAAGGGTCTGAGTTGAGATAAATAAATATGGCTTGCACACCGCTTTGTTTACCTGCCTTTTAACCCACTGTTAGTCTCGCTTATTATGGGATCAAGTTTGCAAATCTTTAATCAGCCTAACCTATTTCAAGATTGGGTTATCCTTATTTTTAAACATTTATTGCTCCAGAGGTCCAATTCTTAGTTTCTCGGACCCTAGAGTATTCAGGATTAGGCGCATTTATTGGTAAATCAGGGCGTGGCACACCTCCTGATACTTGTAGGATGTTTTTTCAGGCAAGGAGCAACAACCAAGTTGCTTTCATATGATACATTTACGATGTTACGTCAGACACAGCAAGACAGGGCAAGACAGCTTCATGGAACCCTCTCATTTTTCAACCCCGCCAGAAGGCCACACTTATTGGGCTACTTAGAAAGTAGACTTATACACAGGTGCGTTTGGGCGAAATTAACTGCACCGGCGGAGAATAGACCCGTCAGACATATACGTTAAAAAAATTTTGGACTCTAGACAGACAAAATTCAAATTAATTCAATAATCAATTGCTCTACCACGGCGGGTTCTCCCCTGTGTAAAAAGAGTCTCCTTCTATATATATGTCCCGGAAACAACCATTATCTTTCGCTTTGCTAGACTTCAGGATTATGTTGGTAACGGAACGAGCGCCATCAATCGGCTTCAAGTGAGCGTGAGATCCACCGAGATCAGTTTGCAACCAGCCCGGACTGATAGCGAAGACTGTGAATCCCTTAGGACCAAGTTCGGAAGCATATTGCACGGTCAACATGTTCAAAGCCGCTTTAGAGATGCTATAAGAGGGGCAATATATTACGCCGGATTGCTTCGCCAGCCCGATTGAACCGAGAGTGCTGGTTATATTGACAATCTTCTTTGCTTTACCTCTAGTAAGAAGAGGCAAGAAGGTGGAGGTGACGCGATGCACACCTGTGACATTGGTCGAGAGCGTGGAATCTAAGGTGTCTTCTTTCATTAGACTAGGTGCAGGGTCATTGTGTAACTGTATTCCCGCGTTGTTGACTAGAACGTCTAGACCTTCTGAAGGGCCTAATAGCTGGTCAACCTTAGACGCTGCAGCGCTGATGCTGGATTGGTCGTTGACGTCTAGCTGCACATATTTCACGCGACCGTTCGTCGTTTTTATAACCTGAGTGAGGTCAACCGATGGGGATGCTGCTCGTGCTGTTGCAAAGATAGTTCCAATAGTTGCTGCAGGAAAAGAAGCGAGATGTTTAACCAGTTCCAGACCCAGCCCACGAGACGACCCTGTGATAAGGAACGATGTCATTTTCCTTGCTTCCGCTCAGAAGATCCAAAAATTGTTCATAGACTATTGTCAAATAATGGGAGGTAAAAGTAAGTGTTGATTCACACAGTTGTGATCGAATTATTGCTGTACTTGAGTGTCGCATTTAGGTCTTCATCGAGGGCCGGAGTTTATGCGTGATGCCGGGACCTCCACTAGGACCCGGACGCTAGCTTCCAAGCGTTACTCCGCCCAAGGCTATTTGCTAGCCCACGTTACGGTATGCCCGGACATAAGCCCCGCAAGGCCGAGGGCGACTGACGCCTTGATTTATTTTAAGTGAAACAGAATCAATTCTGACAACATTATCGTATCTAATCGGAACTATGTGAAATAAAATTACAACCGCTGGGTCGATCTTGAAGTCATATTAAGCCTCGAATGCCTGTAATATGAGACAAATGCATCTCACATTGAAATTTTAGCAAAATTTAAGTGGTATACTTAAACGCCCTATTCTCCTTGTCCGTCAAATCCAACCAATCCTGGTCGGCAGCTGTCACCACTCCATTTTGAATATCGGCAGCTCGTTGCTGATTTTCGCGATGACAGAGAGCACCATACGAAAGAACAGCAACTATAGCAACAATATAACACACAATCATAGCGACCGTGCCACCGGTGTATGTTGGCGCTTGGTCGGCACGAAATGTCTGGGGACCGATGATGTTGCCAGTAGTCCAAGCAATATAAAACCAGGCATAAAGAGCAATTCTGATACCAAAGAAGTTAGAAACGAAGAATATAAAAAGGTAAACAAGTACATACTTCTTTGTGTGGCCGGCAATGTTAGCTTGATAGACGGAGACGAGGGTCACGTAGGGAGCCCAGTAAGTACTATTACAAGTTAGAATACCCAACGATTAAAAGAGGGACGGAGATATACTTACTAAAGAATATACAATCCCACCAGTTGTCCGGCAAGGTTCGACCTCGGTAAAGCATAACACAATACCGCGCCCAACAAAGGCAATAGAACACTCACAGCAACGATTACGGTTCTGTATCGCCTGGTTGTGGCTGCCAAATAACTCAGCCCAATTCCGGATAGCGTACTCATCGCTCCAGGTGGCATGGCCAGCAGTGAAGTTTGCAGGGAATCAAATCCAAGACCTGAAATGATCAATGTGTTGAAGGTGGTGAGTCCCCCGTTGGGGACTTGCAATGCAACGATGGCGAACCATATCAGCCAGGTTTTTGGATCCATGATGGCCTCCCATATTTGATTTGGCTTGATAGTTTTGGATTCTATGCCAGTATTGTCGGCAGCTTTGCGTTGGATGACGATAAACTTTTCGCGGCGACTGAGAAATTTCGCTTCTAGGGGGTTATTTGGTCTATTGCCTTATCAGTAACACTTCCATAACCGAGGGGGTGAAAAGAGTCTTACAGGAAAAAGTACACAATACCTGCCCAAACTGATGTAATCGCGCCTAGTAGAAGGAAAATGATTTTCCAGACAGGGAATGAACCTGGATAGTATCCGACTACCCAGGCAACAAACCCATTAAGGATGGGAGCAATAACATTGAGTATGATACTGTTGCGTTTCGGCTGTTCATCTGGACGATACCACATTGAGACTACGAGAGTAACAGCTGGAATTAGTAATGCTTCACATCCTCCCAGAAAGAAGCGACAGATGAAGAGCCCTGCGAAATTGGTCGTTGCAGCCATACACATCTCGAGGATACCCCAAAACAGGACATTGAGTGCAAAATATTTAACTGCAGATACTCTGTTACAAAATGTAAGTATTTCACCATGACTCAACTGGTGAGAGATTAACTACCTCTGAAGACAGTAGGCCGACGGTCCCATAAAGACCAATCCACCAAAGAACGGGGCTGATCCTACCCACGAGTACTGCTGACCCGTAAGGTTAAGATCCTTTTTAATATCATAAATAGCAGCGGCCGAAATGGCTGTCTTGTCTAGTCCGGACAATGTGGCGCAGACAAATAACTAAACAATGTCTCAGTCTCATTCGAATATAAAGTATAGAATGAAAAGGAAGAATTACAATTGGAATCAACCGCCAGTCAACCTTGCGAATGAGTTTCTTTTCTTCCTCAGCGGACCAAGTCTGTCCGCTCATCTCTTCGCCATATTCGGCGATAATTTGAGCTGCAATATCAACGTGTTTGTCGCCGGCTTTAACAGCCTTGACAGCCGCTTCGGCTGTGACTTGTACAGTCTGGGGCTCGTCAGCCACAGTACCTTTAATTTCATCAAGCGTCATTCTGCCTTGGTCTTCTTGGTTTTTAAGAAGTGGTAACAAAAAGTCTTAAACAGAATCCATTCGCTTCAGGCTGGAGGGGAGGGATGCCAACATCTATCAGATATATACAATTTTGACATGATTTAATCTTCAAGTGATAACCTCTAATAGAATACGAAAACCAATCACCATAATTTCCCGCAGCCAAAAAACACATGCGGCAAAGTAATGCTTTTATTCCCATTGGCTCGACCGACCGACCCATATTTGATAACGGCCTTGCAGAATGCGGTTATCTTCATTCGACTACTCTATCGGAGTCTCCCCGTGGCGCGGCCAATAGTTACATGAATCATTGGATAAAGTTGCCCGTGGTCCACAGCGGCCAAGTGTGCGGCGAACATGTATGCCCTCAATTACCCACGGCTAAAGGTTGAGGCCGCAGCGTAGGGAACATTTACAGGTTTGGCCGTGGTGCTAGTTAGATTCAAATTTCAGAGGTCTACATTGAATAATGTCATTGAAAATCGTAATTGTTTCACAAGACCTTCGTTCATTGCATTTATAAGTTTCACTTCTCACTTACACGTGTAAATATTGACCACAATTGACAAGAACTTGGAAAATTGACGGAAAATAAAGACATTCTTAAACCATGATTGCCAAAAGTGAATCTCCGGATAAGGGTCCTCTTTACCCAGATTATCTTCGTAAGTGAATATGGCTTTAATCGCTTTTAAAGGTTTTGAAAAGACAAATTTATCTAACATTTCACTCTTCAAGCCCATTATGATCCCTTAGAGAAAATCCAGCCAGTTGGCCCATTTGAGCATGTAGACCCTGGGCATCGTGCAGACCCTGAGTTGCCGAACCTTTTGAAAGATGCAACGAAAGTGTTTGAATTAAGTCCGCATTGTGGGACTGAAATTCACGGTGTCCAAATTGTGAGTCTCTACATCTTTTTCATCTGAACACGTGAGAGTAAAGAACATGTGGCTAACTACAAACATGCGTAAAGTGCGACCTTTCCTCTGAAGGACTAGATGAGCTTGCACTAATGTGTGCGGAACGTGGCTGCTTGGTGTTTCGTGACCAGACGTATAGAGATGCGGGGTTCGCCAGGCAGAAAGAGGTTGCTGCACATTTTGGTATTTTTATATCTGTTTTCGGCTGATCCGAGAATGCTGCTAAAGACTAATATTAAAGGGCCGTTGCATAAGCATGGATGGATGCCTCATCCAAAGGCTGCGGTGAACTCTACCGAGACCGAAGAGTTTGTGATTGTTTTCGATTCAAAAGAGTATGACCTATTCCAAAATTTACCAAAGATAGTTGAAAGGGCAAATATTAATTTGAAAAGTGACCTTCGAGTACGAAAATCTTGGTCCAGGAAAAGCCCGATTCAATTCCATGTCGACCAGGTATGTTGATTATTTCAGATCTAACTTGGACATTAGTATTGATTTAACAAATCGAAGTCCCCAGAATTGCAACCACCTGGTCTGACATTCTTCTGTATGCTTGAATCACCACCTGGCGCTGGCGGAGATACAATTATTTCCAATGTAAGTTTGTCTTCCCTCAGTTCTCCATCTTAGCAACAGTACTAAACCTCAGCCTAAGATGAACCGTGCATTCGAACGTCTCTCTCCTTCTTTCCGCAAAAGACTCGAAGGCCTCAAGGCAATACACACAACTGCGAACCCAATTGCACGCGAATTAAGAGACAATGGGGATCTTGCCGTTCTGCGACGACCTATCACCAAGGCCACCCATCCAGTAGTCACTGTCCACCCAGTCACCAAAAAGAAAGCCCTTTTTGTGAATTCCTCTTACACGCAGCGAATTGTAGGCTGGGATGACGAGGAGTCAGACTATATGCTCAAGTTTCTTTTTGATCACATTAACCGTGGACAGGATTTCTGTTGTCGAGTTCGTTATGAGCCTGGAACGGTCGTAGTATGGGATCAAAGAGTGACACAGCATTCTCAGACTCTGGATTATCAGCCAGGTGCACGCAGACATGCATTCAGGCTGACTCCCCTATCAAATGTTCCCATTCCGTCTTTGGTTGAAGAGGATGACGGAGAGTGCGCAAAAGAAGAAGAAAGGATGATGTTAGGTCTCTGTTAACAACTTGACTTTAAAAAGTCAATTGCCATTAATTAAGGTGCTTCGTATATCACCGTGAAATTTAGTATTCTCCATCAGTGTTTCAACCTTCATTAAACCGAGATTGGTGAGACCTTTAACACCAGCAGCACCATTAGCAGAGACACGATTTGCCCATCTCCATCTTCGAATCCAGACCTGAAGATCTTTATAATCGTCTTCAAAATTTATCCAACTCGGAGGAATTCCCGCGGCCTGAAGTTCGTCTTGGCGCGGAGAGTCTAGTGGTGCAATTGTATGTAGAACATGCACCATAAATGAGCCAGCGATAGCAAAATTCGGTCGACTCCCTGTTCAATTAATCAGTCTCTATTGCACCGCAATAGCCAAGATAAAATAAATAATAAATAAATAAACGTACAGCTATGCCAGAACGCATTCCACTGTGTCTCTGTTAAAGCCTCAATAAACTCTACAAACTCCTTGACGCAAAGAAGAGCGCCTCTGACAACAGCCTTTGCCCCTTCTTTGACTGCATTCGCTTGATCTGACGGTGACTGGAGCATAATAGCCGGCCAATTGTTTAAAGGTCGAAGGAGGGCTCGAAAAAGGGTCATGTGGGCAACGATATACGATAAATGTAGACCCCCGTTTCCATCTAGCGTTTCTCCATAGGATGACTGCACACTGTCTCCAGCACAGCATCGAGCTCGAAATCGTAATTCATCTGGAACGTTACCGCGCCAGTCTTTAAGTCGTGCTCGTAGTGACTTAGCTGCCTCGAGGGAATACTGTAGATCTGAAGAGGTACGATTAATAGCTCGAACAGTGTAGTACGTATGCTGGATATCAGATAATATTCCCGTCAGGTTGACTAGATGGTAGAGATGGGCATGATTGTCACCATGTGTTGACAGCGTATTTTGAATGTCGGAAATGGCTATTGAAGTGACATCTGAATCATCATCGTGGAGATGACTAGGCATGCCGCGAGCAAGAGCGACCCATTTCTCCATTACCCACAACGCCCACCACAAGCGTCGACGGAGTTGTCGTTCCCATGTTGGTACACTAAGCCATGCAGATGGGTCTCTGTGTAATCCTATTGTCTGGGCCACTGAAACGGCCGTTGACATGAGAGTCCAGGTGAATGCGGTGTCGGAAAGGTAGAGATTTGTTGGTAGTCGTTGTTGGAGGATTAGGCATGCTTGAAGAGTTGTCAAGGATGGAGCGTGCAATTCCGATGTCACTCCTAACCATGCAAGACGGTAGAGATCTTGGCTCGAAGGTGGCCGTAGTAGAAGCGTATATAAAGCCTCATCGTACATGATGAACGGGAGCGCTGTTGCGCACATGGCTGTCAAAAGGCCCAAGGGCATATTGCTTAGTGAATCAACATTATTGGGTATCTGGTGCCGAGAAACAATTGGAAAGTAAGGATCGACAAAGCGGCTATACAGGCCGATCAAATGCCACGCGCCCATAGGATCGAGGATCTGCCACAGTTCCGACCATGCCGACTCATTCGTCTGGTAGTCAACCCTCGGCTCTGCCTTGTCTAGAAGAGCACGGTCTGTGATACCGAATATAGTGGGTGGAACAAAATTATTGTCGTCCATGGTTTTATCTCCGCTCTCTGGATCGATCACTCGATATTTAAGCCCCCTGACTTTCAGCCGGGATATTTTTCGCTCATCATATTGTTGCTGGCTCAATAAATGAATATCTGAAACTCCTGTCGGACCGATATAGAAACTGAATGCATCTGGAATAAACTCAAGGGACGTTTGCTGCATTTCACTTTCAGTACTAAGGCGCTCTAATGAAGCTGTAGTTCCAAGAGGTTGGGTGGGAGACAGGTAGCGTCCGGCAACAGAAGGCGAGCTGCTAGTACTTGAGTGATTCTGAAAGTAGACTTCATGCACAGCGTCCACCTGATTTGCCGCATTCTCAGTAGTTTCCTGAAGGCCGCGATAGTGTTGAAGCTCAGAAGTCAACATGTACTGAAACGAGACATCTTCCTTCTCTTCATGTGGGTTGACGTAAAACGGAGTATAAGCATCGCATTCAAATTCGGCGTTGGTTTGAGAATGAGCAATTCGCCGCTTTCTCTGACTGGGCCCTTCCTCAAATGTGCAGGCTTTATCCATGTGCACGCATCGCCGGCATGGAGGGCCTGTAGGCATATCGCAAGTTACCTTGCGTCGACGACAGGCATCGCATGGTCGAGATTTTCGGGACTTGTAGATCCTGCCCTTTGGGGTAGATTCCAAAGACATCTTATTTTCTACTCACTTTCTCGAGTTTAGCTATTAATTTAGAAGGGAAATATGGTCAAGTCGAAATAATGGATGGACTGATAGAACCAGCCGGCGATATCGGCTGGCCGGGGCAGATAAGGCAAACCCTAATGCTATCTCGGAAACATCGCCGAGTCACTGTCTATGCTGTTTTGCTTACTTTCGGTCTTTACTTTACGAAATAAAGAATGAAGGAATTATATTGAAGCTTCATAATTTAAAAGATTCTTGAAGAATTGATCCTCAAAGACCGACTTAGCTTTCGCCTCTGTCATAGGGGTAAGTGGACGCCTTGGCTTATCTCCGTACCCAAAACGAAGATTCAAGAGCTTTTTCATTCCTGTGATCTGAACAATAAAAGTTAACGTGCTCTACTCAAATTATGGAGTGTTTACGTAGCGTAGCTTACCCCAATCTTCAAGGCAATTCCATCTGCCAGGGAAATGATGTTTTGTAATTTTTGTGCCTCTTGGTATGTCTTGGGATCGTCAAGGAATTGGCAAAGCCTCCATAGCTTAACGCAAGTTTTCTATATATTCATTCACAAGTCAGACATTTCCAAACAAAACTGATCATTGTCACCCACAGGAGCAATATTCGGGAGACCACTGATTGCACCCGATGAACCAACAGCAACTGAAGGAAGAAGGAAATCAATAAATCCATCGATGGCGCGAAAAGGAATTTCGGAGTTTTTTCGGGGATATGCTGCTTGGAAGCTGGGACTGTTGACTTGGGCCATGATGCGAGTGAGCTTTCCAACATTAGCACACCTATTTTAGTCAGGCACCTGGTATTAGCATTTTTATTATCAATAACAGAGACTGATACTCACGTTAATTTCACACCACAAACATTTGGTGCGTTCTTAATAACGTCCACGATGAGGTCGCTATCTAAGTCGATCCCATTCGATACGGCTGGGAAGTTGTATAGCATTCTTTGGATATCAGCTGATACCGCAAACTAAATCAAGTCCTCAGACTCACACTGGCACGAGTGACGCCTCTGCAATATCAATAAAAAACTGTTTAATTGAACTTGGATCCGACAGCAATGCGCCAGCATAGTATCCCGGCGGAATCACCATGACAAAATCAGCACCAGCTTCGGCTGCTTCTTTGGCCAATTCGATAGATTCGCGAGTACTTGCAGCCCCGACTCCAGCAACAACAGGCATATCGGAGAGTTTGATTTCGTCTAGTGCTGATCTAGCTGCAGTTATGAGTTGCGATCGTTCAATATGGCTCTGTACGGGGATTAGACTATATTGGACCGTGAACGAGAGGATAACAGTGAGTACATACAAGATGTACAGCCTCTCCCATGGTTCCAGAAACGACAGGAACAGTTCCTGCTCCCGCAGTAACTATCATATCCCAGTCAATATCAAGTAAATTGTAAGGATGATTTCACGAAGCTCACATCTGACATGTTTTTTGAATGACTCTAGATCTATTTGAGGAAGATGATGCTCAGCCAACTTTCTTTCCGAAAATTTGTTGGAACTCACCTAGCTCTTCATTTTCGTAGAAGAAACACGGCAGCGGCGTGTAAATTCCTGTCGGGAGGAGGCGCATTGTTGACAATAGTTATTTTGTGCGTGGAGTGTTGTCTCCCCCGGTACCAATGAAGTCTTTGAAACAACTTTAGACGAAAGTCAAGCAATAATAAACTAGAAACATTTAAAGTTTAAAATAACATAAACAAATCAAATAACGCTTAGGTGCATTCTATCAGCTGTGTATGGATACCCGATTATCTACAGCTAGTCAACGGCCGTCTCCACAGCGGCCAACTCTTTCACTACCTACGGAGATGTATACAGACTCTAGAGCTATCAGCAATTGCACGGGGGCAAGATACAGTCCACACGGGCTATGTTACTAGTCCATTTTAAAGTTAATGGGTACAGAGTATCAAGATTGTAGCCAACCTGATTTGTTCTCAGAAGCAATACTAGCTCAGGGATTCAGCCTATGTTCGTGAAAATTTTTTACTTTTGAGAATACATTCAATTGATGGTAATTATACTAGATATAAATTCTCAGTCTATCTACAACTTTAGAAGATGACAAGTTGTGAATGGGTTTCCCTTGCGTTCAAGGGCCGCGTTGTGTTATTTCTATCATTTTTTGATCACCATTGTCGATTGCTATCGAAGGAGACAGATAACGCTCTTATGAAGGGCGAATCAGGTTTCCATGAGCGATAAATCGACTGCAAGCATTCGACTGTAGCATCTCCTCCGATACTACAGCGTCAAATCTATGAAAGTTTATATCCTCATCAAAATCAGCAACAGATGGTGGAGGTGCTTCATAATGACGGCGCAATCAGTGGACTAAAGTTGGCCACGGTGGATTTCTTCCCCGCGTTCTGTTATCGTAGCTTTATCGCTATTATCAGCTTGGCCACTGATTAATATCACTGGTAGGATATCATCAAGACCGCACGTCGGGACGGAGATCCACGGCGTTCAGTTGTCGCCGCTAGATAGCGCAGGGCTCGATGAGTTGGCCCTTTTAGCGGCTCGTAGAGAAGCACTTGTCTTCCGAGACTAGGACTTGTAATATCGGTTTCGAAGAACAGAAAAAGATTGTTGGTCATTTTGGTCCATTGCACATCCATAGCTAGGCACCGCATCATGCGGCTAAGTCGGAGAAACATATGATCATTTACGACCACACAGAGTGAGAATATTTGCCTCGCACCCCGACCATAGGATCTAATATTGATAGTGATCTTCGTGTTCGACAATCCTGGGCTGGTGGGCGGCCTGTGCAATGGCATAGGGCGATACCTAGAATAAATGCTATTGTGAATGTTAGTATAGAAAAGTATGGTCAGTCATCGTCAGCTGTTTTGAATTTTCATAAAATAGTCGCACTCTGTGTTATTATTCGTGTATATCTGGTCTGGATCTGTCTTCTGTCTGTTTCCGAGGCATCAAGCCAAACTGCCCATGTACACCGAGACAATCAAACCAAACGCCATGTAATGATCCACTCCATTTCCACCCCTCTTCATAAATCGTATTGTTTTTTTCGTAGAAAAGCAAATGGTGAGCCGCAGCAGCTTTATTACTACTCCAGAGTATCTGCATATTTCGTACCCACTTCTAATAGAGGAGACCGTGGCCAGGTTAAACGTACGAGTCCATCCTTCTTCACAGATCACTTCGCGGATAGCGTTGTCACTTCTTTCCTTCCTCCCGAGCATACCTCCTTGTCCAATCCCTGGCAACCTCGTCAAACCTCTTCCTGTCATTTTGGTACTGCTCGGCGATCCTCCCCTCAACTGCATCATCTGGCATCGGCTCCACTAGGAGCTGTCTCGCAAATTCGAGGACCGCCCCGATCCGGGACGAGGGTTTCCATTCATCCGATTTCAGCATACCAAGGCACATGGACCCTTTCTCATCGTTGGAGACGTTAGGATGGTATATCTTCGTGGCAAAGGAGACGGTCGGCGGCTTGAATGGGTATTCTTTTGGAAGTACGATATTGACGATAAACGTGCCGCCCTATTTCCGTCAGTGTCCACGTCATAGAGATATATCGGACTCGATCAAAGTTTGCATACTTGGTACGGAGTGTCCACAGGCCCTTCCATATAAACCTTCCAGTTGTACAAATCAGACTCGTTTGTGAGCTCGACCTTGATCCCAGTTGGGGGAGTTTCCGTTAACTCGGCAAATTCCTAGATGATTGCGAGAATGCGATTAGCAACTAAGTCGGGACTATTCTGTCACAGATCACTCTTCGAAGTGTAGGACAAGAAGAAAATTACCTTGCCGATGCGCTTGACACTGCCCATTTTGGTGGCTTTCTCAATTTATTGACTGGTAGCTTCAATGCACTATGAGCACTGTTTCGTGAGGGGCGTAGAGAGCGGGGTAGCTTTTAGCTCGCAGAAAGGAGTACCGCCGAGAAATCAAAGTCAACTTCGGAGACGAGGAAGAGATTGAGGTGCAAATTTCAGTTTACAGTACTGTTAAAGGCTCAAATATATTGGCTGAGAGAAAAATGTTTTCGAGATTTTCTTCTTTGCATGGTGGTTGGGAGGAAAAAGAAGGAGAGCAGAGCGCGGCGCCCGAATCGTGAGTCAGGTGGGTAACTGCCATTTCTGGTTGCCTCATACAACAATACTGTCGCACTAGAACTTTACACATACGCTACAAATACAACACAATGTGGGAACTCGCTAATAGATTTGATTTTTTATACAGTCCAAGAACAACACAATCCGTTATCTCACACATTATTCGCGCTGTAATATGACCATCAATCCCATGACACCCAGAAGTACTGTTTTCAACCACGGGTGCTCGCTGAGCATGATGGTCACATATCCAACTCCGGGTACATAGCCCCGTACACTGCCTACGATATCTTCCTGGCGATCGAGGTAGTCCTGTCCACGGGCATCTAGATCGACATTAGTATCGCTTGTCTCCCTCTTCAAACTAGATGGGATCGATGGAGAACATACATAGCTCGGTGTCATCGGCCGGGTTGTTGTCTCCCTTGGTGAGCAGTTTTTGCGACGGCGTGACGGTGATGGTTTTGGGTTCAGAACTGCACATGCCAAGTCAGCTATTTTCATATAGAACGCCATGCACATGAAAGAACAGTCTCTATTCTTACCGAGCCTTCTTGGTCTTCAACTTAAGGTCCTCCTCTGTGAACGATCGAACAACGCGATGCACAATTGGGATATCTTTGCCTATAAACGATGAGACACCAGCAAGAGCAGACCGATATTTTATTTCATACCCTTCACATTGTATACTACGATCTCCCCAACCTCTGCCCGTTCACTTCTGTTCCAAAGAAATAGCAAATCTCCACGTTGAAAAGCGGGCTCCATAGACCCGGACAAAACCACCACAATGGGGCTACTGGAGTTTGTCGCTATCGATAATCCCTTCCATAGCATGAACGCCGTAGAGAGAACTAGTGCGAAGTTCAGGACTTGGGCGAGCGATTGTCGCGCATTGGACAGGTTACCGCCGAGAGCTGACAGCATGGTGAGGGAGAATTCGTGGACGGTCTCGTCAGAATGGCGATATTCTCACAATATTTGCAGGCGATTAATGTGTTCACAGTGACGAATATATATTCCTAGAAGTAATAGCAAGGCACTGGTTGCTGCTGGGTGACTGGATGTGATAAACAACATGCAAAGTTGAGAGGTGTCCCTTCCCTTGCGGCGAACCAGCGAAGCTCCGGCGCTCCACTTGGCCGGAGTCAGCCAATTAAGTCAGCCTACGAGAGCTTCTCTATGCAATGGCCATCAATTGATGCTTTCATTCCTAAATACTACTAATAATACGGTGTGATAAGGCATGCTATGCCGAATTTTCAATGACTGACCTCAGTAATGTATGAAAAGAATATCCCCAGAAAATCCACCTCAACTCCTCCCACACTGGTACTCCTCCAGTTACTCATCCTCCGCAATTTCGTCTCCCGCTGGTTTCTCTTTTGGAGAGCGCTTCTGATCCATAGAGTGCTACACCCCTTCATCACTCTCTTTCGATTGCGGAGTATTTCCCAGGCACTCTTGACTCATCAATTCGTCTTCCAGTTCACCGAAAGGCTCGATATCGTCGACGCACAATGCCGCACGGCTTTTCAAGATAGCTGCCTGGATTCGTGGGTAGCTTTTTAAGAAGATAGTAAATGGTTTCGTGTGCGTAGTGACCAACACCATGAAAAGCCCTCCCAAAAAGTCGACAGCCCACTGCAGCAACGGGTCTTTGGCGTCTCCCGGTGTTTCGTACGCAGAGGCATACACCTTTTCGGCAACGAAGTCAATGGTTTTGAGAAATGAGAGAATTTGGGGCTTGCCACTGTACATATTCCATGCCACTTGCAGCTTTTTAACAATCGCCTTTTTCATCGCGTAGAGGCCGAACACAGTGGCTATCTCGTAGGTTTTGCCGAGATTATGGATGAATTCATTGAGGTGATTCTCGTCTTGGAAATTGCGAAGTACATATGTCTTCTCGATGCCTAGAACGTCCCCTAGGATGTGTTCACCTTGCGGTTCCCTCACTAGCTCCATATCGGAATCAACAGAGTCTTGGGTGAGAAAAGTTACAATTGGCTCAAAGCTCGCCGAATCCATTTCGAGGAGCATCGGGTGCATGACGAATGGAGGACTTCCTCGGAAATTCATATTCTCCTGGAGGAAGGATGAGTTGCTGATAGCATCGCCGGTGAGCTGGAACACCTTGCGGCCCTGAGCCTCGCCAACATAGACGTTGACTATTTCGGCGCCATCTAGTGTTACCGGTGGTGTCAATTTAACCCGCTTTGCGACTGGTGTTTCATCCCGGGTTTCGACATCATCATCATCATCATCTGAGGGGATCTCCACATTCTGAATTTCTTCAGCCAAAGGCATAACCAAGTATGGCTCTCTATTCTGAAGGCCCTTTTCTGCGCGCTCCTTTTTCGCCATTGCAATCCAAAATTTCAACGACTTTCCCTGAGAGGCCAACTCATGGAGGCTCTGGTATAACTTCCCATCCTCGGCGCCAGGCATAACACAGTCACTTGGCGGGTCCTCCAGAACAGGGAAAATGTATTTTTTTTCGATCCATGCACTAGTATAGCGTGTAATCAGCATAAAAATCAACAATTGAGGCCAGCCCGCCCATATAATGTTGTACGCCAAGGTGACCTCCCATATAAGATTTTCGCTGGTATTCTGGGGTTTCAACTTACCAGCAGTTTTTGCCTGGTATGTAGAACATGTGCAAACGCTTGTCGTCTGGTGTACTGCGGTATGAGTTTTTGGGGGATTGCTAGTCATTTGTTTTGGAGCGATGTCGTGAGGCACATGAACCCCGATCCATAATTCTCTCTTGTTCTTGCCGCGGTTGAGCCAGTTCACCACGTATTCCTGGCCATGGATAAGGTCCGTTGAGGGGTCAATTGGGCGCACGCCAGCGGTGAGACGTGGAGCCATGCTGAGATATAAGTGACCTTGGCTGTACTATGAATCGAGGCGAGCAAGGGTGTCATAGAGTTCTGGAAACGGGTGCTTAGTGAGAGATTGGAGTAAAAAGATGGATAGTATAAGAAAAAGTACTTAGAAGGTAAACTTGAGAAAGTGAAGACAAGCTCGAGATGTATTTAGTTGTTGAAGAGGAATGAGTTTGGTGGAGGATTTGAAGTTTTCAATGATTTTATAGATCCATTGAATGAGAGAATCGGTAGTGTGATGGAGGATTGATGGTAGATTTTTGGTTAGGCTCTTTTGAAACCTATTAACAAAAAGTGTACGATTGAGGGTATGGGAGGAAGGCGGGAAGAAGATGGAAGGTGATGATGGAAGATGTTACTGAGGGTGATATCGATCTGGCTAGGAAATATACATTAGTAGAAAAAGGAATGCCCCGGCTTGTTACCATGAAGTTGCCAGTTTAGAAAGCAAAGGAGGAAGATAAAGAATACGAATTCAAATGACAGGTGGGATTTAATATGAGTTGGTTAGCTCACTGATCAATGAGTTGAGAGAGTTGAGGAGAGAGTTGAAGAGAGGCTTGGTAAGGAACTTCGTGTGAGAGTTGGTGGATGGGTTAATGAGGAGGTTAGGTTTGGTGAGAGTCTAAATTTCAGGTTCAGAAAAGTGAGGTGGCCGAATTCTCTCATTTCCTATAGCTTCAATCATATGCTCTCAGAGCTTCAGAGTATCATACATAGTAGACACCTCCACTCAAGACAAGTCGCGAGGCGGTATTCAATCTAGTGTTCAAAACAAGCAAATTCAAAGGCAAACATAAAACCGAAAAGTTGCAGACTTGCATGTACAGTCCTCCCAGAGGACTCAGTAGATAGCGAAATCAACGGATATTGTTCAGGCAAACTGTTCACAAACGTCAAGGAAAACAAGGTTACTTCGGTTATTAAAATGGAGTAGGGTGGTTTGGTTCTCGTGAACCATAAATTGGCGGCCAACCTCGATCGAAAAGAGTGGTGTCGCGTAAGAGCAAATACCCTCGGGTCTTGGTTATCCTGCCATTCTGGTTATGAGACCCATCCTCTGCATTTATAATACAAATCCAAGATGCTCGATTGTAGAGCTAGGAGCAAATCTCATCTCTAGATGAACTTGGGTGATCGGCTATTGCTATACGAAAGTCAGCGTCATGCCTGCGTGACAAAGATAGTAAAGGAATGTAGTCAAAATAGCTTGCTGACATACCCAATTTCCACAATATCATCAATATGATTGCTCATCGCTACAAACAAATCGAAAAACAATTTACCTCCAATTTCCATCTCATTCTGCATTGTTCCGCTTCTTTTGAACGTTTTGCGACTTCTGATAATCAAAGCCAAGTAATGGGCGCGGAGCCGTGAGTCGGTGTCGGGTGTGTGTTCGTACGCAAACCGTGCAGATCGCAAGATCACGTCGACTGGAATTCCGCTTTGCAGGCCCTGCTTCCGAAGAGCAAGCCGCTTCAGCTCCTCCAAGCCGTACTTTTCGGCAGCGCAGTAGATGACGGTATCCCGAAGGAGCTCGCCACCCACACCCGAATGAAACATCGTAGCCTCGCTCGAACCGCGGCCACCGATTTTATGGACGTCCTGAGCGTTCTCGAGTTCCCAAGAATTACGGCGTTTGTTATGTAACAGACGAGGAAAGTAATCGCCTTTGTAGAGATACTCGAGAATACAGGACAGAATTTCCGGTTCTCTGTGTCGTATTAGGGCAAGTTATAAAGGTAAACTGTAATAAACCTACTCATCAGGAAGGTCCACCTTCTTTGCGCTGGATTCAAGGAACTGGTCCTTTAAGGCAGCTTCAAAATAGGGGGAACGTGAAAGGACATCTTCATGCGCAGCGAAAAGACGCTGTTCATGGCCTACGAGCAAAGTCACTATCGGGCTAGTGATAGGGCTACGCAACCGTTAACGTTGGAAATGGCCCATGTTGAGAAGGGTAAGTGACATACCTTCCCATAGGCGGGCTGTCCAATGACTCCTCCATCTTCACCACAGTCTTGTCGCGGTAGGTCTTCTTGGCAGGTCTGACAGCCTTGCCCACCCGATCCTTCGAAGAAAAAGAGCGTTTGAACATGGCGTTCGTTTTCCGGCGTTTACGAAGATCTAGCGAGCGACAAACAATAGGCAGGCGGTGAAAGAAAGGCAGAAGAACCCGGGTATAAGAAAGAGCGTATGGGTTGATCGGAAGGTTGGGAGGGGGTGACGCTGCTTGATCATGCATAGAATTGGGGGAGCCCTGGAAGCCTCGTCAGAAGGATGACTCGTCGCAGTGCTTCGATGAACCGAAACAAAGGAACAAATCAAAATCCCGAGCGAGACTCTGCACACGCAATTCCGAAGCAAGGCCCAGAAAAGCACGCGCGGTGGTGTCAGCGGTCGACTCTCCGAAGCGTGAGGAAGGAAAGAAGAGAGAGAAGAGAAGAGGGAAGCGACATTGCGGTTGATACAGCAGGCTGCCGTCGCCGATCCGGTCACATGATCGAGACGCGGGCTGTGACAGGAGCGTCTGGCCAACTACGCTGAGCCTGCGGCACGATTTTGCGCGGGCTTGCTGTTTGTGGCATGGAGCGCTAAGCTCAGCCTGATATTCAAGTGTTTTGGTGGTGCGATTGGCGTGCCTCTCGTGAATCAGCGTTATCGCCGGTCGTGATAGGCGGGCCGTGGCACTTGGCTGCGGGGGGGCTCGACTGGGGTCGCCGCAGAACGGGGCAGCCAATGGTGCAGCTTAATTTCCACGTATCACTACTGTATGAGTTAAAATGTATCTTGGTTTACAGGGCAGTCCGGCGATTATAAAGAGCACAAGCAGTCAATTGTTTCGCAACAGCTCGTCAGTAACTATCAACTCTGCCTCCCCTCTTCGCTCCTCACGTTCGCATTCCTTCTCACGCTTTGCATATTCCCAACTGGACCAAGTCCCCAATCAGCACCCCAGAGTCAAGAAACATCAATCAAGGAAGAATTTTCGGTATTGAAAGCAAGATGATACTGCAAAGAAACGGCTCGGTATATGTCAAACCTTAGGTCGGTCGGCTTTTTGAAGCCGGTTGATGTACGCAGCTTGTTTTTTGCGAGTTGCAAGCAACCTAGCCGTCTTCAAGTCGGGGTGTTTTTGCTTCTCAGGCACCATAGGCGCGGTACCACTGCGTAATTCTTCGTAATGCTTACGGCAGGCTTCCCCGGAATACATGGCGACTGGTTCGTACCTCTGGATATACTCTGCTACCAAATCCCACTTGCGCTTTTCCAGAGACCGCCGCTCCTTGTTGATCTCGGTTGTAGCAAAAGCATATGCCTTTGGAAGTAGTGATTCCTAGAATTGACTTTATTAGTTTCTGTTGATTTTATGAGCCCAGGATTGAGGTGCCACTAACCTCTGACTCGAACCACACTGCATCCCCCTTCACCAGGCGTTTGTCGTTATCTTGAGTGATAAAACGGCGCATACGAGAGAACCGAGTTCCGATTGTCTTCGTGCTATAGTTGATGCGATTTTCGGACCCGAATTTCTTATGGATTTCACGCTCTGTCCACTTGGCTAGCTTCAAGTGAAAAAGTAACCTGTCATCTTCGTCCATTTCCTCTACAGCGCACACCCTCTTGCCTTTTCCGCCGACTGGCGTACAACCCACAACCACACGTTCCCCAATCTGAGGTCTTCCAGTTGTCGATGTAGTTGAATTGTTTATTCCATCCGGGTTGGCATTTTCAGCGTTGGAGCTCATAAACTATCCAAAGAAAGCCAATTTAGCCTCTGTCTAACTGATACTAAGTGACGGAAGCTTACCTCTGGAGAATTGTCCTCCAAATTCCATTCTTCATCAGAGTCTGCAGTCTTAGTATCGCATGGGATAACTTTATTGTTTAGACAATCAACCACTGCAAGCGTCAGGTCTTAACCAAGTCAGCCAAGTCATTAACAAATAAAATACTGTAGAGGCTTGACAGTAAGCGACATGAACACAAAAGCCTCAATTCCACATACCGCCTTGGTAGAGAGTATCGCTTAATCGCTCATGGCTGAAATATGGTGGCATAAAGCGCGGATTTTGGCGACATTGAATGATCATTTCATCATTGATCTTAACGCGATTGGCGAGATGAATCTCTTTCTTAGGGGGTCGCCTCCGAACCATCTTGATTCAGTGAGAATTAGAATCCAGATTGAGTTCTATCAAGTTGTTTGTAAATCGCTGAAGTATAAGCGGAGGTCAGTCACTTCAAAGCCGCATTAGGATGTGGCAACATCCATTGAATATATTCTCACCTTGGTCGCTTTGCGCAGGATGACTTAATAATAAGTCTCGGCTGTAGAAGTGATAGTAGGGCGAGAAGATGATGAGAAGTAGGTAAGACAGTAAGATAGTGAGAAGACAAGGATCTTACTCAAGGCAATATTTAAAAGAGAGGTACCCTGTTCATACATAATAAGTGTGTATGTGAAGGGCTCCGGTTCACGAGGCGACCTTGAAAGTGAGGCAAGCAATGTTCCATGTATATAGAAAAGAAATATAATATATTCAATCCAAGCCTCTGATTGGCCCATTGATATAAAGACGCACTGATAGCTGTGGCTTGACAGACTCCACCCAGTCCAAAAGTATGATTGGATATTCCTGCATAGAGCATTAGTGTGGCGAATTTCCCCGGCCCCGCCGCACGTGTGGCTGTGTTATGGTCCGTGCGGTGTGCAGCCTGATATCATCATCGCAAAGCTCGGAGCTGTTACTTGTTATATCTTCCGCCACAGCTGATCTGCTGATGAGATGATGATTTTATGATATATTCATGCCTAATACCCTTTCCTTCATTATCTGTCGTCTCTGATTCCCCGCGCGATCACGACATAACCACCCACCATGACTCTCCAATATATTAGCAGTGTGGCGTCAAAGGCCAGCCCGTGGAGCTCCAAGCCGGTCCTGACAGACGAAGATGAGGCCTTTCTACAACGCGTTATTTCCAACTCGGAGGAAAACGACCGGATCGAAAAATCTAATCCCGTGGGAAAAGATGCACAGACTGCTTTAATGGACGGAGCACAAAACGTCCCTCTGCCGACCTCGCCTCAAGATGAACTCGTCTCGGATCTTGCCGAGACACCACGCACGGAAATTTCCAAGGAAAAGGAAGCGCCAAACCCTGCCCCAGCCTCAGCATCTGATACCAAAAAGAAGAGTCGACCATGGAGTACTTGGCTGAAGCGGGATGCAAAGAAGGTAATGACTAATCATCCTTTGTCATCTGGATAGAAGAATATGCTGATCACATCATTATACAGACCAAGAAAGAGCAAAAAGAAACAATAGTAGCCGACCCAAAAGACATAGCAACCACCCCTAAGACTGTCGAAGGCGATCCCGTCAGCGACGATGAACAAAAGCAGGAACAAGAAGATCTGGCCACCATTCTCGAGCGTCTCAACCTAGCAGCTGAGAACAATCGCGTTGTTTCAATTGGTGACGAAACTCAGGAGCTGCTTCAGAAATTTAAACTCATCTTCAAGGATATAGTGACTGGTGTCCCTACAGCATATCACGATCTCGAATTGCTCCTAACCAACGGTGACAAGCAGCTCAAAGATGCATTTGGACACCTGCCCGGCTTCTTGAGGAAACTCGTTGAGCAACTCCCAGAGAAGTTCAGCGAGCACCTCGGGCCTGAATTGATGGCTGCAGCTAGCGAGAGGCCTTCACAAAGTGGGATCAATATGGAAAATGCAGGCAAGGCTGCTGCAGCCGCTCAGAAGATGCGGTTCAAAATCCCGAATGTCAAGGAGCTTGTTGGAAAACCGACCGCACTGGTGGGAATGCTCCGATCTATTACCGCGTTCCTTCGAGCTCGGTTCCCAGCAGTTCTGGGAGTAAATGTGCTGTGGTCTCTGGCTCTGTTCAGTAAGTCAACTCTTCGAGATACTAACCGAAATCATTTCTGACAACTTCCTCTACTTCTATAGTTGTTCTACTTGTATTGTGGTACTGCCATAAACGTGGAAAAGAAGTACGACTGGCCAACGAGCGTCTCGTAACCGAGGCAGAAGTAGCCAAAATGAACCAAGAATACAATCAACACATTCGTCCCACCGAAACGTTGAGCACTACTGCACCTAGAGACGCTCCGATTTCAGATGTTCGAGAGGGCGTCGAACAAGTCCAAAAAGCGCGAGAAGACTCTACCAACTCCGCTGGAGAAACAGCACAGTCGCCAACACCTCAAGAACCAACAACCATCCCGGCAGCCCAGTCTGCTGCTGCCAAGCCCGAAGCCTCTGGGGGCAGCAAGCCTGACACTCGTCGCTTTTCTCTCTTCCGATCATTTTCGAAGCGGGCGAACCATACCGACAATAATGTTCAACCGTATCCAGGAACATGATCTCTTTTTTTAGTCGATAAGTTAGTATTAAATGTGGCGTATGCATCTGTCGACCTAATGACCCTGAATTTACGAGCCTGCTGCTAGTTAAAATTTTGAAATAGTTTTGAGACTACATACATATTAATATATATTTTCATCTCACCTTCCTTCATTCATATACATCGATCTCAATTATATAACTGAACATAAATATGTATTATCACTATGTGAGAGCTCATTTTCTCGTTGAGATATCGAGCAGCTTAAAGCAAATACAACCACCACTTCTTGGCTATTGGGGTGATGGCGAATATGGGAGTTAAGGGCTTGTAGTGGTCATCTGACCGGCGGCTGCCTGATTTTGCAGGTGTCATCACCTGGGAACTACAAGGCTGAATTCTTCTCGACGGGACTTCGTCTTGAGAGATAGAGCACACGTTACCAATTACCATGTTTGCACCTGAAACTTGCCACCTGGTTGATCGTCAATCATACAACGGCAGGGAAAAAATGGGTTGCCCGCAAGTTCTTCCCGATGCATAGTCATTGGACTGTTTAGTATTGCCCATTGGGCCGCTAATGCCCTAGCGGCTCGCCGGAACCAAGCGAGCAGGGCGGGCTGCACCCCACAATGACTGCAAAATACTTCAAAATTCTGAAACCTTTTCCTAAATGATCCTAACGGCGAAGATGCAACCGCGGCAATACCGCCATCATATAGTCCTGATTGGCCAATTGCTGCGCAAATTCCCAAATTAGCAGTTAAAAGAGATTTCTGGCAACAGTTTCAAATAATAAGCTCGCTCCTTCGTCCGCCTCATTTTGTGACGCGTTCGTTTCTTTCATAGGCTGCGGAGCGTCGCATTTTGCTGGACATTCGATGAGTGGGACCTTGACCGCCACAGGCTGCGTAGAACATGATATTTTTTCTCTCCTCTTGATCATGCGCTTCCGGTCGCAGCCGCCGTCGAGCCGTCGAAACCATCGAGGCAATCATGATTATGAAGGAGAAACCACACTGACTCTAGAGTCATAGTCCTCCTTGAAGGAAGCGGCGGGACTCCGCGATTTGGAGGAGATTTTCACATGATTGGTTGGATGTGACATGTTATGATTCATCGGTTTGAGCATTACCGACTAAAAAGGCAATGAGTCTACGATATGACATAACCACTTAATAACAGCCAGCATAATAAAGCTTATAATGGGTATACCATATTGGAGCGACATTCTCGAGTCTGCCTGATTATGAGTCACCACAAGAAAGCCTTGCTCTTCTATTTTTGCAGCCTTCAGCAGAGCCATAGCTTTCAAAGAGGTTATTATTAGATACCGAGAAGTCAGACTGTTTGTTTTGGAGACGGATTAGTGGCAGCCTGGTGACTGCGTGGAAGATATTCGCCCACTGTGGAGATGGGTGGAATTGTCAGATGGCGTTCGAAGCACGGGCTGGACTGCAAGAGCAGTTTAGTGCACTGTCCACAGCATACCCATTCGCATGATGATCACTCAATCCCACTACTTACTCACTTAGTACGTACTATGTTGAGCGCCGTGGCTTTGATCTCAGCATGGCGCTAGACACATACCTACATAGATACGTGTAAAGTTGGCGGCTCGTAGAACGCATGTACTTGTAGTTACTCTGCGCTGGCAGCTGTCCCAACCGCATTTCACGTCCAGCTCGAGGAATGATGGCAAACCCCGCGGCAGGCTGTGACTACCGGCATATTGTCTGCCACTCACTAGCCCGCAGTCGCAGGTGAGCATCCGGTCCTGCGTCGTCCGACGATTGCTCGAGACATGCCAGATTCACCATAACAGCGACGATACTGACGACAAGAATGATGATGGTGATGAGGCAGAGGATAATAATAATAATATTGAATAACGAGCCATGGGAAATATGGCCCGAATCGATAACGGGCGCTCACTGGGCGGCGAAAAATGCGGTGAGCTGCTGCGGCCAATCATGGCGCGGTGCCTGCAGCGGCGCCAACCCCACCTTCCTGCAGCGCGCGCACTAGGCCGAAAATATAGGTGGAAAAGCGGGGCGCGCCTTGCAGCAGCTGAGCCAATCGAGGGCCGCCCCGATCAGCGTCCGGATTACCGCCTGTCTGCTTTTTTTTCCCTGCCCGCTCTGCGCTGACCTCCTCCCTCTTTCCCTTCTCTCTTCCTCTCTCTGCCAACACCGCAGCACCACAACCACTTTTATCCCTATCCCCAGTTTATTGAGAATTGCCAGTCTCCTTCACCCATTCCCAGATATCGTCGACAGAAAAATACCGCCACGATGGCATTCGCTGGGCTGTAAATCCCCTGCTGGAGAGGGCGGCTGTGACCCCCCTCTCCAGTCCAGTCAGCTCTGCGAAGAATTTCAATCGACCTTTGACGATATCTGCTTCCTCTTTTGACGCTTGCATTGGCACGTCGAAATTGCCCCCCCGAGAGTTATCACGGAAAAGACACTTTGTACGTCCATCGAGACTGGAGAGTGTTTTCCTGCATCGATCGACCCAACACCGCCCTCCCCCTTCCCCTCTCTATTTTGGACTATCAACTTTGAACTCTCCCGACTTCCTAACAGTTCAATTACGCACACTTGACCAACACCTCTACCACGAACGCTACTCTGATCCGATATTAGCCCAAACCAGCCGTGAAAATGCCGAAAAGCAATTCTCAATCGCCGAAGACGGCCGGCAAGTACCGTCGAGCTGACATGACACCACTAAATGGTGCCCGAAATAAGGGCCTTAAACATCCTGCGGGCAAAAAGGCTGCCACATTGAATGCCCTCAACACAAACAGAAAGCGCAAACCGTCGCTTTCTTCGATATCTACAATATCATCACTATCTGGGTTCGAAGAGAGCGACCAAGATGAAGCAGACTCGGAAGCGAGCTCAGATGATGATGATGAGTCTGCTCATCGTACCCCGTCTTACGGAGGCAAGAGCCACAGGGGCCGTAAGGCGGGGTCAACACTCTCATCGTCCCCCCTGTCCATCAAAAAGAGGAAGCTGTCCTACGATGAAGGCTACGATGGCCAGCAGAGCAGTGTCGGTGACTCGGACAGCGACTATGCCGCTGTTGATGAAATCTCAGATGATGACGAAGAAGTGGATGTCGAAAGGCTAGAGGAGAAAATGATACGCGAGTCTGAGGATGAGAACAAATCTCTCACTACCTCCGACGCTCTTGATCCCAGTCAATGGCATGGTCTCGGTAGCTTTGATGACCACATCCTTTTCTCTGCCGAGCCCTTCCTCGAGGATCAGCTGTACAGTGCTATGGAGACCTTTGGCGATACTGACCTGACCAGCGAAGCCGTCGAAACTCCAGTGCAAAGACACGTACATTTTATTGTGGAAGAGGATTCCGACTCTTCCAGTGACAGCCCGGATGGCAGCACTGACGATGAAATTCCAAGTGATTTCTTGCAGCAAGACAGCCTGGATCCTACTCTTCGTCGTATGATTGACAACGACAATGATGGTAGTAACAACCAGCGTTACAATGACATTTTCGGAGAGTCGGATTTCAAACACCCGGCTAACATCTATCATGTCGAGTCGGACGCCGTCTCAGAAGACGGCTCCAGTGGCTATGAGAGTATGATTTTCCCGTCTGTGGCTATTTCACCGCTTCTCTAACTAACACATTCTAGCCGACGACGGTGAAACCACAGATGAAGATCTTCCCCCACCAGCTACCATTACCCATCCTCGGTCTATTCTACGAAGAGATTCAACTACTTCTCTCACCGCAACTGGAGACTCTATAAGCCAACCCCCCAACCCTCCCCGTCGTCGTGGACCAATTATGGGCACATTTATTGCTGATCCAAAGAAGCCAGTCGCCCTTGTCGACTGCACTGGAAAACACCTCGTAATCATTCCGGCATATGCCTCTTCTCGTCACGACTGGTTGGATTCTGCAACCAACAGCATGTGTGGTACTGCCCACAATAGCCCGCGGGCTACCACAATGCATTTAGTTGAGGAAAGTGACACTGATGCGCTGACTTCACCGAACGGGCTAGAATTGAACCCTATGTTGAACTCGGGCAACCTGATGATGACAGCCTTGGGAAATGACGCCACTCCTGGTGGCCAAGTTATGGGACCACCTGAAGCATTCTATGCTACTCAAACATTCGGTGGTGATAGCTCGTATGAGGACGAAGACGACGAGGATGATGAGGCTATGCTGAATGTTGATGACTTTATCGATTTTGGCAATGGATCCTCGGACGAAGAGGAAGAAATCAATAAGAACTCGGATGATGAAGTTGTCGCCACATCCCCTATGGTGGCTTCCTCGGTTCAAGATATGACCACGCCAACACCAAACAGGGACAATAAATCTAACAGTGCCGAACAATTCCTCAATCATCTCGATAAAGGCATTGTGACCGCCTTTCGTCGTAACAACACTCGCTACCAAACTCTAATCCGCCTCCCTCAGCATCGTGAATTCATGCCTGCTAACTCACCATCCCGAGTTGCCAGCGTTTTCCGACACTCGAAATATGCTGATCCCCGCACTCCACCTCGGAAACGCAAGGCGAGTAACTACGCTGGTGGTGAAGCAGTGCGTCGTAAACTACTAGATGGTCATCGTCGCAATCAGCTTTCTTTCTAAACATCTCTTTTCTTACTACAAAGTAATTGCTCAGTGTCATTGAATCGATACTGAAGTCTACTGTGTGATGTCTAACATTCAACCATGTCTTAATAAATGATGTGAATCTTTTTGACATAGACATGAGCGGACAAGGGGCAAGGCGCACCGGCGCAACTGCGAGCGAGGTCTTGTGATCGTTGGTCTAAACAGTCTATACTGCCTTTACTGCGTGACGGCCGTAACGATTTTACTCAGCATGAATTATTGGTGGTCGATAATGGATCTTGACGACCGAAGACGACCGAAAAGTTTCTTATGTATTTGAATGTGTTTGATGAACTGTGGGATTTGTTGATACCTTGGAGTATGATGCGTTAGTATTTGAATGAACATACTTGCATACTTTGAATTTTCCAACACCTGTTGCTCGCTGTAGATGCGTCGGAAGGATTACCACATACGTAGGAGAAATAATCAAAGTAGGGGCAGTAACGTAATGGTCATTATTCTCGACATCAGGTGCGCATTGCTGACAATGCGTTATGGCCAGAAAATGGGCAGTATATGATTGATTGGCAGGCACATGGGTGGTATAGGATTCCGCATATTAAGGACAGGGGCCAGGCCACCAAGGGCCTGCCGCCTTACCTGCAAACACCTTGTTGTCTGCCATACCACAATCCCTGTCAGAATACCCCGGTTCATACAGTTGAATTGCTGATCACCCAACAGTGGGGCCTAGCACTGAGATTGCACTTTGCGGAAAATATTCCTATGCACATGCACATTCATATTGCTAAAACGAAAAGCCAATGTCGAAATGCTACAGATGATACAAACACGGGACGTCGGCCGAGGATAGGTGGCAAGTCCCGAGCTCCAAGCATGTACCAGATGTGCAAAACAATGATTTAAGTGCTGTGAAAGCGACGTTTAGAACCGTTCCCCCTACACAGCCACCCCCGGGCGAGATCCGGTGCAGACTATGCAGCTCAGCGTCACAGAATCAGAGTCTCGACCGCGGCCTAATTTTAGGTCGAGGTTGCGGATGTGAACCTAGGCTAGGCAGTTATCCCGATTCCCGAGTCTTTTGCTTAACAGCACGTATTATACGTGACTGGTAGGCTTAACAACCTGGTAGTTGCAGACTACAGGTGATAGGTCCGATGCAGCCAAGAAAGGCAGCGGCATAGCATTGGGCTGTCTTTTCCGTTCATCACACCGCAAATTGATCGGTCTCGAGTAATGCAAGAAGACGCTTTTGAGATTAGTTCTTTGTTTAATTTGTATCATCTAACTAAACATACTCGTTCATGGAACGCAGGAGTCAACATTCGAATTAAATTATCATCCCTCGTTGGTTGGTTGGCTCCTTAGCCCGTTAGTGACCGAAGGCTAACGCTCCTTGGACCTTGGCTGACAACTGACACAATCCACGTTTCACGTCCAGCACTTTCTCGGCACTAATGCGAGCCTATCGCTAGCGCTACAGCAAATCCGTGCTTAGCTCTTCATTATGCGCATTACTCAAAAGCTCGGCGGTTGGTCGTCCACAACATAGGATATTACTGTTTGGCCACTTCAAAACTGGGCCGACATTTGTCAAGAAAAAAAAAAAAGAAAAAAATGGAAAGAGATCGAAACATAATCGAGAAAATGACCGTGGTCAAATCCCAGTCAACATACCAGCGAATCAATGGTTCAGTTAGCACGTTGCGGAGGGAGCAAATCTATGAGTTCAAGCCCTTTGAAGGCCCCCTCTTACAGTGTATTGTCCTCACCCGCAACCGCAGCCCCTGTGGCGTTCAATAGAGCGCCGCCTCCCCAACTCTTCCTTTGCATTTCCCCTGATGACTTGAACCTGATCATCAGGTACGAGGTACTAACGTAGTATTGTGGCGGCCAGACGGCAGACGCCAAACCTGGTTCCGGATGTTGCGGCTGCCTAACTTTCCCTATTCGGCTAACCCTGACCACCTTATTTGGCAGTACAACGCGGGAAAGAGTTTTAGCCTTGTGCTTTTAGCCTCTTCTTGGTTCGATGAAAACCTGTTCCTGCGCTAATGCCTATGTTAAGCCGTTCTGAGAGCAAGGATCCCTGTCCCGAAACAGCCTTGCTTATAACTCTTTCTTCCTGAAGATCGAAGTCATTGGACCGTTTGTTTTTGGTTCCTCCAAGCCGGCCTCAGAATGTCTTACCTTTGAGGACTGCTCTAGCTGATAGGTTCCAACATACTCGACCCATAGCAGAACCGCATGACCGCCTCGACCACATGGGGCTGGGTAACGCTGACTTACTGGATGACTCCGTCCCTAGAGTTATCCTTCCATCAGGCCTGCTCGTACTCGTGGAAACATGTGTTGAAATACTTCGGACCTTAAAATGTCCCACCATCCCCCACCCCTTTCCTTCCTTTTCCTCTATCCACGTCGCCTTCTCTCTCTTTCATCTTGTTGGCTATTCGTTGCCACGTTCGTTCTAGCTACCAGCTTTGCTGAGACATTCGTTTCTTGAACACATTTACTTGGTGTTCATATACACTCACTCGCTAGATTCATATACGTTCACTTGGTCTATTTATATTGTCGTTTCTGGTAATCGATAATCTCTCGTTTCAATATGAAGGTCTCCTCAGTTGGAACTCTGGCCGCTTTCCTGGCCATCCAGCAGGCATCTGCCCACGTAAATGCTTCTCCTCTATCCCAAACTTACTGAATGCATGTTGACACTTTTGACAGTGGCCCAACCCATTCTGCCTCTTGGACCCGAGCAAGTGTGACTGCACATGCTCTGACGACCAATATACTGGCTGGGACTGGGGCAGTCTTTCCATTGGAGCGTCTTTCGACTCCTATGATGGTTACGACTTCTCTGGTTTCACTTGCTCTAGCAAACAGCGCAGTGGTAGCTGGGGAAAGCGAGACTCGGTTGGTTGGATCCATCTATCACCGTGTTACACCACTAATATACATGTAATGTAGGATAAATGCATCTCCGGCGACATTCACAAGTCTGGCCACGGTTCCGCTCCTAGCATCAGCTGTGGTGCCGACAAGAGCGGTTTCTCTATTGGCTCCTTCAGCGTTTTCACCGACGTCGAAGTTGACGTCCTTTTCAACTATGGCATGCCCGACGGTTCCACTTGCCAGCACACCTCCAAGTGCCACCCCGATGGTGGTGAAATTTCCAACGACGCTTGCGGTGGTGCAACCTCGGTTAGCTGGAGTATTCCAGACGACAGCGGCGTTGACTCCTGCGGCATTGGTATCTGGGGTATCAGCTTTGACTGCCCTCCCCCAGGTGGACATACCAGTGTTCCTGGCCACTCTTGGACTATCCCCCCCGTGACTATTCCTACTGACACAGCCACCTGGCCACCTCAATCAATTTCAATTCCAGGCGGGTCTGTCTCCGTGCCCACCGACACTGCTACTTGGCCCACTTACTCGGTCACCGTTCCTTCTTACTCAGTGCCTATCCCATCAAACACTGGAACTGATACTGTCCCAGCTGCTACTGGCACTGGCACTGGTACCCCCGGCGTTCCTTCACAGACTGTCCCGGGTGGTTCAGTGACTGCTATTCCTCCACCAGCCCAGACAAGCCCGCAGAGCTACATTACTTCTACCTTCTTCACTACGACAGAGGTTACTATTACTAGCTGCGCTCCAACTGTCACCAACTGCCCAGCTGCGTCGCACACTGTCATTACTCAGACCATCGCTGTTTCAACCACAATTTGCCCTGTCACTGCCACTGAGACTGGTCCTGCAGCCACTGCTACTGTACCAGCTGGTACCGCACCTGCCCCTGGCTCAGGATCTGCCCCTGGTAGTGGTCCTGCACCTACTGGTCCTGCACCAGCCGGTACCGCCCCTGCTCCTGGTTCAGGATCTGCCCCTGGTACTGGTCCTGCACCTACTGGCCCTGCACCAGCTGGTACCGCCCCTGCCCCTGGCTCAGGATCTGGCCCTGGCACCGTTCCTCAAGTCGTTCCTCCCACCATCGCCACCGGTGTCGGTGCAACGAACACAGTCACTGTCCAGCCTGGTGGCACCAGCGCCCCAGGTTCTCCCGGTTCTCCTGGTGCTCCCGGTGCTCCCGGTGTCTCCATTCCCGGAGGATCAAACGGTGCTACCACTCTTGCGACAACTGTCGGTGGTGCTGGGCCGACAGGTGGAGTGAAACCCACATCTACACATCCGTCAACATTGGCTCCTTTCACTAACGCCGCTGTTCCTGGCGCGACTGTCTCGAGCCAAGGATTCATGCTTGCCGGAGTCATGGGATTGCTTGCTGTTTTTGCCTAGACCGGAGTTTCAAGCAAGTAAGCGAAGAAGACTAGTGTTTAATTAATTATTTGATGTTTATAGTCCTGTTGGATTTATGTCGATCTTGTATGGATACGTGGAAAAAATCTGATACGCAAAGCTTGCTGATCAGGTCATGTTTATATCTAATTCTTACACTCCTTTACTCATATTTGAATGATATCACTAATTGACGAGTTTTATTTTTATTTTATTGAAAATTTTTTTTTCCTTCTATATGTAGTATCGGTGTTGTTCAATCAAACAACGTAAATAGGAGAAACACTGACGTTCGCCGGTAAAAACGATTTCCAGCAACCCAACATTTGTCCGCATTCACCTGCGCAGTTGATAGACATTTGACAGGCGGGGGTTTGAATGTCAGCACAATGGATATAAGCATCGGAATCCGCCGACACTAATCTTATCAACGTGGATCATGAAGCACGGGCCCAGACCTTCCCTCATCTTTGTTTATTCATCCTTTGGCTGAAATAGGCAGCCCCGAAAAGAAGAATATGTAAAAACAAGAGTACCCTCGGGGAGGTTAAATGACGATCCTATCATGATCCGCAATCTTATCACGAGGATCACTTTTCTTCTCATCAATCTCCTCATTAGCCCCGCCAACCGCAGACCTTGACTATACTCGGTAAGCCAATGTTACATTGTTTGGTCGCGACACTAATCTTCAGCATAACTAATTCGTAATGTCGTGAGCAAAAGCGAATCGTTTCGGCCTGATAATACTTTTAACCACTAAACTAGTTAAATAGTTGTGTAATTTATATCATGATAGGAAGGTAATTCTGTAGATTAAATAGCTGGACTCGACATTGATGTTACCTTGAATCGCGCCAAGTGCCGAAGGGGGTTGTTGATTTAGAGTAGAAAAGGGGGCTGTTTTCCCTTCTTATCCTATGTTCTTGTAGATCAGATTAAAAAGAAGAAAGATCATCAATATGCAGATCTCCAAGGTTCGTTAGGAAGAATTGAAAAAAAAAAAAAAAACAAAACTTCTTCTTCCTCCCGGTACTAACAGAGCTATCTAGCTCGCCGCAACGCTCTTCCTCCTCACCAGCAGTGCCTACGCTGCCACTCAGCTCAAGCAGGCCCGCGCTAACAGCTGTGTCGAGACATGCGGAAGCACCTGCTACTGGCAATCCGACATCGATGATGCGCTGAACAAGGGGTACTCGCTGTACAAATCCGGCGACACCGCGGACGACTACCCGCACACATACCGCGACGACGAAGGGTTTGATTTCCCCGTCGATGGCCCGTACCAGGAGTTTCCCATTCTGAGCTCCTACGAAGTTTTCACTGGTAGTGGAAGCCCAGGTGCTGATCGGGTGATTTTCAATGAGGATGGTGATTTTGCGGGATTGATTACCCATACTGGTGCGAGCAGTTACGATGGGTTTGTCGAGTGTACTAAGGATTAAGATACCTCAATTGGTTGATCCCGGAAAGAAAAGAAAAAAGAATATGATCTAAAAAAAGACTGATGACTAGTGTCTCTATGGCTAGTATTTGTATGGTTTTTTTTGGTGTCCATGACTTGGTCCGAAAATAAAAACGCGGTTACTAAAACAAACATACATGTTGCCCTAATTACTTGGAAATTTCCCGATTCAGGTTTACAAATGTACTGTTAGGTTTGGTGCCCCTTTGGAAAAAAAAAAAATGATATATTATACACTTTAGACTTATTTAATCTACATTTAAAATGCATTTCATATCATCGATTTGAATGCAAAGCCAGTTTCGCATAATTCAATGATAACAATGCTATCAACGGTTGTGTAAGATCATTAGCGAAACCTGAGCAGGCAAATGGAATTGTGCAGTTGCTGTCGCATCAGAGATCATGAGAACTCCAATGTTCACTGAGGATCCTGACAAATTGGCCTTAATAGACATGAGCAAAGACTCGGGCTCAGAACCCGAGGAGGTTGCTGAGGTTATGATTGGTTTGATTGAAAGAAATTCTATGTGAAAACGAGTTGGAGACTACAATCTGAGTAAGCAAATCATACACATCGAATGTGGAGTTGTTGTTGGAGTCACTCGAAGCTGTGTGAGAGTTGTGACACTGTATAACCACCCCATATCTACTGGTCCAGAGGCAGTAGCCTCAAATATTACCAAGCTAGAAAGGCAGGTATTCGACTTCTTGGAGAAAGGATGGTGTGATGTTGATTGGGATTATTTACTCCAGTACATATGGACGGTATAAGTAAGTCAACAGTTGAATGGTGGATAATAGAAACATGATATCATTAGTACAATAGGACAATAGGACAATCATTTGAAGGGCCATTGGATGATTCGATGGGAAATATGTACAAAAATGGTATTTGACTGCGTATATGTAAATGACGCCCGCGTCTTGCATAGTGATAAACATAGAGCTAAACGTCGCTATTGTTGGCATATACTAACTAATAATTCATATTACGACCCCCACTGTACGTGGTACAATTGTCAATAAAGTTAGCGCATAGAATGCGTCACCAGAAAAAGAAATTGCGGTAGCTGGAAGATGCATCTATGATGGTGTACCTTTACTACTGTTGACCACAGTGTGCAGTCATTGATAATTACTGCAATTACAGGTAAACAACCTACTCCGTACTATCAGGAATTAATCCAAATAGTTAAGGCATGGTCCAGGCGGTATCAATACTGGGGCCGCGTCAGGTTGAGGGTCGGTGCCAACCTCTTTCACTTTTAGACTCAGTAAATGCGGAGTAGTAGTATGCCCTAATCCACTAACTATCCCCAATACATACATCGAAGCCGATCGCTTTACCTAGTGTCAATTTCGGACCGCGTTAACCATTTGGCGTGCTGTGCGTTTTGTTCAGGCGGCCAATGATATTCCTCCAAAGCCCGAACATGCAGGAGTGCATCCGAGACGAACTTGGGCTACTTGACTATTTTGCCGAGTAATCTTGGCATAAGTAACCGACCAAAAATTGCCAGTAGCTTCTTGTACCTTTCGTGAAGTCGCTAGAATTAGGACCAGGCTGCACCTTTTCGAGACTCCTCCATTCTCTTTTTCCGTGATGCCACACACTAACACCAGGGTAGACTCTCCACGACTAGGACGAGAGCTCAGCAATGTTGGATTTTATCTCTGGGCTCGTGCTTTATTTCCAACCTGGGACACAAAATGTCGCCCCAGTCACTGAGCAGACGCGAAATGAGCGACTGCCGGAACTCTGGTTTGCTGATATCCCTCAGTGCACAGTACATACTCCATCTTCCATTGTCAACAATGTCTTATTTGAGGCTAATCTTACTGCGATTCTAGCTACAATGCATCTACCCATTGGCTCTCGAGTGTGGCTGCGCATACTCCGACTTTAAGTGCATTTGCGAATCTATTAGCGAAATAACAGAAGATGAAAAGGTCGAGTCCTGCATCTCCCTCTGTCCTCATAACCAGGACCAACGATGTAAGTATTCTTCTGCTATTTAAACCACATCCTGCTTTGTATTTCTCGATGCGCCTAATGTTAGAACATTCCTAGGGGCACCTTCTCGAATTCTTGACTTTTGTGGACTCTTAGACGTTGATGTTTATCTCCCGGAATATATGGGCCAATTTGCGGCTTTACACAGACGACAAGCTGTCGACAGTGGTTCTTTCTGGCCATCTTCAGTTGCGTCTTATAGTGATTATCCCGCTTCCGACCATTCTTACGAGCCTACTTCATCCTATAATGGGACAACGGTGATAACCACCTCGACCTCGACTGCAGTCGAACAAACCGCAACCAACACCAACACTGACACAGTAACGCACCTAATTACTTCAGCACCAACTTATACCAACCCATCTAGTAATAACGGATCAGGCGAGTCTCCGTCGTCGTCATCCTCAAGCGGCCTCTCCACGGGCGCAAAAGCTGGAATAGGAGTCGGCATACCGATAGTTGCCATAATTCTTGTTCTGGGCGTATTCTGGTTTTGGCGCCGACGAAAAGCGTCCCAAGACATTGGCAGCGACAATATCCCTGAAGTTGGCCAACAGCCAAAGAAGTTTGTGCCTTTTGGCGGCGTCGATGGCCGTTTCGAAGTCGAGGGAGGATCACTACCGGCGGAAGCTGATGGGAATCCCCTCAATGAAGCGGACAGTAGATCGATACTCCCCTCACCCGAAAATCAGAATCAGCTCACGACATCTCCAATCTATGAATTAAGTGGCAATTCAGCTGCTGTCGCGCCTCCTCCAGCAGCTCTCGTTCCCCAGAGACGGAATGAGTCGTTTAATGGACAGTATTCAGAGACATCTTCGACAAATATATCGCGAAAAGCAGTTGGATCTCATCCTCTCCAGGCAGGGTCAGAACTTGAGAGTGGTAAAGTATCGTCACCCAGTAAGCCGGCTAGTGATGTTGTTGATAACGTGCTCGCATCGCCTCGACTTTCCGAGAAAATCAATACTACAGAACAGTTAAACTCAGAGCAAAATGAGCAGGAGACAGAATCAAATGCACGCACGTCTGCTAGCATCGAACAGAATGACCTGCAGCAGCTAGAACAGGAAATTGCGCGTGTGCGAGCGCAAAGAGAGCGCCTACAACATTTGCAAATGTTAGAAGAGAGGGAAGAACAACTAAAGAGCCAAATCGCTGCGAGAAAAACAGCGGATTCGACAGAATAATATGGTTATGACCGGTGTTAAAGATATATCCATTGCTTATTTAGCCAATAATTTAATTTTTCACGTCTATGGAGTGAAAAAGTCATATATATGACCCACCAATCATAGATTATAATCATTTTAACATTTTTCAGGGAATTATATTAGGAATAATGAGGGGTGTTCAACACCCCAGAGCCGAGACCCGCGCATTTCCGCTCTCATCCGCACGAACCTTACATACATCCATGGACTATTTCAGATATTTATTGACCGAATGTGCATGTTCACGTTAATGTTTTCCATGATACCCTAACATCAGAAGCTCAGATCAAAGATACAATGAGCCGAATGTTAAATTTCGTCTCTCGCAGATCAGCCAAAATTGAGGAGCTACCTTTCATATCCGCCGAGGGGGTCAAGCAGCAGAATGGAAAAGAAAACTCTAAATTATGTACGAAAGAAACGAAATCCTGGGTAAACGGATCTATATAACAGGGAAAATAATAATTTTATATTTCCTAGGGCTTGTTATTGATGATATAGTCTATGATTGTTCGACCTTTGCCCGTCAACATCCTGGCGGGGAGGCGGTCCTTAAAAACTTCGGAGGTAAAGATTGCTCTTGTAAGTGGGCGGGAGACATCTTTTAGAAGAAGAATATCATTTACTGATGATATCTTCCCAAAAATTTTCTTGCATCAGGGCAATATCACAAAATCCATGGCATGAACTCCAACAAAGCAAACAAGTTGCTGCCCAAGCTCAGGATTGGCAGGACGAAAGCTGTGGAAAACCCATACGATAAGCCTAAAACAGACCATGTTGAATTCATAAGAGTTTCCACTGGATATAATTAAAATGTACATAGTGCTTTGCCGAACCACTCATTGTTTAAAGTATGGAAAACAAATATTTACTACCTAGTTTGGCCGATATCGTACTATAGAATAGTTATGGCCTAAAAGAATGCTGCTGAAAAATCCAGATCCCGTACAAAGATCTCCCAGTCCACCGGGTTTGCTAAATCAGATAGATTAACAAAACCGTTATTACCACCATTTTGCCAATTTGACGTCCCATTGTTATTATTATTATCTGTAGCAGTTCCTGGCTGCTGTACAACGATCTGCTGCTGCGATTGTTCCGGCTCAAAAGTTTCGCTTTCAAGAAGAGATCTTCTCAGAACATTAGCGTCCTGTTCCTTTCGATTTAAAGATTGTTGGACTAATAAGTCAATTGTCTCAAATGCTTGGCGAGACTTTAGAGTTCCAAAATGAACAGCAGCCTTTTTCAAAACTGTAATTGAATCGCGAACGTGGACTAGGGATTCTGGGCTGTCGATCGCCAACAGAATACAAGTAAATTGAAAGGGCACGTTGTTTACATGCCACCAGGGACGATTGGTATCAATACATCGGCGAGTGGCCTCCAGGCCTCGACGTCCAAGGTTTATCACGCGCTCAATTACTGTTTTATTGACACTCAAACCAAGAAGCTGAATTCGTCGGTAGATTGTAAATGCTAAGACGCTTTGAGAAAGAGTCAACGCATCAATTTTGAAATCATAGTTTTCCAATTGTTCCAGGTTGCTTTCCAGAATTGTAACTGGTATGTCTTTATTTGGATCCAGATTTTCTGAAATTTGGAACAAAGAGATCAGGGAAGAAGTATAGTCGTCCTCCTGGTCATCCGATTTAGGGACAGGGCTGGACTCCCCTTGAAGAATGATTCTTGATCTTCCATATTCGAAAGAGATCCATGTATTCAAGAGTTTTGCAATCCAAAAGATCCGTCTCTTTGTCTCAGTCTCCTTCTGCCCTAGTCCAGCTGATGGGGGAGTTGCGGTGTCAGCGTAAACCAATGACACGGTACCAGTCGCAGATTCCTGATGTAAGCCCATTGCTTCAGCAATATGAAGCGAAATGCAGCTTGTCATCCATGCGGCGTGGGGTGAACTACTACACCGCAAGTACAATGTACGCAGAAGCCAACCTGTCGCGTCTTGAAGGGACGGATTGGCGATGGTACCGGAGGTTTCAAGGATCTCTTTGGCGCATTCTACAAGATGGCGCTCCAGCTCCCAATTTGCTTGAGGTGAAAATAAGGAGCCCAATGCCGCAACACCACATAACACACTATCGTATTCATTGGTTACATGGGGGTCTTCCCATCGTCGCTGGGCAGTCGCATACAACGACTGTAGATCTAGAAAACCGTAGATCGGATGGACTTGTTTTGCGTATACATTGCATAGCTCCTTCCAGGCACTATGGGCTAGAATCCAGTTGATACTCTTCTCCGAGCGCCGGGGGTTATGGCGGATGCCCAAATTCCATCCTGGGCACTCTCCCCTTTGTGTGTTGTTTCTGGAGTTGAACTTCAGGCCGAGAGTACGCGGAAAGAGGACACCCGAGTTGGCTTCCATGTACCGCTCGCTAGAAGCTGAGGGAGTCGGATTATCATTGCCATGATTATTATCCTCATTATGATTGTTGGCATTAATCCCATTGTTACGAGGAGACCGCGACAGCAATTCTTGAGGCGACGTGCCCTGGTTACCTTGGTCACTAGCCTGGTGATATCGATTCTGATGTTGCCGCAATAATGCTGCTACTGCTTTTCTAGGCCGAGCTGGTTTATCATAATAACACTGATAGTCATATCGAGTGCAGGCAGCACACGGATTTCCTCCATCGCATTTTCGTTTGCGAATCTTGCATGGTGCGCAGGCAAGTCTAGTCCGGTTCCGACGTGCAACTCTTGCATTAACCGGCTGCTCTAGTGAGATATTACCATCCATGATTGTCTGTGACTGCGTATGATTAGTGAGGGGCGCGATCAAGGAAGACTGTCGTAGTTATCCGCTCATTCCAGTATGAGAAATAATTTTGCCTCTTCCGCTCTCTCCGATCCATCCGCCCTCTCCGCAAAGTGGGACACAATGGTCTTGGCATGTAGGTAACCCTAACCCTAACCCTGATGACCGTCCAGAGCATCTGTCGACACAGGAAGACCCAGTGTTATTCGGTTTGTTTTACTTAATTCATTGAAGATTTATGGTTAGGTTAGGTTTAATTCCTTTCTTCTTGCTGTCAATTTACTATTATCTCAGATCCGATTCCGAATACAATATATTCAAATTGGCGATTCAACTTATCCACAAAAGGGCATCAAAATCCAACAATTAAAGCAAGAGAAATATTCCAAGGTTCAAACTATATTGTATTCTCCAAAAGAACGACTAAGTAGAGTTCAAAAACTAAACCAATACTACAAGTTCTCTTTTTGTACAGCTCCTTCTATGATGTTCTTCTCACTTCAGAAATTCTTTGATAACTCTTGCCGTTGCCTCCAAATCCTCAAGAACATGCCAATGTCCCACGCCTTCCAGAATTTCTAATTTTCCATTTGGTAGACGGTCTTTGTACTTCTCTACTAGCTGCAATGGTGAGATCACGTCATCACGTCCAGCTACGATCAAAGTTGGCATCTGTAGTGTCTCTACCGCAATCACCGTTTCCGGCGATTTGGCAAGCGCGATACACCCTTTTGCATAGCCTTCCGGATGTGTAGATACAAGGAATTGCCGTACCGCATAGAATGATAGGGGTCGAGACGATTGTGTCTTCCTAGATGTCGCTGCCGTTGCCACCAGTTGCGCCATACCAGACGCTTCCATGCCTTGTTCTCGAACAATAGCAGCACGTTGAGTGAACATTTTCACAGCTGGCTCCGGTAGCGGAGAGCCTCCTGGGCCCAAAAGCACGAGTTTTGACACCAGTGAAGGATGTATTTGTGCAAAGTACATGGCAATAAGCCCACCCAGTGACCAACCAACAATCGTCGCAGAACTGATGCCTTTAGCCAACAACAGCAATTCCAGATCCCTCGCGAATGTTTGTAAAGTGGCAGTGTTTGATGCCCGGGTAGAAGTCAAACCGTGTCCCTCAAGGTCATAGAGAATTATGCGGTGCCCGCCTTCTTCTAGCCCTGCAGCGTGGATCAAGGGAAGGTAGTATTCAAGACTAGCTCCGAGACCGTGAATAAATACAATTGCATCCTTCTGCGTGTTTTCCGGGTTGATTTCGCGGATATTGACGTAGTTCTTAGGGCTGATTTCCTTGAGACCTGTGCCTCCCCAAGTGCGATCTAGGTTATGGACCGGAATACTGGTATTGTTGAGAGTTCTGCTAACTTGTGGGTTTTTGGAGGATGGTTGTCCAATCCGGTTAGTTAGTTTCCCAAGACCTGTAACAGCTACTTCAACTAATATAACACAAGCGAGTCAGTATATACGACTCGATAATCACGCAGGAGTTGATGAATGGGAACCCTACCAACATCGCCCGGTTGAAGAAACTTGGGTGGGCGAAAGCCTATTCCTACACCTTCTGGAGTTCCTGTCGCAATCACATCGCCCGGTTGCAGAGTCATTCCGCTAGACAGAACTTCAATCAGCCGAGGAATACCTGCAATGAGATCCGCAGTGCATCCATCCTGTCGTTTTTCCCCATTCACGTATGTCTGAACCTGGAGCGTCGCTGGCAAAGCATCCGCAGGTACTGCTACAGGGCCCTTCAAGTTTCTCATATCAGCATTATCCGTGACAATTAACAGATTTATAGAATTGAAGGAAAGATATTATTCGCATACCATCGGACAGAAAGTGTCAGGTGATTTTCCCATATAGAATTGATGATGATCACGCTGCTTTTCTCTAGCAGTGACGTCTAACGAAAGAAAAACGTTAATATAGGAAATAAATTTCCGTGACAATGCAGACTAACCATTGAGAATAGTGTATCCCCAAACATAATCCATTGCCCTTTCCGCAGGAATATTGAATCCTGCCTTGCCAATAATCACAGCCACTTCTCCTTCATAGTCAATGGTTTTCGTAAATTTGGGATGCGGAAATATGTCTTCATTAGCAGCTATAATGCTCGTGTTTCGCTTTGAGAATATCACTGGTAATGGCACTGTATGATTCGATCCATTAGCATAGGTTTCATACAAAAAGAATGATGTCATAGAAGAATATACCTTCACTTTCATCATTGTTTCTACTGTATCCACTGTTCTTATACTCGGTGGCGTGTTTTCCGTAGTTCACCCCGATACACAATACATCCCGGTCTGCAAGGGGAGGTAGCAGTTTTACAGAACTCAAAGGAACAGGAGAACCCAAACCACGAGCAACCCCTTCCTTACCAAGCTCGATTACTTGATACATATTCTCAAGCGGTGAACCTGAAGCCATTGTCAACGGATAAACCTTGTTATCGTTGGAGTCGAGGTGGCCGATTCGTGGATTCCCAAGATCATCCACATAAGAGATGTAGCTAAAATGATGCTCTTGTTCAGATTTTGCAGAAGACAAAATATCTTGCGATTTTGAAGTGAGCTCCAACTGCGATATCTTGTGAAGTCTTCCATTTATCATGATCACGTTCAACTTTGAATGGTCTTGCAAAATGGAGATATCTTTCAAGGGGTCACCGTCGACCAAGATGCAGTCCGCATAAAAGCCAGGGAGGATTTTACCAAGTTCATCTTCCTGCATGAAGAGCTTGGCTATACCAGCTGTTGCTGCAATAATTGATTCCATAGGAGTGAAGCCCAGCAATTTTACAAAATGCTCTAGGTCTCGTGCATATGTCCCGTGAGGGCACCAAGCAAAACCATAATCGCCGCCTGGGAGAATCGTAATGCCACGTCGGCGCATCTCCCTCAGAGCACGGATAGCTACCTCGAGCTCCTGCTTGTATCCCACTTTCTCCGCTTGCTCAAACGTGTATCCATATGGCTCGGCCTCGTGGACAGTAGTATAAAGCCAGTTAATAGCAGGTGCAACAACATGCTTATGTTTTGCTTTTTCCAACATGTCCATTCCTTCGTCGTCGATATAAGAGGCGTGGTAAATAACATCTACTCCGTGCCTCACAGATTGAATTATAGAGTCCCGGGCGCGAGCATGAGAGCAAACTCGTAGCCCGAGACGGTGCGCTTCATCAACGCAAGCCGCTGTCTCTTCATTCTCGAAGAAACTCTCCTCGGCCGATCGCGACTCCATAATAGCCTCCCCCGACATGCTCAGCTTGATTTGATCCACTCCAAGCTTTGCGTGATGCCGAATCACCTCACGCATTTCAAGTGGGCCGTCTGCGAAGGCAGTGATTCCAGATGCCAACTCGGCATCACGCTTGGCAATCTCCATTGCATTAGCGAGTAATCTTGGACCGGGTAGTTGTCCAGAGTTTATTGCATCTCGAATGACACAATCTAATCTGTTCTTAGCTGAGGCGGCTCCATAGCACATTGTATAACCGGAATCTATGTAGCTAAGAGCCGACCTTGCAGTAATGAGTGTATGCTCTTCAACGCCAACATCTCCCAGCAGCTCCAGAGCATTGTCATTCCATGTCAAATGAGTATGGGCATCTCCAAGTCCAGACATCAGGGTCCGGCCCTTTCCATGGATGACCCGCACTCGGTCATCCTTCTGGAGCTCGTCGACATTAGGCACCTTTCCAACCGCAGCAATACGCTTTCCTTTGACTAAGACATCACCCGTATACGGCTCTCGTCCTGTGGAGTCGAGAATATTGACGTCTAGGAACAGGACTTGAGAATCGGGTGGCGTGCCAGCCATCTCGTAAGTTTTTGGTTTTAGGTTAGGAGCAAACTGCAAGTCATTGTGAGGGTAATGCCTGGGATCCCAGGTGGATGGAGATATGACCTGGCCAATCCAGCTGTGAGAAACAGTCTTTGGTGAAGCCATTACGATCAATGTTAAAAAATGAACGAAAATGAATGTCTATATCAATCTTCTTTATTGAGCTATTCAGGTTTATGAAACAAATAGTTTCAACCTGGGGAAAGATGTTGTAATTTATACTTCTCCGCTCAAGTCCCTATACTTATTTACCCTCGGTTCTCGTCAAGTCGGGTAGTTGTATGTTCTCTAGGGCCTCCGCGATATCCGGTAAACGAATTTCAATATCCCCACATTTTCAAGTAGATGGTGCATGCACCCCGCATTCTATAGCTCTCTGTGTTGGTGATCAGGTTGGGGGAATGCGTGGAGAAGTAATAGTTAGTTTAATGGACGGAAGAGGTGGGAAGAAGGGGGATTTCAAGCCGCCCTTTCCCATCATCCGCTCTCCAAAGTTAACGTAGTCAATTTTTTTTCCTCGTGTGGGCTTTAGGGGTTAGTTTCGCTACGTTCTGGCTTTCCTTGAGTACCGGTAAATCAGTATGGTTTAGAATACGGGGTTACCTTCAAGGCTACATTTATTCATTGGTAAATTTTCTTTTAAGGGTATTATTATGTGCAGCTCGTTGAAACAAGTTATACTTCAATAATAATCCCGTTGAATGATATTTCTATGTCTGTCTCTATGCCTATTTCTATGTCTATTGCTTCCAAATCTATTCTATACAAACTGCCATTAAATACAATTACAGGCTTCACCAACCCCTTAATTTATGATTCTGCTTTTCATGAAACCGCGATTAATCACTTTCCCTGATATCAGGAATCCCTTCCATTTACACTGCAGCGTTCTTGCTGCGCTGTCGAAAAATGCGCCCATATTTGTAAAAGACATATGGAACCGGCGTCATCACCAATGAGATGCAACCGAGTAAAGTCAAGGACCAATGCACGCCCAGATTCTTGTACATCGGCAGTGAAACTATCACCATAGCTCCAGCCGCAATATATCTGAAAAAGGTCGCACTCACTAGAGCACTAGCAGCGTATTGCTCGTATGTATCAATTAGATACTGGTAGCTTGAGATGAAAATCCCTTGGACGGCGAATCCGAAAGCCACCGATGACACGAGACTCGGCCAGTATGAAATCGATGGATAGCTGGTCCAACCCATCCAGAAAAGTGAAATAGGGAGCCACGGAGCACCATACATGGCGAACCAGAGCCTTTCTTCTGGCTCAGGGTGACCCTTTTCCGTCTTAGCAGCTGCTTCAAGAACCATTTTGTACTTGAAGAAGACATGAGGGGTGATTATTAATGCGATCAAAAACCCGACATTCATCCCAATAAAAGCGAGACCGACAGACCCTTGAGAGAACCCGTAGGTTTTGCCGTAGATGAAATCATAGCCAGTTAGAAATCCGAAAAGTACAATGTAAACCACGACGAGATAAATTGTAAAAAGTGCGACCATGAGTTCACCAAAGAATAGTTCAAACGGGCGAGAGCAGCTGCGCATTAATCTAGTTGAGAGCGAAGTATGCTTAAGCTCAAATGGCGCTTTGAACCGATCATCACCAGTAATAGCACGCAGATGACCCGCTTTCCATTTGAGAAGAACAGGTGTATAGGTTTCAGGCACGAAAAAGAATATTGAAGCTGTTATAAGGCCAGCCAAGATGAGGGTAGTCCATTCTGACCACCTCCAGCTGATTAAATCGCTTTGACCAATAAATGCTCCTACCATTGGTGCCAAAAACGGGCCGAGAAATGACAACGCGCAGCACACAGGAAATGCATAGGCTCGATGCAATAAGTCGAATATGTCGGCCATACTCCCGCCGAACGTAGTAAGTGGTGTACATCCGAACAAACCGGCAATAAAGCGAAAAGCTAACTGACTTCCAAGATTTGGCGAGAGTCCGCTGGCCATTATAAAGATCATGAACAGTGAAAGCGTCACCAAATACACTGGGTTTCGGCCAAACGTTTCGGAGAACGGTGCAGCAAACAGCGACCCGAATGCAAAAGCGATTAGATACAGTGCGGTTGCCAACGACTCTGTCACGTTGCTCACTTGAAACTCAGCTTGTGCCTGCTTCATTACCATTGAGTCTATAGATGAAGCCCAGCCAACAAGGAAACCTGTCATCCCGACGATACCCAATGTCCTCCACTTGTATGCTAATGACCAATTTTTTGGGTTCAGCTGGTCATTTTCGCCATCAAACCCAACAAGAAAGATTTCCCTCTGTCCATTCCCAGGGAGATAGTCAGTATAGACCACCTCAACGCCTGGAATGTGAGCTCTTTGGCCGTTCCGCAGTGTCACTACTGTAGGCAAATTCGTCTCTGCTTTTTCTGAAGGTCCATCGCTAAGGGAGTATTCATGCTGCGATGTGTTCTCTCCCAATGGAGCTCTACTAGCACTTCGTAGCGACTGGTTCGAAGTTCGTAGTAGTGAATCATCCGTGGAGCCGTATATTTGAATGCTCTTCTCAAGATCTTGCCTGAGGCGCCTGTAGCGAAGGAAAGACAACATGTTGGTGATATGATCGACAAAATTAAGCTTAGTTCTCAGTAATTTACCGGTCTCTCAGTGCTTGAAATGCCGGTAAAACTTATTTATTTGGCTAATAGCATAGCTTCCAGCATGAGGTGACATAGGCTTTAAATTATATGGTACATCCCGCTCAGTCCGCATAGCATCCGCACAGCTTCCGTTCCGTCCACTTCCACCTCCGCTTCATTCGATTACTTTACAAATTGGGCATACCGACCGATATATTTTGGCACAAATATCCTGCCAGTATTGCAGTTACACAATTTGGAGTTTACGCTGATCCACAGCTACTCTCAGAACTCGAAACCGAGACTCGCGATGCGTAACCCTAATTCTAAGGCTCTCAGGCATCCACGAGGGCCCGGGCCGCTCCGCTTTACTCCAACTGCACTGGTGTGCAGCTAGCCTTCGTATAGCTGAGAAAGGTATAGTTAACTCTCTTAATCAGACTCGGCGTATTCCAGAGCAGTCGTCTCTCGCTGTCAGCCTCGCGTCTCAGCCTCACAAGTCGCCATCGTCACGCGGGGCTGAAGATGGGGTCATAAACTGGCCAACCACCACATCGCTCCTACCATTCACGACGCAACATCATCAACAAGCATTATTATTCAATTTCGAATACCAAACCAATCTCTTCACCAATCTCTCTCTCTCTTAATCGCATTGCAGAGAGAAACTACCGAGGACAAACCCAGGAGAACAGACCTCGCATTGCCGGCTACCGCCGCTGCTGAAATCGTCCCAAGCAACCCCTCCGACGTCCTAAATGTCGCTACTTACCGATCTCGACGACTACAAACTCCAGACTGAGTTTCGCACAAACCCCAAAACTCTCCTACATCGATCGTACCGGGCTGACTGGGCCCATGGAAGACCGAAGGTTGTCGTGCAAGAAGAATGGGTTCCGCAGAAACCGCTACTCGGCGTCGGGTCGTTTGGCCTCGTACGGCTGGAGAAACAGCAAGCGGTAAATGGAGAGACATTTTCGCGTCATAAGGAGAGGGCTGTCAAGCAGCTACGTAAGATCGACCTGCAGCGTATGAGGGTCGATTTCCGCAAGGAGCTACAAGCCTTGACCAAATTTTCGCGATCGAAGGTAGGACAAGTTATTTACCTTGCTCGTGAATGCATATGGATGACAGTGGCCTTTGTGTAGTTCGCTCAAACGCAAGCCTTTGTCGAATTCTTCGGCTGGTTCGAGGACGAGGATCATGTATACCTAGCCATGGAGTATTTCCACAATGGCACCCTTGACAGATTTATCACCAAGGGACTGTCTGAGCAAGATTCGCGGATCATTGCACAACAGCTGTTGGAAGGTTTGAGAATCATGCACCAAGAGCAATTCACCCACCGAGACTTGAAGCCTCAAGTAAGCTACTACTCCTTCCAGTCTCTCAACATACACGCTAAAATCAATCAGAATATTTTTGTTGTCCAGCAGTCGCCGTACTGGTGGGTGAAAATCGGTGATTTCGGCATCTCCAAACGCGCTGCAAAAGACGATACAGTGCTGCGGACGAGCACAGGAACGCCGCTATACCTTGCCCCTGAAGTATTCCACTATCTACCCATGCAGGACGAGGAGACCGGCACCTATACTAATGCAGTTGATATTTGGTCCTTTGCCTGCGTGGTATATGAAATGTTAACTTTACGAGTGCCGTTTGCCGACTGGCCAAAGAATTTGGTTGCCTTTTGCAATGGAGGTCCATTCCCAGAAGTCCCGCTCAAGGATCGTGTGACTTCCACTGCGATTGATTTTGTCAAGAGTGTTTTGGTTGCGTCTCCGGACCGGAGGCCTACAGCTAAGCAAGCCCTTGAATCGCCGTGGTTCGGGACTGAGGTGCTGGGTGCATCTTCAAGGCTGAGTATGCACGTTGCAGCCCAGGATTTCGACCCTAGCAATTTCAAGGAAATGTCCGAGGAACCCAGAGCGCTTGCTATCAGGCAGAATGAGGGAAACTCTTCACATGATATGTGGGCAATGCTCAAGGAAGATTCGCCTTGGCCAACTCTGGACTCTTCAGAGCAGGATAAAAGGTCACCTACACCTGAAAATGGGTCTTCAAATACCAGCACGCATACAGATGTCTCCATAGCTTTGTCCGAGAGAGAAAAGGGCCTAATTCTTCCCACCAATGATCAAGAAAACGAAAGGCTTCACCCACAGCAAGAGAACTCGGATCCAAGCGAATGTAGCAAGTGCCACCGCAAAGCCACCATGGAGTACTACTTTTGCCGCATTTGCAATTTTAGTCTCTGCGGACGCTGCGACAAGAGGGGCTACCATTGTAGTTCGCAAGATCATTGGATGATCAAAAGCCACATGGAGGACAGCAGGGCAGTTAACACTGAGACGGAAATTCTCAAGACTGGTTGGGCTTTGCGAAGACTAGATGGAACAAAGGAACCTACATACATTCCCCCACCGAGACCCAAATGGAACAAATCATACAAAATCCGTGCGGGGCAAGCCCCGTATGATTTTTGCTTTCAGTGTGGCATCACATTTCCATCCGACGATCCTCCCAATCGACACGAGTGGGAGATGCATGGAACAATCGACGCACCTGTCAGAGAACCAGAGAGCCCCGAAACCCAGCCAGAACCGGCGAACCGAACTGTGATCTGGATGAAAGACTTCACTGAGGAAGAAGCGGCATTACATGCCGCAAAGTTGAAGAGAATGGAGGATGAAATGAATAATGTTTTCAAGATTAAAGTGCAAGACAAAGAAGGCAAACTGCAGCAATCCGAAACAGAGTTATACGCGAGATACAAAGAAATGGACGGTCAGTTACAGACACAGCGTAAAGAGTTGGAGGAAAGACTGGCCACTTTAAAGCAAAGGCGGTCAGAAGAACGTGAGAATAAAAAGAAGCTTCGATTTGGGCTGTGGTGAGCAAGGGTCTGTTTTATTCTTGAGTGTATGAAAGATTGTCTGCGAGATGCACGGCCGGTGTATGCTTCAAATGTTAATTGTGGACTGTGAATGGAACCTGGTATGTCAATATAACCCAGACTTGAAAATCATTTTCGCTCATTAAGTCTATTCAGAGTCAGATATGAGTTATGATGTTTATATACATGTGTATTTTTCAATGTTTACTAGCGAACCAGCATCTTCAATGGAGCAATTTAGAGAATCAAAATAAGTCCACTTCAATGGTACTTTCAAAGCCTGAGGTTCAAAAGCCCGCTTAGAATCTATGATTGTTAGTCAATGCTTGTCTCACTGATCAAGCTGTGCTCACCTTCTCAATAAACCTCACGCCAACAAGCAACCCGTTCTCATCCAAAAACTCGCTTTCTAGTCCAAACGCATTATCACTTTTATCTAGACAAGTTAAACACGTTACAACGGTTTCCGTGTACTTGCGGCCCATTTTGGAAGGTAAAAGATCTTCGGCGAGTTTTACCAATGCCCTTTTTAACTCGAACGCATTCTTCCTAGTGTCTTTGGTATGATAACTAAATAAGGCAGCTATTATCGGACTGGGTTTTGCTACTTTCTCAGTTTCATAAAGAACAAGTGAACCGGCGATGCCGATCTCTAGCAAACAAACCCCGAGCGAGTAGATATCATGTTGCATAGAGTAGCTCTCTTCCGGGTGCATGCCTTGCCGTGTGGGATGACGATATAGATTGAACTCCCAAAAGTCGTCACCGCGAAGCAGCGTGCGACCTTCTTCAAGCCGGAAGCTTTTGAACCCTGTGAGGAAAGCATTCGGGTCTTGGTGTTGGTCACGCAACACCAGTATAGTTTCCGGACGAATGTTTTTATGTACAAATCCGGCAGAATGCACAAACATCACTGCCTTTGCGAGCTGTCTCGCCAATATGAATCGCTCGTCGAGCGGTCGGTTTCCGATCTCGCTGAGGACTAGCTTTCGCAGACTCTGCGGCTTCGTCAGGTGATCGGGGATTGAGAAAATGAACCGTGTGAGAGACGACTCTTTCTCACTAACAATATGTAAATCTCGCCTCGATACTCCATGGCACTGGAGAATACCAAATTGAGCGGGCTCGACGTTTTTCAGTATTTTGGCGAGTTTGCAAATGCTAGCCAGTGAGGTGGTGTCATTTGGAGGATCTGCAACATATGTACTAAGGCCTTGCACATCGCGCCATACAACCAGCGAGGAGTATTCCAAATCTATCGAATCTTGCTCAAAAGAATTCGACTCGACAAATACCGTTGTGCTTTCTGCATCGGCCTGTGTAGTGATAGTGGATTTGATAGCTTTTCTAAGCTCTTTCAAGGTCAACAGCGAAGTACTCTCCGATCCGTCGACAGGGTTTAACTCATGATCAATCGCCTGGTCTGACTGTCTTATAATCAAAATCCACGAAGGATCAAACAAATCCTTCCAATCTTTCAGGTCATTCAGGGCATCATTTAGCTTCTCTTTAACCAAAATCGCATACCTAGCCCGTTTCGTGTTGCCTTTCTTAGCTATAATGCTTCTTGACGAGACCTCGTCTTCGGCCTGTCCAATAAGGCCATCAACTAGCGATGTTGCAGCCATTGCCTTCACCTGTAAAACCTGCAGAACGGTATTCAGGTGGATTTGGTAGTCTTCGTCAAGACTGGCCCAAATTTTTCGTAAGAATTCTAGTTGCCGTTGGATTCGGAGCCAGTGCGCTTCGATCTTCAAGATTATTTCTCGGATTTCCTGGTCGCCGCTCCGATACGACTTGCAGACCTTCACGAGAATGGTTCCATATCTGATACAGGGTTAGTTTAAACCCAGAATTTCTCCGGTTTTGTACATACTTGATGCAGATATCCGCAATGCTTAGGACGGAAACTGCGATATCCATGGTGCAGGGCTTCTCCGATACGAAAACAATCAATAGCGAGGGCAGAAGAAGTCATAAATTACCAGCGTTCATGATGTAGAGAGTCCGTGTCTATGGCTGCGGCTTCGGGCTGAGTCGACTCGGACCCGCCTGCAAGTCGCCTAATTTGCCGTCCAACGAGGGGCTGTGTTGATCTGCGTGTTCTGAAGATGATCTCTTGCGTTAGCAAATAAGTAAATGCGTAGTTTACTGTTCTGCATTGGTCTTCGCCAAATAATAAATCATAAATACTTTACAGCACGTTAGCTGTGCTCTCTTTCTTTTCAGAGGAGTAAATTTGATGCTGGTACTATTACTTATACTTTTAAGGGTACACATGAATCACAAGAGGTATATTAACATTGTCGTTTTGAGATGTTTTTCAATACATCAATATTACATATGTCTACTGTAGCTAGATGCGTTGTTGAGGTGAATCTTAGAGTCACCCTCATCCGTACCAACCGCTCTCAACCTTGTAACAAAATCATGAGTCATTAAATTTATGTATGATCTATCATATGTATATGACAAGTCGCTAAACGCTAACACCAGAATACAAGTAAATATCCTATCTATAACTAAAACCCAACGCTATCCTCCCACGGCGCTTGGGCGTGCCTGTAGCTCACACCATGGACATACTTGCTCAGCATAGGCTCTTCATCTATTCCACAGTGCGGTTTTCCGTCTCTGCCTCGGAACCAACCAAGCCCATAGCGTTTGTTCAAACCAACAAGCATGGAGCGCATCTTATCATTGCTGAAGCGTTCCGTGTTGACAAAGTCGTCGAGCATGCGAGATTGATGAATAAATGCGAGAACCGAGGCAATGGTGGATGGTTGCCGAGGCAGAAATGCATGGCGACGACGGAGAAATATAAGCGTCGCGGAACAGAAAAGAAAAATGATGACTGCTGAAGAAACGGACGAAGACGCTTCAAATGAGGTTACAGTTTCGTACTGAAGGGTGAGAGAAGATGACGTGACAGTCAACACATCGGCGAGAACAGACCCGAAACCAGCAAGCGCAACTGTATAATGCCGATTCAAGATGGCTTGGAAGGGAACAAGGCCGTAGGGAGATCCTTGATAGTCTAGCGTCAAAGTACTTTCCGGTCGTGCGTTGCCTCGCGATAGTGCATAGTACGGCTCCAGCATTTTAACTGAAAACTCGAGAGTTGACCAAATCTGTTTTGCTACCACTGCCAGCAATACTGGCAGCCACGGTAGATCTATCGCAACAACTTTGGCAGGGGTATAAGTAATGATAGGGACTAGTGCGACAAGAAATGCAAGATATGTGAGAAATGCAATCCCAGGAGCAAGGCGCAGTATTATAGGATGGGGAGAATGCACTTTGTTCTTCTGATCATTGTGGCCGAGATTTTCAGTGTGTCGCATGTATTCTCCTTGCCAGATACTTGATTTATACAATACGTACCGTCGATGGCGCAGTTTCTTATGGATATCAATTTCCGTGGCTTCGTCCATTCCCTGAAAGTCATTCAGAATGTGGGACTTCGTCGCCATCGATGCAATGCCTGCTATCCCTTTGGGATCGCTCAGTAACCCCGATTTCCGCCGTAATTGAAATAAAAGCACCGTTGCCATGACTGCTACCAAGACAAGGGTCACTGTAACCAAACGAGACCAAACCGAATGTACCTGGACAATATGTTTGGTCTCGTCCTCTGCTGTGCACTGGCGATTTTTACAGTTAGGGTTTGGAGTTGGCACAAGAGAAGGGTTTTGCAACGACGGTGCTGCTGTTGTAGCGAGTATGGCTCCTATCGATGCAACAGCCACTGTCCAGTGCCCATTTCTAATGGCTTTAATCGGTACAAAATAAGGGAATGTTGTGATATAATCCAGGTTAAGTGACTTGGCAGCAGAGTTTCCCGTTGGCTGAGATAGTTGATAATATGGCTCAAGCCTCTTCACATTATATTCCATCAATTGCCACAAGACGCCGAAGGCAACCATTACCATAGTCGGGAGATACTTCCAAGCAAAGAACTCCGCAACTGGTATATCATTGATTGTGTCGTACTGTATAAGACCTTGTCCTTGATCTTCCAAAGATCTTGACCTCTGGTAGAGATATTCCTGAACACCAGCCAATACAAGTGAGGTGATAATGAGCATCAACATGTAAGGCGTTTTCATCGAAATTGGTTTCCAGTCAGGCTTTTCTGGATCGGTGGGATAGTAAAAACTAGCCTCATCGTGACCAAGTGTGGTGCGGTTTCCCAAACCCATGGTACCTGGCATCTGACGCTCTGCACCTCCCAATGTGCTCAAATCAACGACCGGGGCAGATTCTTTTACAGAAACAATCATCCTTCTCTCTTCAGCTAATTGTTGTCCGTATAATCGCATTGTATCTTCAATTCCGCTTTTTGACATGGTTGACTTCCTACCAAGTGGTGTCTCAACTCTGACCGTAGGTGCTGGACTGATATTTGGTCCCGATTTGGAACCCATGTCAGGAGGAGCAACATGTCGAGAGAAAGTCGCTGTAGACTCAGGGCCTTCAAGCAGTGAGATATCCACCTCAATATGGTCTTCTTCGGCCAAATCATCAAGCTCTTGAATGGTTGAGTAGCGTTCGGTTGGAGTCAGGATAGTTCGTCGAATAGCCGATGGACTCAGTGCTTGGAGTAGGGATTTGGATCGTTCCAGGTCCTGCCTGGTGTTGTTCTCGCTTAGGTTCAAGGACCTGACTCTAGCTGGCCTCCCTCTTATGCTTAATCTGTGGGATTCTCGAGGTGAGAGGCGAACGTCTTCAAATCGGCGGTTTTCATGGCGCGCTGGAGTCTGGGGTATTCTAGGTGCCAAGTACTGTGTTGATGCGAGGGTAGCAGCATCGTAATTCTGGTCATGGGTAGAGGGGGGCGGCCGGAAGGCAGCGTAATCCAGCGCTGATGTCGGTTGCACCGCGCTGAAGCCAGTCAAGTCCTCACTATCATCGCGTTCGTGTCCGTATTGCGAGCGAGCAACTGCGGGAGAAGACGTGCGGTTACTATGCGCATGCGGTGGTGGTGGTTGTTGTTGTTGTTGTAATAGTGGAGAACTATCTACATAATTCTCGTTTTCCATACTTGCCATCGCTTTGAATGCCAACCATGTCCGTTATTCCACCGGAGATTGAAAACGGACCGCGAAATTAGAAAACACAATGTTGTAAGTTGAAATCAGCGAAAGGGCGACAACCCCATTCAACAAGCGATGATGCAAAACAAAGATAACCCCGCTCTGAGGCGCGTGTCACCCTGTTCCTGCCGTTGCGGTGTAACTATTACTTTTGAGTCTTGAGTATGAAGAGAGAAGTAGACATTGTGCCGCATGACAAACTCCTCATCATTCATAAACTGCGCGTGTGCGGCTGAATCTTGGTTGAGATCTGATGAATGCACCATGATAGGGGGTTGCCCTGACAGACGCGCAAGAGGGCTGCTACTTGCTAGCGCTAAGATGGCGTCAAATCACGATTGCGTTTTAGCCATTCACACAATTAGACTGCGACGTTCGCACCGCGGTCGCTTAGCGAAGCCCAGAACCCTGCAGAGCCAGCAGCCTCAGGTGTTTAGGCGCTGGCGTGATTCGCCCGCAGCAGCTCAGCTTGCGTGTTGTTTTAGGCTTTAGCGCTGAATGGCCAATTGTTTAATCGCTCAGCTCACAGCCGGACGAGTAATATATGGCCCGGTTTCGGATGATGCCAACTCGCATCTATAAAAGGCGTAGAACCAAGATCGCAAGGCGAAGCCTGCGCGCAGTGTGTGAGAGGTAAAGATGGAAAGACATCAATTGATGTCGAGCGTTGTCGGTGAAAGGTGGACGCGGCAGGAACCAGCCGACATCCGGCGTCATCTCTCACCATGCATATCACGTCGGAACATTCGAGGCAGTCTTTTTCTAACGATTTGTATGTCGCTGGAACAACAGCTAGAGAGCTGTCGAGGGCTGCAATGCCTGTCTTTATATACACACGGCCTGTTTTTCCGCTATTATAATATTTGTTTTATAAATATTATATTACGGCATGGATTCCAAAATTGAACTCTCCACTCATTGACCAGGAGGTGAAGGAAGACAATCCAGGAATTGCGGACCTGAAAGAGCTCAGAGCGTGGAATTCCAGAGACATCACGCATGAATGGTCATCTAGGCTTAGCTAATCTTCTCTTTGCGCATAATTTATTCTCGAGATCCGATCTACTCAATCGATATCGCTTGAAAGAGTAGATGCTCTGCCAGTGCCCGCTGAGACGAAGCCGATGAAAGTTATCGTCCTCAGCCTGAGCTGGTAAAATCCCTTAATTCTCAAATCTCAAAGACTCTGATGTCAAGTTCATACTCACTGAGAGAGATCCTAAGGAATAGGCCGCTTCTGTCAATAACACGAGTGGAAAGGTAATTGAGTGGCTTATGGCTTTCCGCTTGGTATTCTCAAATGCTTTGGTTCCACGTTATATCATTTTTCTCGATACCAACGTGCTGGTTAATCGTGCTTGGTCATGCGGCACACATCCCTAAGGTCCCGGCAGTGAAGCCAACCTCTGCCAATTTTATACGGACTAGCAGGTCCCTCCTAAGCTGTTCTTTCGAAATTAGATCCCACTAACAGCTCCTAGCATCAAGAGAGTGAAGACAACAATCCCAGCTGACCGTTTATGCCACGTTCAGCTCGACCAAGGAGGATTGAGCTGGGAGAATCTTTGCCTGTTCCTTAGTGTGTCAATCCCCAAGGAATATTACCCGGATCGTAATGAGCCGGATAAATTCCAGGCCATTCTTGAAAAATTCTTGCAGCCAAGGGTTATTGTTGCGGTATTGAGATTTGGCGCAGTGATTGTGCCAGTCTTGGGAGCTTCTTGGCTGGGGATCCATGAAATATGGGCCATCTGTTCTTGCTCCGAAATAGAATAGTCGGCAATGTAAATCATCGATTTCGAAGTTCGTGCTGCTAAGGAGCTGGCGGGAGTGAACCAAATAGTCCTAATATGAACGTCAAGATTAGTATCTACTTCTTCGAGCTCACATCATTAGAAAATTGATGCCTAAAAAGTATTTATAAAAGAATTGCTTTAGTCTGTTTAATATAAAAGCTATATCAAGGAAGAAGTTTGGGATGCCAGTCCTTGGCCGCAATCAACATCAAACGCCGTAGCTCTCTGCCTGAATATTGGCGATATCATTATCATTGCTCAGGACTTCGAAAATCTTTATGAATGTTCACTACACCAGACCTTGATACACTCTATGCTATGACAAGTATGAATATAGTATTGAGATATTCAGCCTTTCATCTGCATTTACCCTACCTAATAGGCCTAATACGATGTGGACGGTTTACACTCCCGAAATAATTAGTAAATACCAGTTGACGTCACAACCCTGGATAAAATAGAGTACAGCATTCCTAGCCTATACATATAAACTCTCTAGCTATGATTCGCCATCAAAGACATGGCCAATTAAACAATATCAAACCCATATTTGATCGTGAATGTAGATTATCCAAAAACCAAAGCCCTCACCTCAATACTCTCTCTTGGCTTCGCACCCTGAGGCGTCCTTGGGTCGGTAAAGGCAGTGTGCGGGCACCTCTTGCCCACCCCAGGCTGACTATCTGAGCACTTCAATAGAAGCCTCTCGTCGTTGTCCATGCCAGACCAATACTTCCACTTCAGATCCGGATTATACACCACACCAACGGTTTCTCCAGTTCGCGTGGGATAGCGATGCTCCACGGGTACAAGATCGGTATCCTTCACTGACGCCGCAGATGCAAAGGCCAGGGGCGATGATTGCACGCTTCCGTTCAGAGGACGCCACACATTAATAATCCGATATCGCCCCTTCAGTAACTCCTCAGCCTCATCCTTGTCTTCAATATGTAACCGCACCCGCCACTCTGTCGCTCTGTCGGTCTGGTCGGAATGTGCGCGGTTGACAGGCTGACGTTTGGCAGCGGGGTTCTCGCGACGGATGGTGTGGTCAAAGAGAATCACTTTGTGAACGCCAGGCACATTGTCCAGCAAGAACTTTTCGACTTCGGGGTAGTACACACGTTCAACATCCTCGTCGTTGTTGAATGTCTCGTAGGTGGTGGCAGTGGATACGCCGCTAAATACTTGGAAAGCGTCTTTGTCTAGACTATACTCGACCTCGTGGGATCGGATGTCATCGACGGTGACTTTGTGTATGGCCTCCTTGTAGTTCCGTTGCGGCTGGCCGGCTGGAGGGCTCTCGACATAGTTGAACGGGGCTGAGCCGTCCGCGGGGGGAACGTAGAAGGTGAGGTCAGTCTCGACCGGGCCGCGGGGTATGTAATCGCTAGGTTGTGCTGAGGTAGTGGTTACCGTTGTGGTGGCCATGTTGAGTATGAGTAGTGCGATAAACTGAGGCTGATGATGGTATTGTATTCTGAACTTGCTCTATCTCTCGCAGCAGCAGGAAGGACTATTTATATTTATTCTCTCCCTCCCCGCAGAAATGGAGAGAATTGGCCTGGTTTGGTAAGCAGATCTAATTTGTAATTTGTAATCCAGCAGTCAATGCGATTTGCGGGCTGGCGCAACGACTTAAAAGCATCAGAAGTAACGCCATTTCGGTCCAATCAGAAGACACATCGGACAGACAGCCGAGGCATACGGCAAGCAACTACATGATTATTCAACTTCGTATGTGAAAGTATATGACGGCAGTCTGCAGACATATGTTACGCGACATCCGTGGATTATTAATTAATATGACGTCATGTATCTACACCCTCTCAATCGCCCACTCACCACTCCACGGGTCGAATTTCAGCAGATAACGCACCTCCTCATCGCCGTGATAATCGTGGACAAGCTCTAGGTCTGGCTCGTTATAATGGCCCATGAACTCAAGCTCTAACACTAGCTGCGACACACCCGACTGCAAGGCCTCACGCACGTGAATCACAAATGGCTCTGCGCGTGCAACCCGGCGGCTGCCCTGCAGCTTGACGGACTGGAGAAACGACGCTGGCGTACCGTCACTATCAACCCCCGTGGCCGTAACCCGGGCGTAGCTGTTGTGCTCCTGCGTATCTGCTTTGACCACGAGTCGTCGCTGGAGGATAAACGAGGGGATGGGCAGGTCCAGCTTCTCCATGACTTTGGCCATTAAGACATCTGTCTCGATGAAAACGCGAATGTCGCTGAGGCTGTCGATGGGCGTTTCTTGAAGATTGCATATTACTAGCTTTGCCGCATTCGCTCCTTTCTTCCTCTGTCCGACTATTTCGGGGATCTCGTTAGCCGGGGTAACTGTGAGCGATGATCCGAGAACGAGACAGAGATCAGCCATATGCGCGTTATCGTACGCAAGCTGCTGGGCGCGCACAGGGAGGCTTTCGCCGAAATTGATAATACTATCGTACAGAGGGCCACCGCAGCACGCGCATTGACGTCCTGTGCGATGGTCGTGGTCGCCATTGATATACTTTGAGACTGCGCGGAAGTCTGCCCCATAATCAATATTTAAGTAAGAAGGCTTCCAGGCGACAACTTTCGTACCTCGAAGATACTCTTTCCCGCAACCCTTACACCATTCCCTATTGCTATTCCCATGAAGCTCGGATATTTTCTCCTTCAGATAGTCAACCAACCCATTCAAAACACAAAAATGGGTGATTAAATGATCAAACATACCGGCACAATCCCACTACGTCTATGGAGCCCGTCACAATTCTGACTAACCAGATACTTCAAAATACCCCGGTTCTGCAACTCCACAAGCGCCATATGCGAGCGCGTTGGGATGGCTTGTAGCGTGTTGGCCGCTTTTGTTCGTGGCCTACCCTGAGCTCTCAGCGTCCAATTGCCATCGGGGCCGCGGAAGTCGGGGATTCCTGATTCGTCAGCATTTCTTGCTCTCTATTTCAGGCGAAGAGCAGAACAGTGTACCAGCTGAGGTCGAGATTCCGGCGCCAGTGAAAGCAATCATATGTTTGCTTTTCTTGATCTGGGTCGCCAGGGCAGATGCTTTTCGGTCGATTGCCGCGAGAGACTCGCGATGCTCTTTTGCAGCGACTTTGGGTGCACTGTCAGCCATGATGACGTATATCTAGTTATATATACAGATCTGGACGGCAAGTTTCTGCAGTCTGTTGACTGTTTTGCAGAGCGACGAAGCGTAAACAAAACTAACCAACTATCCGTCGGCTCCAGAGGGTTGTTGTCACGCGGCACTGCTTACTGACCAGTAATATAAAGCAATGTCAGCTAGTCTAGGCACCAGTGGACAAGCTGAGGAGTTGGGTCTGTACAGGTTGTCATTGATAGACTGTTTTGACGTGATGCGGGGATCAGCGGCAACGATTTCAGCCGCATAGCAACTGTAGCGCAACGAATTGAATTTTTACTGTAGTGCATGAAAAGTCTTCCAGATACATGAACGAAATCAATTCCAAGCCGCTAAGCAGCAGGAGTAATTTAAGGAATAAGCTATCGTCCAGATTAGTTAAGATCACACCATGGAACTAGCATGTACAAGCATGTACACAGCTATGAAAAAAGCAAAGCAAAAATTAAACGTCGATGGAAATTCTGATTCAACGCCTGTCCCAGAACAAAATAAACCCGGATTGCCGCGCCAAGTCTTTATACTGTTTATACCGTGATGCCTGTTATGTTTGCCTATGTACCGTATACATCGTGGAGCGAGAATGACTACCCCCGACGTCTCGCGCTTGTACGCTCATTCAACTGCGGGAACATCTCATTGCTAGTCGCACTCTTTCCGCCGATGGGATACCACTTGATACCCAACTCAATAGGGAATTCAGGATGCAGCAGACTGAAACGGTCTGAATTCAGGGGGTTTCCGTCAACTTCGCTGGGGAAGGGCTCGGTGATCGTGTCAATCAGACCCTTATCGATCCAGCCATGAGGCTTGGTCTGTAGCCGGTCCATACGGGAAATATCATCGTCAATCTCTTCGTTCATCAGGGAGGTCAGAGGCGGTGCGTTTTGGTTGCTGCGCGAGCTGTGGTTGGCCAGGATGTGGTATGGCAGATTGGGGCGCGTCGCTGGTTTATCGGAGAGCTCGGCGAGAATGTTCAGTCCAACGTTGCCTTGGTTTCGCGTCGACCGAGTAGCGTGGTAGCTCTGGCTAGCAGTGCGTGTCATGTCTGCTGCAACGGGGGTTCCGAGATCATCCATGAGAGCAGCGCTATCGGCATCATCGGCGTCGCTGTTGTTGCCATTCGTTGCAGTGCCAACGCCTTCCTGGTTCTTAGACGTAGAGAAAAAGTGCGCAGTAGCAACATGCGCATGATTGGCGTGCAGGGCCAGCTCTTTGTCGGTGAATAGCGAATTGATGCTGTATACCTTGTCCGTCTGCTGTTTTTCGGCAATTGCCTTGCCGCGCTCTGCTGGAGTCGACAGCCCATCACGAGCGGGAGACCCGACATCATCGTCTGCAGCTTTGCGTTTTCTCTTGTTCCCTTCAATACCATTACCAAGGTCGTCAATTCCAACGCGATGTCTAGTATGGCGAGTCTTGCGATTGCTATGAATACCGCCGGGACTAGATGGGTTGGTGATTGTGAATTGATTCGGGTGAAGGAGAAGGGCATTGGTATCGGAGATATCCATCTGCTCTCTTTCACGCATGAGGCGCGTCTTGTTCGCAGTGACTTTCTGGATCAGTCGCTCCCGCAAAGTCCCCGACAGTTGTTTATATTCTTCTCTGGCAAAATGCTGTCGCCATGAATATTCGTGCTTGTAGCGTTGGAGGGCTTCGTGGTGACGATTCTGCCCGGAGAAAAATTTTAGTATCTTTTTTTTCTTCTTTCTTTTTTCATGACCACTTACCATGACTGCAACGAGCTCTGCATCTCGGTCTTCCTTGATCTCATTAATCTCCTGCACAAAGCGCGAAAACCAAATGCCCGACCGGGTCGCCATTTCTCGTCCGAACTTGCCGCCTCCGACGGTCGTCTCAATCAGCTGGGCGATATCCTCAGCCGAGTCGGACAAGGGACCGGGCTCGTAAGGGTTAGCATTGTTGATTAGCGTCATATCGCACTGAAGGGCATGGAGTTGTTGGCGGAACTGCGTATCGCGATTCTGGCTGAATGCGATCGTCAGGTCGTGCAGTCGCTCCTGTAGCTGAGTGCGTCTTTTGTCGCGTTTCGACTGGGGCGGATTCGTGCCTGGTGGAGGGCTTAAAGACTTGCCTCTGCCATGCAAACCGCTGCGGTCGCCAGCCGGTATGGGCGAGATAGGGCGTGGCGAGTACGCCATTCTCGAGAAGAGCCCAATGTAAAGAGTACAATGGGAGGCTGAATCACTGATCAGGCACGGATGACGATCCTTGACGGTATGCTCTGCAGAAGAATTAAGAGGAGCTAGAGGGCAAAGACCATGGCAATCATGAGACAGGAGGCAGTATTTTCGAAATCACATTTGCACAACGAAGTGACGAGTCAAGAGCATTCATTGTCCCAAAAGTCGTGTTGACTGGGCGGAGATGGACCAATCCGGTGCACGGAGATAGGTTTATCCGGACTTACATCACCGGACCACGTCTGTTACGCACGCGAGGATGAATGATTTACCATTTACATTATTTGTAGTCTGCGTATAAAATGGCTAACCATTATTTAAATAGACCATCTATTTAAAGTGACAAAAGCAAATGGGTATTATACTATATGACGCTCCTATATAGCATTCACAGGAAAGCAATCCCCATCCCAGGGAGACAAGAGAGCTCCCAACGCCGCGTACCGAAAATGCCCGCTCCATAACACGCTTTTTAATTTTTCATACTCCTTATCACGGAATTATCTTGATCAGTCTGTCGGGATACTATCAAGATGAGAGGTTACGAGACCTGCGAATGACGAAAACACCTAGTTCTATATCTTCCTTAGGAGACACATCATATCGGCGTCTTTTGATTCCGTCCATGATTTCTCCAAGTAGCATGGAGGAGCTCAATTGAACTCCCCCGCCTTCAGGGCTGCTCGGAGTGAGTCTGCCTGAGGTTTGCCAATTTCTACTCAGCAAATATTTCATTCTTGGCCGCTCTTGCTGGATGTACCATTCCATCCATAGATTACGGTCGAGAGGAGCAAGCCCTTTGCCTGCATTAACCAGTTGAAATACTGAGGGCATGTTTTCACTCATTAGTCGACACAGAAGCTCGATATTAGCTTTCATCGTTTGAAAATCGTCCATGCTGTTGACTGCCTCTAACCGTCCGAGGTCGCGGCTAATATCAGCAGAAAACCCATTGACGACCACTAGCTGTCGCAATAATGGGTCTAGGATTGGCCCTAGATATTGACTTTTGAAAGTCGTGGCACCCTTCTTAGTTGGGTAAATGAATAAAAGACATCCGCCGAGCGGAGACAGCTCGAGCATACGGTCGGCCAAGGCCGACGGTTGCTTATAGGTGAACAAATCACGGTATTCGTGTTTTGTGGAAGGCGGTATATACCGTTCTAGGACTGAGATATGTGTACTGTAAGGGGGGACGATGGGATGAGGATAGTTGACCTTTTCGCAAACTTGTCCCTTTACATTGTGGTATATCGGTACTGTGCTAGCGCTGGCGAAAACTGGCGGATCGAAATAATCGTTCGACTGGACCATCGGCCCTGGAGTGCTTGGTGGTGATGTTGGGAGATTCCCCACGATGAAATCGTTCGGGACTGCGTGAGTTACGTGGATGTAAGGCGAATGCTCTGGTGAGTGGCGATTCCGTAATGCTTCTATGATCGTTCCAAACACACTGGCCAGGGTCGGCAATTGTACGTTATTCTCGGGAGATCGAGGAAAGGGGAGAGTCTGCGAGACTAAACGCATCGAGTCTGCACGATGATGGGGGTCAAATAGAAGAGCCGAGACTTGGTTCCAGTCAGCAAATTTTCATCAACAAATACTTTGTCTGTTCAAGGCCAATCTTACAGATGGCGTCAAGGGCATTTTCTAGCCAGTTCCTCCCCGGCACTTCATCCTGCACGTCTTGGCCTGACATGTGCTCATCTTCATCTAATGACGGCCTGTTGGACATTGGGTTGAACGAGATGTGTTGGGGTTGGTGTGGGTTCGACGGAGATGCACTGTGCCGATCCCGACTCTGGTCCATGAGCGTCTGATGTTTGGGTTCCCGCTCGGTGACTGGCTCGTCCTGTACTACTTCCCAGGTGGTGTGCTCATCCTCTTCGTCCGCCGGGGGTGTGAGAGGCCCGGATAAAAGGTGATCTGAAGGGGAGTCCAGCGACATGGGCTCTGACCCGAGCCGAGAGATTGGCGGGTTGTTCAAGGACTGGTAGGATATTCCCAGGCTGTTGAAGAACGGGAGTTGTAGTCCTGGCTTGTCTTTAGAGATTAATCGAGAGAGAGGAGAATTCAGACGGTTGTAGGCGGAGACGGAGCCTTGCGATGCCCGTCGACGCGGTCGAGGAGCAGGCGACGAGTGGGCTCGCGAGGGAAAGGCGGACGACGTGGAGGAGGAGAGTGACATGGATCGGAGCGACTGAGGAGCGTCGGACAGGTCAGGGAGGGCAGTTCGCGGGCGAGCGTCAGTATCGCAGGCTGCAGGAGGGCTTCCCATGTCAACAATCGAGACGAGGTCGTGGTTGTGGTTGTGGTTGTGGTTGTGGTCGTAGTCGTGGTCGGCAACGAGGCGCCGAGTCATGTCCGTCGTGAAAGACCATGCGTGTGTTCTTTGGTTGTGAGTGCAGGGCTGCCAGCAGGATAATATGTAGTCGAAGCAGAGAGCAGCAGACTGGGTTCTAGAAGCGAAGGGCAGAGCATAAGAATCATATTAATCACAGCAAGGCTAGTTTGCATGTGGGCCGGCGCTCCACTCTGTACGCCGCAACGGGTAAAGAATCGAGGCGGCGATCTCTGCAGTGTGGAGACGGAGACTGTTTCTCGCTTCGTCTTCACCACAGGGCAGGTTGGGATGGCCGCGGTACCGTGCTGGGAGGGTTGCGATGGTGTTGCAGGCACAGGCCGGCAGTCAAAATATATAGAGGAGAGGAAGAGCCACAGCACGCAGCAAGAGGCGACCGGAAGGAAGGAAGAAAGGAGGGCAGGAGGGAAGAAGGGAAGCAGACAAGGGAAGGGAAGGCGCGGCCTTGACAGCGGACGGTCTAGACCCGCGGCGCGGCCCACGCAGGCTCCCAAATAGTTAGCTAGCCGGGAGCCACTGCAAATTTTCAGCTCTAGACCAGCCAGCCGTGCGCCGGATTCATTTATGCGTTCTTCAATCTTAATCATATACACGTACGAGTCTCTGCGTGGTATGTACATGGCATCGTTGAGACGCCGTTGTATAGAATCTGTTTTTTGTTGCTTTCATTGATTCTGTCCCGCTGCTATCAGGATGATGTTCCTTGTACACTGCCTATGTGCACTACTATATACACTACTAGAAACACTACTATATGGATTCTCGTATAGAGAAGCTCGATCCGACACCATTATGCTTACCCCTCTTTAAGACTTGTGCTTGTTCTTCTCAGGGTACATACATGGACAGTACACCCTGACTCGAGCCTTGATTTCTTGTCTTTCGTTTCTTTTCTGTTGTAGATCGCCGATTCTGGATGCTTTGCGTCCGTCACGTGATCCATCGGCGTGTCATAACCTGCAATTATACAGTTGACATGTACAGGATAATATATCCATGATAGATCTCGGCCCTAGCCGGACTCCGATACACATACATACAGACATAGCACATACATCAGCGGTTCTCACGTCAGTATCAGCCCAATAGTGCCGGCACCACCGATGACCCTGAGCCAACCATTCGTATTATTCCTGGCGTACAGTACTGTGTGATCGACAACCGATATGCTTTCTTTTTCCAGCTGAATCGTGCCAACACCTGACTAGCTGCTAGCCGAAGCCACCCAAGTCCAGAGGCAAAACCCTGTCTGGCCCAAGCCATGGCGCCGGTGAAACTTTGATTGTTCACTGATTATTACAGTCAGATGTCAGCCTGACACGGTGTTTGGTTAATAATGCTTGAATACGTGGATATCGGCACGACGGTAAAAGAAAAGAAATGGAAATCCATGTAGGCACCAGCATCCCCATTCAGAATCAGACTGTGCTTGCTTGACCGCAGTTTCATACATGGTTCCCTGCTGTGCGACAGCACATTATGCCCGTCCCGACCCGTTGAAACCTGGCCTGCGACGTATACATGTCAACGTCCCGTCTTAGGCGCCGAGCCGGCTGGTCTGGTCTGGTCTGGTCTGGTCTGAACATGAACAAAGATGCGTGCGGCGCAGCTGCACTTCCCTTTTATAGCGACCTGCTTAGGTGCACGGATATCATCCGTCATCTTCTTCGTAGCAAGGACCAAGAATGAGTATGAGTATCGCTGCCGCCTGCCTTGGTTGGTCGTGGCTCGTCTCTTTTGCTTTTTCCTCTCCTTCTGTCTTGTTGTGGTGCTGCCTGCGAGGGCATGTCAGTTGAAACGAGGCTTTGTTTCGGCTGAATCATTTAGGTTGATTCGGCACGAGGGTACATATTAAGCCGCTGGAGAAATTAATGGCGTTTTAATTGAAACTTCATCTGCTAGGTTATTCTCAAATCAACTAGCACGTCCATTGACAGTGCCACCATGCTAGCTCCTGTAGCACATGCAATGCTTCCTGCCCAATGAGAAGACTGTTTGGAATAAAAGAATTACTAATGGCATCTTTGGTGTTAGATAATTGTGGCATAATAAAATCCATTATAATGAGAATGAAGCGTATGTATACCAGCCAGTAAGCTCTGGCCGTGGCAATAGTAATCAAGTACTCAGGTAATACCACCTCTAATGATAGACCGGTAATGCACCATACAATATAAAAATAACAGATAGCCACCTGTCATACTCCAGACTCCACGCTCAAATTCAGTCTAGGCGCCAACACCAAACCGTAAAAAGGAGGGTATAATGTTGAATCAAAAATAGGGAGAGAGAAAAAAAGAAGAAGATAAAGATTAGCTCATCACATCCTTGGACGCTCGCGAGAAGTCGATCTTCCGCCGCCGGTCATTCCAGCACATAGACGCCCAGCAGCTGATTAGAAACTTGGAAGCCAGTTCTTGCTCCTCCCACACCATGTGCAGCTGCCGTCGGGCCAGCGCCGATGACTGAACGGGGATGCTCTGTACGTGCACGCGATAAGCACGTTTCTCCGGCCGTGTCGTGACGGCGCACGAGGGCTTGATTGAGGTCTTTTGCAGTTCGGTTGCGCTGCGGAATTCGACGCACTGCATGATTAAATGTTTGATTTGCCCACTCAAACACTTTGCGCGATGCTCGATTTCTGGCCAGAAGCTTTCCCCCCATAAGGTATCGTCGCATACTGCCTTTTCCATCGCTTTGAGCCAAAAGGCGAAATCGGGCAGGCTTCTTTTCGCTTCCGAAAGCTCTGTATTTGGCAGTAAGTCGCATAGCATACAGGCGACCGTCACCAGGCGGATTGTGGGTTCTGATGATAAAACGTGAAAGACGATGCAAGCCGGGCAACCCTGGGCCAAACAAAAGTCTTGTTCCTCGGTGAGAATGCAATGCAACCAGGAAAAGGCGTCGCGGGCTTCTCCACGAAAGGCTCGTTCGGGTTCGATACCCTTCCTTCTGGCCAACACACGGGTTGCAATCTGAGTGGCTTGGTCGTGAACTTCGAATAGGGGGAGGAGAAGGGCGTAAATAATATCACGGTGGAAGCGAAAGGTCGATAGTTCTTGCTCACTGCATTCGTCGATGTGGAAGGGGCAGAAGCTAGACAATGTTAGATCTGGCAGCTGACCAGTGATGATTATGTCCTACCTGAGCATGCTGGACTGTTCCTTGAGCTTCATATGGCTGCGCACATTCTGAAAGGCGTCACTGCGCTTTAGCTCGGCGGCGGCCTCGGGGGGCAGCTGGAACGGCGAGACAGTATCGTCAGACATGGTTGCGCATATGAATAGTTGGGTCAATTAGATAGAAGGAGATATCGTTCATAGAATAGTGAGGAGCGAGTGGTCGTGGAGGAGCATTGGTGAGTGAGACTCAAGACTAAGTGGAAGTGGTCGCGGGGTGCAGGTCGAGGCTCAAGCACGCAAGGTCCCGTCGATGATGACGTCGAACAGAAGTAAGAGGCAGTCACCGCGGCCTAGGCGATCCGTCAATCACAGACTCGGCTGCACAACATTGATCATTCTCGAACTCGGCGAAGAATAAGGTCGGGATATGAGGAGAAGAGGAGCGGTCAACTAAGTACTAAGTAGCAGCCAACGGCCACGGCCTCGTCCGATCTGGCGGAATGATGATCGAAAATAGCGCAAAAGGGGAGAGGGTCAGAACGGGCGAGATCAGCACGATCACCGCAAACGGCCCCAACAATATGTGTACAAGAGGGGAGCGAGTGAAACGCTGCTGACAGGAACACAATTTATCTCTATCTTTATATTCACACACACACACACACACACACACATATATATATACATACATATACAAGTACAGCATTGCATGTATGATTAATATCTGTAGGGCGGCAGAGTCGCCAACTCATTGACCTTTTAGCGCGGTCTAGACTGGGTCTTATCTGCGAATCAGAATGCGCATCGTGCTTGTCGGGTATCATCGACGTCTTCTACGCTATCAGTGACTCGGTGAAGGTGCGAGGAGATGGAAGTTGAAGCGATAGGATGGCAGATCAGAATAGGATAGAATAGAGTTCCCGGCAGAGTTGTACTCGGCACTTCGCGGTTGATGCAACGTGCCATTTATTCTCCTACATACAACTGAGTTACTATTAATCTCAATCTAATCCTGGCACACTGCACTCAGGGGAGACCCACCCTTCATTTCCTGCGTCGTATTCGTCTGTAATTGCAAGATTAAGACTACCTGGGAATTGGGAGATCTAATCAGTCATGATGTCAGTTCTGTCATCGACAGAACAGCCATAGAATAAAGTCTCACAATGCATTGTTCGAGAACAATAATAGCACGAGCATGAGCCTTGGCGAGCAATGTGAAACACATTGTGAGCCTAAGGCAGCCGATCACCTGGTCGCCCGCCTGTGATTGGCTGGCCGCTCCTGCCGAGCATTCTACGTACTTGTGTTCTTCACACCTTCGCTCCTTCCATCTTGACTCTTCAAGTGACACTTTTCCCCTATCTTCTTCTTCTTCGTCCTTTTATCTCATTTTCTTAATTTTCTCCCTTGGGCGCTCTGTCGTCCGTCCTGTCGTTCGGTCATCGATCGTCGTTATCGTCATCGATCTGCACTCGTTTATCGTGATTCATCATTCGTTAATCACATCGGCTCAAACTCGCAATTCTGCAGTAAGCCGTAATCGTCGCCATGTTCTCTCGCGCTCTAGGCTGGGCGAGTCTGCTCGCCCTGGGCCTCCAGGTATCCCAAGTCTCCGCCATCGCTAAGATCTCTGCCGTGGGCTCCAAGTTCTTCACGTCCAACGGCGATCAATTCTACATCAAGGGTGCGTTGCTCTCTTCCTCGTATTAAGTTGGCCTATACTGACTCACCAGGCGTCGCATACCAGCTGACGGATGATGATCCACTTATCGACACCGCCCAGTGCAAACTGGACGCTGCATTGATGAAGGAGCTCGGCGCCAACACCATCCGCGTATACCACGTCGACCCCAACGGTGACCATGACGGCTGCATGTCGGCCTTTGAAGACGCCGGCATCTACCTGTTTGTCGATCTCGAGACCTTCGACACCTCGATCAACCAGGTGTGTACTCTGAATATCCTTCTTATGTCGTCAATATTCTAACTTTGCAGGATTTCCCCTACTGGAACTCTACCCAGCTCGAGGCCTACGAGAAAGTCTTGGACACATTCCACAACTACGACAATCTGGCTGGTGTGCTCATCGGCAACGAAGTTTTGACCCGTCTCAACGGTTCCCAGGCTGCTCCCTACGTCAAGGCTGCCGCTCGCGATGTCAAGGCATACCGCGATTCCAAGGGCTACCGTAAAATCCCCGTCGGCTACGCGGCCGCTGACATTCCCAGCCTGCGTCCTATGTTGCAAGACTACCTGGCCTGTTCGACCAATTCCTCAGAGAACGTCGACTTCTACTCCCTCAACGCCTACGAATGGTGTGGTGACAACAACTATGCCGGCTCTGGCTACTCCATGCTGCAGAAAAACGCCACTGGCTACTCCGTGCCCATCTTCTTCTCTGAAACAGGCTGCAATGTAGCTCCCCCGCGCACATTCCAAGACCAGAGCGCCATCCTTGGCCCTGAAATGGAAGACACCTGGTCCGGCGCCATCATCTACGAATGGATTGAAGAAACCAACAATTACGGCCTCATCAGCTACGGCCCCAGCGTCGCTGCCGCCACTGCCACTGCCACTGACATTGTTGGTGGTTACACGCGCAGGGGAACTCCAACTCCCGTCTCCCCGGATTTCTCGAACCTGAAATCTGTCTGGAAAACACTCACCCCAACCGGTGTCAAGCTGTCCGATTACACAGCCTCGACCTCCACCATCACTCCTATTGCCTGTCCTGCCTCGACCAGTGGCGGCTGGGATCTCAATCCTAGCGCAGCGCTGCCCACTCTTGGTCAAACCGCTACTCTTCACGCTAGCGGTTCGACTGGAGCATCTGGATCTGGGTCTTCCAGCGGTAGCACTTCCACAGCGAGTGCATCCTCGTCCAAGGGTGCTGCGGCAGTTGGTGCTCGTCCCTTCTTCACCGAGGGCGCGACGACGGGCGTGTTTGTTGTGTATACTGCGGTTGTCGGATTTACCGGATTCATGTGCTTATGGTTGTAATCTACCCATTACTCTTTCTCAATTTCTGATTTGATTGATATCCCATGCTAGAAAGTTGTACGGGCTTTCCTTTTTTTTTTGCTTCTCTGTAAGAATATATTGGATGTTGGATCGATTTCGGTTCTCACGAAGACATGTCTACTTATTGAATACGCAGACAATCAAAATACAAGAACAGGATAAGAATAAGATCAGCATAGTTCTACCAAGTTGCTTTACCAAATAACCTGGCATGTGTAAGTGATAATGTAAAGAAAATCTATGCGCTAGTTAGTCCAGAATCACACTCATCCACCCATCCATCGTAATACATTGAGCTTCCCATGAATTATACAATATAAAATTAGTAGAGAGAAGAAATTTTCAATAGCGACAGAGAATTAAGAAAGAAAAGGAAACGAATCAAAGGAATGTTCAACAGGAATCTCAATTAAGATTGGCCAGTCGATCGTCACGCCTCATATCGCGGCAGCCCGAACTCGTCATCATCAAACAACCTTGGCTGCAGAACGAGATTTCGAGGAAGTAATTTGACGTCGTCGTGTCGGGGTTGCTCATGCCCGTACTCGGCACGCTTATCATACTCGTCGTGCGTCTGTCGAAGAGCCAGGTCATACTCGTTATCCGTCATCCCGTCCGACACGGGGCTTTTCGTATCACTGGGGCTGCTGGTCTCGCTGGCATATTCCGGATTCCGTGCGTGTCGCGACTTGAATCCAAAGTCTAGCAATTTCAATGCCGCTTTTGCATTCGCCGTTTTACTGGGTGGTGGGGTGAATGGGGAGGAAGATCGTGAGGTGAATGAAATAGGGGTGAGAGGGCTTACGGCCTCTTGGTCACCATGGGGTAGGGGTTGGGAGTGACGCGGGATTATGGTTAAAGGGCTTGGTTTGCGTTTTGGTGGTGGATTCGGGTTTGCCAGGCAGTGGATTGTGATGATGCCTTCCAACTGCAGGATTGTGCTGGCAAACTCGCGTTGCACGTTTCTCGCCAATATGCGGTTTTCCGGAGCGCGAGTCATCATTTCACGCACAACCTCGAGCATGGGCTCGACGGCGCGAAAGGCCAGACCCTTGCGTTTTTTGGAGTCGCGTGTCAACAGGCTGATCCATGAGGATACTTGGCCGAGATTAGGTGCAAGATGGAAAGAAGCGTCTGCCACCCCGCCTCCTCGCCCGGGCGTGCGGTTTTTGGCTGCCCGATGGCTAGCAAAGGCGGATAGCTTTCGTTCGCAGAGGACTGTGAAGATGTCGATGATGATGGCGCCGAGAGAGAAGATATCGGAGAGTTGGGTATTGGATTGTTGCGATTGCCATGTCCGGACAATCGTGGAGTTATAGGGGACGAATGGAATGGTGGTGGCATTTTGAGGGGAGGAGAGAGGTCGAGTGGTCGCATCAGATGAGTTGGAGGATGTTATAGAGGGGGTATAGAGGATAGGCTTTTTTCGGAAATACGCGCCTCCTCGAATTCCGTTACGACCAGAGCCTCCTGACGACGATGACCCGTTGGATGATTCCCCTGATCCCACTCTAATCACCGTTCCTTTAGACCCGCTCGAAGTCGATTGCATGGTGTTTTCCGTCATCCAGCTTTCCCGCACTTTTCGCTGCTGTTGCTGTTGCTGTTCCTGATTCTGCGAGAGTTTCGAAGCCGAAGCTGCTTTCCGAATGGTTCGGCCACCTGAATGATGGCTGATTTTTGATGTGTTAACCTCCTGGATGGCCGTTGTACGGATCCATCGTTCAGGGGCTGCGTATTGGTACGCTTCAATGTCATTGATCTTAGGCGGGTCAAGTAATGTGTCCATAGCTTCGAAATGGCCGAGAAAGATCCGATATTCATGGTCAACAAGAACATTGGAGGGCCGAATGCCACCGTGGCCCTGACCATGCGCATGGAGCCATGCCAGGGCACTCACAAGACAATGAGGCCAATTCACCAAGATATCGCGACGCTCGGGCTTCGCGAGCCGTTTGAAAGACTGTGGAGTGTCGGACAAGAATGAGGCCAATGTCCGGTCATACTCGCCCTTGAAGAGTACGTTGATACTATCATCGACAAAGTATGAGCCGTATATAGAAAACAGATGTTCGTGTGCCAACAGTCTCAACGACCGCACTTCTTCGAGCACCTCATCCTCTTCATAAAAGTGGGGGGCGGCGTTGATCTGGATCTGCGTGCGTATATACACCCGGCATACCGCGCCTGACAGCACAACTTTCTCGACCCCGTCTCTGGGATTTGAATTCACCAGCCCATTTTTGACGACTTCCACGGGGACGCCTTCATTACCCGTGTACTTTACGTGGTCTCCCTCAGCAATACCGCGCACAATATAGCGCCATTGTGCGAGGAAGAATTTATTCTGAAGCCCTGCTGCGGCACTCGAGCCTTCTGGCGCGAGATGCAGATCACTAACTCGTGCCTCGGCGAATGGGAGGTCAGAATCGTCGACACAATCATCGGCCAGGTTAAAGATCCGCTGGGGGACGCCGATGTCGTTTAGAATAAGAAAGAGTTTGCCGGCTCTGGTCAGAATCCATTCCAGATACGACTCGCTCGTGAGCCCCTCACCCCATGGCAGCAGCTCAAATAGACGGGTCTGATATTCAGGTTGCAGATGGGAAAGCACATATTGACGGCACAGAGTGGCATCTATCCTTTCATCCGTCCACCACAAGGAGGATACTTCCGACATGATGCCGGTGCTGGCATGCTGAGGGGCAGCAACAAGGGCAAGGTTTGTCCCAGAGCGGCGGGACCAGGTGTTATATGCCTCAGGACTCTAAACAGTATTAGGCTGGTACTAACATTAGGACTCTACAGAGACGGGACACTAACCACCAGGTATAGGAGGAGTCAGGACCAGCGTCCTAGCACGGTGTGGCGGTAGTCTCGCGGTTATTTAGCTGGAAATAGTCTTATCAAAGCTAGAGCAAGGGTGCCAGGAACCTATCGATCCCAGGCCAATAGTGTGTATCGTCCTGTCTTCGCCACAAAACAATTTAAATTGAGAGCACCGACAGAAACGTTTCTGCAATGATATCAGGCCAGGCTTCGTTTGGGGACTACGACGTTTTACCAGACAAGGGAAAGCGGGCTGCGCGAGCCATGGGCTTGTCTGAGCGTGGGACCAATCGGTGGGATAAGATAAGACAAGCGTCGAGAAAAGGGAACTAGAAAAAGCAAGTAAAAGCAGCGGATCACCGGGTCCACCCAGCAATTAACTAAATTAACTACTCAAGCAACAGGCCAACGGCTGCGGTTGCCGCCGTGCATGACGTGCGCTTACTGTGGACTCATTATTTCGTGCGGTGTTTGGAGCTGTATATATATATAGTCCATCCCCGAAACGGCGGGCTTTGCATCCGGTTGGCTGACATCCTGGCTGCTTCGTCCCAGAATTTGGGGGGAAGGGGATCCAGGGTGCAACGTCGGACAGAACTACGTCTTGAATGCCATAAGAGAGAAGACCTCCGAGGGATTATTCGATGGCCAGTCATCGTCCTCTGAGCGGGATCATATGCCAGCCGGGGCGCTATCGTCGTCACTATCGAATATCGATCGGGGGTCTTCACAGGCCAGGAGTCCAGGACATCAAAGTTCAGACTTCAAACTCTAGTCAGTGACTAGCACTGCAGGATCAATACACAAGCATAGCAGGGACTACTCCTAGGCTGTACTAGCCGCCCCCCCAAGTCGAGCCATCGGGGAACGGCTGCTCCACGCTGAGTGGAGTGGAAGGTCGAGTCTGTAGTATGCGTAGTACTGCCTGTTGGGGTCTGTAGTTGAGATCTTGACTCGCAGCCGTCTCCTTGCGCCGCAACCGCCGATAATTGAAATTAGACTGGCAGCTGCTGCAGAATGGCACGCGATAGTCAGCAATAGTCTGCCGTGAAAGTCAAACTGTCAGGTATGATCGAGATGCAATCTGCAGATCAGGAGAGCATCCCCATTCTCCCGCGATGCAAGGCCGGCTTGTTTCCACGGCCGCCAAGCAGAACCAAAGAACAAGAGCTAAATAGAACACTGATGCCCTCCGTGCGCACTGGAGAATCCGGAAGAGCGGGAGAGGGTGGAAATACACTATGCACCGTGACACACAACCGGAGTGTGCAGGTGTTGAGAAGGAAAGAGATAAGACATGTCTAGATCCGCTGCCGGAGCACCCCGCAGCCAATCAGCTCCCGCGCGCTATCAGCCACTCACGGGCCGAGATAAGCACTATTGACGACGCGTTTAGTCATAAAGCTTATTAGCGACTACACACGGTTGTGTCCTAGTGCTGTTGCTATGTGATTGTATCTTGATGGTTGATACTATTGTTGAATATGACGTTGAAGACACTGGTATTCTACTACTATAAGATCATCACTGGGAGTCTCGTATACTGCGGAAACAGTCATGCCAAATATCAGTGTAATATCGCAATATCTTAATAACAGTGTAGTATGTTCAAGAGTATGGTTAAAAAGTACGTTGTCGCCGCGCCTCCTGCCCCTGCTCCTTCTCCTCTCTGCGAATCTGCTCGCCTACTATGATGCTGAACAGCCGTTTGTGGAGATCGTCCTCCGTCCATCCCACCTCACCGCTGCCCCCATTCTGCATGTCGGCCTCGGCCAGGTCGGACACAAACCGGTCCACAATGCCAAACTGGATTTCAGCAATTGGGAGACCATGCTCGCCATCCGACGTCCACAGTGAATCGCCGATCATCTCGTCTCGCCGTGCATTCGAGTGGTAGGGGAATTGCTCCGGCTGTCGCTTGGCTAACGCGTAGAGACGCCTCAGCGCAACGTAATGAGCGTCTGTGAAGTATCCGGATGTCGCCAGTGCCCTAAGGCGAGGCTTTTTGACTTGCGGATCACGCTGATCACGGTGATCTTCGGCATCCACAGGCCAAGGTGGATCTGATTCCACCTCTCGGGTACGCTTTAAATTTGGCGTCGCTTCCAAGCTAGGAGAATGCGGCATATTGCCATTGTCGTGGAAGGGCGGGCTGAAAGACTCGTCCAGGGGCTTATCTGCCTCGACAAAGTCCTCTTTTTCAGACTTTGTCCACCACCCAGGAGTGAAATTGTTCGTGAGTCGGCGGAACCATGACGGATTTGAGGCAGTATTCTCACGAGTCGGCGTGATTATTGGGTCTTGGATTCGAGAATCGTGTTCTGGGGTAATCGTTTCTTGATAAGATGCACCCATCTCATGCTCTTCTTCATCTGTGGTTTTATTCGGGGCTTCATCTCGAGCGACTTCTTCAGGTTCAATGTCGTCAAGGTCGCCATCATCAGGACGACCGAGCCTCGAAGATGGTAGTCTGTCACGAACCGTAACACCCTTGGGAACCTCAATTCTCCCATTGGCAGAGGAGTGGGATTTCTGGCTGGCGACTGTGTGAGGGCTGCCATTTCCGTAGTATTTTCTAGACTTGGGTGTATCACGGGGCTTCAACAGAAACGAAATATCAACATCTTCGTCTCGTAGTTGTTCCATTCGGGACCTTCCCAGCGGTGGCAGTTCACCGCTGTCTGGATTCCAATCGTACTGTGTACTGTATCTCGTATTCAAGTCACCTTGTTGTGCCCGCTTAGGGGGTTCTGGTTGAAAAGAAGCCTGATCCTCTGCTCGAGACGCGCGGAAATCCGAACGCCTATCAGAACTCCAGTCATGACTCCTGGCTTCCACCTGCCATATATCCCCGTAGTTTGTATCATCCGCCTCTCCCTCTTCCTGATCTGCTTCGTCAAGAAGTGACTCTTGCTCCTGGTCCTCGCTCTGCAATACATCCTCTTCGTCGCTTTCGAGCACAATAACATCACTTGATGCAGCCATCTCAATTTTTCGACTAATCTCTTCCCTTTCTTGTTGCCACTGGGCTTCTTGTTGTGCCATATTTGGATATTCTTGTCTAGGGGAATCGTACCGACGAGCCGGTTCTTGTATAGAGCTGTTTCGCCTTCCCTGTCCTAATCTCGTGGTTCTTTTTTCTTCCTCATTAATATACCTCTCCGTTCTCATGTGGCTACGAGCGAGTTGTTCTCCAAATTTAAGACCAGCTTGAAGTTGGCGTTGCATATTAGGGTTCAGGTCACTGAATATACGTTCTAATCTTTTCCTTGAGTTCGTCAGCTCTTCGTCGCTTGCTCCAAAGCCTATCTGCGGTCGCATGGTACGATGTAGAGCAAGTCCAATTCGAACAATTCGCGCAATATTCGGATAAGTTCGCGTTTCCTCGTGTTGATCTTGAATTACAGAACGGTCTCCAGCAACGTTGGAGTATCTTTCTTCACTTTGTTGGAATCCAGAAGTAGTCTTTGCGGATGTCGATGCAGCACTCTGTGTGCTCTTGTCAAATGCAACTGGTGATTTTGACTTCTTATCGTAAGAAATTAGATTGTGTCTTTCAATAAAAGGGTTGAGTGACCCTTTGGCGGAGTTTAGAGTGGAGTTAAATCCCTCTTGTTTTGCAGAGGGGAGGGTGTCCAAGGACACCATGCTGAAACCCTCGCTCTCCATAATTGTGTCGAATTCATGGTGCTCGTCGGTCGGGTCTACAATTGTAGTACGGGCCTTGTCGCCTTCCTGATGTAGCTGCTTTCTTGAGCTGCCCTGATTCTCGTCAACAAGAGACGATGATGCGGGAGTTGGGTAGCTTCTTCGAACTCGAGGTGTGTGCCCCGCGTGTAAGGTATTTTCCGGCGATGTCGCTTGCACTCTGCGCGCAGCGGCAAGTGTTTTGAGGGGTGTCGAATCCGAAGTGCCTTCTATTACACGGGTAACCTTGATGCTTTCTGGGTGGGAATTTTCTGAAGCACTTGGTGGAGAGAAGCGATATAAAGACCTAGTTGCCCGTTGTCCCGTACCTAGAGTGCCAGACCCCACAATGTCGAGAAAAGGATCTAATTCAAGCTGAGAGTCCGCCAGCGATACGTGATCTGCTTCCATAGAAGGCACCGGGGAGTTCGTTTCGAAAGCTCCATCTAGAGAGGTTGGGCTGGTGACGGGATGTTCATCGGTTTCAATACTCTGCGCAACCATCGTTGATTGCACGCTCTTGCGTGGTCTGCCTCGCGGTCGTTTTTCAGGAGATGCAGGCTTCCGCTTTGGTGTGCGCCCAGGGCTTCCTTTGTTTGGAGTGGCATCTTGATCTTGTACGTCCGATTTACGAGGCCGTCCTCTTCTTTTTTTTGCAGATGGGGGGTTCCATTCTTCGTCCTTAAGGGGTACCTTGGTAATCATGGTCGAAGGTTTGAGCTTCTTGCGTGGGCTGCCTTGCGCATTTTCGTCCTCGTCTTGTTCCGCCTCCACTGTAACTCGAATTCTCCAGGGACTGAGATTACCCTCCGATTGCATCTTAGTTGGGGATATGGATCGCTGTCTATTGGTGACAGACATGGGCGACTTTGGCGGCAGCACGATGTCATCGAAGTGGATGGTTTGCGCGCTCTTGTTGGGGCTTCGACTGGGAAGCCGCGCTTTTCCTCTGGGAGTCTGCAGACCATACCGCGGAAGCCGCCCCTGGCGCCCCAAAAAGTCGGGTGCCGGTGACGAGATGAGGTACATCGCATCGCCTTCGGGGCCAAGCACATCTGGCGACGAGGTCGGGTTTCGAGATGACGAGGCGGACATGGTGTTGGCGGCATGCGATGGGCCAGGGCAACGATCAGCCGAAAAGAGCGGTTGCTGTGCGGGCAGAGGTCGCCAGTGTCACGAGTGTTGGTTTGGCCGCCGCAGCGCGCAGTCAATCCGTCTTTGCCACAGGCGGTCAATGATTCCTGCTGTACTTGAATCGGTCGCAAAGCATCTTGAAGCGGAATCGGGTGTCGCGGGGCGAGCTGTGCCGTCGACAATAAACAACTCTCCCAATCTAGCAGTAGTGCATCGCAACGCCCAAAGAAGACTAGTGTGGTCAGGTGATTTACTATTCCCCTTTTGTATTACAGAGGACTGACGGGTGGGTCTAACTTTTTCCTAACATTAGACATAATCGTGCCAACAGATATACTATCATCAACCAGCTTAGGCCTATCTAGATTGTAAAGGATCCCACTTTTTATTATGTATGATCAGATAAAATCTCAGGCTCGTGTCGTGTTACATACCAAATGGTCCCCATAGGTGTACAAAAACCCCTCAGGAATAATATCGTACCCTGCATTGCTGCCGCCAAGATCTGCCTCCAGAATCTCTCCGTACGACCACCGTACACTCAGCACGGTCATGGAAAACAGCTGCAGGAACAATGTTACATCAATCGGCAAGGATGACCCGTCTGAGCCAGGCTAGCTTAGTTGCAGCAGGCGTGGACTCCTCATGCATGAGCCATCGGCGCCGAGAAATTTCTACGAGGAACCAATGAATCGGTCATGTTTGGGATATATCCGCTGCTGCACCTTACAATCGAAATTACGTGGATGTCACCAAGAACTACATTTACTTCGCTTGGAATATTTGCACGTTTGAACACCTATGAAATAAGTATTACTTTAAATCTTGATAAAGATCGGTGACATTTACCCCTATCTTAATCTGGCTTACTTTGACTTGGTCTGCCGCTTTTTCTGAGCAATCAGTCTACCCTTTCCCCTCATTTCAACAGTTAAATATTAATTTATTAATTGAATATTAGTCGTCAAGCGGAGCTTGCTTGGTTGAGGGGCAATGAGAACGTTAACTCTTCAATGGCTTAATTTTATTGAATACCACAAAGTGGGAACTTTTTGACATCAACTATATTTTACAAGTCAATATTCTTCATTTATTCCATGCTGGAGACAAGAACATAGGGTATACACAAGTTGATGAGACCTTAAGTTTTAGCTCTCCTTTTGTCTTGTCTACGAGTGCTACACAGAAGCTATTGGCCTTATAGCAATACAGTCCCTCATACCGACGTGCTTAGGTTTAGGGCCGTCACATCAAGCCTCATCTAGAGTCATCGCCGTTATACTTAGACACCAACGCAGACATAGTACCCAACCCAGAGAGACTGACAGGTGTCCCCAACCGCCGGGTTCCAGCTATAGCTATACAGATTATCAGCCACCCATCCTGATCAAGTTAAGGAGGGGAAGGAGGCTAACTTACAACTGAGAGACTGAAATGCCATACTGCTGGCAAATCTTCTCACAATAATCACCAGACTGCACCTTATAGTACTTATTGCAGTTGCTAGTAATACCAGTCTGCTCGGGTTGAGGGCCAGACGGGGCAGTAGAAGTAGGTTGGGTAGGAGTGCCGGGAACAGCAACACAGTAATAATAGCCCGCGAACAAGCCAGAGCAACTCGACCCGACTGCAGGGTTCCACGACTCAAAGTCGGAGACGGAAAAGGTACCAAAACTAGTGGCGATAGAGTAGCAGCTATCACCAGACTGAGCTTTGTAGAATTTCGTACAGTCAGAGACAATGCCACTCTGTGTGGGAGAAGGTCCAGAGGGAGCCGTGGTAGTAGTCGGTCTGGAGGTTGGTGTTCCAGGGATGGCGACGCAATAGTAGTAGCCGGCCCATAGACCTGAACAGCTAGAGCCAACGGCTGGATTCCACGATTCAAAGTCGGAGACTGAAAAGGTTCCAAAGGCACTGGCGATGGAAGAGCAAGAGTCCCCTGATACGGCCTGGTAGTACTTTGTGCAGTTGGCAGCAATACCGCTCTGTGTAGGCGATGGAGCGCCGTTACCTGTGGCAGTGGCAGTGGTAGTGGTAGCGGTAGTGGCAGCGGGGACAGTGGTCTTTGTGGGAAGGGGACCTGACCACTGAACGCAATATGACTGGCCCACGGTGACACCGTTACTGCAGTTGGCGCCGACTTGAGAGTTGTACTCTTCAAACTGAGTCGTTGTGATACCCCAATCATCAGAGATAGACTGGCAGGTGTCGCCGTTGTTCGCGGTGACGGAATAAGAGCAGTCTCGAGGCCCAATTGCAGCAGAAGCGGCGCCGGCGAGGGCGAGGCTAGAGGTGAGAGATACCAGGAAGCGAGCCATTTGCGATGATTTATGGCCAAGATCTTTACTTGCGGTGAAGAGAAGAGACAAGAGAAAGGATCACCATGAGATAAAGAAGAGAGCGAGAAAGGAAATTGATTGGCTCTGAGACATATATCCTTGCTCTCTGGAGATTCCCCGGGCTGGTGTGAACCGGCATGCGAGGAATCGGGTGTTCCATGGTACTGTGATATCAATGGGTCGTATTGTCTAGTTAGCTTAAGAGTGAACAATGGCCTGATGTTTGTACCTTGTACAGGGTATGTAGATTAACGGTGCTCTAGACCCATGAGAAATTTTCAGTATGATGAAGTTACACTGCACAAAAATGGGAATAGGAATGCGATGGGCACAGTGGTTAGTTCCGTCCGTGGTTACCCGACACCTATCCTGCCGATTGGACCCTGCATCTGTCCACACTCGGCACTAGAGAGGTAGGGAGCTTTAGAGACCAAATATACCCCAGTTCTCGAGAAATGCCTCTTAAGAACCATCTGGCCAATCATATCAGAAGTCCAGCGATCTAACATGCATAATGAACTCGAGTTAGACAGGGCAAGACTGTGACGGCCAATAGGTAGGCTACGATGCTGATAATGGCAAGGAAGTAAAGGCTTACTGAGCATCAGCCCCCGTTAGCCTTCCCAGCGATCACTAACTCGTGTCTGTCATAGCCGAGAGCTGGGTATGGACGTTCGGGCTACATATAATAATCATAATAATCATAATAATGATGAAATGAGTTTAGCCCAGATCCCTTGAACCTAAATGAAATTGCCTGAGATACCTTCTCTCTCAGTACGTATTACAACCGGGTGGGAGCCTGTAAGCCTCACTGCTGGTGTACCTTGCAGGGCTTTTGAGAATAGGGGATTTCTGCAACTGTGATCGGCCTCTGGGACGTATCCATCTCGGGTTGTTTGAACACGTCAGCCGAGCTGAGAATGATACCGAGTGGAAAGGCAACGAAAGTGTGAAAATGAAAGAATAGCTCAACGACAGGGAGCCCGATTTAAAGCACGTTGATCTTACACTCTTCAGTAGTAGATATATTTATGCATATAAAGACGGGAAGACATAAACTAGGTACACATAAAATTGAGGACTAGAATTACGGGCCATGGATAATTTGACCTGATACTGTCCTTGACATGACTATACAATCAGTGAACTACTAGCATGCCATTTCCATATTGTCTAACACTTGCTTCAACTGGGCCACATTATCCACATGCCCACCCTCCGAGTTCTTGAGCCACCTCTTTTTGAAATCCTTCACAGTCAACCCCTGATTTGCCGCCACAGTCGCCGGAGCATCAGCTACGTTCACGGTAAGGGCAGGAGCCGCACCATCATAGAGGGGAATCGATGTAGTCACCACGTGTATGTCACTATTATCTGGATTCCCCGTGAATGTCGTCATCATAGCATTGCGGCGCATAGTGCGAACTGCCTGAATGTTCGTCTTGAGCAAGTTGGCGTTTCCCGGGGAGCGAATGGCAAGATCGATGGCAATCCACCCAAGCTTGAATAGGAAGTCGCTGTACTTTGCTCCATTGAAGCCAGGCAATGCAGGTCCTAACTTGATAGGTCCGGCGAAATCTCGCCCCTCAGAGTCTTTGATCGCGAGACCTTGGGCTGTCTGGTCCATGTTGGGCAGTGTTGGGTAAGAGGTCGCCGGGGCGGCTCGGGTAGGAAGTTTCTCTGGTTCTTTGGCCAGATAGCGGAGGAGTTGGTCCAGTGTACAGGGACTGCCCCGTGTGCCCTTGCAACCGGTCGCAATCTGCTTCGGTGTGCCGCCGTTGAGCTGGGCATCGATGGAGTATAGGTAGTAGAGGAGAACACGTTCATAGCCGCCAGGCTCTGAGTATGCGCCTGTCTGCGTGATTCCGAAAAAGAAGAGGAGAAGAGTAACGAGACGCATTGTGAGATGAGACAACACGTAAAAGTTGGTACTGGCTTTGAGAGGTGACACTATAAGGGAAAAGAAGATAATTTTAGAACAACGGTCAAGAAGTGACCGTCACGAGTGTGAGAAGGAGACTGTCCAGCATCAATGTCTCACAGTCACACGGAGATAGACCCTACTAGAAGCATAACCTAAGTCGGGCATTCTGTCATGTATTTCAAGCATGGCTGCATCAACCAGCTTAGGCCTCTCTAGATTGTAAAAAGGATCCCACTTCCTATTATGATCATTTAGGCCTAGTAATAAATTATTATGGGTTTGGATAAGCACTAGTCCTTAGTGCTTCATTAAAATTACTTCAGTGCCACTGTACCACATGGTCTCCATGAATGTACAAAAACCCCTCAGGAATTATATCGTGCTGTGTATTGCTGGCGCCCAAGGTCTGCCAGCACAGCCACCAAAAACAGCTAAAATCACAATGCTACATCAATCGGCAACTTACCGTCCGAGCCAGGCTAGCTTAGCCGCAGTGGGCGTCGACCCCTCATCTATCTGCCATCATTCAACGAGGAATCAGTGAATCGGCCATGGTTGATGTTTGGAATATATTAGCTGCTGTACCTTACAATAATCGAAATTACATGGATGCTCGATCCGCCTTACTTTGACTTGGTCTGCCGCCCGTTCTGAGCAACCAGTCTACCTTTCCCCCCCATTCCAACAGTCAGACATTTATTCATTGTTTGAACATTTCCCACGACATGGCAGACAACAACATCGTAGACCGCTTGAGGTCGGTGGCCTTCGACCTTGGTGAGGCCAGGAACGCTCTTCGTGGCAAAGCCGTCCCTACGGCTCTTGGGCGCAGACTCACGCGACTTTGCATCATCTGTGGCATTCGATATCACGAGCAATTTGCCGAGAATCCAGACCTAGAACAGCTAAGCCACTATGTGCCAGAAGTCTTACGTGCCTTGAACGCTCGCGCGATCATGAGCAACAAGATCCCCTCCATGCCTGAAGCGCGAGATAGACCCTACTGCATCTGGTACCCTCAGGTGGCATCGCAAGACACTTACAGGAAGCTGTGGCAGCAGTATCCTGACATGTCGTACCAAGTTGCTCGCGCGTGTGCCGTAGCCAACTATGTGGAACTGTATCTCGAGATGGATTTGTTACCTGACACCTCTGTTGCTGAGGAAGCCCGTGCAAGTGGGTCCATGGAAATATATGAAGCCATCATGCGGAATCCTGTTCAATATCGCATCATGAATGATTACACAAGAGAAATTACTGTGCAGAATCCGAATCCTGCATGTTTGAACGATGATACCGCCATCGTGTCTTATCTCGATGTTAAACAACGCGTCAGACACACTGGAGGCATAGAGGAAGAACCTATTTTGGAAAACACTGAACAGCCCCAACAAGCCGCCGATGACGATGATGACATGGGGTTTTTATTCCCCTTTCCCGGGTTTGATGAGCAAATTTTCAACATTACAGAGGACATGAACGTGGGGGAGGTGGATTGGAAAGACGAGCTGTATGCAGAAGGACCGCCGATAGATTACCTACCTGAACTTCTCTCTCAACCTCTTCCCGTTCATTTGCCACAGGGCAACAAGGACCTTCTGATCCTGATGGCGGCCTACTATGGTAACATCGAAAGATATGCTAGACTGCGTCGTCCTCGCATGATTGACAAGGAGCTAGGGTGCCTCGTGCGTGGGATCTATCACAACTCTATGTTTGCCCTCTGGTGTGCGAGCCAAACTATGGAAGACTATGCAGCCAGCCATGTGAAGACAGCAATACATGCTCGGATGATTATGAACAATGACTTGAGTCGTATCATTAATCTGGACACGAGGCAACCTTCTAGAGACTTTTTCTGCGCCATGCCATATTTAATCTGGTTCCCTACAGTAGCTAATCGCGGGACGTACAAGCTTTTAGCGACTACAGTCCCTGAGATGAGACCGTCAGTCTTACACGCAGCGGTCTTTGCACAGGATAAAGCCCTCTTCGACTGGATGCTAGACGTGCTTCACGTGGCCCCTACTCCATTTGCTTTTCGAGAAGCCGCGATTCAGCTCACGGGAGAAGTGCACTCTTCGTACTTTAGACGTCGTCTAGAAGCTCGCAGTCAAGAACTAGGGATAGATCTTCTTGCTCCTATGCAAAGTTGGAAATTTTACTCGGCACGATCGGGGCAGCAAATACCGCCTAGTAACTGGTTGGCAAAGAAGGTGATGCCTCTGCAAGTTACCAGCGAGCAGTCGGATTGGGGAATCTACAATGGATTCTATGTTGATGCTTCCTCAGTGGAGTTGTTTGCATCAGCGCCTGAATCTTGGCGTCCGGACAAATGGCAAGTTGAAATAGACTATCAAGACTGGCCGAAGAGTGGAAGCACTCACGAGTAGCTTAGAAGCCATTGAGCTCCTAATTGAACTGCTTTACTAGTGTCCCGCTAAAATAACCCTAGGCAAATAATACATGACAATACTACGTGCCAAATACCACGCACTTGCTACTACATGTCCTAAAACTGTGGTCTAATCAGCACCTAAATCCACCTTCTTAATTAATATTGAGTGCTTACTTTGCTGGTTTATAGGCCCTGTTCTCAACTGGCTATTTGTTGTGTCTTGTTCTTAAAAATTAAATATTAAAATATTAGATTGGCTTCAACATAGCGCTTAATTACTGGGGGCGGTCACTGTGAGGCTGAGCCCCTTGGCGTCAAGCCTTCGGCTAAGGATGCCGATATGCCGCTAGGTGAGTGACATGTGAGCCTCGGGCCGACCCTTATCTAGACCAGCCAATCGGAACATATCAGGGCGGGGTACATGCAGCATTACTGCTTACAGTGGGCCGTTGATTTTTGCGCCGCATAAATTTAGTCTGACCCTGCTATGTATACAGGGATACGAGTCAGGGCCAGAAATCCGATGTAGCATTTGTTCCTTACAGGAGACTCCCATGCATGGTAAACTATGTGTACTACAAGGTTGCTATTGTTTCACTTCCCCTTGGATTTTTATTTTCTGAAGCGGAGTAGGCAGGGCACTCCCTTCTTGAATATGTACCTCTTCACTCTTCCCACTGTGAATCATTCGTCATATCAAGACTCGTCGCGCTCATCACGCTTTCCTCAATCATCTGGCTTCATATGTCCAAGGCCCTTGCAAGGTTACCCTGCACTTTTACAGACGCGACTCGGCCTCTGGCCTCCAACGTGTACAATATGAGCTGCTCTATCATATCAGCAACGATATGGCTTCTCTTTTATTTTCAAGCTGTATCTGGCACCTTCTTGTCCCAGATCCAGCCATGCCCTGACTATTGCGGAGATAAAGAACCGAAAGATTGGACTGTCTACTCGTCATTGACGCCTCTGAGCCAGTGTAGCCAGCCAATGCTTTTTGACTTTAACATTCACAGTCCTGTTGACATAGACACCGTCTTTAAGCTGCGTGCTTGCAATGCTGGCCATGCCATGCCTTCATCTGTGGCTCACGTTGGCGAGGGCCACACCAACAAGGCCGCCCGCTCCGTTGCAGCTCATGTAGCACGCGGGAATGCATCCGACGGCAGCTCTGGAACGGCTATCGAGGTTTCGTTTCAATTGCTGGCTGGAGGGCCTCCAGCATCCACAGTTACTGATGATTACAAAACCATCCTCTCCGCTGCGCAAAAGCGTCTCCAGAGCCAGGCAAAGAACCAGACTGATGCAACTATTCTCTTTGGCTATTCCAACGGGGTTGCTGTTGGCATGTTTGTCGGGGCTGGCATAGATCCTGCCGCAACTCCTCAAGTTTTTAAATATTTACTTGATCAGCAACCGGGAAGCGAAATGGTGGTCCAGCTTTGTGATGACAACCGCACAGGGAACTACGTCTATGGCCTGTCTGTCAACACGGATGGCAACATTAGTTCGATTCAAAACAATGTCCTCACCTGGTGGAATGCCAAGTGTGTGGAGAGGAGCTCTTCTGATATCACCAGTCAATCCTTCAAAGTCAACATGGTAGACCGGAACTCAGGCGAGATGACTTCTTCATCTGTCAAGACTCGCAGAGACGGAACTTGTCGAACTGTCACTGTGGTCAGTCTCGATTCTTGCGGAAGCCTGGCCTCAGAGTGCGGCATATCCGCCAATGATTTCGCAACATACAATTCGCAGCACACAAATCTCTGTTCGACCCTCGCCGTCGGAGAAAAGGTATGCTGCACACCAGGCGGGCTACCCAACTGGCAGCCCTCAGCCAATTCGGATGGAACATGTGTGGTGTACAACGTTCAGCCCGGCGACAACTGTGATGCCATTAAGGCCAACTATGGATGGCAAACTACCGACCTCAACTCTTTTAATAACGGGACTACCTGGGGATGGACAGGCTGTGACCCACTCCAGGCGGGACTCGCCATGTGCGTTAGCAAGGGAACTCCCCCTTTACCTGCGAGTGTCAGCAATGCCATCTGCGGCCCCATCGTGCCGGGGACAACACAACCTGATAACGGTACAGCCATTGCTGATCTGAACCCGTGTCCACTCAACTCTTGCTGCGACATTTGGGGTCAGTGCGGCATCACAGAGGCCTACTGTAACCCTAACAAGGGCCCTACCGGGAACCCGGGAACGGCTCCTCCAGGAGGATATGGTTGTGTATCAAACTGCGGTACAAATGTAACCAACAATGGATCACCGCCGTCCAACTTCATCTCGGTTGGATACTATGAGGAATTCAACTGGGGCCGCGAATGTCTAAACATGCGAGTCTCGGATCTGCAAGGCAGTTCCTACACTCACATTCACTGGGCGTTTGCTGGGCTGAACGGTGACTTTTCCGTCAACATTACTGACGACGGTAACCAGTTTCCAGTATTTCTTAACCTTACGGGGGTTAAACGCATCGTTTCCATTGGAGGCTGGGGATACTCGACTGATCCGTCGACTTATGCCGTGCTCCGCAGTGCCATGACGGATGCAAACCGGGATACGTCTGTGAACAATATTAAAAACTTTGTGACTCAAAATAAACTTGATGGCATTGACATTGACTGGGAGTACCCTGGTGAGGTAAGCAGCTAACCCGTGGAAAACTTTCCCTTATCAGATACAGGTCAGTGTTAACATCATTTCTTTTTAAGCCGGATATTCCAGGTATCCCCCCAGGTCAATCATCCGATGGGCCAAACTACCTCAAGTTCCTGCGAGCATTAAAGATTGCGCTCGGTGAGACAACCTCAGTCTCAATTGCTGCACCAGCTTCCTACTGGTATCTGAAGGAGTTCCCTATCCGGCAGATGAGTGGAGTGGTTGACTATATTGTTTATATGACGTACGATCTTCACGGACAGTGGGACTACGGCAACAAATTTGCACAGGAAGGTTGTCCCGATGGTAACTGTCTCCGAAGTCACATCAACCTCACCGAAACAGAGTATACCCTTGCCATGATTACCAAGGCGGGAGTCAACGCCAACAAGGTCGTTATCGGTATCTCTGCGTATGGCCGTTCCTTCGGAATGACGGACCCGAGCTGCACTAGTCCTGATTGCACTTTTCAAGGTGATGTCGAAGGTGGCACGGGGAGCGGGTCAACGGCAGATTTTGGACGTTGCACTGCTACTCGTGGCTATATCTCGAATGCTGAGATCTTCGAGCTGATTGAAAATGGTGTCGCTAAGGGATGGTATGACGACGGTTCCAACTCGGATATGGCCGTTTGGGATTCGACCTGGGTTGCGTATGAGAGCCTTGCCACCCGCAGCTCCCGGACCAGCTTTTACAAGGGTCTCAACTTTAGGGGCACCATTGACTGGGCTGTTGACCTGCTCGCCTTTACCGGTGACGATGGAGACGAAACAGACCCCAACAGCAGTGACGGTGGCGGTACTGGCGGACCCCCCTTGCCGGATCTTTCTTGCCCTGGCAACTATACGACACTCGACGATATTGAAGCTGCAGCTGACTCGATGCCATCACTGTGTGCTGCCATATACATGGTTCAGGCTCTGCAAACTATTTACAACAATGCCATGATTCAGTACAATTCCATGATGACGAACGGGTACGACTCAAAGTTCCAAATCTATGCAGGCGTTGTTGTCGATCACGCCGGAGACTCTATGACGCAAATGATCTACCAGAACGGAACCAATTACTTTGCTTGCATCGTGGCAGAGATGAACTTTTGTTGTTCTGTCTGCAATTCTGCAAATCGCGGTTGTGACTATTGTCGTAATGACACCACGGGCTGTACAAAAGTTTGCAACCCCCGTTTCGGTTGTTCTGAAGAACCCGGGCTCGGCGAAGCAGGCTTGTTCGTCCGTGAAGTTGAACCCATACCTGGATTCTCCCAGGAACCCGAGCCGTGCCCGCCTGACTATTCAAAGCACGGCTATGGTGAAACTGACATAAGCGGGACCCCTTCCACCTCTATCTGGTGGAGTTTCCAAAACGACAACACCACGGCTCAGTTTTATGCCGACCTTTACTCCCAGACGGCTATTCCAAAGAACAAGACGTCAATCCAGACCCACGTTCGCACTACCAATGATTGTCCGCCATCGGCGTCTCAAGGTGACGGTAATGACTGCTGGAACCTTGGTGTAGATTATACCATGCCATACATCAACAACTATACAGAGGCCGATGTTATCAACCCTAAGGACGTTGTCACGAAGGCTACATCCAGCGCAACCAACCTAGAAGGTCAGATTAGCGATGTCCTCGAGTGGATGCAGGGTATACTATATGATGGTGAATTCATGGACGTTGTCGATACCATCTCTATCCCCATCATGATGATCAACTCATCCATTACAGAAATGGCAACCATTGAAAGCGTCGCAGATGAGATTACCAGAGAAAAGCGTATGGAAATAATCTTGGCCTTCTTTGGTGCTATCCTGTTCCTGGTCCCTATTGCCGGGGAGCTCCTTGGCTCTGTTGCAGAACTTGCAGAGATTGGAGCCATCGTCACTGCTGCTGGAGATGTTGGCAATGTCGCCTTTGACATTTATTCCGTCGCCAGCGATCCTAAAAACGCGCCTCTCGCCATCATGTCGGCCATTTTTGACCCGTTGGCTTTGCTGGATGCTGCTAAGGTGGCTAAGGCGGCTAACATCAGGAGAGGCATGTCTGCTGGGGATATTTTGAAGCTGGGTGACCAGGTTAAACCTGTATTAGACAAGATTGGCTCCATTAAGTCAAAGTCTAGCTGCAGTTTCAAAAGGTAAGGAGGTATTAATATAAAGATGAAGGCTCTATACAACAGCATCACGACTGCAGAATGATACCCAGACAGCTACATCACCAGATTATAGCACGGTTAAGGTCTGAGTGGCCCAAGACCGATGAATAAATTTGATATATTATATTCAAAATATTTAAAGTATATTTCTAGTAAATAGAATAAACAGTTTTTTATAATAATTAGAATAAAAAAATTAATATATAGCATAGTACATAATAATATACATATGTATATATCAAAATACCGCACAAGGCATTTCTTTCTATTACGAGTTGGAAGTAGGTAAGGAAGCAGCTTGAAGTATACATGTACATATATGTTCACATTTGTGTGCGAACAAGCCAAGCATGTCATACACGTGGCGAACGTTCCAAGAACATGATTTGCTATAATAGCTTCAGCTCTGCTCAAGCAATAACGGCTTGGCTGGGGTAATACACATACTGACTGTCTTTTGCCTATTTACTTACTGCGATATCGCAGAACTCGGATAAACTGATTCACAACAGCCAGAGCAAGTCAAGTAGTCGGGTGCAATGACGCACGCGAGACAGCATTGACCGCGAGCGACGGTTAATAGCATCGCAATACAGCTGCCGCTAATGCTGCCAACAGCGTTCTGAGATGTCGTCACGGGGCTGTTCCCAGTGCGGAGGGACGTACATGTACAGGTCACGGGAGAATAACAGGCCAAGTTCCAGCATGCCTTGAATCAATGTTTCCCCGGCCGAATGTCGATCAACTGCGGGGCACGGCGCTAGCACCAGCCTACCGTGCAACCAGCCTATCAGTGACGTGCACCCCGCCGGACTTACTGTTACTGGCCTAGGACGCCCCATTCGGTGCCTTTCCACATCAGGACTAGCGGTCAGCTTGCGATCTTTCCTGCTTGCCATGTGTGTTCCTCGACCAACCACGCTGATCACCGCATCCAACAACTCCAGCTCCACGTTACATTCAATTAGCTGGTCTCTAGAGAAGCTTGACCCCTCTTCGCTGCCTCCTCTCATTGGGGGCTGCTGCATCGCCCACCAATCGCGGTCGGACTTCCAAGCTGTACCCCAGACGCTGACTTCATCTCCGAAATCAAACAACAACACCAGCCTCCATTCCTCTCTAGTACAATCGCGTACCGCCAATTGTCCAATCCTAGCCATTGTTTCTTTGTTTTCTCCACAAGGCAGCTAGCGTAGCTTTCCCCGCTTGCTAGAAGGACAGAGACAGAAAAAAAAATGCGCGCGTACAGGTCGGCGGATTGTTGCATTTAAGTCCCGGAATGCCCCTTGCTGCACACCGAGGAGTGCTCCCCCGGCTCCATCCAAGCTTGTCCTCGCTGCTTCATAAACCCCGTCTGTGGCGTCTTGTTGCAGCTGTGTATGCCCTGGTGTTCCTGGTTGTTTCTATATCCCTGATCTCCAGAATGCATTTCAAGAGCTATCTCTCTGCCACGCTGTTGGCGCTCCCCGCACTGGGCAGTGCCACCGCCAACGACCACCCGGATCCCTTCAAGGTCTACAACATCACGGCCGAGAACATCACTGCCTCGTTCATCGGCTATGGTGCGCGCCTTATTGCTTTATACGTCCCAGACAGCAATGGCACTGTGCAGGATGTCGCCGTTGGTTACGATGACCCCAAGACCTATCTGCACGACACAGAGACCAACCACACCTACTTTGGTGCCACCGTCGGTCGCTATGCCAATCGCATCAAGAATGGCACCTTCACCATTGATGGGAAGACATACCATGTTCCCACCAACGAAAATGGCGGTGCCGACACGCTCCACGGCGGCTTCGTCGGCTACGACGCCCGCAACTGGTCGGTGACCGCGTCAGCAAAGGACAGCATCACCTTCTCTCTGCTTGATAGCGGCTTTGAGAAGTTCCCCGGTGATGTCCTCAACCATGTCACCTTCACCGTGGATACCGAAGTCACCCCATTGAACCCCAAGGGTCTTCCTCAATTGACTTCCAGAATCGTGTCTCTCTCCCTAACCGAGAAGACTCCAATCATGCTGGCTAACCACGTCTATTGGAACTTGGACGCGTTCCAGAGCCCGACAATTCTCAACGATACTTTGCACATGCCATTGGCTTCGCGCTACGTCGGTGGTGACAGCATCCTCATTCCCAACGGCACCATCATTGAAGTCAGCGACACCCCGCACGGCGCCATCGACTACACCACCGGCAAGCAGGTCGGCCAGGACTTCGCCTACGCCGAAGGTATCTGTGGCTTCAACTGTACCGGCGTTGATACCTGCTTCGTCAACGACCCAGAGCCTTTCTACCCGGCCGGTGGTCTTGTCCCCATCATCCACCTCTCCTCTCCCTTCACTGGCATCACTCTCGATGTCGCCACCAACCAGCCAGCCCAACAGATCTACACTTGCAACGGCCAGAATGGCACTATCCCCATCAAGGCCTCGCAAAAGGCCCGCAATGAAGCCGCTGGCAAGGGTGGTGTTGACTACGTCAACAAATGGGGCTGCATCGTCATTGAGACTGAGGGATGGATCGATGCCATTAACCAGCCTGAGTGGGCCCAGCATGAAATCTACGCCCCTGGTGATGTCCCGACGGTCAACTTGGCTACCTACCAATTCGGTACCATCTAAAGACCGAGAACGCTATATATCTGTGGAGCATACCTCTACATAATGTGCAATTCTAAAATCTACGCGAATACAGTCGCTAGGTTAATTGTATATAATGCTTTATAATACCAACATATCTCCAAGTGGGGTGAATAATATTTCATTTTTGAATAAATGGCCCATTCCAGTAATAAAGAAAAAGGGGTATCGTTGTATATTCAGGATTTAAAACTACACTCACTCGTCTCGAAACTCAATCTCCATTATTCTTAACATAAATCATCCCCACCCAGCTAACGTCCAGCTTGATCGATCGCTAACCATAGACGACCTAATCCCTGATCGTCGGTCCGCCACGTGGTGACTATCAGGGTCTCGTGTCGCACCAGCCATGCCATGCTGAAGGAATTTCTCCCGCTCGATCTCCACGAATCCTCTGATTTTCAGACTGGTCACGAGACTGGCCCCAGCCCAGGGTCCTAAAGAATCGACCTGCCGGAATTGGCCTTGGATAAAAGGTTTGCTATCACGAGGCTGCTTACGGCGAAGTTTCTTTTCGACAAAGTCAAGCTCTTCTGACTGTTGCTGTGGTTGTTGTCCGGGTTGCTCTGCGGACTTCTCTGGCTCGTCGTCTTCTTTTGTGCCATTCTGGGATTGGTCTTCGTCCTGGTGTGGCTGTCTAATGGCAAGCTCCCACTGCTTGCTTTTTTGCTTTCTCACGGCACGTCCTCTCATCGAGTCCCATCCATGTTCAATGACCAGCGAGGACACATCTTTCATAACACGCTGCCGAACACCGGGAATTTTTGATCCCCCACCGACAAATACAATGCGCGACATGCATGCTCCACGTACATCAGGCGGCAGCGCGAGCAGTATGTGGTAAACTAATACATGGACTGGCTTTTCATGATCATCCAGTTCATGGTCATCGGCACCATTGGCAAAGAGAGCGTCTTCCACTGGTTTCGCAAACCGCGATAGCGGCACCTGTACATAGCCCGAGTCTGGCTTCGATGGTGAAGGGATAGAAACAACCTTGTCAGGAGTTTCGTCTGTTTCGCGAAATTTGCACCAAGCAAATCTGTTGACTACTTCCTCGCAGTACTCGAATTTGACAGAGATATCATTTGCCTTGTCCGTTGCTTCCTCGGTAGAAGACTCTATATTTGATAACATTTTGCCCATCTCCTGTAACAATGACTTCATAGCCCTTGTGGTTCGCTTTGTGCTAGTCTCTCTATATTCATAGATAGCAGTGACTGTGGTTTCTGCCCATCCAATATCTACAACCAACGCCGTGCGCAGCCCCGCAGCCGCTGCTGTCATGGCGGCAGAAGGCAGAAGTGTTATGGATGGAAACCGCCATCGATTGAAGAGCGATGTGAGAATTCGGGAAAGGAGTGGGTGAGGTATAACTGAGGGCAGCACTAAAACAAGTCGCGCGTTCCCCGCGTCTGTAAGCAAATAATTATTGTATATCTCGCGAAACGCTCGCTCAATCTTGTCGTCCACTAATCCCAGATCAGTCTCTCTTAAGTCCATCCGCCATAGTTCGTGACGTTTGGCCCATTCTTCGGCATCAATCCATTCCTTCTGCTCGCCAGTATTTGCGTCTTGTTTGGTTTTCATCCATCCGCGATAATCTCCAGATTTACGCGATTCCTCCGGCCCAAAGCCTAGTGCGCAAACTGGTGTACTCTCACCTTCAAATCCAGCACGAAGCCACCGAGACCCGAATTCGAATATAATGGCATCTTCTTCGTTTCGAAAGGATGAGAGTGGTGACGACGAAGATCCAAACGACGAGACAATCGATCGGTTGCGATGGGGAGGTGTTCGAGGCTCAAACGATTGATCGTCTTTCCGAATGCGAGCTCGGGCAGCTTCTAGGGCTGATATGGAAGATTTGCTGGAGTGTCGCAGGTGCGAAGCATCGGTTGTCGCCATATTCTCGTCAACGATTTAGCCGAAGAGCGAGCGGCAAGTAGTCAGTTTTTTTCTGTCGGCAATAAGACGAATTAAGAAATAGCCATGCTCGGCGATATTCAAGGGCGGCGCTATCAGGTCTACCGACATATAGAACCTAGGATATGTAGTTGAACACTCGAGGATTGGAAGTGTATGTGCAAGGCCGGGGTACTAACTATCTGACGCCGCTGATTGGCAGGAGCTCCGTTGCTCCGCAGCTGCCCGCGATCAAAACAAGCCAGTTGAACTTCATGTCGGTTGTCCTTGCTATACTGGCTTTCAACCTATTTTGCGGTCTCCTTTCTTGTATTCGCTTTTTTTTTGGGCTGCATAGAGATGTGCTTGGGCTAGAGATGGGCATTCCAGGGTCAGTTTTATCTCAAGTAAACCCTCTGTTGTTGTATCCCTCGCTGTCTCCCAAATATATATCCGTTGACATCACCTTGAAAATATCCATTCAAAACCTCATTCATTTCATGTTGTTCATCACTAGAATCTCACTAATCCGAAAGTCATGTTGTGCTCTCCAGACTTAACAAAGCAATCGGGAATTCCGACCGAATCGCATTATCCAGACTTGCAGTCAAGCACCTGGAAGCCACTCGACGGCCCATCAAAATTGCAGTGGACATATCCATATGGCTTTTCCAACTCCAGGCCGGACGCGGTGGGCAAAACCCCGAGCTACGAACTTTATTCTTCAGACTCGTTCGACTTCTTGCCTTGCCAGTACACCCACTTTTTGTTTATGATGGGATGCAAAAGCCCCCCTTCAAGAGGGGCAAAGCAACTACAGGGCGAAGTTATGGCTCTACGCCAATTATTAGCCAGTCCAAGATTTTGATAGACCTTTTTAAATTCCCGCGGCATGACGCTCCTGGCGAAGCTGAGGCCGAATGTGCTAGACTACAGCAGGCTGGTGTGGTTGATGCTGTGATGAGCAATGATATCGACACTTTAATGTTCGGGTCTACTCTCACGGTCATGAACTTTTCAAAAGAAAACTCCACGGGAACGAGTGCGGCGACCCATGTCGATTGCTATACTACCAAGGACGTACTTGAGATCGGGGCAAATGTCAAGCTGAGCCGTGCTGGCATGGTTCTTTTTGCGTTGCTCAGCGGTGGCGATTATCTACCGTCAGGAGTTACAAAGTGTGGGCCGAGTCTTGCCGGAGAGATTGCAAAGGCCGGCTTTGGAGAGGATCTTTTTGAAATCGTCTACTCGGAAGAATCAAAACTCAACGAAAAATTAGGGGAATGGAGGGAACGGCTACAATATGAGCTAGATGAGAATGAAAGCGGTTACTTTCAGTCTAAGCACAAAGCCGTACGAATCCCCGAGTCTTTCCCCGACCATAAAATACTATCCTTCTACGCGAGGCCAATTGTCTCCAATGAGTTTGAAATCGAAAACCTACGCCAGCGGCTCATCGGAGCCTGGGACCATGATATCAATGTACTTGAGCTTAGGAGATTCGTTGCTGATTTTTTCGACTGGAAATATCGATCAGGTGCGAGGAAGCTAGTTCGAAATCTAGCTGAACCACTGGTTATAAGTAGGCTCCGGCTTGCCCGCTCTCCTATAGCGCCAGAGGGCTACGGCAATTATGTTCCCAACCAGGATCTCCCGGTAATGCAGCGTGTTTATCGTACCAGAATGCCCTTTGTAGCCGGGGGGCTACTTCAATTACAGATGGAAATGGTCCCGCTTGATGTCGTAGGGCTTGATCTAGATGCAGAAGAGCCCAATCCGCCGCCCGAAAACTCGCAGCTCACCCAACCCGAATCGCAAACCACAGATGTAGCTGACGAGGAAGACGACGGAGGAGGAGCAGATGTTGAACCTACAGTTAATACTGCTGTTGGTGTTCAACTACCGAAGAAGATATATGACCCCAGCGAGCCTGAGAAGATTTGGGTCTTTGAAGCCGTTGCGAAAATAGGTCTTCCAGATGTGGTGGAGCGATGGAAGAAGCAAGATGAAGAGAAGAAGGCACCAAAGAAACCTGCTCCAAGAAAGACAGCGGCAACTAGAAAGAAGAAAGTGATTGATCCTAGTATGAAACCTGGTGGAATTCTGCGCTATACAACTGTCACAAAGCCCGGCAGAGACATGGATGCAGAGAAGGAAGCACGATTATTTCAGGCGTCGACCCTTTCGTCATCTCAAAAGCAATCATCAAGCCAAGGCTCGTTTAGATCCTCCCCTCAGACCCCTTCCAAAAGCACGACTTTTCTAAGTCAATCGTCATTTCGAACGCCTAAAATGATGAAAATGCCGTCGTCAGGTGTAAGCTCTCTTGCCTATCAGTTGCAAGCTACCTCTATCTCAGCAGATGGTACCCGGTTCATCCAACGAAGGAGTCCGCGTCTTGCGACAGGATATCCGATTTTGGGCTCTGCGGAGTCTCCAATAAGACTTGATTCGGACGACGATGTCGATACGTATGAAATGTCTCCACTCTCAAAATTCACAATGAGTTATACTCCTGCTGGAAGTCCGGCACTTCGTTCAGCAAATATCCCGAAATACCTTGAATCACCAGTATCCGCAAAACTAAGCAGAAGAGCCCATAATATTCATTCACCATCTATTCATACTGAGGACTTCGAATACTCTCTTACTTTATCCAGTCCAACACCGTCTCAGAAACACAATGGACGTAATCGTCAAACAAAAGGCCCAAACATATCCATTCCCCAAGTCGAAGTGGATAGAGCCGAGAGCCCAGAAAACAATGTTTCGGACTCTCCTCGTCTATCACACCCAAAACCACCGATGTATTCTTCAATAACGAACAAGACATCCCACGAATCCAAAACCGTGTCCCGCAGACAGCGGGAAAAACAGCAGCATAAAACACTGGAGTCGCCTGAAGACCCTTCTGCGACTTTAGTCTCGGTACCGAGCAGCGATAGTGACAAAAATAAAAAGGCGGAAAAGAGCCTTGAATCTCAAACAACCAAGATTGAGACGATTCGTATTCAAGAGGGTTTCTGGAGTGTAGAAGTCCAAGAAATGGGGCCAAAGGACGTTCTTGAGACCAACAATCCAACGAAAAAGGAAACCAAGGACAACGTCCAAAAGCCGATAAAAAAGCGGATTGGACGGGTCAGTCTTTTGGATATGAGCTAGCATACTTTGATTTTCCTTTTGTGCTCATGGTATTGTTTAGAGGCAGAGTTAATGTAACATGAACATACCTACATATATGATAATAGACATGATTTATATGAATTCCTCAGATGATTTCATTGTAATGTGCGTAGGTTTCAGCTAGTAGTGATGGAATTGTAACTGATAAATCTACGTTGACGTAAATTAATATATGTAACCGACCACCACAGCCTTCTGCTTACGAATATCAGTTAATATGTACTTTCTACATATGTACAAATAGATCACGCAAATTTCAATACAATTCAGTCCTATTTTCATTAACAAGAGATAAGGCTCATTTCCCTGATCAACGTCGTCATGTCATGATATGTATTTAATCGTCTAGTCCTAAATAGCCTTGTTCTTCTAAGTACTGGTATAAAGAGTAGGAACATGATATCGTCAGTGATTATGTACGTATGAGATTCCAGAGGTGAGAAAAAGATTAACCCAAGACAAAGCACATAGCAGAATCCTAAACAGAATGCCTGAAGCCTATATCTATTCTAATATATTCAGCCAAAGACCTTGAGAAACCCCCACAATCCAACACCACTCAAAATGGGGATAGTGAGATTATCGTCCCAGCCAAAGAAGTCAATCATTTCACTGCCAGCGGCAATGATGCCTGAAACTACACTCATGACACCTAGCGCCAATGAGCCCGTGATGATGCTGCCTGAGTTTGCATCGGACGGGTTCCACCCGACCAAGTTGCGCACTGCGTCGGGAATGAGGTTCAAACGACCCGTGAACATGAATGCGTCCTCTGGATCATCGGGGAAAGCGCCAATAGTTGGGACAAACCAGCCCCAGAATAAAGCGGCGGTGACAACGCCAGTCAGCCAGGCAGCCAGCGTGCCAGCAAGGCTTTTTCCGCGACGCAAGGAAATGGTGTGTCGACCGTATAGTCGGCCGAATGTGGATGCGGCAGTGTCGCACCAACTTAACAAAAGAACGCCCATGACACCGACATCCTTGGGGAAAAAGCGTAGCACAATGAATGCGCCTAGAAGGTACCAGATCACGCCGTTATAGCCGCTGACTTCGGATTCTCGCATAAGTGCCCCCAAAGAGCGGACGTAAAGTCGGTTGATGCGATCTGATTTGTGTCGCAGTATATCAGTTGCAGCAATAGGAATAAGTGCAGATAACAGCCATGGGGTTATCGCAGATGTTTGTATCCCACGTCTGTAGAAATCTAGCGTGAAGAAGCCAATAGACACGTGGAGCATTTTGCGAGGGATTTCATGCTTGTGGATAAACGTTCGATAGTGTTGGTGTAACGGAATTAGGCCCAGTGGCGACGGAGATCTGGAAAGGTTACGCCAGCGATCTTGAAAATTGGATGGCGGAGATAAATGACCGTTCGGAGATAGATATCCATTTGTTAAAGGCTGCGATTTGGCTACCGGTGACGACGAGGTTGAGGATGCTTTCGCATTCGACATACGTCTCCGGGTGCTGTTGTCAGATCGAGATGTCTTCCGTGACGCTGAACGCGCATGGTGCTCATCTTTATCCTCAGCGTTTTCTTCCTCTGGGATTGGTCGGGTGCTGTTGTGACGTTGTCGCCGCGCAGCTGAACGTGTCGTCGGAGCACTATAACCATCATCGTTCTCTATGGCATCTGACGGTGTTGGTGACGGCGAGATGACCCGAGGAGTGGCCGGTATAACACGCGGCGAAGACATCTCGACCGCGCTTGCTTCGATAAGCAGCGGGAGGGACGGATGTGGGATGACGCCGTTCGTAGTGTATTGAAGGAGCGGAGAATATGTACTCGAGCAGCTCGTCGATGTCGATAGTAAGATAGCAATGAGCGTTGGGCGAGGAGTAGGGATCGAAATATTGGCGGCGAAGTTATTGGTCTCGTGGACAGAATTAATCAGAATTAGCGGATAAGGGTTGCGCGTGAATATTTTCAGGGCTAAGCTGTCGCATGTCGATCAACAAACGCCACACAAGCAAGGTGTATCAGTAAAGCGCGCGGGTAAACATAGTCTAGGTAGACTCTATATTCGTGAAATCATGAAAGATGCAACCACAGATCAGACAGAATCAAGGTTTGCAACTCCAGGTGCCTGACGGCCGACTTTTGCAAGGTCCCACTCAATCACATGCTTCCGCCGGCTTCCAGGTCACGTGACGTCAACTATCGATATTTTTGCATATATCTATGGGGATGCCTTATATTGTTAATAAAGGCATGTTTCACGTAAATAAACTATCTGCTTGTAATGGATAGGATTCTGACTCAACCCTGGCTGTTCAAACCAGACACTGCCACTTTTTATCTTATCGTAGATCGAAGACCATCTGGCCAATCATCGTAGGCTGATGCTGCGGCAGAAAGTTACCGCCCAAAAAATAAATTTGATAACCATAGAGGCAAGAACAGTTCTCTGCATATTCTCATCACAGAGCCCATGCCCCGAGCACTCTGTGAGATTTGGGAAACGGTATTCGGGGTATATCGAAGTTCCTTTTGACCTCAAATAATGGCCCCGAAGTTGTCGGCGTCATCCTCCAGGGCATGGGATGGCCTCAATCCCCCACTGTCAAATTGGGTCCTTGAAGCTGTTTCGAATTTAGGCTTCACCCGCATGACGCCGGTCCAGGCCTCCACGATCCCTCTTTTCATGAGCCACAAGGACGTTGTTGTTGAAGCTGTAACTGGAAGCGGGAAGACATTGTCGTTTTTGATACCCATCGTGGAGAAATTGCTCCGACTAGACGAACCCGTAAAGAAACATCATGTTGGAGCAATTGTTGTGTCACCAACTAGGTAAGCACCTTTTCGGTTGCAATTGTAACTTGCATCAAGATTCTTACTATTATTTAGAGAACTTGCGTCCCAAATATACAATGTTTTACTATCGCTGCTGGCCTTTCATGGCCGTTCTGCCTCTGCGATTACCTCACTGAGCGAAAGCGAAGACAACCATCGAGGGTATCCGTCAAGCGCTTTGAAGGTCATTCCACAGCTTCTACTAGGAGGCTCAACAACACCAGCGGAAGACTTAAGCTCGTTTTTGAAGAAGTCGCCGAATGTTTTAATTGCGACTCCCGGTAGACTATTGGAGCTTCTTTCATCTCCTCATGTGCACTGTTCTCAAGCATCATTTGAGATGTTAGTCTTTGACGAGGCTGACAGGCTTTTGGATCTTGGATTCAAAGAAGATATTCAGAAAATTCTTGGGCGATTGCCGAAACAGAGGAGGACGGGCTTATTCAGTGCAAGTGTTAGTGAAGCCCTGGACCAAATCATTCGAGTCGGGTTGCGGAACCCGGTCAAGGTTGCCGTCAAAGTGCGAAGCGCATCGGGTGTTGAAGAGAAGCGAACACCTGCGAGGTAAGATCCAGTCATAATCCATCGTTTAGCATTCAGACTTACAGTTTATAGCTTACAAATGACGTATCTCGTCACCCCTCCCACACATAAACTTCCCGCAGTGAACAATATTCTGAAAAGCTTAGAGCCGAGACCACAAAAAACTATATTATACTTCGCGACATGCGCAAGTGTTGACTATTTTCAGCACATAATCCCCCTCCTTCTTGGGGATGAATTCACCGTTATACCACTGCATGGCAAGCACCCGTCTAATGTCCGACAGAAAAACTTCACCCGATTCGTTAACTCTATAACTCCTTCGGTCTTATTAACGACGGATGTGGCAGCGCGTGGGCTGGATATTCCATCGGTCGACCTTGTCATTCAAGTTGATCCGCCATCCGATCCGAAAGTATTTATACATCGTTGCGGTCGAGCTGGTCGAGCAGGTCGCCGTGGTTTAAGTGTCATTCTTCTTCACCCGGGCCGTGAGGAAGACTACGTTCCCTTCTTGGATGTACGAAAGACACCAGTGACTTTATATGAACAACCGGATTTTGCAGTATCAGATAAAGATGCCTTAAAATCCACGGAGGTAGCTCGCAAAAAGGTCCTGTCAGACCGAGCCTATCATGATAAATCGCAAAGAGCCTTTGTTAGCTGGGTGCGCAGTTATAGTAAGCACCAGGCAAGCAGCATATTTCGAGTTGTCGATTTGGATTGGGAGGCATTGGGGCATGCTTGGGGCCTGCTGAAATTGCCAAAGATGCCGGAGCTAAGAAACTTCAAGGGCGACAAGTCTTTAGGGGTGGCAATAGATTGGGGTAATTACGCTTATCAAGATAAACAGAGGGAGAAAAATCGTCAAGAAACTCTCCAAGACGGAGCAGAATTGGCAATACAGTCAATTAAGAAGCGACCTGCTAGTGAGAGTATACCTTGGAGCGAGAATTTGGAAAAGAGGAAAGAAAGGGAACAACGGCGAGATAGGAAGAAGGCTCGTCGTGAACGAGACCGATGGGAAAAGATGACCGAAGACGAGAAACGTACTGCCCGTGAAACAGAGGCAATGGTCGAAAAGATTCGCAAGGAAGCAGAATTAGAAAGAGCTAGGGCCAAAGCTAGTCAAAACACGGGGGTAATGAAAGTGAAGACGAGTTCCGAGGCTTTGACTAAGCCGAAGATTCGTGATAATCAAAGGGACTAGTGATTTCTTATATTAACCAACCTTTTCAATTTCAAATGCTCCGGTCTATACCCGACCCTCATACGTGAACTCCGGTGACAAATTGACTTTAATTCGATTCAACGCTTGTCTTTTCCATGATACCCAGCATAGTCGATAACACTAGCATATTTATGTGTACATATATCAACAACTCAGTCTCATTCTTTATTGATGATGATCTAGATATTGATGGCTGTGGTGGACCTAACAATGCTCTTCTGATATTGTATTCAACCACCGATTGTTTCCGACTAAGACCACCTTACCAATGTTGTAGTTCGCTCAAAATAGGAATTTTATATAAAAAAATATGAAAGAGGATAAGCATTACACGACTTCTAAAAACTCGCCTTGAAATTAGACGTTGAACAATACCATCGAAATGTATAGAGGCCTGTATTTAGGAACAAAGCAAACCAACCACAGCTTGGGGTGCTCGAAGAAAAGATATTGATGAGACTACATCGCAGTATTCAATGGCTTTTGTTGCAAGTCGATTGAAATGTGCTGGTTTGAGATTTGCAGAGTATATTGAGAAAAAATCAATTGATAGCGATATGTACGACAAAGGGTTTCTCCCGCCCTCTAGCCCCATTGAAGGACTGGGGAATAGAGCGTCAATAATCAATTGACGAGTACATTGCTTATACCCAGCCCCTTTTAGAGCTCTTCTGTTGGATACCTCCACCAACGTGTGTCGATGTCGACAATTTAGTTATATCAGGGCGATTCCAATATGTTGCGGTCAGATAGTATCTGCGTAGAGCATCAAACAAACCTTGCAGGATGAAGATCGAACTTCCATCAAGCATCACCGTATCGATCTTTGCATACCTTTCTCCTCCACAGCATCGAGAGCGTTACTGATTGGGACCAGCACACAGAAGGGAACGTGGCGGCTGGTAAAAGGCGGTCGGTAGCTCTGCACCTATCACGACGGTCGCCGGCATTCTGCCGCACGTCAGATTGGAATTCTTGATGGCGCCCGAACTCCAACTTCTGGATGTCTTCACACCTCATTACTACTTTGGTTACCGACAGATCAAACGGGCTGCGCGGACGCCCCAGGCAACCGGGCACCGTCACAGCAGAGAAACGCGTACCTCTCCCATTGTGTTTATAGCAGGTAAGTGTTTGTGTTTCTTACCTTTTTTCCCTCTCCCCAACTTACTCGACATCCGCTACTCTTTCTCATCTCATCCATCCCCAATTATCTCTCCTTTCTCAAGCGCTAGTTGAGATATCATCTCTTCTTCCATTCGACTGTTTTTGAAAGGCTCCTTTCATTATCTGTCAAACCCAACTTTTTGTGTTTCCTCTCTTCTTGACTCGGCCATCTTGAGGGTCACGAGGCACTTGTCGATACACAACATTCCATGCACGCCTACCCATCCTCTCTTTCCCTCCTTCACTCTCTCCACTTTAGTCATTCACATCCTCAATTCAATATTCTTTCCTCAGATTGACATTGCCTGACATCTGAAGATTGCTACAATGCCACGTACTCGCTCCCAAGCGAGCGTGTCTCCGCTCGTCTCTCTCGACGCTCCACGTCGGCGAAGAAAAGCTACAGCCTCGTCACTAGATGCTGACGACCAGGAAGAACCGAAAACAAAAATGAACCGCGTACGCAAAACAAAAAAAGCAACAGTTTCACGAGGCGAATTGCTTGAGGAGGAAGCTTTACAGAAAAACAGTGAGAACCCATATCCAATTACCCCAGTGCACCAGGAACCCAAGGACTCCAAGGAAGTACCCAAGGACAAGGAATCTACCATATCAACAAACACTATGAATAAGGTCGTCGACGACTCTCCGTCTCTTTCTGATTGTGGTGTAACGCCTTGCTCTCCACCGGCTATGAAGAGGGGTTCATTCAAGCGCGCTTTGATAAACGTCAAGGCAGTTCTGAAGAAGCCTACGGAATCCATTCGCCTAAGGTTTAAAAACCTCAAAAAAGCGCGTACCTTAAAAGAGGATTCTCGAAACAAAACAATAACCATTGCAGATGCGACCGGGTCTCAATACTCTTTTACTGAAGATGAAATTCTAGAGTCAGCCATGAATATTCTCCTCAGTCGCATGGATAGCGACTATTTCGACAACGCGTCTTCTGCGCCGGCCTTGCGCTGTCCTTGCTGCCAGGGCTCTTTGGAGTGTCCCGAAGGGCATGATCTTGCCTCCTGGGTCCCAAACGACTTGAAGGAATCAATGAATGCTTTGCTAACCAATTTTTTTGCTGAAGGAATCTGCAATTCTTCTGAAGAGGAAGAAGAAGCCCGCGAAGCCGACGAAAGGCGACAATTCGAACATCAACGACAGGTTGAAGAAAAGCGCATGGCTGAAGAAAATCTTCAATCTGAAATACGCAAAGATAAAGAGAAAGGGCAGGCAAAACCCAAGGCCAAAGATGCCGAATCCTTATCGAAACAAAAGGGCAAAAAGCGCTCACGAGAGACCAATGATCATGAAAACCACGACGATGATCAACCTATTTCTCAGCGTCCACGTCTTACACCCGCAAATACACCATACAAACGTCGCGCTACAACCACACCTCGACGCAAATTGACTTACGCTGAGATACGGCAACGTACCAGAGACCGCGAAGAAGGAAACGGTCCACCCTCCATGTTTCGTTTAGATCAAGCGATCGCGCACCACGAAGCACAGGAGAAAGCTGAAGTAGCTGCTCGTCAGGCTGCTGAGGAAGCTGCTGAAGCAGAACGAATCCAAAAATTTTCACGTGCCGAAATGGAGCGCCATACAGTTGCCGGCCCAATTCCTGAAAATGCTCGTAACCCTCTCCAAATTCCTATCTTTAGAGATGAAACCCAGGACTCTGAAACACCCGACATGCCTGATACACCTGGCTCTAGTTCTTGGGGCTTCCAGGTCCGCAATATTTTATCTTCTGTGAGCGGTTCCGTAAGACGGTTTGTTCCGCGTTTTAGAAATGTCACAGACCAGGCAGTCCCTTTTGGTAAGGAATCGAGAAATCCTTCTTTCGCCTCCAAAACCCTGCTAACTATGATTACTTAAGTTGCTGGGGGGGTGGAACATCCACCACCCACGATCGTCCTGTGACTGACTCAGCACAGACAGACGACTCGGATCAAACTTTGAGCGGCAATATTCGTAGCACTGCTGGGATTGGAAGGACTGGTGACAAGAGCACTGCCGATTTGACATTTAGTTTGTTTCCACCTACAATTGAACCCCCTAAGACTTCACCCCGAAGCACAGATACTGCTACCCAAACGACTACCCAAACTACTACCCAAACTACTACCCAAACTACTACCCAAGATGCTGAAATAGCCGCTGGCGCCCCTACCATGCCGAAGGATGCACTGAACCAAGTCACTCAAAAAGCCGGTAATGAAAAGCATCAAGAAGCTCACAAAGAAACAGAAAACGGTGGTAAGAAACGGAAGCGACCCCTTTCTCCCGATGTGATCCCAAATCCTGTTGGTTCAAGCTATGGCCTGGACTTGGATTACTTCACATATTCAGACGAAGAGTGGGAAGAAAACGAAAGATGGTGCGCTTCCCAATCAGCAACAGCAGAGAAGCCACCGGAGAAAAAGGTCCGCATTCAATCCCCTCCGAAATCACCGCCTACCTCCAAGGAACCCACCACTGTGGAATCGAGCAGCAGGACTGAGCCCGCTGCGCCCTATATCCCGCCTGGATGGGCACGTCCCACAACCACGGTTTACAATGGGACTATGTTCAAGGGTATGAGACATGACTTTGCACCCCAATATTTTACACCCACCCCAAAGCGGAAGGAGGCATGGGACATGGCCAAATGGCAACCCCTTATCAATTCTGCTAAGAACCCACCCCCAAGAACCCCTAAGATCCCCCAACCCTCTACTGGCTCCCTCTTAGCCCTTCGAGCAGAGAAAGAGCAACGTAGAAAATACACCATTACTGGATCATTAGTCCCTGGATTACGCAGTGCATCTGTTAACAACAATTTAGAAAGGACCAAACAACCCCAATTTTCACGAACACCACGCTCGTTCAGTTCCACGCCGTTCACGTCCACTCCCAGTACCATACCGGAGGAACCCACGGTTAACACCTCGACTGATACCCCATCGGCGACCTCGCAGTCATCCAATGCCGACTACGCCGCCCAGCTGTTTAGCAATGGCTCACAGGCAGTTAGCAATACCCCCCAACTATCGAACAACGCCTCTCAGCCCCTCAGAAATGGCGCTCAGTTATTCAGCAACACCTCCCAGACGCTTAGCAGTGCCTCAGAGCAGCCCGCCGCTCCTGTTGTCAAAAATAATGTTGAAACCGTCAAACCCATTGTTGAGACTAATGGCAGATCTCTTAGTGAGCCTGCCGAAACAGCACCTAAGCCACGTGATGCTAGTGAGTTGCACAAGCCAAAGAAACCAAGTGCCTTGCGCAATCCCACCCGATTCTCTTCGAGCCCTATCTCACAGAGGCAAACGAGCCCGACCCCAATTTTGGATAAAGCAAATGAAAACGATCTGCGGAGCATCTTCGGAGAAGATGAATTCGGACAGCAGGCTCTTGATATCTACAAAAACTGCCCATCTGGCGATCTCAGCAAGTTAGAGTGGCCCAAATTCGCTCTACTTCCTAATGATAGAATTCAGCAGCTGGTCAATTCCACTCGCTACAGTGGTACGGATGAAGTCATCCGCGATACCTTCCAGCAGTCCTTTGCGGATTTTCAGGACCAACTCAGCCGGGGAATGATTGATACGGAAGAGATTTTAGAAGATCTTTAACTGTGTAAAGTGTTCTGCCGAACCAACTTTGTTGTATGAAAATGGTTGGTGATGGATTATTCATATTCAAATTGACGAAATATCGATGAGCAGCATGTGTGATTAGATTCACGAGGAGTTAGGGCTTTCTATTTTTTGTGTATTTTTGTCAGTGTACAGCGTTTGGCATCGTTTTTGAATATCAGCCTCTCATGTCGGAGTCGTATTTTTTTCGGGTTTTTGGGGGGCTGGGTACCCACAGTCTATCTGTGTTGAGTATAAATCGGGTGGTTTCTTTCACTATGCTTAAACCATTCATCAATTTCAACTTAGTCATAACAACAAGCTGCGTCTTCTCAAATTAGTATATCATGAAATAATAGGGTGTGCTGAACCTCGATCCAGGTTGACTTCGACCATGAGTTTGTCGAGGGTAGGCAACAGTGCACAGGATGGACTAAAATAAAAGAGGACACTGCTCAGTTGAAAGACCTTAGGAAATAAATGATGGATTTTCATCATTGATATGGTGGCTATTTGTACATTGTTATTAAGATCAGGCTAAGGAAATGTGACAAATGAAGTATACACGGAGACTAAGAAATCCGTAATAATAAGAATGTGACCCAAGTCTTCAAGCCCCTTAATAGTTGATACACAGACCTTGTATCAGACTCTGTTATGCATATGTTACATGCTGATTTCATTCTTCCAAGCAGCGTCTGAAAGACCGAGTGACGCCATAAGATTCTGCCAACGTGGCCCTCCACGTTCCTTCTTTCTCAGATAGCGGAGCAATTTTTGCCTTTTGTGTACTAGTAATCGTAGGTTTCTTTTGTTATGCCTGTCTTTGTTGGTGGTTTCAAGATGCCGAGTCAAGTTCAAAATTTTGGTAGTCAATATAGCCACTTGCACTTCAGGGGATCCGGTGTCAGGACCAGCCCGAGGAGTCTTGGTTGGATGATCTTCTGAGAGTGAAGTCGCAGGTTTGGGAGGGAGAACTTGGTCTGTGTTGTGTCGGCCGAATGTTTCAATGCAACTTTGAATATTCACCCTGGTACGATCTTGCGTGTTTCCATTGGCAAGATTCATGATACGTCGAATCGCTTCTTGAGCATTGTTATCATCTTGCTGGTGTGCTTTGAGTTCTTTCTCAAGCTTAGCTGGGTCCACGAGGTTTTGGTCTTCGGCAGGTAGCGGCTCCGTGAGGGTTTTGGAGTATTCGAAGGCATTTTCAAGTTCTGCAGGTTTGACGAAGTAATTCAATGCGCCCGTCGACGATTGTTTACTCGTGTCACTTTGAAAGGATTGACCTGTCTGGACCGCTTGTATATCCTGGATGAACGGTGTTGGGTCACTTTTCACAGCGTCGCCGAGAGCGGATTGTCTCTGTTCTTCAAGCTCGCGTTGGCGGGAGATATTGGCAGCTTTGCGCTGGCGAGACTGGGCCATCAAAAATGGATCGTGTCTACGCCTCTGTCTGGCCTCGGTTGAGCCAGCCCGAAGGGTGGTTTTGCATGGCTGGCGAGGTGCAATTGTCAAGGGAGAATGAGTATGAGCAGATCCTAAACAAGGATTAGTTTACCCCAAGGAATTGCCGACATTGGGATGGCATACCTGAAAGAGATTTGAGTAAAGACGACGCTGCAAAGCGTGGCGGCATGATCAGGTAGTTTGGCAACCCTTTCTTAGGGCTTATTGGGAAATATCACGTCTGGAGAGTTGTTGCTCAACAAGCTGTCTCCATTCCGGTCGGCGAAATCTCAACATGCGCCGGAGCCAACCCCCGCTAGCCCACTTACGGAGTAGCTCCAGAACGTGACTTTTACAATCTTGGCGCGCTACTGCCCTAACCCACAACGCAAGCGAAATTTCTCTATCAAATGGGCGATCATTAAAGAGCGCGGCTTCCTCACCACCTCCCAATCCCTCGACAAGTGCCAGACGATTGAAACCTCTATACTCGAGCTTTTCATACACCTCGGTCGTTCACCATGGCTCCTTCTAACCTCCCCCCAATTTTCAATCCCACTTCGCAGGATATTGAGATGCTGCTTGCAGCTCAATGCCACTTGGGATCCAAGAACTTGCAAGTGCACATGGAGCCTTACCTCTGGAAGACTCGCGCAGACGGAATCAATGTGATCAACATTGGCAAGACCTGGTAGGAGCTCTTGCTACTTAGCGAATGCACAAACGCCGCCTAACCTCAACATTAGGGAGAAAATTGTCCTTGCTGCCCGTATCATCGCTGCCATTGACAACCCCGCCGACGTTGCTGTCATCTCTGCCCGTCCCTACGGCCAGCGCGCTGTTCTCAAGTTCGCTTCCCACACCGGTGCCACTGCTATTGCCGGTCGTTTCACCCCCGGTAACTTCACCAACTACATCACTCGCTCTTTCAGGGAGCCTCGCTTGATCATCGTCACCGACCCCCGCACGGATGCCCAGGCTATCAAGGAAGCCAGCTACGTCAACATCCCCGTCATTGCTCTCTGCGATACCGACTCACCTACCGAGTTCGTTGACGTTGCCATCCCCACCAACAACAAGGGTCGTCATGCTATCGGTTTGGTCTGGTGGTTGCTCGCCCGTGAGGTTCTCCGCCTCCGTGGCACTCTTGCCACCCGCGAGACCGAGTGGGACGTCGTTGTTGATCTCTACTTCTACCGCGACCCTGAGGCCGAGGAGGTTAAGGAGATCACTGAGGAGACCAAGGTTGCTAGCGCCGACGAGGTTGGTGCTGCTGCTATCGAAACCGGTTTCACTGGTGACAGCTGGGATGCTGCTGGTGCCGGTGCCGGTATCCCTGGCACCGCCTTCGCTGCTGCCACCGCTACTGCAGGTGCCACCTGGGAGGCTGAGGGTGGTGACTGGGCTGCTGAGACCCAGGCCAACCCTGAGACCAAGTGGTAATTTTATGCGGTGGGAAAAAAGTGAATTTGGGATGAGGGCCAAGGTATTTTGATCAAGTTGAACAAAACGTCTTGAGTACTCGGGAGGTGGTCGTGCAACATTGATTGTCGCAAATCCTTGAATCGAAACAATCACAACTTTTTCTTTTGTCTACAACCCTTTATTATCTACTCTGTTCTTCGACACCTCACACTTTACTTACCTTTTGAGTGGGAGGGAATGGAAGCGAGAAAAGCATCATCCTGAAAAAAACCACGATTTGGCTATGATGGTATGAAACGAAGAGTTTTACGTTAATAGAGATTTCTTATCTGTTGCGAATTTTTTTTACCTATCTGACTGGTACTTACGAGGGAAAGATATCCAGATTGTCAATTTTGTTGGACAATCTGGGGGAAAGCCCTGTGCTGTCAGCTTCGACGAGGCGGACTTAATCGTTGTCTCGGGAAATCTCTATGTAATTGTCTTTTAAAAGGTCAAATCAAAAGAAGATATAAACCCATTTAACTAAGTACCGAACCTCTCTATTCATAAAAGTAGAGATGACTATGAATTGAGATTTGTCTGGTCGCTATCAAGACGACTCTCAAGCCAGCAACAGTAAGCTCTAGCATATGAAAACTGGGTGGAGTTTTTATGAAGTACTGCACGAATTGCCATGTAATCTAAAGAAAACGGACTGGGTTCATGATAAGTAATTTTATTGAGGTCTGTTTGAGTAGATATAAGCAAGTGGCGAACCCTAAGTTGCATCCATGAGCAAGTAAATATTCTTCCTTGGACTAACTACTTGGATCGAATTGATGTCTCGATTCGATCTCATATAATAGTACAGCCACCCTCGCTCTGGGCACCGCTCTCTATTGTCGTCATCGCTGCCATTTTTGCGATATCTTCAAAAGCTTCTGCTATGAGTTCTCCAGTAACAGCAGAACATTCAGCATAGCGGTCACAATGTAGTTCTTGTGCTATGCGACAAGCCTGCAAAATTTAGGAAAAGCTAACTCGAGATTTGTATTGTAAGCTTGGAACTTACCTCTTGTGGGTATATTATTTGATCATTTTCAGTTCTGAGATCTCGCTTTAAGCCCAGCATCATTACAGGAATTCTTTCACCAGAGCCGCTTTGAAAGTATCTGGTTATCTCACTCCGCCACTAAACTGCCGTCTTAGCTATATATAGTCACGTTGTGATTGTAATTAGAAAGAACATACCCCTTTTAAACTATCGAGTGTCGTTCTATCTGATATGTCATACGCGAGTATAACAAGATCAGGTCGCAAGGATGACCAATGCTGGTTCGGAGAAGCAGTGTCATACACTTCTACCCTGAAGGACTTCTTTGAGAAACGAACGTCATAGATAAATGGTTGATCATGATCTTTGAGTAAGGAAATCTCAAGCTCTTGGATGTTCTCTGTCAATGGCTTTGGCGCTTTCAGTCTCCTAGGTAATAAGTAGGTTTTAGTAGAGTTGATATGGAGGTGGTCAACGCAGAATGTACTGACGACAAGAAAGTTGTCTTTCCACATCCACTGTCTCCGAGTAGCAAAACCGTAACAGTTGTGCTATCAACCATGCTTTATTGTGTGCAAAATTGACACACTGTGGTTGTGAGTACATGCGATACATCTGGGAGACGAGGACTTCGCGGCGCTTACTTTACCATACATTAATTACATACAACCCCCGCGGAACCAAAAATTTACAGATTTTAAAACAGCGAAAGCTCAACCCGCTTGTTTTCTTTCTTCCTCTCAGGCCTTTTCTCTCCTTATTTCCCGCTTTCAACCTAGGGGATGTGGAGTTCTTCTCGGGTGTTACTGACAAAAATTTGCGTCCAAGGAACCTTTTCGCGTTGTGCGAATCGCAACTTCAGCTCGCAAGCTTCGTGCTTGTCACGACGACGAAAAGCTATGGCTCAACCTTTGACCGAAAGCCCTAACTACGCGAAATGGAGTACTACGAGTCTGATTAACCGTATCACAGAGCTAGAGAGTCAATTAAGGGATCAGAAAAATCAAACGACCACCCAAGCCATTTCCTCCGCAACAAATGTTCTACCTATACCAGCAGTACCCGGAACAAATGAGCTGTCGACGATATCACAACCTCCACAACAGATGCCTCAGTCCGATATACCTACGCGCTTAAAGACCAAAAAAAGTGAACCGAAAATATATAGAGACATCGATCCCTCGAAATACCATACTCGCCACATCGCGCTAAAGTTCGCCTATCTCGGTCAGCGATACAACGGGTTTGAGCATACGAATGGGAATAAAACCCCATTGCCAACAATCGAGGAAGAAATATGGAAGGCCCTTCGTCAAGCGCGTTTCATATTTCCTGCATCGTTAATGGAGGACGACGTTGTGCCGGGCCGCGGTTTCAAAGGGAGTCGAGTATACACACTGGACTGGGAAGACTGCCAGTATTCAAAGTGTGGACGGACTGATAAAGGTGTCAGCGCCTTTGGACAGGTTATTGGGGTCAGGGTTCGGAGTGCACGTCCAAAAAGGGAGCCGAAAACTACGGCTAGTTCAGTAGAGACTGCTACTGGTACAAAAGGAGTATCAATTAATTCTACTAAGAATATCACACCGCCTCAAAGTGCTGATATTAAAGAGTCTGATGCAGGTGATGAGGTGGACGATAACTGGGACGATATTCGAGACGAATTGCCATATGTTCAAGCACTAAACAACATCCTACCGCCTGATATCCGTGTGCTGGCCTGGTGCCCTCATCCGCCCGCGGATTTTGATGCCCGTTTCTCATGCCGTGAACGACAGTACCGGTACTTCTTTACACAACCGGCTTTCTCTCCCACCCCAGGAAACCTTGGTTTTATTCGTAGTGCCGCGCAACATCGAGGAATAGCCAAAAAGAAACTCCGAGAGGGCTGGCTGGATATCGAAGCTATGCGCGAAGCCTGCAAATATTTTGTAGGAACGCACGATTTCAGAAACTTCTGCAAAGTCGATACTAGCAAGCAGATTACAAATTTCAAGCGTTTCATCTACCACGCAAGTATCGATTTGGTTGACCCAAGATGTCACCCTCTTGGTCATCTCGGGACGCCTGAGTTTCGCCCTTCTCAAGACATAGCCGAATTTAAAGACGAGAAGTCGATAAACGAAGATTCGCCATCAACTCCACTAGTGTATACATTTACACTCCATGGATCGGCATTCTTGTGGCACCAGGTTCGCCACATGGTTGCCGTTCTGTTTTTAATCGGCCAAGGCGTTGAGTCGCCTTCTATCATCCCGGAACTGTTGGACGTATCAAAGAACCCACGTAAACCGACGTATGATATGGCATCAGATGCACCGCTTGTTTTGTGGGACTGTGTTTTCTCGGACCAGCAAAGCGGTAGTAGGGAGGATGCATTACAATGGGTATACTGTGGTGACCCTAGGCAAAGTAATCCGTCGCCTGGGAAAGGTGATAACAAATTTGGCCCACTTGGGTTAGTTGACAACCTGTGGTCACTATGGAGCCAGCGTAAGATGGATGAAATTCTTGCGGGAGCACTGATGGATCTGGTCGTTAGCCAGGGCGAGACCAATTTTATCCAGAACGAGCCTCCAAAGAAAACATCTAAGAGTCAGAAAATTTTTAATGGAGGCAATGAGGGGAAACTCGGCGGCGTATATGTGCCTATAATGCAAAAGCCGAAAACAGACACAGTGGAAGTGCAGAATGCAAGGTACAGTTCGACGGCAAAGTATATTGCGTTTCAGGAGCGAAAGGCAGCGAAGTTGAAAGAGCAAGATCAAGAGAACGGATCAGAATAGCATTCGTATTATAGAATTTAGTTCCCGCTCTCTCTGCCCTCGTTTTGGAAAGTTATAGTCGTCTCAGTACTTGGCGAACTACCCGGGTGACGGCCCTGATTTAGATTCGTAAAGGCAATGACGAGCGCCACGCCAGACTTCCTCAAGAATCTTGCGCTTGGGTAGGATGTTCTACTCGCTTTATATTAGTAGAGTTTGGAAAACTCGAGGGATATCAAGTTTGGAATTACCGGAAAGACAACCACTACATCGCCTTCGCCTTCCACGATAATTGCTAGGTAGAAGCGGACTTCGAATCCCTTGAAAGCTTCGTGGATCACAATATCTTGAATTTGTGTGGTCGGGATGAATCTTGTTGCCGCACTAGACCAGTACGTGGAAGAGGACGTGGAAGTTTGAATACCAAGCCCACGGATAACCAAAAGGGATTCCTCTGCCGCAGGATTAGATCTCGACATTATTGTACATGAGTTTCTGTAGTTATACACACCAGTATATCCTTTTCGCCAAACCAGATATAATGTAACGGCACTTGCAAGAGCCACGATCGAGTAGGGATAATGGTCTGCAACCCTACAGGCCGTGGCTCCAGTCTTGGTTGACCACCATTCTGTGGGAATCCCCCAACTACAGTCTTCGGCAAAAACAGAGCGGCGGAGCTTTGTTATATTAACCAGGAGCACTGATATGAAGCCAAGCGCTTTCAATAGAACCTCGACACCGAAGGCAAGCATTGCTGGCCATGTCTGGCGAGATGGAGCATTGGAGACTGTAAACGAAGCCGTTGTTGGCGACGGGCGCCTCACGGAAAGATGGGCTGGCATTGGGACGGGAGAGAAACGGCCTGCAATATGTATGCCAGCGGCATCCTTTAGCACGGAATCATGGCGCTGGAGGAGGTCTGGATGGACATGTTGGGTGAGCGACTGGAGTCTGGTAGTAGCAGCGATTGGCTTGATTGAGGCTACAAAGGCAAGGGGCACTAACAACAGCTAGTTAGTTAACTAGTTAACTTTGGGTCACCAGTAACACTTAAGTTTGTCGGACGGGTCACGTGTGCGGAGCTATGCGCAGCTGCTTTTTGCCTGGTCACGTTGTTGTTGCTCCTTCTGTATTTCCCCTCGCAACTGTGCCTCCTGCACTGTGACACCCCAGCACGCACTATGGCAGGTTCGCGTTCGCGGTCGCGGTCGCGGTCTCCTCGATCCGACAGCCGAAGAAGGAGCAGATCTCCCGATCGCCGTCGAGATTCACGCCCAAAGAACTCGGGTGGTTTTCGCTGGAAAGACAAGAGACCGCGAGATGACAGGTACAGAGATGGGGATCGCAGGTTGGAACGGGGATATCGTGATCAAGGACGCCCTCGTTCTCCTGACCGGTATCGAGGGTCAGGAAAATATGACGAGGTCGACAGACATGACGAGCGAGATAGAAGGCGCATGCGCGATGAGCCCTCGAGCGACAAAGCGCCCAAGGACAAGGATGAGGACAAGGATGATCGCAAGGCTAAGAAGCCCAAGGAAAAGAAAACCCCTGTGCCCCAGTCGACCGAAGAGATGATAATTGTGCATGTGAACGATCGCTTGGGCACCAAAGCTGCCATCCCGTGCCTGGCTTCGGACCCAATAAGTTAGCATCCTCTATAAACCTCGACCTTTATACTATGCGATGCTAATAAGTTCCATATGTAGAGCTATTCAAGGCACAGGTTGCTGCTAGAATTGGCCGCGAACCGCACGAGATATTGCTCAAACGCCAAGGTGAACGCCCATTTAAAGACCAGCTTACGCTCCAGGTTAGAGACCCGAAAGACCTTGATATCAAGGCTTCATGATGGACTAACGTTTTGAAGGACTACGGCGTCTCGAATGGTGTGCAGATTGATTTGTAAGCTCTAATTTTCTCCCATATTGCTTTTTCTTCCAGCGCATCCATCCATCCATCCATCCATCCTACAGTGGACCGTACACTGCGCATGCTACACAAGCTAACAATCCCTGCAGGGAGGTTGACACAGGCGATTAGACCAGTATGATCTATATATTGCAATAACTTGTTATCCGCCCAATCGAAGGCTTCCAGGAAGTTGCTACGAGTCCAGTTGGCTGAGAAGGGTTGAAGTGCTGCGATGAACCTCGGGTGGAATCGTTGACCTTAAATGCCAGCTCGCTCGCCTGGAGCTGGATTACGAGTTCTCGCGCATTGTCTTTTATCTCTTTCTCTCTCTCTCTTTTTCTCTCATGTACCACTATCTTTATGGCGTGGGTGGACAAACGTGGCTACTGGAATTCATTTTTCATCTTTCCTGTCCATATCTTATCATCTCACACAAAGTTGCTGTCGTAAGGCTGGCCACCCCAACACCTTGCTAGGCGCTGTCTGCAGGATGCGTCCAGCAGGCGGCGCAGCCATTCCCTTCTCTTTATGATTGCCAATGGCCACCGGCATTCATCATTCTGACATTGGTGTTTCACTCACGATGGCGTGGGCAAAACAACGCGGGGTACTTGCCGGCGCTCTGGCGCTTTACCCGATCGGGGCTCCTATTGCTGGAAAAAGTATGAGCCAAGACTGACAGGCCGTTCCACTCCGCTGGAATTTCTCAGCTTGACCGAAGTCGCTCGCAATCATCCTCCCCATCCCAATGCTCTTTGACTGCACTTCGCCCTCCACCACCATCCCCGGCCGTCCCCTTGCAAACCAGCCAGCCATGATGATTTATTAAAGCTCCGTGCCTCGAAGTTTTCTGGTCGCTTGGCTGCTCCCGAGACCGTATAAAAATCCTTTCGCCGCCGACCGTTGAGCTATTTTTTCTCTCACGTGCACCACATCTCTGAAGGCGCCGGAAACAAAAAATGGTTAGAAACATTGTCGTCATTGGGGGCACTTCCCACCCTCAACTCACTCGCACCATCTGCAATCACCTCGGTGTTCCAGAGGCAAATGTCCTTCTCTCCAAGTTTGCCGTCGGCGAGACTCGAGTCGAGATTCAAGAATCTGTCCGAGAAAAGGATGTCTACATCATCCAGTCTGGAGGGGGGAAAGTCAATGACCATTTGATTGAACTCCTCATTACAATTTCAGCCTGCAAAACTGCGTCTGCGAAGAGGGTCACTGCCGTTCTACCTCTGTTTCCATATTCTCGCCAAAGCGATATCCCATATAACAAGACTGGAGCTCCTTTGGTCAAATCGTCGACTCACCAGCCGTTCACTTTCGACAGCATGCCTTCCACACCGCACCCCAATAAGCCGGAAAGTCAAGGTGTGTACAACGGCGTCGACAGTTTACAAAAAAGTCTTGCAAAAGCTCAAATAGAAACAGATGCCAACGGATCCCCAGTCAAACGACGCCATATTGCCAACGGAGGAACACGCAGTGACACTCTTGACTCAGTTCAGTCAGATGTTAGCATTCCCAATGGGGTGAATAATGATGACAATACAAGCATCTCCGGCTCCTCGATCAAGGGCCCGCCTGCCTTTGAACCCCGTCCTGGATACCGGCAATGGGTTGCGCAAGCAGGAACTCTCGTTGCAGACCTTCTTACCTCTGCTGGAGCTGATCATATTATCACAATGGATCTACATGATCCCCAATACCAAGGATTCTTCGACATTCCGGTTGACAATCTCTACGGCCGACCATTGCTCAAGAGATACATCCAACGTCATATCTCGGATTTCAAGAATTGCATTATTGTTAGCCCAGACGCCGGCGGAGCTAAGAGGGCCACGGCCATTGCTGATTCGATGGGCGTAGAGTTTGCATTGATTCACAAGGTGAGTAAATTCCATAAATCGCCCTTCAGACCCAAGATACTAAATCTCGCAGGAACGACGCCCAACCAAGATCTCCGACAGGCAAAATGCCACTATGATGCTAGTTGGAGATGTTAAAAACCGCACAGCCATTCTTATTGATGACCTGGCCGATACCTCAAACACAATTACACGAGCTGCAAAGTTGCTCAAGAAAGAAGGTGCTGCAAAGGTATATGCTTTGGTTACTCACGGCATTCTCAGTGGCGATGCTATTGATCGTATCAACGCAAGCTCCTTAGACAAGGTGGTCGTCACCAATACTGTAGATCAAGACGACCACTGCAAGCGTTGCCCTAAGCTTGAAGTCCTCGAGGTTGGTAACGTGTTCGCCGAGGTAAGTTATATCATTATCTTCATCACTTTTCGATCTCGCTAACATCTCATAACAGGCTATACGACGTGTCCATCATGGTGAAAGCATTAGCGTGCTATTTCAATATGACTAGTCCCACGTGCCTTCATTACATACTTCGAGTTAGCGCTTTCCAAATTCGAAGCATCCTAGTTCTCAATTCTATGTTATTCTAAGAATCAACAGAATTATAGAGAGCGCCATCGTCTTTTACAAGCAAACACTCCAATGACATGACCAAGTGCTGGTGTCTTTCCCAAGTAGAATCTTGGTTTTGCTTATGCATTTGCATACACAAATTCACGTTTTTTTTTTTTTTTTTTTGAATTTTTGAGTTTTTTCATTTTTCATTTTGGTGCTGGGCTTAATGATGAAATTTCAAAACCGACTGAGTTCGGGATCCATGTACAAGTATTTGAATATCAAACAACTACATTTTTTATAGAACGGGAGAAGGGACTGGTATCTCCTTAGTTCGAGAGATTACATTGCAGTCTGAAACATGTTTTGATATGAATGTGGAATATGCATGGGAGTGTTGCTAGTGTGGCAAGTGCATGTATGATGTAACATCTAGCTATCATGCCAGAAGGAAAAACACAATAAGATTTGTAAATACATTAGAATAAAATTTTCGATTGTTAACGCCGACATACATACAATGACTCATAGCAATTCCCAGGAAACTTCAAGGAATCAAATTTGGTTGAGATAAAGGAGATGTAGAATGTAATATAAGCCATGGGGCTCCGATTGGAGCCTAAAGAACGGAGATGTAGTTTCCTATCCTTTCCTTCTGGTGTTGGGCGATACACTCGGAGATCCAGGTGACGTTACGAATTTCCTGAGAAGGAGTTAAATGTCAGCGTGTTCTCAACCACCCATCTTTTGGATAGTGAATGGCCTTACCTGCTCCCGTAACCTCACCCAAGCGTATACAATAGACACTGTGAACTGTCGTGTAAATACAATTTTGCACAGCTCCATTTCCTTCTGGTAAAATAGATCTTCTAGGCTCTTCCCATCGGCACTCCCTCCACCAGCCATGTTTCCAATGCCGCCGCCACCGCCCTGAGCTAATCCGACAGCATCGAAGAATGTCTTGTAATCACCTACTCCGCTAACGGCAAGAGCAACATTCTCCACGTCATCCGCTCTTGAGAGCATCAAGGAGCCTTCAGGATACAGTTTTCCAAATTCTGGGTAGAGTTTCTTCCGCTCTTGCTTGGATAGCTCTGTTCCGAATGAGTTCAGGGTAATATTGATTGCTCGGCGGTCAGCTTCGAACTCGAGGATCTCTGACATCGCCTCTTGTGTTGGGGTGCCTTTAAATTCAGGGTTTGTGGTGACAAATTTATAGAAGTCTTCTAGATAGTTCTTGTATAGTGTGTTCCGGACAATCTCGATATTCAGTTCGTCCAGATCGTGATGGCTTAAGCTTCCTTTGAAATATGGCGCCAGCGGTGTTTCCACGAGCACCGAGTTGTAAAGCTCTTCAATGTTGGTTGCGACACACAGAACGGGCATGGTCTCGAACCAGCCCAGAGGATGGCAACGCTCAAGTAGTTCACGAGTATCTCTTTCATGTAATGTGCCGGTAATTAATAGTGCCACGTTATCGATCATGTATCCGTATGTCAGGTACTCCATGAACTTGGCGAATGAACCTGTTGCCTGGGCCTGGAGATAACGAAATTCGGCAACCAGCTTCTCGGTCATCTTGCCTGCAAGAGCGGAGGTGGAAGGGTTCGGAGGCAGCGAGGCAAGGAAGTCTCCGTATGCAGGGCCGAGCTGGAGCTTGACATCTATATATACAGTCAGACAAGGTTCAACCTTCTATGCGTGCCAGATAGACAGACCATCTACCGTTTCACATTGGGTCAAGTTCGCATAATGCTGGCTAGTGAGTAGGCTGTTTCGGTATCCACGAACGATACCTTCCAGGTACCTGGAGATGTCAGCATTGCAGCCCAGAATGTGTCGGTGGTCAGTATCATCTTACCCGCCATTGACATTAAAGAACAGGCCTTCCATTGTGGCAGGCTTGGAATCGAGGGAGGGTGTACAGGAGAGAGTGAGGCTGTCCAGTCAAGAGCTCCAAACAGCAACGGCGGGCACGAAGCTCCACGGGTTACATAAGCCCACACTGGCCTTTCTATTCGACGGACTGTCAACCGTCACTGCTACGCCCTCAAGTCTCAAGTTCGACCACCATGATCACTAAGGCGTCCACATAGTCAAGCACGGTCAGTACTTAAATATCCTTTCATGTTTCCACAAGATAGAGAAATAAACTAACTCCTGTCCTTGAATGGAATGAAACTGGCTTAGATATAGACAGAGTCACATGACCAATTGCTAGACACCAGTCCATAACTGGATTAGCGTTATGCTCCGCCGGCCGCCAGCCACTCACAGCCCGTATCGCTTTTTACCGCCTCGACCACCAACTTTGAAATTTTTGAGCAGAAAAAAAAGAGGCAGAGAAAGCTCTCCCACTCCGTTCGCCGCGCTCCCCTCCCGACGATACGGCTCTTGGTTGCGGTCTTTCCATTTATACAACCATTGGATTCCTGGGAGTCGCTGTCATTCAAAATGACGCTTTTCATTCTCACCGAAACCAGCGCAGGTTATGCCCTGCTAAAAGCCAAGGACAAGAAACTTCTCAAGCGTGATGATATCGCTACTGAAGCCGCCACTCCTGAGGGCATCTCCAATTTGTAAGTCTTTCTCTATGGCAATTGATACTTGGGTCGAGCAAGACGTCTTGTTTCAAGAGTTTACGCTTCGAAAATTTTTATCGTCGGGTGGCAGTTTCTAACAGCAATGCAGGTTGAAATTGAAGAACTTCCAGAAATTCGACAGCGCCTCCACAGCACTTGAGGAAGTGTCTGCTATTATCGAAGGGAAAGTTACCCCTCTTCTCGCTGGTCTCCTCGACGAAATCAAAGATGAGAAGAAAGTGTCTCTTGCTGTCGCCGATCCCAAGCTCGGTAGGTTCCTTCAGATACCAACGGCTGCTCGATCAATGTTTTAACAGCTATTAGGAAATGCCATTGGCAAACTTCCCGGCCTTGATATCCAGCCCATTGCCGACTCCTCTACTGCTGACATATACCGTGCAATTCGCGAACATATTCCCACTTTAATTCCTGGCCTTGTCCCTGCAGATATGTCCGCCATGGCTCTTGGTCTATCGCATTCCTTGGCTCGTCACAAGCTCAAGTTCTCTCCCGATAAGATCGACACTATGATTGTTCAGGCTATTGCACTTCTAGATGACCTGGACAAGGAATTAAACACATACGCCATGCGCGTGAAAGAATGGTATGGCTGGCATTTCCCTGAAATGGCCAAAATCATCAACGACAATATCGCCTACGCTCGTGTGGTTTTGAAGATGGGCATGCGGACAGATTCTGAAAACACCGACCTTACCGACATTCTTCCAGAGGAAATCGAAGGCGCCGTAAAGAATGCCGCTGACCGATCGATGGGTACAGAGATCAGCGCCGAAGATCTGGAAAACATTCAAGCTTTGGCTGAGCAAGTTGTTGGATTTTCTGAATACCGCCAACAACTCGCAAGCTACTTGACGGCCCGTATGACTGCCATCGCCCCCAACCTTACAGCGCTCGTCGGTGAGCTCGTCGGTGCTAGATTGATTGCCCACGCGGGTAGTCTGATGAGTCTTTCTAAGAGTCCCGCTTCTACTCTTCAAATTCTGGGTGCCGAAAAGGCCCTTTTCAGAGCTCTGAAGACAAAACATGACACCCCTAAGTACGGTCTCATCTACCATGCGTCCTTGATTGGACAGGCCACTGGCAAGAACAAGGGTAAAATGGCCAGAATTCTAGCTGCCAAGGCCTCTCTTGGTCTCCGTGTTGATGCACTCTCCGAATGGGATGACGATGTCACTGAAGAAGACAAGGCAGCTCTGGGTACTGAAGCTAGATATAACCTTGAGCGCAAATTGGCTGCCATGGAAGGAAAGCCCTTGAAACCCAGAGGTGTTAACATTGCACCCAATGGCATCTCAACTCAGCCCAAGAAGTTTGAGATCAACGAAGCTCGAAAATACAATGCCGATGCTGACGGCTTAACGGGGAATGAGGAGCCTGCTGCTACTAAGAAGTCCAAGAAGGAGAAAAAGCTAGTCGAAGAGGCCGAATCTGAGAATGAGTCTGATGAGGACGAGGAAATGGAAGATGCCGAAGATTCGGACGAAGAAGAAGAGCCAAAACCCAAGAAAGAAAAGAAGGACAAGAAGAGTGATTTGGAGAAGCTGGCCGCTAAGGCTGGTCTCAGCGTGAAGAGATATCAACGAAAGCTTGAACGTGGCGAGATCTCTTTTGATGCTGCCGGTAACCCTACCGCCATCAGCAAGAAGGATTTGAAGAAGGCCAAGAAAGAGGCCAAGAAGGCCGCCAAGGAAGATGGCAAGAAGCGCAAGAGAGATCAAGAAGATGGCGATGACAAGGCCGAGAAGAAGAAAAAGAAGAAGAGCAAGGAATAGACGAAAAGGTGCTTGCTGAAAATGTTTTTTGCTTCTGTATGATATCTATCTTCACCCCTTTGATATTCCTTTTCATTTCTTTTCTTTTTCTATATTGTGACATCTTCTGCTTTGTTCGGGTGGCATTTGCGGCGAGATTTGTGGTTCCTATATGGCGTAAAAAGGGTTCCCTTTTGGCATAGGCGAAAGTACTTAGCCGGAATAAAATTTGGATTTCAGTTCAAGATTGGCTCTTCTTAATTCTCGATTCCATCTGAAAGTGGTATTTGCAGTAATAAAAACCGATATCACTAAACACAGCCGATATTACTAGAACACAAACGCCTCTGCTATGCTAGCTATACCACTTCACTTTAATAAAAACAAACTCAGAGTACCACAAAATTTCATACGCCTGGGTTATTCCGCACTGCCCAATGTCTTATTCATAATCCTGAAGATATCCTCTTTATCACCTTCCTTCAGTCTCGCACCCAGTTCTTCAATCACGCTCTCAATCAAGACATTATTACTATAAGCATCATCATCTTCTTCCCCTCCCTCTTCTTGATTTCCATCCTCATCCACCGCTACTTCGCCCCTATCCACCTCCATAGAATCTGCACCGGCGTTCTTGTTTTTCAAGCCTACGCCGAGGTTGATCATCATCATGACTTCGCCTTTGGTAAGCCCGTAGGGTTTGAGTTCTTGAAGGAGTTTTCGAATTGCGTTGTCTAGAGGTGTCGGTTCTGATGGTTGTATGTAAGGCTGTTGCTGGTCCGTGGAGGGCTGTTGGAAAGTATGTGTTTTGGGATCTTGTTGAATGTCATGCGTATAGCGAGGATAGTCCAAGAGATGGGGAGATATACGCTCAACGTAGTTATGTATCTGAGAAAGTATTCAGTATTATTTGTTCGCAATACGAATATGACGCGCAGGTCTTTTCTGAAAGAGGTGCTTTTTGTAACTAACCTCAGTCACAACAGTGCAGTGGTCTCTTAGATCAGGTTTCGGGTTGAAATGTCTCGCGCCAGGAGGCGCTTGTGGGGGTTTTCGAGGCGCATTAGCGGTAAGATAGGATAGGACCTCGATATTGGTCAGAGTTGCCGTTTGAGGGTCGACAATCTGAATAATATGTCGGTGTCAGCATGTTCTTCGATAGTGTGGTGGCGAGATCTTATGAACCTTCATTGTAGATGGGGTGTCTTTAGCTTCAGTCGACCCCGGAAAGGTGAGAAGACAAGAGGAAAGCAATTATAAAGAATTTAATCTTTTAAATATTCTTTCCTTTCTTTGCGACTCTCATTGGCTTCAATTTCGTAGTTGGTCGATGCCGAGCACGTGGATTAAGCGGAGTTAAGAATTTTTGCCGGCAATATTTCATGCTCTTTCGTGGGGTACCGGGCGGTGAGATTGAAAATGAGATATAATTGCGATTTATCATGCGAATTTTTTTCAAAAAAATAGTAAATAGTAAATGCATTCAAATAAACTCTGCGCCTTGATAATGATAATGGAGACTATATACATTTTTGAAAGTCAAATTTGGGCTTTGACTGTTCTAAAGGGTATCCGACGAACCAACAGCTTGGTGAGCTATTCAAAATACAATGGTAAAGTAGTATACAAGAGAAACAGAGACAAATGCTAAGCTCAAGATAACAAGAAAAAGACGAATTCCAAAACACTCATCGTAATTGTTTAGAGTAAGAATCATTCGTCATCCTCATCCTCTATGCCGAGCAAATATTTTTCTATTTCCTCTGCTTCCGATTTGGATTCCCCTAATTTGACATATTTTGGGCCTTTGCCTGCCATTAGTTTGCCCCATAAGTTGTAAATCGGACGTTTGTTGGGTTTCTCTTCGCCCCAGGCTCCCAGGCCATCGCCGAACACTGCTTCTTCATGCCCAGAACAGAGGTCCTTGAAGCTCATCCACCCATCGTTAGCGAGCCACATTCCTCCCTTTCTCCCGGGATTTTTCAGCACTTCGGAGGCTCCGAGGGCTGGATGGGTATGTGGTTGGACTATGGAGGACCGCACATGATTGCGCAGTAATGCACGAGCCCAGGGATGAAACCACGCAGTATTCCAGTAGTCTTGTCGTAGTGCTAGGTCGTCATTTGTATGAACAATAGCAGGCACTGCTGCTGTTTGAATATATGTTGCTAGTGGAACATCATTCCACGTAAAGTTCCAAGCGGGAGGGAGCACATCAATGCTGGTGTTGAATGCTGGCCGTACAACTTCACCAGTGCCTGGCTTTGTTTGTTTAAAAGGATTCGAAGCGCTTTGTTCGATATCAAGAGGCAAGTTCAGCCGTACCTCCCTAGGTACTCCGTGTTGTATCTGCACAGAAGACACTTTTCGTACATCCCGATACTTCAGCCATTCTATATCGGCTGTTGCCTTTCTCGTGTTGAGGAAAAGTTGGCCCTCATAATCAAGACTGATGCCAAATTCGTGCCAATCTCCTGGTTGTATGCGGGAGCGTACGTTCGTAATGTTGGACGCATCTGATATGCCGACAGAGTCCCCAACCCACTCTTTGAGACGGCTGATTGATCGCCTTCTTGCAACCTCCCTAGAGTATTCTTGATTGCCGTACATCTGTGTCAAGACCGTTTGATCGGTGGAGTGTATAGGTTGCTTTTTCATATCTTCCAGTACCCTTTCATAGAGGGGGATCAGATTTGAAACTTGACCCATCACAACACCTGCGTCAATCCACCGTGGTCTATTCTTAGTGCCATCACGTTTCTTGTCCGTCTTTGGTCCGTAGATGTCGGGTGGTAACGGAGACTGGGGTACACTGGCGCAGGCGACGCTGTCGGTTACGTTCAAGGAGCAATCCTTTCGAGCCGCAAATAGCACTTTTTGGGTATATTTCTGGACCAGTTGTCTATTATCGCCCTCTCCAATGTACCTTGTACCGTACTTCCTTTTTAATCGGTCATTATTTCGTCGATACAGGTCTCTATAGCGTTTGATGAGGATTTCAGGCGGTAACTGGAACAGAATGTCGTCGTTATCTACAACCAGAACCAGATCATGTTCAAAGACTCGCCCGTTGGTCTTCAGAAAGAGGAGGATCGATTCCACTTTCTCTATCATAACTCCATCGTAATCAGGAGACTTCTTCGAAGATCGGCGAGGTTCGGGATTTTGTTTCAGGAGGGTCATTGGAGGATAGTCTAAAATCATTGCCGACGTGATGGTGCGACATAAATGAACGTTTTTGGGTTGCGCGGATAGGAGAATGTGGAAATTGAAGTCGTCTGGTAAGCCTGCATCTTGAATCACAAGGGACGAGCCCTTGAAAATGTTGAAGGAGCGATGCTGGAGGAGGTTAGTGTCTCACGTTGAAATGGAGTATTCTTGGTCCAACATACCCTCGCAAAGCTGTAGGATAGCAGGCATAATAAAAGAAAGAAGACTCCAACAAGGTGGGAAAGGGGCCTGGAGGCGCGTAAACGCCGTAGCGATTGTAAGGGTTGTAGAGACCGGAGAGACCGTAGAGAAGACTGCAGAGAGGCTCGGGAGGGTAGAGAAGATCGCAGAGAGGCTCGGGAGGGTAGAGACAGAGAACGAGGGCTTGGAAGCTTGGCCGCTAGATGGACGGTCCTTCTCCATAGAGATCTAGCATGGCCGACGGCTCGCTGAGCCTCCCAATCTATTTGTACCATGTTGAGAGGCTGGAACGAAGAGAACGACGCACCCACACCCCAGCGAAGGCGGTTTATTGGAATAAACACACAGAGGTGTAATGAATGGACATTTTCCTGCCTGGTGTGCAAGAGAAGAAACGGGGGGTGGGCAGGGCGCAGGGCGCAGGACAGGTCTGGACTGACTCCTGATGCAGGCGAAAACAGCAGTAGGCAAGTTCAGGAGTTCAGTTGCAGTGACCGAGGGTGCTTGCGGAGAGAATCTAACGTGGCCTCGCACGGCGGGGCGAGCTGATTGGGGGAGGAATGCAGGAGGCGGCCGGCAGCGTCTCGGCGCCATCGGCGACTCGACGAGAGCAGCCCAGCGTGGGGCCGCCGTCGTTGCATCGGGGAAGTGGTCCCTTATCAGATAGTGTGATACAGTATGCTGTATGTTGTGCGTCGTGTGTTGTTTTATATTACTATGTATGTGATACAGTATGTTGTATGTTGTTTATATTACTACGTGTGCGATACAGTATGTTGTATGTTGTGTGTTGTGTGTTGTTTTATATTACTATGTGTATCTATCTCATTATGGCTATACGCATACTACTCCAGGTACATCTCGTCGCGGATGCGCTGGAGGTTGCGAAACAGGCCACCTCCTGGGGCGCCGTGGTCGATGCTTGCTGGCTCGTCTGCGATCTGGTCCCTGCCTGTCGTGCTCGCCCGTTGCCCTTCCAGAGTCCTGCGTCGATCGTCCACAGTCTTTGCCAGGCCATCCAGAAAGCGGTTGCGCGCCTTTTCTTCCGACGTGCCCTTCCAGACATTTCCTAGACTGCGTAGGGTTTCAAGGCGTTCGGTGGCCGCAGCCAACCCGGCGTCTCCGCCTCCATTGCTATCAAGTAGCTCTGATATTTCCGCCCGTAGCTTTTTGGCGACTTCTTGCCCTCGCTCCTCGCGACTGTAGCTTTCCGACCCTGGTTCTGGCGCGGAAACAGAAATGAAAGAAGACGTCAACGACAGCTCTGATGGGGGAAGCGGCCATTCCATCGCGTCTCCAAACGTTTGAACCACCTCTTCCAGCCGCCCGCGAACCTTGGTCAAAGTTCGCAGCTGTGTAATAAAAGGCGGTTCTTTCACGGTGTCGCCGTCACCATCTGCAATGTCGTTTTTTTCGCTTCCATCGTCCTCTGCCGATGCTTCCCTATCCACCCCAGGGGCGAATTTGACAATGTCCTCGGACAAATTCTCGGTCAGTGCATCTGCGAGGCTGATTGTTTCTCCTCGTAACACTTCCACTTCATATGCAAGCCTGCCGCCGCTGCGCAGTATTTCATCGGTAAGCTGGGTCAGTATGTCGGACAATCGGACATTCTGCGAGCCCAACTGAGAGAGAAGGGATTGGATGCGGGAAGAGAGGTCGGTCAGGGGCACTGCTCCTGGAGATTTGGAAGCATGGGGCTGGGAGTTGGACAGCGTCAAGGGCGGGAGGGTATCGTTCAAGAAAGCGGCCGGGTCGAACGAGGAATCTGTAAAGGGTCGCAGGGACGGGTCTAGATGGGATTGTTGAGCAGTGGTGGCATGTCCGCTGGCGCTACCGGCGGCAGCAGAAGACGCTTGCATAGAGAGGGAGAGGAAGAGGGAGAAGGAGAGGAGAGAATGATGATACCAATGAGTAATGAAGAGTCATGAATAGCAAGTAATGCCAGGTGGAGCCGGCCCGCCTCCCCGCCTCAGGCTCCCAGGCTGCCAGGCACCAGCGCAGGGCAGGCAGGAGGAGGATGCGGGCGCCGCCACACGCCAGCCGCCCTAACCCCAAAAGAGCAGGCGGCTTTCCTGTTTAGGACTGCTATACCTGCATGGCACAGCGCAGCCTGCCACTTACTGCGCCGCCATTGACTCACAGGTACACAAAGAATCTTTCCTTCTCCTCGTCGTTTCTGCTTCTGCACTGCTGCTTTTGACTCTCCATGAAGTGCCCATCATCTCATCGTGATGGGCGGAATCTGCCGGCAACTGCACCACCGGAACTTGTATGCATGCCATGTTTATTATCTTCGTGTCATTCCCATATCATCGTTGACGTCTTCTCCCCTCCAGCAGGCACCTTCAATCCGTGACTCGCAGACCGCCCAGCCTCTGCAATATTTGAAAATTGAAATTATCTGATATATCGAGTCTCGTAGTCGCCTCGCCTCGACTCGCTCCTAACCTACATGCCTCGAAAAGACTTTCTTCGAGATCTGGAGAGGGCCAGGTCGCCTGGCTTATTTCCAGGTCTGCACGGAATACGGCTTGGAGATGACGACGAATCAATCTCTTTCTCGTTTTCCCATTCACCTGAAACCGATCTGCCACTAGAGTTCCAGGTTGTTATATCAGGTAAGCGCAGACAACCTTCCAGCTAAGCAACAGCATGCTCATATTGGCTATAGATCTTTCCGAGTATCCAAAGTCTCACCAATACCTAATTTTCTCCACGTCAACTACCGTGCCGCCTGCTGCTGTCGATGTTCTTGACGTTGTTCGAGTTGCAGTCGCAGGATCTCCCATCCATGATCTCTTCAACATGGTGAGCGATGCTTTGAGAAACGTCCTTTCTGCCGACATACTTCAGACCACCGAAGTAAGCCAAGATTCAGAAAATGATGAGGTAGATTGGGATGCTGCGGATTCTGACTTCAGCGTGGAAGCTGCCTGGCAAGATGATTCGTTCGATGAGGACCAGCAGTTCTTTGGTTCTGTGCGCACAGACACAAAGAAATCCGAAAGCCTTAAACAAGATCTTCGTGCTGCGAAGAAAGCAGGGTTTAAGGTCGGCTACCTAGGCAAGTTGACAGGGTCAGTCATCATCTCAATTTCTTGTCGGGTCTCCAAATTGGGCATTTCAGACGAGGCAATGCAGGCATGGAGCGTGGAGCGCACTCAATACTTGGTGGTATTGATTCGCTATCCAAGTGGATATGCCAACTTACAGCAAGTACTGGAACAAAAGAGGAAAGGCTTGACTACTCAGGTCCAGATGCACGTTGGTCTCTGCTCTTCGTACAAACCCACCATGACGGAAGCCTTGGATGTATTTGCTCGCTTCAATGGCATTCCTACTCCGCAAGGGCGTGATACTTCCGAATCTCATGGCTCCCAGAAACTGGTTCCTCTTTTCATCGAAATGCCGTTGAACTCGCTGCTCAATGAGCGATTGCTCAAGATAATTGAACTAAGATATCAATATGCCTTCTCATGGTCAGGGGCGGAGTTATTTTTCAATAACGCCCAGGGCATGATGATAGCCCCAGAAGATTTTGGAGGTGACGAATACACATTACCAGATGATCGGAGTGCCTCGCTTCCAGAAATTGTTCAGGCAGATCAACTCTCTGACGCTGCAAGTCCAAATGCATTGTCTTTCCCCCTAATTGCCATGCAGTTTACACTACGGCATTTTGTGAAGTGCACTGAGTTCTGTCTAGTTTGTCATTGTAAGATGGATGCAAACTTCGAAGCCCTTAAGCCCTACGTCTGCTCAAAACCTTTATGTCTTTATCAATATATGGCACTTGGCATGGGCCCCAGTGTAGACTGGGAGATTCTCAAGCAGCCCTATGTAATTGACCTACTAATAACCTTTGCGTATTCTAGCGCTGCTACGGGAAATCTTTCTGATTTTCCTCATGGCCTTGGAATCATGGTGCCTGGAAGTTCAAAGAGCACTTATTCACGAAAAGGAAAGTTGCGATTATCAGATATGCAGCTCACAATCACTTCTGCCTTCGAAGATAAAACCTTCCTGAGCCCCGGTAGATGGATTGTTATGAAATCATCTCCTCAAATCTCTAACGATATATGGCATTTTCGAGTTGAAGATACGCTCAGTTGGCCTTTGGTCTGTCTTTCTCAACCAATGGTGCATGGAAATATCCAGCACGCGTTACCAGTCTCGACAAATCAAGAATCGTTAGAAGTCAATTTTGCGGTATATGACCAGAATTTCGACGATATCAAGCAGGATAAAGACAAGTGCCAAGCAATCGCGACGCTTTTGGATACATTGCCCGATGTGATTGCGATGAGAGATTTTCTAGAGTCCGCGCCACCGGGTTCTAGGGAAATTCTGGCATTGTGGAACAGGGTTTCTAGTTCTGCGTTTGATCTTTTAAGATGGGTTGTTGCATCCAATAGATCATGTATAATGCAGGATGGAGATCTAAGCCAGATCAAGGGTGTTAAGTCAAGTCCTAATTTGGTATCTGGAATGGATGGCTACTTGCAATTTAGATTTGCCCAAGGATCTCCCGATAAAGAGGAAAAGTTTATGATGGCTGTCACGGCCAAAGCCCCTAAGATTGATCGAAAGTACCCAACTATCTTCACATGGCACGGAAGTCCACTTTCGAACTGGCATGGAATTATCAGAGAAGGTCTACATTACAAGAAGGTGACAAACGGTAGAGCTTACGGAAATGGTGTTTACATGGCTCAGCATTTTTCTACATCTCGGGGCTACACCCAGAGAGGGGACCAGGGATCGTATTGGCCGAACAGCATACTTAAAGTCCAAGGTGCGATATCACTAAATGAAGTTGTCAACAGCACAAAGGATTACGTCAATAGCTCTAGTGGCATTTATGTTGTCAAAGACATTGAGTGGATTCAAACACGATATCTTTTTGTTGAATGTCAGCCACGTGTCGATCTCCTAAAGGACTCACCTTCATATTCAGAAAGTTCGATTAAAGATTCCTCGATAAAACCGAATTTTTATCCACAAGACCCAAAACACGCGGCAAACGGACCCAAAGGCCGTACGATCGATATCCCCATGACCGCTTTGGGCCAGCGCCGACGTCTCCTAGTAACCCAGCTTCTACAGTCAGCCTCTGCTACAGTCAAATTAGGAGAAAATAAGGAAGATGTAATACTGGCGGCCTCCAGCGAAGACGATGACTCAGCAAGCGTAGCCACTTTGAACGAAGATCTAACAGTATTGCTTTCGGATTCAGAGGACAGTGAATCACACCTAGTAAGCGATTACGCTGGGGATTCTGAAGCAGTGGCCCAGACGACGGGATTGGAAAAGACAACTAAAACCCACAAAAGCACCCCTTCTACCGACTTTCAGCCTGGAATGTTGACTGAATCATCTATGACGCTACTTGAACCTCCATCTTATGCTACTACCTTAGCTACCAAGTATCTCCAGCAACAACTACTGCAAACACTGAAAGTGCAGCAGAAGAACTCATTGGTTGAATTGGGGTGGTACATCGACCCACAACTTATCAGCAACCCATACCAGTGGATTGTAGAGCTACACTCCTTTGAACTCACACTTCCATTGGGCCAGGACCTGGAAAAGACAGGGATACAGAGCATCATTCTTGAGATGCGTTTTTCTCAAAATTATCCGATGTCACCACCATTTGTTCGCATTGTCAAGCCTCGACTGCTTGAATTTGCCCATGGTGGTGGTGGTCACGTTACCGCAGGAGGCGCGCTTTGTATGGAACTACTCACGAACTCTGGCTGGTTACCGAGCTATTCTATGGAAAGTGTCTTGCTTTCTATTCGTTTTGCTTTGTGTTCCACTGAACCCAAACCAGCACGCCTTCTAAGTGGTCAATCTGGTGGGCAAAAGGGCCGAATATTTGAATACCCAATCCAGGATGCTATCTCGGCATATGTTCGAGCATGCACCGCACATGGATGGGAGGTACCGAAAGATTTCTCTACCCTAGCCTGGTGAATGAATTATGGAGTGGGGAGCGTTGGAATTAGCTTATACCTACAACGAGCTATGGGGAAGGTGTTTAACCGGAATGCATTTAATTTATGAGACTAGGAAAACAATACCCAACCAGTTTAGTTACTTTGATATCTCGGGTTCCTCGTACACTAATATTACAAAAGTCCGAATATAGTACATCAGTTGATGTACTGATAATTCCTGCCTTCATCTGCATTTATACTAATTTATGTCAGATCTGATTAGACATCCTGGACATCGGAGGGTCTTCCGTAGATAATGCAAAAAGTTGAAATACTATTAGTATTGATCTGGGGAGGGCTTCTATACCTCATCCACTTTTGTGGTGCTATGTTCAAGCTTTTGTCGCCCTATTACACAATGAAACAAAATATGACATGGGGCAGGTGCCAACACCAATTTATCGCTCTCTAGAATTACGTCTTTAAGAGTAATGACACGGTGTAGATCTAGTAGAGCTGTTTGATAAAGTTAGACATGAAGTAAAGTTGAGTCAGAGTCGACTCACGGAGAATAGCTATGGGGATCAAACAAGTCTCCGAACGGTGGACGACACAAGGAGCTAAGATCGATATTGGTCCCATCTGTTACAAAAGCACCTAGAGCCTCTTCACTAGTGCTGTATAATCGTAGACGGATAACCCAGCTGCGGTAATGTATGTTCGAAAAGGCTTGGGTTGAGGTTGACACCAGTAACAGCCCTGTCGCTTGAAGTAGACACAATCGAGATTTGGAGTGAGTAATCTGGTTGGGTTGCCTCGGTGGTGCCCGGACGCCCAAGATTGGTTTCTGGCGGGAAGGGCGTTCGGTGTCAGTTGACCGATCTTCTCCTCTCAGCGGGCTTGTTCAGCTTCAAGCTACAATACAGGCAGCCCTGGCCGCTGAAATACTAAACCCCGCTTGCTCTAATGGTGATGTGTGATGTGGACAAGGTTCGGGACGGACTCAGTTCTGATTGGAAGCCATCGCAAGATGAACTTGATAAGGCGCTCCAAAAGGCTACTTGGGGAGGTGATGCCACAACCACGGCATTATTTCTCTCAAAAGGAGCACGAATTACCCACCATGCCTTCATCGGCGCTTCTTACAACAAAGACCCTGCCATCTTCCAAAAATTTCTTAACTATGGCTTGGATATTAACTCAACCGAGTTTGAAGGTCCGGCATTAAGGTTCAATTCTTGCCATGCCGTATTCTAATTGTAGTTTCTAACACTATCAGGCTTGTGGTATCTAATAAGACCTGTGTTTGTTGGCTCTTGGAACACGGTGCTGATCCCAATCAACGGAATGATAAAGGTGTTACACCTCTTGCTACTGTATCACTTTATTCCTCAATCACTACTCTAGAACTTCTTATCACTCATGGCACAAAACTAAACCCAAAAGCATTATTCAATACCATCAGCCCGTTGCGGCAGGGATGGAGTTCCAATCATGAGATACCTTATTGATCAGGGCATAGACATTAATGCACCTTCGCAACAATACACCTCACCTCTCCATTATGCTGTTTCTGTTGCAGGCGTGGATCGAGTCCAAACACTGTTAGATAAGGGGGCAGACTGGTCAATTAGAAATAGCTTAGGTGAAACGCCGGCGGAGATGGCTAAATCGAGAATAGCTCAGTCGGAAGAAGCGATGAAGGTTTATGAGATGCTTTCAAAATAGTACTATTGTTCGCTCTCCATAGTGTGTGGGATGATTTCTATTTTACTTGTTTTATCTTATAAATTATATGGGCTGTCTTTACAGATGAGGCGAGTCTTAACACTTAATTAGGCTCATTAAAAGAGAATACGAAGCACGGAGACGGAGTACTCTATAGTGTTTTAATTCATAAATCCCCCTCTTCTTTATTATTAGATGATTATCTAAGGGGGCATTATATTTGATCAATGATATTTTTATGTCTCGACCACGTTGTAGTTCTATGGTATGTACATGCAAGTATTAGCTACATTAACCCCTGACAACTTCGACAGATTTAACTAACGCACTATCCGAAATTCAGGAATCAGATATAAAATGTCTTAGATTGATATTCTAGGTCTTGACAGGAAGTCCCGCTTAGCCTCTTGCACGTATCCCTGAATTGATGCCATTATCTCAAGATAGATCCAGGACCACTCGTCCATTCAATTGACCACGGTGCATTTCCTCAAAGACAGCTGTCAACTTATCCATCTTCTCAACTTGTATATGCGGTGTAACCACACCTCGCGCTGCGAAATCAAGGGTTTCAATTGCATCACGTCGGTTTCCAACTGCTGATCCTTCAATAGAAATTTGCTTGAAAATGATCGGGGCTGGGCTAGCAGTCCTGATCGCCTCCAGCTCACCCTCAGGAATACCAACACAAACTAGAACTCCATTAAAGCGAAGCATTGGGATTGCCTGTCCGTACGCCACATTAGATGCTGTGCAGACTATGACGGCATGAGCACCATGGCCACCTGTCAATGACTTAACGTGCTCAGCAATTGCCGCTCCATTGTCGTCCTTGGGAAACTTGGTAATGTCAATAAAAGCTTCTGCGCCACTTTCCTTCACAAGATCTGCCTTGCTACCATGATCAATTCCTATGATACGAAGGCCAAGGCCGCGGCTCCCTAGCTGTGTCGCCAGGTGTCCAAGACCACCTCCTGCGCCTGAAATGACCACAAAGTTCCCTGCCTGGGCTCGGCTACGCCTTAGGGCAGCATAGACCGTGACACCCGCACAGAGCAATGGGGCTGCAGCTTCTGAAGAAACTCCCTCTGGAATTGGAGTAACATAGTCCACTGGTCCGAGAACATACTGCTGAAATGTGCCAGGGGTGTAGTATCCGGATATCTTACCGTTGAGGCAGAGACCATCGGACCCTGAAAGACAAGGCACTGCAGGTAAAGGTCAACTGTCACTGCTTGTAACTTACGATAATACTCAAAGTGAAAACATACAGCAAGTTCCACAGACACCAGAAACCCATTTGACGCCAACACGGTCTCCAACTTTCACTTGAACATTCTCACAACCCGGTCCAAGCTTCACTACCTTACCGACGCCCTCGTGGCCACCGACTTGCCCAGGCTGTATTGGATAAGGGAGCACCTTCCACTAATATCCGCTATGAGCAAGCGGACCGAACTTCGAAGGGGCCGATTTTCGCTGGATTGGGAACTTACCGAATTCGTCATAACACCAAAGTCTGAGTGACATACGCCTGAGTGGGTTCTAGAACCGATGGTAAGTAATCATAGACATTATATATAAGAGTTATAGGGTGCATCTAACAACTCACAGATTGATCAGAACCTGTCCATATCCTGGTTCCGGAGTATCAACCAACTTCACTTCTGTTGATACAGTACCTGGGTTGTCATAAACAGCAGCCTTGTGCTGCTTGGGAATGACAATTGGGGATTCCATATCGGATATATATAGTGAAAACAAGGGTTATGTAACGTTGGAATGTTCTGGTGACTGTGCGTTCGAATGGATTGTAGCCTCGAGAATATCAGGCCTTATGGAAGCTTGTTGACTTTACTTACACAGTAGCAACAAATTTTGAGGGGTGACGGGACAGGTAGTTAAGGGTATATTAAGGTTACAGATTCTGGTATAAACGCCGATATTTGATTACCTTCGCTATGAATCCAGTCTAGCATGGCTCAACCCCCCAATTGGCCGGTTAACATGCACAACAGGTGCGAATCGTAATATCATAACTTAAAATTGTCGCAAGCCCTCTGATGGACTTTAAAAGGACTGCGGTTCGTCCAGGTGGCAACTGCTCTAGTGCCAAGTATAACTAGTAAAGGCTGCCGTGTTAGACAATGGAGAGAATATGTGCGATTCGCACAATAACAAGGTCACATAATCTCGAGTCCAATGATTATTTTTAGGACACGCTAGTAATTAAAGTACGCTTCAAATGTGGATAGGTATCTAATTCAGGATATATTTTAATATTATAATCAAGATGTGTTTTCAACAAGGTATCTTTCAATTTGGAGGCATAGATATATTTATTATACCTTATAACATGTTTCTCTACATGTGTCACCCCCATTCTTTCCTAATTTTTAAAGCTAAGTGAAGAAGTTGACATATATGTCCTAATGAAACTTTTGACTCTCTATCTCCGAAATAAAAGCTCTTTCCCAAATTAATAGTGTTAGGATGGTGAATATAAAAAGAATTGCTTGATCCCTTGCCAGATCTATCAATTTCAGGATATCGAGGCCTGGCCACTTGGCATGAAGAACCTCCTTCCATTATTGTTAAAGCCTCAAGGCAAAGGCATTCAGGGAAATACTCAAGCAACAAGCACGAAGTGCAATACACGGGCATCTAATTCTTTATTGTAGAGCAGATTATTTGAATTTGTATAGAAGATTGAAATACTTGCCCTTCATTACATCTCTGAAATTACCCACTTAACTCCAGCAATAGTATCGTTGATAAATTTCTTGGTAGCTTCGAGATCTGGGAAAATCCAAAAGTAGTGAGGTAGGTTGGGGTATTCCGTCAATTTTGTTGGAACACTTGGATAAAATTAGTTACGTTTAAGAAAGGAGGTGGGAGTCAAGCTGAAAGAGGAAAGAAAAATACGTACCCGGCCTTTCTGAGAGCCTTCTCCATCACTGTACCATCATCGCGAAGGGGATCAGCGCCACAAGTACAGATATAAGTAGGTGGGAACTTCGCATGATGAGGCGACAATGCAGTAAATATGCTTGAATCCTTCGGATCCGCGTTCACAGCATCTGGTAGAATCAGCATTCAAATCGTGAAAATCCTATTTTTATACCTTAAGTACTCACCAAAGAATGATTCCATTGTGGGCTTGTCGATAATCGGCACATTTTCTGCATTCTCCCTGTATGAGCTGTAGTGCTCTTGGTACTCTGAAGGAATATTATTCCAGTGCAAAGTAACTGGTACCATTGCAACGACCCCATGGATATGTTTGTGGCCATCAGGCTGTTGAGCAAAATGGTTGGCAATTCCCAGCGCAAGGCCCCCCCCGGCACTCCCACCTATGGAAAATAATTTCGATGGATCGGCGCCAAACTGACGAGCATTATCCCGAAGCTGCCGGTAAGAACAAAACTTGTTAGCAGGGCATCTCATCTCTAGTGAATAGACAGTACCAACCCACGAATAAACACTCAGGACATCGTCCAACATGATGGGCAGCTTGTACTGAGGACCTAACCGATAGTCGACGCTTACGATAATACAGAATGCAGCCCCTGCAATCGCCCTGCAGAGAAAATCTTCAGACTCGAGGTCACCACAGACGAATCCACCTCCGTGGGCATAGACACCGAGAGGCAAATCTCCTTGGAAATTAATTCTGCTTGGCATGTATACCCGACAATTAATCCCTTTGATTACTGTATCTCTTGTCTCGACAGAAGGGTCGGGAGACGGCCGAGACGATGCCAGCACTGCCATAAGACCATTAAATTGGGAAATGATGTCCTCAGGGCTTCCTTTGAGGAGTGGGCGAGACCCGAGAACCTTTTCAAGCTGTATGATCGAAATATTAGACGTCGTTTTTAGGTCCGTAACGGTTATACGTTACCTCTTGCCATTCTGGAGCGAGAATCGGAGGAGACATTGTGATAAGAAAACCATAATCTTCTTTAATATGGTTGTTTAGTTAGAAGTAAAAAAATAGATCAAAACACTGCACGCGCATATCTTTAAATGAGTCTAGAAGCTGTTTATTTGTACCTGATATAAGTAAAGTGGGTAGTAACGGTAAGCCTGGATTTCACTTGGTGCGACTCGCATCATTTTATTTTAACCTAATCATATTTACCAACATCTTTCTCCACGTCATATTAGTTGAAATAGCTCCAGGGAAATGTTCATAATTGGAATAGTTTAACTGAAAGAAATGATGTATATTACATACTCTAGGCTATTGAAATTTATCAGCCCAACAATGCCCCACGAGGATGGCATATCGACGAGGCGGCCAAGGTTAGTAGGCCCTCAGCGGCCGAAGAGGCTCCCGAGGCGCGCATATTGGCAGACCCTAAGGCCACTAAGGCTCTACTCGCCTTCATAGAGGCCCGGAGGGCCGATTTATGGGGATGGGAAGCTATAGAGGAGGAGGGGGGCCTAGGGGGCCCCAGGAGGAAGGATGACAGCTCTGAGCGGCCTGTCATCGGTCGGCGACTCCCGCACGTTCAGATCCCAGGAGGGGCCCCGCCAGCCCCTATAAGGCCCCCGAATCGTCCTGCGCATACAACTGGCTTGGGGTGAGGAATTTGTCTGTACATTAAAACGCTAGGCACCTGTCTGGGGCAGGCAGTAGGGGGGATTAGGGTCTAGACCCCTACAAGGCCGCCTAGCGCCCACTGAAACGAGACCTTCATAGCTTATAGCTGGATAAGGTCGTTAAACCTGAATAAATAAGTATTAAAATTTATGTTTTGGAATTCACTTTAAGAATTTATCAATTATACGAAGAAACAGCCTACGCACGCTCTAGAATTTGAAGTGTCTATTCAGTCTTTGATTTTTTCAAGTTTGATAAACTGTTGACGCATATTAATATATAACCATCAAGGATGTGTCATGTGCTCTAACATCACTAAATGGTGAAAGGGTCGCCTCTAGAGACAAATTTATTATTCTAAATAGGATCATATTTACCTAATAATGTGATATACTAATACACCTCAACTTGAGCAGCGCGGGTGATAGAACACGCGTAATGCATATGTTCCAATCACTTCAAGCAGTAGCGCCAAAAGTGTCTTCTAGAAGCTGTTAAATAAAATTAGCAGGAGGTGGCGCTAGATAGTAAGGCATCACGAAAGCATGCAGCACATTGGTGGAGCAACTGTGGTGTGCAAATTTATTTCGAATTAACGTCCCTATTAAGTCTACTAATGAACTTATTTGCCAGTTTACTGGCAAACATTATTATTCTTTGAAGAGAATCAAATTTAAATTGGTGAACGATGACCTTAATCTCATGGTCTCAGAACAGAAACAACAATAACTAATACAGAAACCAGCATTCGAACCACGAAGAATGGTCATCTGATTCATGCTATATGATAATTTCTATATTCATTCTATTGTGCGACTGATTCCTGTGATGCCCTCTGATCGCAAGACCCCACAATCAATTGTGCGAGTCGCACTATGTCAACTACTACTTACGGAGGTATTCCTGACCTTGATAGGGGGACTCTACAAGAGGGCATGATGTTACTCTCATTGGGAGAAGAATCAAAGATAAAAAGTCTGGTGATATATATATAGCATTGAGTGTTTTCAAAACTTGCCCCAAAAGCAAAAGAAAACTTTAGTTTTTTTATTATTCACAATTCCCAGAGCATTAAAATTGATACCCCCATCCGACAACCAAAGAAAATTAACTAGACAGGACAAATACAAACATGACGATCGTCCAATCTCGTTCCCCTAGCCATATAAATTTGGATGCTCTCATTATCGGTGCTGGCTTTTCCGGGATTTACCTTCTCCACAAACTGCGGGATGAGTTAAAGCTGAGCGTTAAGATCTTTGAAGCGAAATCAGATATCGGCGGCACTTGGCATGCAAACCGCTATCCCGGCGCACGAGTTGACTGCCCAGCACCGTTGTATGCCTACTCTTCGCAGAAGGTGTGGAAGTCTTGGACATGGGGCGAGAAGTATCCAAATCAAAAGGAATTGAAGACCTATTTCGACCACGTTGACAAAGTTCTGAACGTGCGGAAGGACTGCTTCTTCAATTCTGAAGTCAACAGTGCGACATATGATGAGGTCTCTTGTCAATGGACTGTCCACACCGTGAATGGCAAAGTGGCAACGGCTAAGTATCTGGTTGTGGCTGTTGGCTTCGCCTCCAAGTCTTATGTCCCGGATTGGAAAGGAATTGCTTCCTTCAAGGGTACGATTTATCATTCAGCTCATTGGCCAGAAGGTGATGTTGTTGTGAAGGGTAAGAAGGTGGCGATCATTGGAACTGGGTCAACCGGCATCCAAATCACACAGGAGTGGGCTAAGGAGGCAGATGAGACGTTTCTCTTTCAAAGGACCCCCAACCTATGTTTACCAATGAGGCAGCAACAGTTGGATGCGGGTCAGCAGAGTAAGGACAAAGGCGGCTATGAAAAATACTTCGTCGACTGCCAATCAACTTTTGCGGGACTCGATTATCAGCCAACACCGCGAAACACGATGGACGACTCACCAACAGACCGCGAGGCATTCTATGAGAGGCTGTACGAACTGGGAGGTTTCAGGTTTTGGTTCAACAATTATCAGGACTTAATATTCAACACAACTGCAAATCGAGAGGCATACGAATTCTGGGCCCGAAAGACCCGTAGCAGAATCACCGATCCAATTAAGCGCGACCTTTTAGCTCCATTGGAACCTCCCCATCCATTTGGAGCAAAGAGGCCATCTCTTGAGCAGGACTTCTATGAGCAGGTCGATAAGCCAAATGTCCACATTATCGACACTAAGAGCCATCCCATTGTCGAAGTCAGGCCTGAGGGGATCGTTACGGCGGATGGAAAGTGCCATGAGGTTGATATTATCGCTGTTGCCACGGGATTTGATGCAGTAACTGGTGGCTTGATGCTCTTAGGATTGAAAGACACTGATGGAATCGATCTCTGTGAGCGTTGGAAGGATGGTATGTCGACTTACTTAGGGATGGCGATCAGTGGATTCCCGAACATGTTCCTCTCGTATAGCCTCCAAGCCCCAACTGCCTTTGCAAATGGACCTACTATAATCGAACTTCAGGGGAATTGGATTACTTCCATCATAAGCAGAATGGAAAGTGAGGGTGTTCGATCAATCACGGCTACCAAAGAGGCCGAGAGTTCTTGGAATGACGAAGTAAATACTGTGGCAAACGCGACCGTCCTACCTCTGGCCAATTCATGGTATATGGGGTCAAACATCCCCGGCAAGCCAGTCCAATCACTGAATTATATTGGAGGTCTACCTACGTATCGCGAGAGATGCGACAATGCTATCAACCGAGACTTTCTGGGATTTGTTAAAAACTGAAGACTGCATGATGATTTGAACAAACTACATTGTTTTGTCGAACGTACGACTCCCACTCATACGCTACTTCAACTGCCCTGGATGTTGCCTGTCGCTGCTTCAATTTGCATTTGATACCAAGTTCAATTAGCTGTGTTGACAAACTTGAAAAAGATAATTCTGTTATATATACACGACCTTATTATACACTACTTTTAATCCTCGTGGGCATGCTATATGTATTCATAAATGAAGTAGAAGAATTAGCTGGTAAATCCTCGAAATCGGTTATCCGAGAAGAATTACCATTAGCGATATGAATGAATGATATAGAGATAGCAAATTAGAAAGTGTCTGCAGCACTTGGAACTTGAATGAAGAAACATTCAGCATTGGTTAGAACTTGAATGGAAGTTTATCATACAACCTTTACCCTCTTTGATCCTTACTGGTCGCCTTCAAAATTGAAAAGAAGGATCTATAACAATTTTCAGCTTCCCTCATCACGTTGACACCTAATTCCTAACTATACCTAACAATTGCGACGCCTACCTTCCAGTTGAAGATACCCGTTAAGCTGCATCTAGATGCTAAGGCATCTTTTTTTCGTCCTAATCTATAAAACCGGACAAGGATAACAAACGCTCAGGTTGCATTGGAATGTGTTTAGGAACTGAATAATTGATTACGTTAAACAAGGGGGGGATAGTTTAAGTCGACTAATCATTGGGTTAATGTAGCTGTTTATCCAGAATATAACACCTCTGCCACATCAAAACGGTTTGGTGGCCAAGTGTTTCAAAAGTCCACTCTGTGACACAGCTCCACGATTCTTAATATAATGACTCACTGATTTCCCTTGTTCTTTAGTCAATACCCTTGCAAATTCCGCTGCTGTAGGGATTAGCCCAAGCGGCCAAGGCAGTTCGGCACTCCTTGACGGTGGTACGCGAAGAAGTCGTAAATACTGAAGGACTCTTAAATTACCTCCCGTAAATTAGTCGTAATGATTTGCTAATGGATACGAAGGGTGGCGATTTGCCGTTACATAGTGGTATCAAACAGGCGGACAGATGGATGTCTGTTACCTGGAGCTAGGCGTCTTATTCGACAAGTGATACGATTGATGCCTATTTGAGCTAGTAGTTACTTCTTTGGGAATGTTAGTTTACAGAACAGACTGTGTGCGACTCGCACAATTACAGGATTCATACCATCCGAAATCCTTAAAAACCGAGCTCAAAAATGTGCCGGTAAAATTATGAGCCTTTATTTAGAGCGATTCTTACTCTCACAAACCTCCCATTATTCGACATTATTGCGTTGACCGCATTTGTTCATCTTGAGCAACTATATATCATGCGATATCTGTAGCTTTAAATGACGCTCATCTATTCCCTGGATAGAGAGAATCAAACCTTCATTGGTTCTGCTATCAGTTTATTGGCCGGTAGCTACGGACCGTAGTGATTACCGAGAAATTGTGGCGAAATGTCAGTACTAGAAATACCACTATGTGTCGTTTCTATAGCAGCTGGGGTTCTGCAGATGATGATCGGGCGTTTTTAGATTCGAAATAGGAGACCCGGAATTGCGGGGATTGTGCGGGGTTGAAACTCTGTCCAAACTCTCGAGTCTCTCTTCCTTTAATGATCAGGCGCTCCCTAAGTCTCATAACCACATCATCATGTTCTGTACTTGCTGCTCAAACTTCAATGGCCGCACCAGTATCGCTACACTTGCCGACACCAGGCAATCCCTGGGCTTCTGGTCGGGTGCTGACTCCCTCTCAACGTGAAACGAAGCGCTATAACGACAGAATAACTAAGAGAGCAAAAGCAAAAAAGCAAAAAGACAGCATTAAGGAGCTCCAGGACCAAATTGCTGCTCTTCAAAACATGATACAGACTCACCAGAGGTACCTGAATAACGAGTCTCCCCCTTGTGAGTTACTGAATACATCTCTAACCTGGCGTTGAACCCTCAAGATCCTGCGAAATTTCGCGAGAATATTCATTAGACACCTGCTTGTTACCATTAACCGATCTACCTCCTTGCTTAAATAATGGCCTATCCACAATAGAGTCATCACAGCCAACTCGGGAACCATCCGGTCCGCCTAATTCTGACACGGAAATTTGTATCACACAACAGCAAGATAGCTGGGCTACTGTCATACCGAGCAGTCAACTTGCTCTCTCCCCGTCACTGCAAGTTAGCGGTAGTTGGAATGTTTTAGAATATGCCAATGGAGTGCTTGATAAAGCACGTGAACTCGACAAAATGGAAGTATGTTTTAATAGGCAACTCAACGAAGATGCTATCATCCGCGGAGTTCTCGAAGGCTGGCATTTTCTACAGGGAAGAACCTATTCATGCCCGCTGTGGACGGTGGTTAGCCAAATCGACGAGAAAATCTTTATGCATAGCGGGATCGTGACACGTCTGTCAATGCTGAGTACAATTCATAAGATGCTGGCAGTATAGTCCTCCACAAGTGACCATTTCAGTTCTGATGTTGAATGTTAATCTTAGTCTAGGCAGTCGTACACGTTGACCAATTTAATAGTCTCCCCACATGGTATCGTCCAAGGTGTGTCTAGAAATTCTGACGTTATTGTGTTAATATATTGTGTTAATATTTTCCAAAAAGGCCCTCACAGCTCAACTTCCCGCATTATGCCACTGCAGATTACTTTGCATGGTACGCATTCATTCCGGTCGGTAATTTTCATCTTATGCTCTGAAGAACTAATGGTTCCTTGTATTTCAGGCCTGGCTTTCGTGAACGTTTAGTGATCTCGAACTGTGAGGTACTAACGGACAGATTCTTCAAGTACTTTGCATCTTGCTTTCGACTATTTTGGCCCCATTCAATTAGCGATTCTTACAAGATGGTCTCTGATAGTGGATTGTATTCTTTTTCAGATGCTTTCAGGACGCACGCCCAAGATATCTCAACGTGGACCATGTGCAAGGAATTCTTCCTTTCATTTCCTGAGCTACAAGAAGATATGCAATCAGAAATTTCAATCTCCACCGGTAGTTTGAAGGTTATCAACGACAATCTTCACTGAAGAGTGGCCATTCACAATCTCCAATACTCCAAACTGATACTCAACGTAGGACCGAAATATCCACAGAAAACCCAGGATGAAGGTTGATGGCCTTTTATGGCTCTTCTATCGATACTGTCCACGTTTTCCATACACCCTTTGGTAGCAAAACCGTTCCCTCTGCTATGATTAAATATCGCAAGATATGCCAAAGAATTTTTTTCATTTAGCGTCGTGTTGTAATGAGGTCTTGTTGATATTTTGGACTTCACTCATCCTACACACAACTAGATATTACCACGATTCAATTTACATAGTATACAGAGAACACTTTAAGGTTCTTTTAGATAAATGTGTATACTATTTGTAGATATCTTATTAGTCTACCTATGACGATCCTAAACAACCAATTATATCTCGAGCTTATAGGGTAAAAGCATTACGCAGCATGGCCAATCAAACAAGGATTGTAGATCACTGCGGCGTAAGAAATGCCGCACGGTCTGATTCTCCACCTAGCCAAGACCAGTAAAAGTAATCCTGTGGATGAGGTAAACTTAGACCTCGTATTCATTTGACTACAGGCAATTATTAAAATGGAATGGGGGGTTGGGCCTTGTCAAGGAAACTCGTTGTGCCACATGCAACTTACTTGAAAGAAAGAGAAATAAAAAAACACAATAATGACATCCAAGTTAATCGTCTTGACCGAATGCTTCATCCATAGAAGCAGTACCCACGAATACTCCATCCGCTGGACAAGCATTGGATCAGACAACAGCCCCCCACTGATTTTCGTTCATGGAACTCCTTGGTCCTCTTACGTCTGGCAGCGTTATGTAGAAGCCCTATCCTTGCGGCACAAGATCTATATCTTCGATAACCCGGGCTTCGGTGAATCACCCGGGGGTAGGCCTCTTCAGGCCCCTACATCCACAGATGATAAGATATCTGAATTCGATTCATCCCTAGCCGGCCAAGCAGAGGCGTTTGCTGCCCTATACCATTCATGGAACTTTACCTCTGACCGGCTTCCCCACATTGTCGCGCACGATAATGGCGGGCTTATCACCCTCCGTGCCAATCTTCTTCACAGCTGCCGATACGCGAGCCTCTGTCTTGTGGACGTTGTTGCTGTTCGTCCCTTTGGTAGTCCATTTTTCCGCCTTGTTGCGCAGAATTCATCTGTTTTTACTTCTATTCCGGACACAATCTTCCAGGGCATTGTGCGTGCCTATATACAAGATGCGTCATTCAGACCGCTCCCGAAGCATGTTGAAGACACGCTGGTGAAACCGTGGATTGCGGGCGGAAGTCAGGGCCAGGTGGCGTTTATCCGACAGATGGTACAGGCTGATCAGCGGCATGCAGAGGAGGTCGAGGGGCGATATGCGGAAGTTGGGAGTGCGATGCCGGTGAAAGTTATTTGGGGGAAGGATGATAGGTGGATTCCTGTTGAACGGGCTGAGAAATTAGCCAGCATGGTTGGGGCAACGGAGGTTGTTTTGATCGGGGAGGCTGGTCATTTGATTATGTTTGATCAGCCTGAGCGACTGGCAACGGAGATTTCCATATGGTTGATGGAAGCGAGTCGGTAGATAAGTAGAGTAACCAACCTAAATTAGCTCTTCGTCTACTCTGTATTCCTTCAATGCAGCTTTCAATCATGCCACAGTTATGACAGCAATATGGTGTTGCTAATATTTATTCTTTTGAGTCTAGAATAATCGCACTCGTCTTTGGTGACAAAGCATATTATATCCCCTACCGTATATATTTCTGAACCAGATATTCTGGCTAACTATATTGTCAATCGTGTTGTGCGCTATAAATCTTATGGCATAGCGACCTAGATAGAATATGAGTCTTACTTGCTTCTGCAACTGTGTTCAAATCGTTTCAGGGCCACTGCGTGCGCATCAGCGCGCATCTTCCAGTACAGGAACAGAGGAAGTAAATGCATGCACTGTTTTTGCAATCAGCTGTAAGAGCCATTCATACCTTGCAAATTACTTCTATTGTTAAGTTTCAAATGGCGGCCTGGCTTGTCGAATCCACTAATACGGTCCATTTACCTGAGAATACATAAATAACTGATTCTACCAATTAATATTCATCAAAGCTGTCATAATATTGCTTTTTTGTCGTGAATCACTCAAGATGCCACTATGTGAGGTTTGTGAATCGATCGATTTCTCCAAAGATAAATCGAATCTCTTCGGGACTAATCTTGGCCGGTATGATGAACTGGTTAATTTAAAATATGATGACTACGAAGGATGCAAATTCTTTTTGAACATTCTTTAGTCTTCCTATAGGCGGAAGGAGAACTAACCTATGGAATTCGTTCGCCCTGACTCAATCAAGAAGTTGGAAAGCCTCAGGTTATGTGTTGCAGTTTAATATCGCCAGCCAATGGCGGCACTTGATGATCATGCCCTCCATCCCAGATACATGGGACTGAATTAAAATTCGCGAGCCTTTATTGGTATGCGACGAAGACTTTGCCGCTAAGCATTTGTTTTTCTACAGAAACTGTGTGAGCTGTCCAGGCGAACTGCACAGCACAATAGCAAATCAGAGACAGTATTAATCAAGCTCTTTTTTTCTTAAGTATGGCTGGCAACGCCAACGCTAAGACCAGTCCCCTGCAGTAAACTGAAAGAAATCTATAAGTGCGCATATACATAACTGGCCCTTAAGTGTGTCTATTGTGCCCTGGGAACGTCTCTAGCCAATGTCATACTGTACTCCAGATGGATCTCTCGCCCGTTCCGTACCAATCTATTTAACCATGGAATCTCATACATACGACCGAACTCGTCGGAGGATACATGTCCTGTTTGCGAACACCAGGGAACCCTTCACGATTTCTGACGTGGTGTTTTAGTTACATTTTTCTTAATCAAGCCTACATTAGTGCGTTGTTTCGAGGATTCCATCTATCCATTATTTGGTTTCAATTGCAGGGTTTCTGCCTGGACAACCTGATTTTCATGACTGCACTTGTAAATGTGGCAATGTCCTAATTCTGCCGGGGTCCGAGCTATTTGCCCTTTGTAGTCTTCTTTTTGCCCGATCATACAATCGCAGCTGTACACTCTAGTCTCATTTCTGCCCAGATTTAGCTCTCTTCTTGCCCCTCAATCACAATAGAAGCCCCACCTGTCTTCAATAACATTGACATAGTGATGGTGTTCTGCCCAAAATGGCGGTCCGAGGGTAAGTAAAATTATAAATCAAGAATCATACGACCCATGAAGTTGACAAACACCTATACTAAACAGTTACACCACGATAACTTTCCAAAGCTTTTAAATATGGTTCATTGTCGGAATTCGATAACTGTCAACCTTTCCCCCAAAGGCCAGATATTTATGAAATCGCAACACAAACTAGCTTACAAGAAATTGCAATACAATCGGAAACTGGTGCAATTATTTCCTTAACTTCGATGCATGTGATAGCATTGTCCCTTAACATAGTTTGCAATAAGAGCCAACTAACTAACAACCCATGCTACTAGCCAGATGCCCGCAGAAGTCACGTTGTACCATGTAACACTTATGAAAAAAGCATGCTTGCTAGAGACTTGAAACTTGCTATCCAAAATAAAGAGGAACAATGCCAATGAAGCGCATTTGCAGGTTAATGAGATCTCTATCCCTAATTTGATATTGTATTCGCAGTCAACAGATCAAATCAATTAAATTGAGATTTTTACAAACATTATTCACCCCCGGAGTCACTGATCTGCATTCAGACCGGTCTAGAACAGTCCAAGAGAATAGGGTGGTTGTGGGGTGGTCGGGATCAGACAATACAGCATGTGTCTAGGTTCCGATGGCTACATGACATAGCCTCGCTCTTTATAAAATATAATACCACATTACAATATATCAGCCCACCCATTATGATATGTATACATATATATTCGGGAACTTCCCGGGGTCGAGGTAATCATGATTATTTCCTTATTATCAGCTTATTGAAAAGTATAGTCACCACAATGGATAGTTCTCGCTATAAATATCTCTCACCGAGTTCCATGGCGTCTCGCCGTATCATCGACGAATGTTCCTATTCTACAACACCAGCTATCTCTTCAGGCGAAAAAACTCCCACCTGCGGCCAAGCAACTCACAAAATGCATGATCTATGCAACAGGGGAAACGTCAAAGCTATACATGAGAAACTAGATATTTATATAAAGACGTCAGAACAAGAAAAGCAGGAATCAGAAGCTACATCGAGGCAAAATGAAGGGATAAATCGAATTACACCGACTCAGAGATGTACTCTCAGAACGAAAATACAAAAGCAGGGGGTTGAACGACCGGATTCCACTGAATGTGAACCAGATGCAATCTTCGGGCCAACAGGGAGAGCTCGTAATATTGCACCGACTTCAACTTCCAATGAAAGTACTCTTCAAAGTTGATGTGCAGTTACCTCTTATCTATCTGCTTTGTGAATTTATACGCGAGTTTGTGCCTTAAGCATAACAACAGATCGAAGAGTGCCTGACCAGCAAGGTCAAGCATTGTTCAGGTTGTGTCTTCTGTCCAGTGGAATGTTTTCTTGGTCAATTGCGAGCAACATTAACGGTATCATCTGCTACTTGTGGCGAACTGGGGTATCATTGGATAGGCTCAGAATACTCTGTTCGCTCTCTGCGGTCGTTTGGATCTATTAGAACATCAGAGACGTAGAGGACTGATGGTTCCTCGATGATGATGTGTCTATGCTGTGAATCAATCCAGGTCGCGGTTTAATTGACGTCCACGTGGCAGCAGGTCATGATGGGGAGATATGCAGGACCATTGCCTGACACTGAAATAATGACTTACCTCGCCATTCGTACTTTATTCCATATCCACATTGCCCCAATTTACTAATTTGCATGACCAAGCTTGCGGTGCGTCAGTTGTTGCTGAGATGCTTGGTCCTACTCCTGCTCTGCGGTATCTACTCGTTATATAGACATTCGTTACATTCGTTTCATCCACGTCATAGCCCCACATGTGAACATTAACCAAAGCCAGCTGAATTCCCACACTTCAGCCACTATGTCAGTGAGGTACCCGAAATGCACTGTAACAGTAAAACTACCAACCCTGTTGGGTGTTATAACATCTTTAACAATGGAAAAGTGAGTTATAGACTTGTAAACCAGACGAACAGTTGAATCGCGCGCGATGCTCTGGAACGAGTGTCGTACAGAATTAAAACTTGTATAATAGCTCATGAAGATATTCGACATGCTTCCATTCATAAAGGCAAAGTTGCGGGGAAGACATGTCATTATCATCCTAGGTTTTGATGACCAATTGCAAAGCAACATGAAGTTGTAAGGTACGCCGTAACATAAGATACATGAAGTTCCCCTGAGCTCTGCAATCAAGCAGAATAAGGAAAGGGAAAAAAAAGTGGCAAGGCCATCATTAACCTTTTGAATGTCCTGGATCTGTCACATTCGTTGAGACTGACATTGTTAGACTTAACTAGCTTCCAGATCTAGGTGATAGTTAGTGGGTGATTTCATCGCAATGGAATGGATCATATCTTTTCGAATATTTGGAGAAAATCCTTCTCGCGAATTCTTTCTTCACCACCTGTCCAACTGAGATTCGAATCATCATTTATTGTTTCAATGTTGAGCTTTCATGTGAATGGCTTTCTAGTAAGTTGAATAGCGTGCGTAACACACGGTAAATGATAAGGAGAGTCAAGAATAATCATCACCATTTTCGATATTTGCATTAAGTTTGTAATTAGGACTTGGAAAGGTATCTAATAAACTATACAAATCCATCCATAATCCTATGCAGTACACGCCATTGAAGAGGAAGAGAAAGCACCCTCCCCATTTCCTCTAGGCGACCCTAAGGCTCAAAGAAACAATTGACCAAGGGATGATAAATTGTATGACAGATCAAATTGCAATACCATGCATAGACAGGGAGAATTCTAAAGACTTAACTAGTATGCCGCCAAGAAAGAGGAATGAGTACAGTTTATATATAGAAGCAAGGAAACAGAAAGGGAGTGATCTAGTGAAGTTCAAATGGAGAAGTATGCAAGGCCCGTATTGTCACGAACGATTAGAAGCAGAAGATCTGGTCTGTCATCTTGGTGACCGTTCCGGGAGCTTGAAATCCTAGAGACACCAAGCCCTTCTTAGCAGCATTTATCATTCCTGGAGGTCCGCAGAGCATGATCCTAGTATCTGGAGTAGGCCTAGGTAACTTATCAGCCATAACGGTGGAAGTAACGTATCCCTTCCCATATGCCCACTTCTGAGGAGGGTTATCGAGCATATAGAAGACCTTGAAGTTCTTAGGATAGTTCGCGGCAAAAGCCTCCAATTCTTTACGCAAAAGAATATCTTCTTCATTCCGGTTAGCATAGATGAGGCTGATCTCAGTTGTGTCAGTGTCGTCTTCACAGATGGCACGAATCAGCTGATACATAGGAGTGATGCCTGTTCCACCAGCGATCATGCCAATCTGTTTGCAAAGGCCCTGTTTATACTTCATAGCACCCTTAGGGCCTCGGAACTGCACCTTATCTCCAACGTTGAGATTGGCGAGGTATTGGCCGGTAAGCAAGCCGTCGGGATAGCATTTAATGACCAACTCCAGTCTCCCCAAATCCAGATTATTAGAGGTAGGAGTGTACGATCTGGAGACAGGCTGTCCATTGATAGTAGCCTTAATAGCGACGTGCTGGCCAATAGGGAGGCCAATCACATCTGTGGGGTTCGGCAGCAGGAAGACAAATCTATAAACGTTGGGTGCCAACAGGTCTTTGTGGACAAGTGGAAGGTTCTTGTATTCCTTAGGATGGAGGAATCCCGGGTTAAAGTGCGGGCTTGGCTTGGCCACTTGATGACTCTTAATGTGAATGGGGTATTTGGTAAACCCGGACTCGACTTGAGTCAGTTTAGAGAGCTTGACTCCAATGAGGCTACCCACAGCCGTAAAAATGAGGGCAGCAGCGGCAAATCCGTTCACGAATCCTCCATGAGGCAAGCGAATATCAGTGACGGCGGTAGGCAACAGGGGAGAGACATGAGGGAGTTTGGCCAACACCTCTCGCAGGGTTTGGGATGAGGCGAGACGGGAGGAGGCGAAGTACAGTGAGAAGAGACCACCCAGGGAGCTAGCGGCTACCGTCACTGTGCGAATACCAGACGATGATTTCTCCGTGCTAATTTGCTGAGGAGTCTGCTGAATGACCCGAACGGCAGCTTTGCGTTTAAATTCGTGAGCGTCCTTCAAAGTGCCAATCAGATATTCCTGCAAGATTTCATTCGCATCCTCTGAGTGCCCAACATCCTCATAAGCTGCAGTTGCGTCCGTTCCAGCAACATCGATCAGGACATCAACTCCACCGGGATGGTCTCGTACGTATTTCGTGACATCATAAACTGATACAATTCGTGTGAGCGATGAAAGAAGATAATGTAACCGAGAAGACTTTCTTACCTTTGCTGTGAACAATCACCCACAAATCGTCACGGGTCTTGTGGGCCGCAACGTCTTCGGTGGTATACTCTAGCATGGCTGCCACGTTTACTGTATCACTTGGATAGGAGGTTGAATAGGGAGCTGTGACGGTTCCTTCTTTTGACTCGACAACAACAGGAGGTGAAATTCAGTGTGCTGGAAATAGGTTGCTTTTCTAAACGCCAAAGTCTTTGGAAAACAGAGAAATATTGGAAGTTTCGAGTCCAAGTCGATTGCCAGCTGTTGCAGTTTTTATAATTAAAACATTTTCCCACAGAGCTCCTCCTTTCATTCCACCGACAGGATACCGCGGTATCCCGATGGGGAAGTCCTATGCATCGATTTTCGATTGGTCGGAAGGAATCCGTATGAAGTCAAGGTTTCAAATCCAGGAGGTCGGCATTCAGTCTTCTTCTTACTCGGAGAGGGGGATAGGTAGGTCCCGAAAGTATGGAAAGATGCCGACCCAATCGGAAAGGCCTGTGTAGCTCGGCACAGTTCCAAAGCCGCGGCTTCTTTGTCTCCGAGCTTTGGAAAACTGACGCGCTCTATACTCATAAAATACCCATCAAGCACTATATAAGTTTTCCAGGCTCGATGCAGATTCCACTAGAGTTTAATCACAATCATGAATCAATTAATCAAATACACCTCTATGAATATACATCAATAATCGAATATCCACTGCATATTACGACGGAAGACAAAAGAGAAGAGAAAAAGTAGACAGGAATTCCACTATGCCTTCTCAGCAATTCTACCTCCTTGGAGAGCCCGGCCCAGCAAAAGAAATCGAGGTCGATACCTCTCAAAGCATCGATGACCTGAAGGACCTAATTGCCTCGCACTTCGCTATCGTTGAGCCCACTGGTATGTACTCTGAGTGGAGTTGGTTCCCTGGAGAGAGTAACCTTCGATAGCTCTTACTAACAATCCCTCAGGCATTAATTTCCAGGGACAAGACATTGTACTCACAGATATTGCGGAAGTCACCTCTTCCAATGGTCCAGTCGCCATTACCATCGATGGGCATGGCGTTCGTGAAGTACCTGCTCCCAAGGGGTTACCAATCGTTGGAAACTTCTTCCAAGTCTATCCTGACCATCTGGGCAATCACCAGCGCCTGTTCGAGCAATATGGGCCTGTTATCAAGACTGAAAACATGGGTCGTCTCACCTACCAAACTAATGACCCTATTATCGCCGCCCTTGCATTCTCAGAGTCAGACTTCTTCACAAAAAAGATCAATGAGGCTCATCCCCTTCATGCTCTGAAAACCCCGGCTGCTGGTGTCTTCTTAGGTGATACTGATACCCCAGAGTGGAAGGTAGCTCATAAGTTCTTACCTCCTGCACTGGGCCCTAAGGCTGTCCGTCACTATGCACCTACAATGCAAAAGACAGTGGAAGATGCTTTCCAGGTGTTTGATAAGCTAAGTGAGCAGGGTAAAGCCTGGAATGTCTATCAGTACATGCTGAAGCTAGGTTCTCAGGCTGTTGGCAAGCTCACCATTGGCTTAGATTTCCAGCACTTCACTTCTCCTGATGCTCCCCTTCATGAGATGGTCCATCTTATAGCTGAAATTCTGTCGTTGAATAAGAAGGTCACTTCCAAGGGTAACTGGTACGCTAGCTTGCCTTTCGGCGATCCTAAGCGTCTCAAGGTCTGCAAAGCTCGCATAGAGGAGATGGTGGATGAGTCCATCAAGCAGGCTACTAGTTCTGGTATTGAGGACCTTCCTCTCCAAGATGCTGCGTTGAAAGCTTCCAACATGGTTGGTAAGTAATATTATCTCAGTTCGTATTCCTCCACAAATGCTCACTAGGATCCAGACTACGCCATCCGTGCTACCGACAACAAGGGTGAAAAGTTGCCCAAGGAAAGCTTGGTTTGGGCTCTGGTTGTCGCCACTGGTGCCGGTTTTACCACCACCAGCTCCCTTCTCTCCTGGCTGATATACGGCCTTGTCACCTATCCTGGCATGCAGGAGCGACTGCTTCAAGAATTGATCGATCATGGCTTTACTGAGGACACCCACATGACTGCGGATCTCACTGATAAATTGGGCTTCCTCGATAAATACATCAAGGAGACCCAGCGCAGACATAACCCATCATTTCAGCCAGGCCGTACGGCCAAGGTTGACCTGATCCTGCCTGGAGGTTATAAGATTCCTAAGGACTCGGTATTGATTCCTGCTCTTCACCACATCCATAACAACCCTGATATCTGGGATAACCCTGCCCGGTTTGACCCTGATAGATGGGATACCGAGGAGGTTAAGAAGAGACACAAGGCCGCTTATATTCCCTTCGCCATGGGCCCCCGCATGTGCATCGGCTTCAACTTCGCTCTTCAGGAGATCAAGGTCTTCTTGCCTAAGCTCATTTACCGCTACAAATTTACTCGTGAAGGAGACAATCACATTGAATACGACCCCATGTTCCAGCTGATCAGGCCCAACAACTTGTACGTCCGTGCGGAAAGAAGATTTAAATGGCCCCCAAAGTCGGCGAATGCTGCCAAGGTGAACGCCTGAATATTAGGGCCATGTTCTTCTCTTTAGGCCTTCTGCACAATTAATAGATGGGTTATTTGAGAGTTTTATGTCACAATCTATGCATGAGCCAGAAATGCACGTGACTGGCCCCCCATGTGACAATCCTGCCGATAATATTTGTTCCATTGATAGAAAGCACTGGTTTTCCAATCTAGCACTAAAGTCCTAGAGTTTCCTCCAATAGTATTTTGTATAACAATTCTTGAAAGTTTAGTGTTCAACTATTTCCCCCCTAGTCTTCTGCTATATACAATGTAGTCCGTATATGCTTCCCACATTTGGGAATCACTTTAGCTGGGGGAACAACTTCTAAGGAACGAGGTTTCATTTATCGAATTATATAGGAAAAAATCAGGGCAGGGCTGGGAGTAGTGCGTGTGATTCAGTGCAACACACTACACGCACTACTCTGCAATCGTACAAAATATGGACCCTGATCCAAATTCATTATATCTGCTTCTTATACCTACCGTTGATTCAGTCTAATTGAATCAAAAAGGGGAAGCAAACAAGCATCCCAAATGATATGGGCCTAAGGACTATGGTCGTTGAGGAGACTCAATTGTATAAAGATCAATCAACTCGGTACGTATATATTGTACAGAATTGTCATTTGATACTTCTATTACTGCTATTATGCAAAATCATCTTAAATCAAAACATCAAATCTCTGTCGTTTCTATTCAAGTCCACTTGAAGGAATAACTAGCTGATTAGAAGGATGTTGCTCAGAGTGAAATAGACAATGACCTCTCCATTTCTATGTAGAAGTCTGCAGTGCAGATCTTTATTAGAAAAACACTTGTCATGGACCAAATGTTGTAGCATCTTTGTTCAGTGATTCCCAGAAGTTGAAAAACGAACTATCGCTCATAAACTGATCAAGTATATCACCATGAAGCATGAATTCCATCGACGGGTCATCTGTAAGTGGCGGCGCTGGATCTGATACATGCGGCTCAGGCTCAGCTATGTTGTTCGAATTGCTGGGGCACAATTGCCGAATAGCTTCTGAGAATATGCCTCGGTAAAACGAGGCAGCCGACCAAATTTTCTGCAACTCTTTCATGACCATCATGCAGAAGTCCAGCTTGTTAAACCCAAGTTGTCGAGTAAGAAAATCTTCTGATTTACAATTAAGGAGATGTATATGCATCGCAGGTACCAATAGAGGAGGCCTATCACAATTTAGCGGCGAATGAAAATATAACAATTTCCATTACTCACGTCATCGGCCCAGCAAAGGTGAAAAGTTTCTCTCGGGCTAGGATATCGAGGATGGCGTTAGTTGCCGAGGCTGCAGCATCAACTTTGCTTCGTATCATGTCTTGCCATGTATCTCGGTTGGCAAGGGGAAGATTTTGCGGAATTTTGGTCAGAAAGGGGCGGTAGAAAGTAATTAAGAAAGCCCTACAACAGAAAAATTAGTGACTTGGCCTGATTGGCATAGCGAATGGGGAAACAAACTGGTAGTGTAGGTGCAGGTGGCAGAAAGCGAACATCAAGAGGCGATTCTTTTTGTATTCACATAGCTCTGGAATGTTCAGCCGTTGAATCTCATCCTCCAGAACTTCGACGTTCTTAAAAGTTGGGCTAGGCCCGCAAGATTGGTAACTCAGCAAGAGAGCATCACCCAAGAGTTTAGTCAAATTAAGCAGGAGTATCCAACACTCGGCTAGCTGCGGTAATTCATGCTGATCAAAGCTGTCAACAACAGATGAGACTTCATTTAAGTCATTCAGAATATCCGCGACTGATGGCATCGGTGTATTGCAGTCACTAAGATTGATCCTTAACGGCCGCCCAAGGGTCAAGCTCAGCCAGCGATCTCGGAAGAAACAGCACCACCATAGGCGCCGCCAGAGGGAGCGCTGACGATCTGAAATCGATGCATTGTATTTGATCGCATCTGGATCACGGTGAAGGCCCATGATCTGAGCAAGATTGATTGCAATGCCCGTCCAATACCAAGGCTGCGTATGGTTGTCAAATTCAGAGTGCCAGAACCCCAAGAGCAGCGCCGTTTGCAATCGAACTATCTTATCTTCTTCATCAACCGTATTGTACACGCACTGGAACGTTTTCAAGGATATCGTTAGCAAGCGTAGACAGTTTGTCTTTCAATTGGACACGGCAACAGGGAAAGCCTACCTTTGCACGCGAGTACATAGCTTCGGTCATTTCCTTCCTGGTAGAGAACCCCGCAGCTATATAGCTGCCCGTGGGAATAAACTAGCGCTAGGTTAGTCATTAGAGAATGAAGTTGCACAAAAGACGATCACCCACATTCGACGCCACGAAAAACATGCTCCATAACAACGACAAGTTCCGTTCGTTCGCTTGAAGACCACTTTTACTAAAGCTCGGAAACTCCGTGACATCTATAATCGGCATGATTGGATGTATATAATAGAAGTAGGCGCGTAACAGATCACGGCAGGTTTCATCGGCCGGCAAGGTCAAACATCCCTTACTATTGAGATAATCAACATCCTGGCGGGCCAAGGATATGGTAAGATTGGAAGGGCGGAAAATATGCCGGGGAACAGCATGATCTGGAACAAGAGTGTCGAATACGGCAGAGAACCCCGGAGATTCTCCTACATATAGTCAGCTTTAGTTTTCTCTAGTTCTCAATTTTATTTTCTTTGAAATTTCTTTTCAGAATATTGTGTTTCGGTTTCATTTCCTTAGGAAATTGTATACAATTACCAGTATAAACAGGCATGTCACTTGCTCCTCGGTCTTGAGGCTTTAACGAAGCCACAATGAGGTTGGCGGCACTACGCTCCTCTTGCTGATTTTGATTTAGATCAGACGAGCCACCATTATCGTCTGCTGCAAATGAACCGCCATCAAATCCTTCGGGAGATCGTACACTCTGCGCCTGGTGGTTCAGTGACGTCGGTGGGTTAAGGGCCGAGTTGGAGATCCGCCTCCTGCTCAACGGCGAACTACGCGGAAGCCCAGCAGTCGGTGAAGTCTCGCTCCGGGGCGGATCTCCTCGATGCTGAGATTGACTACTGATTGATTGTGTTAGTATCTGCCACAATCATGTAGAGGGATAATGTCGATTGTTTTGGGTAGAAGTACGTTCTGACTCGTCGTTTGGAGACAATGCATTCGGCGCGATCTTGAGTACAGCCCACGCACGGAATCCCGGTCACTGTGATGGTACAGCGGACTTTACGTCGCCGGCAATTTTGGCACGCGACAGCGGAGCGATAGCGAGGGTTTACCATGTTGTGAGATCCTTGTTGATGCCGAGCCAGAACATCCGATATTTGTGCCAGGTAGCCTTCACGTCGCAAGTTGACGGCCGAGAGAAACCGCTGAGTGGCGCCGCGGCAGCTAAATGCCTCGGAAACTAACCCAAATACGGTTTACTACTCCTTTAGGAATAATTACGCGTCATGATTCGATTTCAGCTGTTCTAAACATGTCACGAATGCCCCGATCACATTGAGTTTCTTAAAGTCTATCGCGCAAGCAAATTTTGCTTACAAAAATCGATTTTGAACGAAGATGGCCTTCCTACTTTCGGGCCGCCCTGCGGAAAAGGCCTCAAGAACCGAAAAAATGTCAATTGCTAACCACTCAGGATATTGAGAGAATTCAAAACATCATAGTGCTGAGATCTCTTTCTAAAGCTTCATGTAAAGTCTTTTTCAGCTTGATCTTCCTAGTCTTTACGCTCCTGATTGCCCTCTTCTTCCTTGCCTTCTCTATGGCAGCTTTGACACTTGCAATACTAAGAAATATTTCTTTTGGGTTCTTCCTATAGCGCCGCCTGAATAGCAGGCTCATTTTAAGTACGCCGAGGCATATTGTTGTTGAGTAGATAGGGAGATTGTAGGGAGTGGGCCGAAAGTAGGTTAGCCGTCTTGTTTCATACTTTTTTGGGCCTCCGATGAATCATTGATTTTCAAGCGTGGTCTCATTTGGCTGCTTTACTCAAGCGGGGTTGTGGCGCTGCTGTCTTCCCGCTGGATGATAGTTCATCTTGAAAATGATTGATAAATACTTCAGTTTATCGTTATTTGCTTTATCATCCTACAAACCACGATAATACTCTTGCCCTTATTGACTCGCCCAACTCCACCTTCACAATATGTCTTCTCAACCACAATGCCCGGCCGTGAAAGCTGCAATGGATAGAAGCGGTTTGGCCAGCCTTTTAATATTTATGTGTTGTGAGTTGACAATCTAACAGGATACTCTTTTGGAAATATTGCGGAAAAAATGGGGACTAGCGAAAATCACATCAAGAAGAGTACGTATCCTATAATCGCTAATGTCAATTCACATTGACTGACAATGCCCATAGTCTGCACGGGGACTGAGGACCCTACTGCAGCAGAATTTTCGCTGCTGGCTGGTGTTCTAGACATTACAGAACCTGTATGCTTGCCTTTTTATTATTATTATTATTATTATTTTGATCAGCAGGATAACAGCACTAAACTTCCAAGTTACCAACAAGCCATAATGTGGCTAGAAAACGAGCGTCTAGCGACATTGAGCAGCCAGAATTATGAACCTTCAAGTCTCCAGATACACCCCTCTCATCAACTTCGTTCGCAAAAATAAGTCGTTAAATGAAGTTGTGCGAACTTGTCGAAAACTGTTCAACAGGAACTCGGTGAAAGTCACAGGGAAAGAAATAATATTGTATGCTATGAAGCAAAAGTCTCACACAACAACCTAGTCGCTTGTTCTTTGAATAAACAGTGCCAATATCAATTTGATGTGACTTTTCCCAATTTCAAGACTGATCTTTGAGAAAGGTTGCGGATTAATATTTTTTCGAATGATAAGCAAATAATACTTGTCTTGAGGGAGTGATGATTGAAAACCAGCTGCAAATGGTGACTTTGTCTCAGATTGAATCTAATAGGCTAGGTGGAGAAGAAAATATGAATTTAGTCAAACATGCTGGAGCAGGACATGTTGACTCAGAAAGCTGCTGGTGGATTTGTGACGTGGGTGCTGTCGGAAGATATAAATAGGCAAATTGGTAATTTTGTGGCTTCACGTGAAATTCATGGCGTGACTATTTTGTTCAGGTTGGCTTGAACTCATTTGCATTGAGAGCAGGTTATGCCATCGTAATATATTCCGAGATACTTTATTTCCAGGCACTAAATGCTATGCCCCGGAACCAATTTCTGTTAAAATATTTCGAAATATCATGTCCCTTACTATAATTTCAAAAATGATTTTGAGGTCAGCAGATGTATATTCACACAGTATATGCTTGGCAACTGCAATTCGATTTCGGCACTATCATATCGGATCCCTTGTTAGACCAAAGTTTTCGAGGGATTCCTGAATGTTCCGTGTATTCAAAATGCCAGGGTAAATATTACGAACACGCTGTGCAATCTTTCTCTTCCTCATTAGGACGAACTCTCATGGGCCTGGAAATGTTTCGCCTCAGCGTCCCATCCTTAGTTCCAAGACATTTCAAAAATCCTCCTTGAAAGACGACCGGGCCTTCAATCGGGGTTTCGTTACCCTCAACGTTCTGCGGATAGAGTGTGTTAATAAGATTTCGAGCCTGTAGGTCTAGTATTGGCTTGTCATGGTATCTCCAATTAAGTGTACCTCCGTAGGCAATGGGTAGACTCGAGGGATCCATAAAGGATATTAATGTGGACGTGTCTTCTGAGACACTCAAGATGTGAAACTTCGACCGTGTCACAGGGTCGAACCATTTGCTCACAGCTGACCATACTGATTTGAAGAATGACGGCATGCCGATGATCTTTGATTTTATGAGTCACAGATTGCCCAAAAAGGTGATATGACAACGAAGAACAAGTGAAACGTACAAATACTCGACCAAGTGTCTCCGGATAATATGTGGTGGAAAGCATACTGAGGATCTGCAGGTATCTTCTGATACCCCAAAATTGCTTCAAGCTAACTCCGCTAATGTCGATGATGTACGTTGAAGCCGTAACAGGAATCTCCATACTCCGTCGCGGCAGTTCTGAGCAGAGAGGAGTCACAAAGTTTATCAGGTTCTGATAAAAGGCGTGAAAATGCAAACGTGCGGCCGATACACCGGGCTGTGAGTACTTTTTGGTAATCGAACAAGACTCCAGCGTTGAGAAATAGTTCTCAATTCTGTCCTTAGTGAGATGGCTGAGAGGAAGAACGTAGACTGGGAGGCCGTCATAATCTCGTCTGCCGGTCCATTGTGGGTACTATTTGAATATTAAGGAATGTTAGCCGCCAGAGTTGCGAGTTAGATGAAGTTTCTGGAACAAGAGGTGAAGAATCAACGGATTCTCTAGGATGGGCACATAGGTTGGTTGTCAATCAGAGGTAACGAACCATGTTTCTTGTTTCCTCATAGGAATTTAGATCCATGTTCTCATAGAATTCATGGATCCTCAGTTTCTTGAGCTCAGTAACTGCGAGATTGAATTGGTCAAAAGTAGAAGTAACATCAAATTTGCGCGCTCGTAAAAAATTCCTACAATTGTTAAGCAGACCATTTGTCAGCAAATCAGGGCAAACACCACATTGAAAACAAGGACCACTTCAGTTTGACTGACAATAAAATTGCTTCTTGCATGTCGTCGTCCTCTTTGGAGTTGTAAAGACCATGTCTTCTGCAAAGCTCCTTGAGCTCGATAAATCTATCCTGTTGCTCTGGTCGCAAAAGCCGTCGAAGGCCAACGGACCATCGACCGTCATTCTCTTCAGTCAAAATACTAGGAACGGGGTGAACTAAGGGCGATCTAATCTCGCTCTTGAGCTTCTGGATATGTCGTTTCCTGTCGCAAAAATCTTGGACATCTAAGGTATTCGCTTCCATCATGTTCAGTGGCTACCGTCTGACACAAGACATCGAGTGGCTCATGTCAAGAATCGAAACGGTCTCAATAGCCAGCAAAGATGGCTTGGTAATCACCAATATATATAAATATAAGTATCCCGAGACAAAAGGGTCTCACAGTACTTCAGTTGGTTGTTAACTGTTACAGTACCCAATATTAAGGCATTCGTGTGAGAGAACAAAATGAATAATATATACTCATTATATGCGTCTCCTTTGGCTTATAGATGATGTCGTAATTGAAGAAAAAGAAAGTGAAAATCGTTCCGGCTCTCATCAGTCATGATAAAATCCATGGATTCGAGCCGAGGTATACTGGCTTTGAGTACCTCGGATCTCCCCAATACATTTTGCTGGGAATTGTTGCCTTAGGGTTATTTTATTAGGGTTAGGGTTGGGGCACCCTCGCTTTCTTTGCGTCTGCCGGATCCAGGCGCAACGTCGGCTCTTTCGACACTTAGTAGATAGCAAGAATTCTATATAAGTTTTGTTGAATACCGTGCTGTCATAATCTATTTGATAGCAGTACAATTTATAGTGAATAATTACTCATAGCATTTCCCCAGGGCTGAAGAACCGACAAATGTCTAGATATGAATTGATCACAGGGATTCTGCGGACTTCGCACATCCCCTCGACGCTCGCAACAAAACTCAAAACCAAATGATGACTAAATCGTAAGGTTACTTTATAATAATCCTCCATACTTATACCGAGGCTGCCTTTTGCAAGAATCCCCTATCAAAATAGCATCTAATTTGCCAGATTTGTAATCCATCGGTACCAGACCCATCCTCAGCCTTCGCAATTTCGTACGTAAATGCTTGCGGAACTGTTACAGTCCCTCTATCACCTTCTAAATGTAGAAGATTTTTAACTTGCACCAACAAGGTATGTTTCCCACTTTGGTCATCATTCAGCACGATTGCCGAAATAAGTTCGTAGCTACACTTTTCAAACTGCCCATACAAGGAGATGTAGTAGTCCCAGATCTGCTGCGCGCCAGAGATGGTAGAGTTATCCGTATGCACCAGTGTCGCTGTCGAGGCATAGTAATTTGTTGGAGGCGTGGTACCTTTGTTATGAGCAAAATCGGCGGCATATTTAGCGTACCAAGAGAGTATCGGATTGGACGAAGACGCCGAATGACTGAATGGGCCTTGTAGAACTGTGGCAGTGATAGTCGTAGCCATGGTCTAATTGCGCGAAGGTTATTTTTCTTCTAGTATGCACAGATGCAGATAATGAAGTAAAGTAGTTACTGGGAAGAAAAAAGAAACCAGGAAAAGAATGGTTCAACTTCATTTCTCGGTTGGGAAACTCGTTGCGAGCTTGGTTAATATAGGCTTGATTGCATAAGTACAAAGATATTTTGAGACCGAGGCAATTTTCCAGCCCCGGGAACAGTTGATAGATATTTTTAGTTTTTCTTCGCTATTATGAGGCAATTTATTGATCATTCCGCGGCTCGGTTCCTTACGGCCCAACTGGACTTTAATCTGCACAAATTTCTGTTTCTTTAATATGATGCAGGAGTCATATGTCTCCCTTGTTTCAAGCCGTGAGTTTGAAAATGAAGGGTGATAAGCATATTTTTCCTTGAATGGGGTGCTAATGGTTAATCGGAACTACAGTTTACATATAAACCTCGAAGAAAGTGTTTAGATGTTAATCGTCCGGGGATTCGGTTCCGATTGAGTACGGTCACCATATCGAAAATATATTCGAGACATGGTGCGATCGCAAATTCCGGCATTCGTGACTTAGCGCAAGACAAAATTATCTATTGAGAGTTCAACCGTGGCAGCTATCACAGCGCCACCATCTAGCATGGTTTCGTACATATGTAACAGTCTAAGAACATAACGCTTGTATCTAGGCAAACAGAACATTCGCGCACAACCCTGGAAATGAGACCGACCTTTCGATACCATTATCTTACCTCAAGGTGATGCCAGTGAAAGCACGGTTATCATCTGAGTGAATTTTCTCCTTCTGTTTGCCATCCGCATTGGTGCGGTAGACGTTGCCCATGAGATCAGTCAAGTAGATGTGACCGTGTTCAAGGTCCAGGCGTAAGCCAATAGCCTCTTTAAAGTGTCTAGTGAGAACTTCATAGCCGAGTGGGGCATCAGTAGGAATAGGCAGGCCATTACTATCAAGACGGATTCTGTTCAAAGAGTTACCGAAAGGAATTTCACCACGGTCAGTCCAGTAGAGGGTGTGAGAGGCCTCATCAACCTCAAGATCGACAGGCTCCGGAAGGCTATTGAGAAGACACTGGATATCACATCTGGAAGTGGCAGTCTGGCCCTCAGGAGTCTTGATATTTGCGGAGAAAATACGACCTTTCCCACCTTTAGAAGGTCCCTTCTGAGACCAGAAGAACTTGCCTAGGGTAGGAGCTACAGCAATACCAACGCACCACTTTGAGCCATCCTCGCCATCCTCGGGATCCTGGTAGTTGCCAGTTTGGATTAAGACTTCAAGGTCGCTGCCATCGAAGTTGCAGCGGAAGACACGGAGGCCTTCACGGTCACAGAAGTAGACTTTTCCAGCGGTCTGATCAAGAGTTAACTGCTTAGGTGTGTTGGTGGCACCAGGAGCGACAACGGTCTCTATATCCGTGCCGTCAAAGTTCGCGGAGTAGACAGCCCCGTCATCCTTGCCAGGAATGCCCATATTTGTCCAAAACATGCGCTTGCTCTCGGGGTCAACAGCTAGACCATCAGGCATGGCCTGGTCGCGAACGAGGACGCCCTGGACCTTTCCATCCAAAGAAAGCTCCAGGATTTTGCCTCCTGTTGTACTTGGCACGGCGGCGGAGAGACCGAGATCCAAAGCCAAGATCTTACGTTCGTTGGTGTTGGCGGGCTTGGCCTCAACGGGAGGGTAGAGACCGCCTTTATCGCACTTGGTACCCAACTTGCCAAGGTCGAGGTAGTTCTTCTTCAAGTAGTCAACGGTCTTCTCAGGAGAAAGGCCACGCTCATCAACATAGTGGGTTTCAATGAAAGCAACGGTATCAAGGCCAACATCTAAGAAGTGTATCTGTGTTAGTTTCAGATCACCGCCGAAAAGAAAGGTGACATTAAACTTACTGTCCATCATTTTACAAGGGGCAACGTTTCCCTTGATGAACATCTCCGTCCACATGGAGTCAATCTCCTCAGGAGTAGACACCTCTTCAGCGAGTATGGTCAAAGCCTCACGCTTCACGGCGGCCCAGAGACGATTAAAGATGAAGCCTGTCGACTCCTTTCTGGCGACATATGGCAGGGTGGCTGCCTCCTTCGAACATTGAACCATAAAGGGGAAAACCTCCTGCGTAGTAAAGCCGTCCGTCATAAGCTCAACAACCATACACTGAGGAGGCATGTAGTAGTGCATATTCAGAATACGAGTCCTTGTTGCGTCAGAGACCTTGGCCAACATTTCAGATGACTTGTATGAGGAGGAGTTTGAGGCCAATATAGAGTCAGCAGGAGCGAGGGTTTCAAGTTCCGCTAGGGTGTCAATTTTCAGCTGGATCTTCTCCGGGACAGCTTCGATGACGAGCCATGCATTGGAAACGGCATCTGCCAAATTTTCAACGGCTTCAGATTTTCCAGGATTCTGCCCCGTCTTCTCGGCGTAGGAGGCGACGTTCTTCTCAATGTAGGCGATGCACTCAATGCGTTGTTGAGGGCTGGGGTCACGAATCTTTACATCGTAACCGGCGGAAGCCCAAATGCAACCTGCATAACAGACAATGGTAAGCTTTGATGGAAGTCATCATGAGATGGACCTACCAATACGACGGCCGAGCACACCAGCACCAAGCACAGCAACAGGCCGCTTGCGGTATTCTTTGGGAGGCTGCCAAGTTGGATGCATTTTGTAGCGTGAAGTCAAATATCTCTGGTATATGTAGGATCAAGCTGCTTAGGTTGAAAGCAAGGTAAAGGTATATAAGAGACCGTGTAGCTGTTTGTATGTGATCTATGAGCAGAAATGAGGGAACAAGAGAAGTAGACATGGGTAAAGATAGAGAATATATATAGGATCGAGACATCGAGTTTCGTCATCTCCTTCCTACTGTGAACGCCTCCAAAATGAAGATGGGTGGGAACAAAAAATCTCGGCCCGAGAAGAAGCCAGTGAGATATGAAACAATACATTCGGGATGCCACATCCACAAAGCCGAGATATATGAGGTATCAAAACCCTAGCCGAGCAGTGAGCCGTGGATTGGAGTGTATCCAGTGGGATTCCATGGGAGCTTGAGGAAGCCGCCATAGTGGAGTCGTTGGGACTTGGTGATTTAAGGCCCTGAATAAATCTGCTGCAATTTGACAGCCAGACTACTGATCTAGCACACTACTACTTTTAGGGAAAATCTGGGTCATCAAATTCCTTTGTGGCTTGAGTCGAATGCTGTTTGGCATTTAGGGCATGGCGATAAATCAGTAAGGATTCTCGAAATATCCGCGGATCCCTCAGGGTTCCGATTGGTAGTCGTTTCTTCGGGTGCATATCGAGGTAAAATGTTTCTTTAATATCTCGGGATCTCGCAATGGGGATCCTGTTGTGAATGCACCCGCCTCGGTTCCCAGTTGATTGGGCGACACCATCTTTTTGGCTTTGTTCTATACCTCGGCATGGTGGCATGAGGTAGTGAGGGAGATGGCTTAAAATATCAAGTTTTAAAGGTTCAGATCAACCTTTTTCCTCCCTTTTATATTATTGTTACATATTATCAAGAATTAGTTTCGGCCCGACCCAACCTGAAGTTAACTGAGGAGTGGATTGGGTTGAGTTAACCGTCATAGCTTATTCATCACTCATACAGTTGTCTTTCGAGAATTTAATAAAGGCTGCAGTTTTCTGAAGCCCTCCATGGTGAAATTTTCCGAGATGATGATAATCGGATCCAAGCAGAACGATATTAATATTATTAAGATATGCGCGCAGTGTATAACAAGCTATATACAGCTGTTCTTGAACTTCTTATATTAGTCTAGTACCCATTAGTTCCGTTATCATTAATCAAAAGAACAGCCTCGAAATGCTTTCATCTTGAACTATTTATTAAAAACCTAGTGAAATGCTCACTCAGCCAGCCGCGGCTGACCAACTTCATTCTTTAATAACCCATACTCATACTCATTCCATGTGACCAAGGGCTCCATGTTTGGGGTCCACTTCCCATTGTAAAATTCATTCCTGTCAAGCTCGAGGCGTTTCAGCCTCGGGGACTCTTCATCAGCGATCCCTCTAGATGGTGGGTGCTCAGGGTGAAGAACAGACACCTTAAGCACGAGACGGTCTAGTCCACGCAATTGACCCAGGACCTCTCTCAGCCACGCCCAAAAGAGCTCCGGCTGCGGTGGTTGTCCCTCCGTCAATGCAACCTCAACGTCTAGCTGGCAGAGCGAAGTCATCCTTGAATTCAGACATTGGACTGCATCAATAACGGTCCTCTTTTGTTTGGCTTGATTCCATTCTAGTGATGGAATGCAAATAGCTAGATGTGCGTATCGAATACGTGGCAGCCCTTCTGGGCTAGAATTATTTGCAAAGTACAGCACACCTTCCGCCCCAAAAAAGGATATGGTGTTACCTCCATAAATAATATCCATGACATCCTCATATACAGTTCGACATGTACGCATCAGGTCGGTATAGTGGCGTTCTTGATCAGGGCTTACGAGCCTATATAAACATATTGCTGGCGGCTCGCCTGTCTGTATAAGCGCGCACATGCGACCGTACCTCACACATCCTTGCCTAGTCGGCACAGGCATATCGTTCCGGATAGAACCTCCTAATTCGAGAATAGTGTGTAAAGCAGTGCTTGGTGGGTCTTCATCGCTCCTGATATGCTGTGAGGCTTCCCAATGGCTCGGCAGAGGACCGCAAGTGGAATGCATTCCTTTATACCCTAACCGGGGCTGAAAGATAGATTTGGGGGGAAGGGCGAGCCTGTAGATTTCCAGACGGATTTCTAGAGGGAGGCGAAGGAAGCCCGGTTTCATCGCGTTGGCGGTTTTTTGAGGTATGTTGTCCGCCAAGGGTTGCGAAGGTGGAAGCCTATGGCGGCGTACATGGCGTCGCTCTTTGATGTCTCGACAAGCGCGTTTAGTGCGGTCAACCTTCTTTCCGATAAAATTAATGGTCACGACTGAGCCTAGTGCAATGACAGCAATTGGCAATGCGATTCCCACGATAATGCTCTCAAGCGTCGCATACAATCGTTGCTTTGCATTTTTAGGACGAGTCATGGCTGCCTATGCCGGGTATTCTGCTGGGTGTCAGGTTCAAGTAGTTGGTGTTGTGTTAAATAACTCTGCCTGGTACTGATTTAGGCTGAACACGGCCCTACTGGAGGTTCACTCTGATTGGAGTACAATACGCAGGATTGATAAGTACACACTGAAAGGACACGGACAAGAGAATTCCAAGTCAGCCTTGCGGTCAGAAGGAGGACATGTCTTACCCAACAACCAATCAAAAATAGCGTTCAATCTCTAATAACTATAGTGATATAGATTTCAACCCGTGAAATGAATTAGACATACGTGTGTACAGACTATCAATAAATTCATTGTATGAGTTGAAGAGTTGGAGAAGATGAATCTCGGGTTGCGCCACGGGAAGAACCAACACCCTCTCGCAGTCTATTGGCGCGCCAAGACGAATGTAGCATACAGCAGTACTCAATCATGTTCATGTGGTTTCTGCTTCACGTTCGCAGTGATGGATATCGACTAGCTTCATAAGGCTGAGTATAGCTTGGCTACTTTATTCCCTCTTGTGTACAGCTAGCTATTAATCATGATTTGTAGCATAATTATAAATATTAATTCGTTGGCTAGAAGAACAATAATAAACAAAAAAAAGCATAGGGGTATAAATCAAGGGGTATCGCTAACTAGCATGAAAGATTGATCACACGAAAGATTCATCAAGCAAACTCTTCTCTCCTCTGGGCCATACTAATGGTGCAGTTTCTTGGAGGTCATTAAATGTTCTCCACAACACGCGCATTGATAGCGCGCTGGAACCCTTCGTCGGCTTCACTGTTGTTTACGTCGAGGGCGCCTTGAGATTGATACCTGCTAGGACCCTCACCAACAGTATCGGCCACGGCAAGCTGGTTCATGACGGACTGGTTGGGTGCAGGCAAAAAGATAACCTTGCTGTTGGCGGATTTGGCCATGGCTTGCATCGCCTCCAGATAGCGGATCTGCATGGCAGGAGCGGAAGACAAGATATCAGCGGCTTGACGCATCAACTTGGCGGATTCGACCTCGGCGCGTGCGGCAATGACTTTACTCTCACCAATACGCTTAGATTGAGCAGCCATGGAGAGCGAGTCTTGCAAGTCGTTGCTGAAGATGATATCTTTAATCAACATGGATTCAACCTTGACACCCCAGCGGGCAGCAACATCTTCGATGATTTCACCGATTGACTGGGCAATTTCCTCGCGGCGCTCGATGACGTCTTGCAAAACGCGAGCACCGACGACGTGTCGCAGAGTGGTCTGAGTGCGCTCAACGAGGGCTTGACGAACATCGGCGATGCCGAACGCAGCTTTGTGTGGGGAGGTGATGTGGTAGTAGATCACAGACGTGAGGTTCAGAGTGACATTGTCTTTGGTCATGCAGACCTGGCGGGGCACTTCGACAATTTGGATCTTCACATCAACGGTGGTCAATTTTTCGCTAAAGGGGTTGACTTTGACCAACCCGGGGTCGACGGAACGCTCAAATCTAGATAGTCATTAGCCGGGTCTACCGATTTCAACAGTCAGGAGAGTGCTTACCGGCCGAATCGCGTGACCAATCCCACTTCACCCTGCTTGACATTCTTGAATGGATTCGGGCAGATGCAGCAGCCGGCCGCGCCCATGAAACCGAAGCATTGACCAAGGCCGTGCTCTTTACGTCGACAAGTCAGTTACCATTACCATATACGCAGAATAGCTAGAATCGCAAGATGAATAACGTACGCAAGCCAGCATACCAGCCGTGGGAATCTGGGTTATCATTATCGTGCTTGAGGGTCTGGGCATATTGTGGCTGCAGATCCTCGACACGTGCAGGCTGCACTTGGACCAGGCTTTCGTTGAATCGCCGCTCGGGGTTGGCAGCAGCTTTGCCGTTGGTGACACCGTTGGAGAGCTCAGATGGACCAGACATGGTGGAGTTGGGTGTAGTCAATGGAGTGTGAGTATGAGAGTGCAGGATGGATATAGGGTGGTGCAAGGTGGAAGGTGGAAGATGGAAGGTGCAGAGAAGCAGGTGAGCGATGCTTATATACACGGGCGACAGCAGGAAGGTGCAGGGTCTCTCCGGATTAATTGCTGGTGTTAAGGCAATAGCTATTACCACTGGGCAACATGCAAGGCGCACAGCCCCGGCCAGCCACGCTAGGCCCACTCAGGCAGTTCGTAAATCCCACGGCTGCATCGGCAGGCTGCCTGATTGGCCGGCAGAAGGCTTGTCCCGCTTTTTGCGAAGCTTGGCTCTTCCCGAAGGGGATAGGCGCGGTGCTTCTGACGTCGAAGCTGTCGCAGCTTTCCCTCATTCTTACGCCTCCTCTGCTCTTAACTTTGGACTGATCGCGGTGCTGAGGAATCATCAGATGGTCAATATACGGCCCTAAGTTAGATACGGGTTATACGGCAGTGCTCTGTGCCCCGCAAGCATGAATCTGCCGTTGTCATATTAAGCGAATACGCCGTAACTCTGGAGTGCGCGATTTTCTCCCCGCTATCACTTCAATCAGCATCATTTCTCTGCTACAGCACCAACGTCGAGCTTCCGACAGCTTGGCACAGCCCTGCTGCGATCCACAGCCAAGGTCGGGCGTCGTCGCTGAGCCTCAGGCGGGACCAACACGATTGCTGGTTTCTACTCAGCAACCAACAATCGCCGGACGCCAGCATCATGATGATTTCTGCCCAGAAATCGCTCAGTTGTCGATCTTGCCTGCACTGCCGCCCGCAAGATGGAGCATTGCATTGGCTTCGCAGTCTGGGGGCCGGTTCCGTTGGCGCCTTGGCGCTGTCTTCCATGGGGCGCTTCTGTGGGGTTTCCTTTTTGGTGCTCCTCCTCCTGCAATTCCAATTTCCAGCTTACTCGACACTGCTTTACAACAACGGAACAGGATTAGGAGTCAAAAGCGTTCTAGGATTTTCTGATGTTTAGCACGTGAAGTTATGGTGTCCAACATGACAGTCTGCAACACATGAGTTTATGCCGAGTTTATCTATCCTGAAACACCCTCTATCCTCAAATCCATCCCCCAACTTATAAATCAAGTCAACACTCAACACTCAAATCCCATACCTTCAAGCACCTTGCCAAAACTTTGCCTCCATATGTCAACATTCACCTGGCCAAAGCCCACCGCAACCTCTTTCTTCAGCCGGTCATGCTCATTAAGCTCGTTTAGACTCTTGTACGCCTGATCGATATACTCTTTCAGAGGCATCGGTACAACGGGGTTTTCCCCCTGCATCGCAATCGTCGCCTCTCGGTGCTCTGTATCCAAAGCCGTGTCCGTGTATGGTGGAACCACTTCAACAAGACACAAATTCCGGCGGACCAGCTCCGGCGCGAACCCCAGTTGCTCGCGCAGGGAGATGCACATGGCATGTACACCTGCCTTGGAAGCACAGTAGGCCGGGTAGAATGGCAGGGGCGTGTAACCAATAGACGAGCTGGTAACGAGCAAGTTGGCCGGCTTACCCGCCGACGCAATCGCCATCAGATGCGGGATAAACAGGTGAGTCAACAGCGTTGGCGCAGTCAAGTTGATGCTTATCTCCGAAGCGATGCTATCAATACTCGTGGTACTTGGATCAAGCATCGAAAAGCACTTTTGAATCCCAGCATTGATAAAGACTGTGTCTAGGGTCGGGTAGGCTGCGATGATCTCGGAGACGTGCGTCTGTAGTCCGGCGATATCTGCAATGTCCCACTTTAGCGCCGATTAGCCTCATATCTCCCCGATTCCTCACTAACTTATATTTCGTGGGTATTAGAAAGAGACGACTAGCTGGATTCTTACCTGTCGAGACTCCATTCCCGGAAGCTCAGTCGTCAAGGCTAACAGGCGGTTTGCCCGTCGACCAGTGACAATAACTCTTTTCCCTGAAGCATGGAAGCGACGGGCAAAGGCCTCACCAATACCCGAGCTTCCTCCGATAATAAGAATCGTATTCATCCGAGAAGTCATTCTGGCTGGGAGCGCGTAGTATGGAAGAGTTGAGAAGGACACCGAGGGGTTAGAGATCATGTTGGGCATGCATCTGCTTGAATATTTGATCAGCGCCGCGAATTTATATCAAGATGCGCTGACAAATTTGCTTGGGTCTTATTTCTCTTCCTTATTTTCGCGCCCATCAGCGCAGGGGCTGTTTTCCTTAGTGTTCGACGAGGGGCTGTATAGAAATCCTTAGCTGGCGGGACCGCTGGATATAGGCGCCGCTACTATTGTTGACTCTTAAATGGTCAACCCATAGAAGTAGGTTGTGTGGCGTGGTACCTGGCTCTTTGTTACCTACCAACATACTTGCTAAGCTAGGCGTGGATTCGGAAACATGTCTAGATAATTTATCCTTGGTTCTACATCTATGAATAGAATATAAGGCCTGAAGTACTAAATTTACTATACATACTCACGAGACCCAAAAGAATGGCTGATAATGGCAAGCATCCTAATGTTAATTGTTATATGTATTTGACCCATTCCCAAAGCAGTCTCGAAGTATTAATTACCCCATACCAAAAATTAGTCCTCTCGGCAATTGTCAATTTTCTGGCTTATTCACCGTGTCTCTCTACGTGGCAACATATTGGCCATTGAGAACTTTTTTGAGAAATTGTCTCTGAAAAAATTAGTTCTGATAATGCTCTGAAGTTCTTCATCTGACATCTACCCTCCTTTCACGTCTTTAAAACTACTTCCAAACCCTCCGATACAACCTGCCATTTCAATGGTCTTGCCATCTTTAGAAGTGAAATCATACAGAACTATACTAAGCCAACACCTTATCTTAGCGTACAACTTGTCGTCTGGCATTTAAACGAACAAGGGAGGGCACGACATGTGTAAAGTCGAAGCTTTTTTAGGAAGCAGAACTAGACTAATCCGCAGCGCAGTCCCAGTTGTAGATCACTTTCAAACTTTAAAGTCAGCTCGCGTCAATCAAAGTTAAGAAATGCTGATATGGCCATGTCAACTTGTATCAACGAGGATGCAATAAGCTCTTGACAGCCTTGGGTAACGAAGGGCGGACGTTATATAGACTTGGTATGGAAATGGATATCTATTAGTCAAGTACTGCAGTTAGTATATGGCGTTTGATCTATATACAGCGCTCTGATTCGTATTAAGTTTAAATCCAGCAGATTAAGTAGCGTCTTGCATTCATTAGATAAAAATGTCTATAAACAGAGAAACAGAGTAGAGAAATGTTATCTCAATACCTCACATATCAGGGTAATAATAAAAACGAGTCGAGTATTCAGTTCAGTCAAGAATTGAGGCCTGCTAATCATCCGAATAAAAAAATCCCACCATAAGCAACTTTCCTTCTGAGCCATGCAATGACTTTTGGAAACATGAGACAAACATTTTCATTTCATCAGCGTGGTGTTTCAAATGACTGTTTAGTGGTTGATCTTCTCGTTGACGGTCTCCTTCGCCTGCTCCTTCTTTGCGGCGAGCGTGTTGCTCAGCCAGGCAAGCGACTCCTGCGAGATCACCAAGCCTGTAGTGATGACAGCCTTGCCGCTGGCCACATAGCCGTCGCCACCGCACTTCTTGTACTCGGCGCCATAGGTGTCAAAGAGGTGCTGGCGGGCATCGTCGGCAAGACGGAGGGGAAAGTATGCGGTGTCGATGATTGTGCTCTTGATCTTCTCGGTGTCCTCCTTGACGATGGGGAATCGCTCGTCGACCTTGCTCAGTCCCTGATCTCCGAGAGTGTCGGCCTTGGCGACGTAGGGGGCGACATAGGCGTAGGGGGTGGAGAGGTATGGCAGATAGGGCTTCGCAAATCGCTCGTAGCCTTGGTCAGCGTATGTTAAGGACTTGGCGCCGTATTTGTTGCTCTTGATGATGGTGATGGAGTCGGAGACGAAGGGGTAAGAGGTGAGGTGCTGTGACTGTTAGTGCTGCACTCAACGTTCATTTAAATAGAAAGGGGACCCGTACTGAGATGAATTGAGAATGGGGCTGCGCGCCGTTGATAGTAGGTTCTCCCATGGTGTCTCTCTCTGCGTGAGGCATGAAGCTAGATACGGCGGCAGTCAGCAGGACACTCATAGCACAAAGGGCAAGAGTAGAAACCAACCTTATTCACGATTCTTCAGTCAGGTGAGGGTGTGACACAGGCGAAAAAGGGATGGGCCAGGTACGAAAGTGATGAGAGAGAAGAGAAGCAAAACAGCGAGAGGGAAGAGTAGCATGATGTGCTGCACCGTCGATGATAAGGCGTTTTAAAAGTCGCAAGCTGTGCCCCGCCCAGCCAATGGCAGGCACGCAGCCAGATTTGCCTCTGGCATGTGAAAACAGGAAACTGGGCAAACAAGGGTAACCCTACTGCCTAGAGCATTTATTATCTACGCACATGTATCGGTATATAGATACATACACTATACATCGACTATGCATCTACTATGCATCTACACAATCTCCTGATATATCTGTATATCAATATATACTCTCTATCCGTACACCTTGCACACACCTCCTGGTCAATGACGATGAGATAGCTGGCGCGCCCTCATTTGTGATATTTTTTGCAGCTGACATGTGATGGTGGGGCCGCCGCAGGGCCAGACTGCTGCAACTTATTATCATACTCTACTACGACTGCATTTGCTGCCGTCCAAGCGCTTCCAACCATCATCCTCATCGGAATGTTGTTTATTATTCGCTTATCTGAAGGGTACACCCGGTTTCGCTAGTATACGACCCCAAGACGAGTTCCGAAAACGGAGTTATCGCTAGCACTGGCTAGCAACTCTACTTATCAAGACGCAATCGGGTCCACCCTTCGCATTGGTGCGCCCGGACGTCTCACCTCCACGACCCCAAGCTAAGGAGTCTCGTCTCAAGAACGAGGGTGCAATGCGCATGTTGTGTGGACCGATAGTACTAGGTTGGACCCTGGCTGATGGCGCACTGACACTGCTCTCCTCCATGGCGTGCTGCCGGCCCCCCGCCAGTGGTTGCGTTGTCGCAAGTCATGGTGTTGATTGCATGGGTATATCAAGTGCAATGAACCTTGATAACCTGATTGTACCCTGTCAACGGTTATGCATGGTACTCATGCATGCATCTCGCTAATTGAGCACGTATGGTCGACATTCGCATCCCCCTGGTCAACCTTCTATATTAAGGACATGAAGGATACGCGAGAAATACTATCCTGTAGGTGGAATAAATATTCTTGATATATCGTGTTACAGATTAGCAGCTTTTCACACCGCCCGAGCAATCCGACTTGAATTGATATATTCCCACTAAGCTGTGCCACCCGGAGCTGTATTCCAAGCATCCCACGGCCTAGCTGCTGAGAGAGTGCTTTGATGTCTGGCCATTCAATATTGCATATGTAATATTAAATTTATCTATCACTGACCCTCAGACCTTACTGGCCTGAGGCACGACGTACAATTATTATTTGAAGTAGTATAGAACGCCCCACATCGGCACAGCCCATGCAAGCAACAACAGAATCCTTCCTTTTGGCCTCAAAAGAGTCGAAACATCTGATACCGACCACGGTGCGTCGGTTTTGTTCGGGTTTGCCACCTGCGATAGGTGGAACCTTTCGCCTTACTATATTCAACCTGCCAGATCCGAGGTTGAATATATTCAATGCTTCGGATTTCGGTGTGTGAAGCGAAAAGCATTCAATTTTTCGCAGATTTTTACAAAATTAAGAATTTCCATGTTACTTCTTACCCGAGCTGCAGAGCTATATCAGTCAACCATCAATGGCTATCATGTGAATGTGGCAAGCCTTCTATAGAATCCTTGCGCGTAGCTTTAAGAAATAGTCACCGAAATTTTATTATTATTAATTCGCATGGCTTACCCTGCAACAATATCGATCCACTGTATTGTTGAAATTGTCAACAAGCTCAGGCTAGGATGAGATGTAACATTGAGTTACATAAAACAACCCTTCGAGAGATGCCCGATATGTATTCACATGCCAATTTGCAGATTGATGCTAATCGCAAGCTGTGTGGAAGTTCGGTCATATTTACTGCCCCTTTCGACAGTAATCGGCTTGTTACATGTTACGCAAGGTACAGATATTGCCATTAATAGTATTCAATCCGCTGTGATCACGGGTTTGGTACGCACGGTTCTGATCCATAATAATATCGCAGTCTCTGGCGAACCGTAACTACAAACATTACATTTGTAGATCAATACACAAAGTCAAATTTCGTGTATAGATTCTATGTCAATCAATTGACGTCCTGGCTGACACCCATCTGTTACCGCAGAGTGGTATTATTAGTGTAATACGATCCAAGTATCCCACTGCGTCGCTGTACGGTGGTTGCCAAGGAAATGGAAAACTACGTGATCACATCGAAATGCACGGGACTTTTCATTCATCAAGACTTGACGCTAATGGTAACGGCTTCCCTCGTAATAAATAATAGGTAAAAAGTTTTGTCTTTTCAACATGAGTCCGTAGTCGTGGACTGTATATTCAGACACATCCCATTTCTTTTCCAGACGCCCACCAGTTCTCTCTACTGGCGGACTACGCCTGAGGGATGAAGATTTCCATGCCTCCTCCACTCTTCTCGGCTATGTCGATCCTTGCACCAGACACCTCATAACAATCAAATTTGACGAATTTAGAACCCTGTACAGTTGTCAGAAACAATGTCGAAGCCACATACCGCCTGCTCTGTTCCACTTACGCAAAGGAGTGAAGAACCATCTGTTCTTGCCGCTGGTGTATCGCTCCTCAAGAGCCTTCTTGACGGTCTTCTTGGCATCCTCACGCTGGGAAACCTCCTTGAAAGTATCGTTCGAGATAACGCCCTTGAGGCCCTCGAGCTCGAGTGTGTAACGGGTGGGCATCAAGTGGTTGTAGTTGACGACCTTGACGAAAGGCTTGATGCGGCTGCGCTTCTCGACCTTCTTGGTACCCATACGACGGGTGACCTTCTGGGGGTAGCGCTCAATACCGGCAACGAGCGCATAGGAGAAGGGGTGAGCCTTGGAGCCGGAGTCCTGAGGCTGGATAATGACGACCTAAAAATTGATTCCATGTCAGCGCTGGGCTTTGAAGACACTTGACATTTGTTTCCTTCCACGAATCTGTTCGCATCGATTCTCTGATTCATTGTCCTCCTTGCACTTGCAAAAACTCGCTTCATCCAAGCGAAACCCTATATCTGATTCATAAAAAGAAATAAAGACATGTCGTACCTTCTTTCCGGCGTAACGGCCTCGGGTGATGATGGCCACACGGCCCACTTTCATGACTGTTTCATCGATGTCAGTTGGCGAAACAAAATAGAAAAGACAGAAGATCAGAACTAACACTTCATGGCGAAAGTCCGGTGAGCGGTAGCTGTGTCGATGGGTGTTGTTGTCGAAGCTGGTCGATCGGATCGAAGTGAAGGTCGACGCCGGCGTTAGACTTCTTTTTTTCGCTTAGGAGGCAGGCTCTAGGGCACAGCCTGCGGAGAGTATTGTGTGCTTGCCCATGATTGGCTCGTTTAACGATAGCGCCGGACAGCGCTGCTCTAATCCAGGAACGGCTAGGCTCAGTCACCTGACCTGTGCCAGGGTGTCTGGCCTGAATCGGCTTAGCGCTAGAGCCAGCGCTGGGCAGACCCGTGACGCAAGCGATCGCGTGTTTGTTTATGGTTGCTAGGCGCAAGGCCCGTTGCTACAGAAGTCGCTCTTTTACCATCCGCCGTTCCGGCAAAGGTCCAAGACAACACCGATTCGGGGCCTAGATGATGTGGCATCGCATCGCTCGCTCCACTAGCTACCATAGTTTTGTCTAGTTGGGCTCCATTGTTTTGGTCTGCCTGAGAGATAAACTGCCTTGCAGCTCCATATCTGTCGCAGCCGTTGGCAAGAGAGCCAATATTCTGTTCTGCCGCCTTTACGAAGCGTTTTAATCCGCTTCTTCTTCTGCTGCTGCTGAGCATAGCACAGCATTGTTGTTTTGTTGTTTACAAGTTTTTTTTTTGTGTGTTTCGTTATTCGACATTGTCATGCTTGTGTGTCTCCGATAGGAGCCTGCGCATTCCTCACTTTACCCACATTCCACGACTTGTGTACCGTTTATGTCTCACGAAATCATACTCATGCCGTCCAGCGACTCTGACGGCTCTCGTCAGAGTACGGACTCCTCTATTAAGGCCCAACATCACCATTCCGTCTCCGAGGCCGGACGGGCTCTGAGTATCCCGATGTATGTAACCTCTGACCCCCGGAATACAGCGTAGGTGCCACCAGTCAACATCCACTGACCTCAATGTCTTTCAATCCATATAGGTGGGACAGCTCAGATCCTGATCGGGCTCCTCCCCCACTGCCTCTGAATCCAGGCAGTCCAAAAACGAGAGCAAGTGCTTCTCCAGGCATCCAGGCGGCCACGGCGAGTCTTGCAGAAAAGATGCGCGAAAATGCCCCCAGCTCATACACAACAAATCCTATGCCCAACAGATCATTATCTCCCGACAAGTCTCTAGTAAAAGGCCATTACCATAGGAGGATGCAGTCCTTGCAGCCCACCAGTGATACGCGTTCGGAATTCCGCAATTACCTCGAGAACAAGTCGCCAGAGCGACGCATACAGCTGTCACAGCTCGAGTCTAGTGATAGGTCTATCGAGAAAAGCCCGACCAGGTCGGGTACAACATCCACGCAGGACTCTGGTCGCGACTCGCCATCATCTCTTTATGTCTCCAATCGCTACCTGATGAAACCTCTCCTAGGCGAAAGCACTCCACCTTCGGCGACAATGCTCGCATTACAAAATATGCAACTCCCAGGTGATGATCCGAAACCTCTACCAGAACCAAAATCTATCACTGCCGCACCAACTTTATCCGAACAAATCCAGAGTCTTACAAGTATCGCGACCAGCTTGCAGAAGGAGATGAGCCAATTGAGTCGCCGCAGTAAAGATAACGCAACCGACCTTCTTAGTCTGAAAGCTGCTACCAATTCTCGTGATGAAGACATCAGGAAGAGTATTAAAGACTTGGCCACCAACATTACCTCAAAATTCCTCGACTCCGACAGCGTCACCACAAGGTCAGCGACTTTAGCCTCCACTAAAAGTGGATATAGCATTGATAGCAAGCCTTACGACACTTCGCCTAGTTCTCGAAAGTCTTACATGCTTCCACGAATTCCTAGCCCAGGAAGTTTCACGGCCGCTTTTGAGAAGGATCGTTCTGGATCTCCTGCCCCAATCAGTGATGGGTCTGCAAGTATCGCCTTGCTCGAAAAAGTGTTGCGCGAGATGGCAACAAAAGAGGCACAGGAGAAGCTCTTGGAGCTTGTTGACGAGGTCAAAATGAGACCAGCCAAAGATGGAGCCAACAAAGATGCCGATGCAACGATCAGTAAAATGTTGGAAGAAATTCTGAACCATGTTAAAGAGAGTCCTACCAACCGAGCCCTGGTACGATCTCATCTGGGAAGTTCAGAGGAGACTTTTAGTCCCGAAAGTACAAGGGCGGGCCCGATAATTCTTGGCTACGACTCTTCTACAGATGTCAGTACTCCTGGCGAGAAAACCGTCATTAGTGAAGATGTCATCAACCTCCTTAGAAGAGTCAAGAATAGCGTGGCCGATAGTGGCGGGTTAACAAGCGAGGTGAAAGCTTTGGTTCGTGAACTACGCGGTGAAGTGCTCGGAATGGGCCGGGAAATTGGCAGGAAGCTCGATGATGCAGCAGCAGCTAAAGGTAATGAAAGATCTTCGCAAACCCTAGCAGCTGATGAAGTTGCGGAAATTGTACGTTCTGGTCTTGCCGAATTGAAGGAGCAGATGTACACTATGATCCAGGACCACCAGCAAACTGTCGCCATGTCTGTTCCGCGTGGTGTTCCTGAGCCTTCAGACTTGTACACTGTTGTTAAATCTGCTCTTGAAGAATTCCCTCAAACTCAACAATCCACTTCTGATTCCACTACCGATGGCATGAGAAAGGAGGATATTTTGGACGCAGTCAGGGAGGCATGGGAAACGTACAAGCCGGAGATTGAGTTACAAAACTTTGGACTTGAACGAGAGGAAATTCTTGATTGCTTGAGTGAAGGCCTCAAGGATTATCAACCTAAAAATGAGGAGGCTGTCACCTACGACCAAGTCCTTGCAGCGGTTCAGGCTGGAATGCAGAGCTTTGTTCCGCCTCCCGTCGAAGCTTCCCCTGGCATCACTCGCGATGAAATAATGACAGCGGTTAAAGAATGTCTCGAGTCCTTTGAGTTGACAATTCCGGAGCTAAATATAACACGAGAAGATGTATTTGCTGCCGTATCCGAAGCGATGGCAGGCCAGCAACCATTATTAGAACATGCGTCAGCGACTAAAATCACTCGTGAAGATGTGTTTGAGGCTGTTCTGGATGCAATGGCTCAACGAGAACCTTCAGATCAGGCAAGGTCTACAATGTCTCACGACGACATCTTTAGCGCCGTTGTTGAGGCCATGAGTGGCCAACGAGATTTGTATCAAGGGGAAACACCCTCTGGTATTACCCGCGAGGATGTTTTTGAAGCTGTCACAGAAGCAATTGGTCAACAATCTTTGTCGCATGAGGAAACAGGTACTTCAATTACTCGTGACGATATTTATAGTGCAGTCGTAGAAGCGATGGCTGGTCAGCGAGCACTACCGCAAGATGAGGCAAGTACTGCTCTCACCGCCGGAATGAATCGTGATGATATCTTCAATGCGGTTACCGAAGGCCTGGCAGCGCATCATGCTGCCACCAAAGAAATGGGCGAATCTCACGCAACTCGGGAGGATATAATTCACGTCGTTAACGAAGCATTCGCTACTCACCCCCACTCTGTCAACGGCCTAGAGCCAGGGCTTACACGGGATGACATCCTGAGTGCTATTGCAGAGGGCCTGACCAGTCAAACTTCCATCAGCCGAGAAATAGAACTAAACAAGGATGATCTTTTTGAAGCTGTCACATCCGGTCTTCAAGAAGCAGCAGCTTCCTCTCATCTCAATGTCGGCGAACAAGTTTCAAATCGCCTTCAAGAATTGGTTCAGGACATCAAAGACGAATTCAAACAATACTCCGCTGCCAACGGCAAAGACACCGAGCAGGTTCTCGATGCTCTGAATGATGGACTCCAGGTTCTACGAGGTGAGATTGAATCTTATGTTGACAAGGCCGCCGATGTTACCGGGAAGGAGGAAATAATTACAACAGTCAAGGAGGGCTTCAGGTTATTACAAGCAGATCTCGAACGAACAATCAACGAGGCTGCCGTCAGTTCTTCCTCTCGCGGTAATCCTGATACTCCAGAGCTTCTTGACGCTATGGAAAAGGAGTTTGAACATCTTCGATCAACGCTTGGCAGCCTTCTTATGCGCAGCGAGTCCACAAATGACAAAGACGATATTCTCGATGCTATTCATGAGATTTCCAGCGCTAGGAACAAGGAATCCGATCCATTCAATGTAGTTCAGGCTGTGAAAGACGAGTTTGAAAATATTCGCGAAACTATTGGAATGAGTGTCGTGAGGTCAGGTCCAACTGACAAGGATGAAATAATAGCTGCTTTGCGCGAAAGCTTCGACAACCTCCAGGCAGAGACTGGCCAGAAACGTGACGGGAATGAGAGTGTACTGTCTAACACTAGCGAGCTGCTGGAAGCGTTCAATGATGGCATCGATACGATTCGAGCGGATCTCGATAGGCTACTCAACAAATCGGAAGAGCAGAGTAGCACTCAAATTCTCGAAGCACTACAAGAAGGATTAACATCCATCAAAGGAGAAATGGAGGCTATGCGAGAGTCACAAAAAGAGTTTGAAGAGACATCCACTGTCCGAGGCCGCGAAGTTATGCTTGCCAATGAAAGTTCCATTGGCAGTGACATCGAAAGCTTGAAAGTCTTGATCACCCAGCTACAGATAAAGGTTGAAGCGATAGAGTCCAACCCTGCACCTGCTCCGCCTTCGGAAGATGCCTTGAAAAAAGAGCATCTTGACGAAGTTTTATCGGCTCTCCACGAAATCCACGGATCTGTTGCCGAAGTCAGTACTCGTGACATTCCGGTTGACCCTGAAACTGCCCGTAAGGTCGATACAGACGCTATCGAAGCCGTGGTTCGAGACACAGCTGCTAGAATCGAAACCATAGACCTTTCCTCGGCCCAGGGTCTCGCCAAGTCAGACCAAATGCTAGCATTAGAAGCCCTCGTGTCGGAATTGAAGGATGCTGTTGCCGAAGTTTTTACACGGTTAGAAACCGAGGGTCCTACAAAGTCTGAGATCGGCACACTAGAGACCCTCATGAAGGATTTGTGGGTCGCTGTCGATGAACTCAAGGAGCAAACAAAGACCTCTGATGAAGAACCAGAACGCCTTGCTAAGGGTGACCTGCAAACAGTGGAGGCTATGATATACGATGTCAAGAGTAGTATCGATGAACTAAAGCTTCCAGATGTGGAAACTATGCCAACAAAATCAGAAATCGAAGAACTTTCTAGTCTTGTCGCTTCTTTCAAGGAGAAAGTTGACGCAGAGGCAGAGCTTACTGCGCAAGCTTTCGAGGCACGCAAGGTTGAACACGGCGGTCTTGCTGAAAAGATCGAAGAAGCTAAGATCGTTGTTTCCGACCTGCGTGAGGAGTTAAAGGATAAACTGGAAGACAGCCACGAGAACCTCTCGGAACTGAAGACTCTTTTAGAAGGCTTGGCTGTCGCTTCTGACTCCTTCACAACGGTCGATAGCATTAAGGAGATCAATGACCTCATAACTAAAGAATTCGAGCGCGCACGTAATGATCAAGAATCCGCGAAGCTCGAAACAGAAGAACGAGACGCCACTGCTTTAATCAAGCAAGACGAAATCCGCGCAGCTGTTGTTGCAGATATCGGGACTAAAGTGGATGAGAAGACTGGCGAGATCCTTGCCAAGTACGACGAATTACAAACGGCACTTGATATGAAGTTCTCTGAGAGCGAATCGCGAGATTTGGCCAATGCTGAACATATGACGAATACCAAGAGCATAGCAGAGGACATCAAGCTGGTGATTGGTGCTATGGGAAATAGCGTTACTGAAGCCTGCGAACGAATGAGCGATGATGCAAAAACGTTCTTTACGAAAGTTCACGAGTCATGTTCTCAGTTGGAAGAAATGCACAACCATATCAAAGAACAAGGTGAATCATCCAGGGCTGAGTTAGAGAAAACTTCTGCAGCGACAGACCGTATTGAGACCCAGATCCTTGAATATCATCCTCAAATTCTATCCTCCATCAAGGATATTTTGGAAATTGTCAGCGAGCATTACAATCACTCTCAGAAGACGAGTGAAGAACTCAAGACAAATCTCTCTGCAATCCCGTCTGCAATCCCAACACTCCTACCTGCTTTACCTGCTCCGGAACCTCGAGAAGTCATCGTACCAGAAAAGTATGATGACAAAGAACTACATAGCAAGCTTGACTTGATTATGGGTCACACGGAGAGCGCAAGTAAGACAATGGCAGGCATTGACAAACTCGATGAGATTCATGAAAAGGTCATGGGTACATCGCGAGAGATCACCGAGATGGTCACCACCCAGTCACGACTAGTGATTGAAGATTATGAGCGGAAGAAAAGGGAGGCTGAAGAGGCAGCTTATGCTCTGGAGAAGAGACTTGCCCAGAAAGAAAAGGTCGAGACTGAGATTATGACGTTGACTGACGAGAAGGATTCTCTTCTGAACATGATTCAAGCGCTGAAACATGAAAAGGAGGAATTAGCTCAGCAGAACCTGAAAATGAGCAATGAGTTGTCGGGTCTGACAACGGCGCTTGAAATACGCCAGCATGAGATGGAAGTGTTTGAAGAACGCGCCCAGGGCCTCGAGAAACGAATCCTGGCAGGTGTCTTCGATCATGCTCGTACCATGATCTTAAAAGAAACCGGTCGTAACAAGAACAGCATGAGCCTTAAGAGGGTCTCTAGCTACGGCAGCACGGCTACAAAGATGAGTCGGAACAGCACCGCCAGTACTGCCAGGGACTCCCGAGTCTTGATTAGCAGTGGTGTGGAAATGGCATTAAAACGACGAACTCTCGCCAAATCCCCAAGCCAAAATGGATCTGTCGTCTCATCTAACTCCGGCAAGGAACGCAGGATACTCAGTCTCAGTCATGTTACTGGGAACAGAGGCTCGGTTGATCGTCAAATCACAGCGCAATCTGCTACTGGAGGGCTGAGCAACCTCAAACGAAGCCATTCAGTCCGTTCTAATATGCCCTCGCGCAAGACCTCCTGGGCCGCGAGAGATTTAAGCTCTAACAAAGAGAACGAGAACTTGGCTGAGGAAGAGGAAAGAGATAGTGGTGCCGAAAGCGACACTGGTACTGAACGCAGGACAAGCTACACTGGAACGTACACGGACAGCATGTCTTACGGAACAGGGAGTACGGTATCAGCAAACCGCCAGCCTAGCTTTGCTAGCTCAATCAACGGACTGGTTGCTGAGCACGCCGGGTCAATTCTTGAGGACGATGACGAGTACGAAGAAAACGATAGGTCCATATCGGATCATTCCGAAAGTGGCTCTGAGAACTCAACGCGCGACGAAAACCAGCATGACGCCGACGACAACGAAGATTACCAAACCACAATTGATGAGCAAGAGCACCTCGATGTCAAGGATCTAAGTGGTGATGAATTGTCCGAGCTTGAGCCGCCTCCTGGGTTCAAACATCCTGGCCAGACCGACAGTGGAATAGGGAGCGACATACATAACCCGCTCAGCGTTGCTTAAAATCCTATGAGACGGAGCTACATGGGGTGTCGTGTACATTCAGCTCTGATGACTGCTCCTGTGTACCCATCCCATCCCCATTTTTATATTTTAGCGGTTACCTTTTTTCTACGTCTTTTCTTGTGTCTACTTATTTTGTATTTCCCTTAGTCGTTCGGCTGTTTAATGAATGATAACGAACCCACATGATTTTTATTATCATCGCCATTCCCCTCTCTCTACCACAGTACACCACTAGATACAGCATTAGATTGTAGAAAAGAAGTCACTCGGACAAACCAGCGGACCAACTGACCGGCGAAACTGCTCGGTACAAAGTTGGCAGGTGGTCACATGCCCGCCGCGCTTGGCAGTCCCAACAGATTTATATAGACAAGCGGCAACGTCACCTGCTTCAGCGTCCTCCATGACCCTGTCACCAAGTCCAAAGCCAAACAGAGCGCCGGACATGATATTTGCAGCTCTTGGTGCCTCTTAATTACTGTCGCTCCCCCACGCTTATCCCTGCTCTTACCTCTCCTAATCTTGTTATCTATCTTTATCACCACCGTGCGGCACCAATCGACATCCTGGCCATGTCTTCGGCTTGCTTTTAGTATATTTCTTCTTCCAGCATAGTGGCATCCGTCTACGAATAGTACAGTACTCGGCAGGGTATTATCCTTGCAGGCACTTTCAAACTCCAGCTCCAACGCCAGGGCTTTGAGCGGGCAAAATGCTGGACCCATTTCCTCCGCCGCGCTGGCTCCAGGACTTGACAACACCGTGGGCAGCTTCTCTCCATTTATATTCGCTCCCGTATCATATCCACGAGGTTATTCTTGCCTTCGCTTTCTACCAACTTATTCATTCATACCTCTCGCCACGACTCTCCCGCGCTTTCTTTCCTCGGCTCTACTCCGAATTGCCACCGCGTACGCAGCTGAATTGGGATATCCATGTCGTTTCGTTGGTACAAAGTGTTTTGGTCAATGCAGTTGCACTATGGGTTACGTTCGCAGACACCGAGAGGAAAGAAATGACCGTTTATGAGCGGATTCATGGTTATACAGGCGCCCTCGGCTTGGTGCAGGCTTTGGCTGCGGGCTATTTTCTGTACGACATCATCGTCAGCATCGTGCATATCAAGTTGTTCGGGCTGGGAATGGTATTCCATGGACTCAGCGCTTTTTGCGTCTATATCCTCGGGTTTGTTAGTATCCACCTTTGTTTAACTGAGTCACCTGGCTGGGATATCTTGGGCTAATTTCTAGAATAGAGGCCGTTTGTCAATTTCTATGCGCCGACATTCATTCTTTACGAGCTCTCAAGCCCATTTCTCAATATCCACTGGTTCTTGGACAAACTCAAAATGACTGGCAGTAAATTGCAATGGTACAACGGGATGACCCTACTCGTGGTTTTCTTTTCCTGTCGTTTGGTCTGGGGCACTTGGCAGTCCTTCGTTGTCTACGCAGATATGTGGCACGCTCTGAAGCATTACCGCTCATCGTCAACCTCGCCATTCTTGAAGGGAGTAGAAACCAACGCTCCCATTTTCGAAGTCAGGGACGGAGCACTGTGCACAAACGAAAGCTGTCTGCAAGCAAATGCCGAGATCGCCCGGTTTGCCAACTATTACATTGAGGAAGGGCTCCCGCAATGGCTTCCCATGGTATATGTTGCAGCAAACTTGGTCCTTAATTTCTTGAACTATTACTGGTTTTCTCAAATGATAGACGCTGTGATGAAACGTTTCCGGGAACCAGCAGCAAAGGAAGATAAGATTAAGCCTCCACAAGGATCCGACCTGGTTCTGGACGCTGCAGAGAAATTGAGACAGGAGGAGGGCTATTGTGAAACCGGTGACGGGGCTGAGCAGGCGCTCTTATCAACAGGTGTGCAAGCTGCCGAAGGGGATGCTCTGAACAAACGGAGGTCATGAAAGGGAAAAGCGGCGTATCAATTAAGTACATTGCAACGGCTTGAACTGCTGGGATATACTGGCCCCCGCTAAATATGAAAGAAAGGCTGCATGGTGGCTGGCTTTACCATTTATTACATAGATCAGAATCCGTGGCCCTTTACTTGTTGCTGGACTGGAATCAACGCCTCTAAACATGAATTGACGAAATTTTTTAAGATTTGGATGTAATCTGTATCTTATTGATCTACACATACAAGTAGCTGAAAACTGAAATTAAAGCATTCAAACTCAAAAATACATAGAGAGCACCTAGCATCTTCGAACACGCCAAAACTGCCCCAGCCGTACAAAAATAGAAGGGAAAAAAAAAATGCAATACGGGAATATATTACCAACTAGGACCCGTAAGAGCCTGACACAATTACGCGCGCTCATCGATAAGCACTAGAACGATCCGGTCTTGCAAGCATGTACCGGACCGCTTCTCTCGCAACAGGAGCATTCCAAGCACTATTATCACCGCCGCGTCTGAACTCAGGTCCACTGCCATCCTCCCCGCCGCCGCGAGTAGCCTCTCCGAGAATAGTCTCAAGATCTCGGCGCTGGGAGGTGTGCCAGCGACGGATGAACCTGGCTGGATCCTTGCTAAACTGAGTGTAAAAGTCTTGACGGGCATAAGAGTGCATGGCAGCCTGAATTATGAGAGCCAGCTGGTCATCGAGCAGGCTGATTTGGCGGAGGGACGCTCCGTATTGTTGGTTAGAAGTAAAAGCAAGCATTTTCTGACGCAGTGGATCCTCAACCGCTACACGAATATCGTAAATAGTTGGCGTCGGGTCATTATGAAATTCTTGGTCCAGTCGAATTGTGTAAGGCAGCTTAATTGGGTCAAGAGGTGTGGTGTGGGTGTTGGTGATATCTGGTATTTGAGGAAAGAATACAGCTTCGCGGCCAAAAAGCTATAACACATTAGAAATGAGAGAGTTTACAACGTAGACAGAATTCAAAAAATACCTTTCTCAAACGATGATCACAACGTACTTGACGTTTTTCGTGGTCCTCTTGGAGGCCCATGGATCGAATATAATCCCAGATCCCTAGAATGACGCCGCTCCTTGATTCTTCGTCCACATCAAGAACTTCAGCGAGATCTTTGTTGAGTTTAAATCTTTCGGGTGACTCATCTCTGATCAAGGTCACAGTGATATTGAGATTCGACTGCGCTCCCCGTGAGAATGTGACAGAATCAAAGTCTGCATTAGCAGGTGGAGATCCAGCATTAGGTGGGAGCTGAGGCTTTTCCCAGGTAATAGAGGTAAGATTCTCCTCTTTTTTCAAGTTTGGTGTCTTTTCGAAATCAATGGTCATGGATTTGAAGAAATGCGACAGTTTCTGGCGCGGACGCTGATGTTTTGATTTCTTCGACTTCTTTCCGTCTTGACCGTCATCTTGCATAGCTTCTGTATCCTCGTCATCCTCTTCATCGTCAGTGTCATCTGCTGGAATAGTTGGGTCGCTATTATCATCGATCAGTCTGCCTTCAATCCGAACTTTGTACTGTCCATATCCCGGGCCGTTAGGATCATTCGGGTCAGTCGGCTGCTCAACGATGCCCTCATCTTTCTGCCACGGTTGGCCTTCGACAGTATTCGAGATCCAAATACGAAGAGTTCGGTATCTCTTCACTGACCGACTCAAAGAATCCTGTATCTCCATTCTCTTTCTGACCATCGACGCATCCAGCTGGCTCTCATATTCCCGCAATCGTTTATATTCCTGCACCCCATCTCCTATAACGATGTCTTCAAAGCTCTCTGGAAGGAATTTGTCTGTTGGCTTTCGGCTGCGCCTAATGGCGGCCTCGTTGACCTGAGGCATGTTGCGCTGATGGGCAGCAGCCAAGTATTGAGGATGGGGAACTTGTTGGGGATGAGGCATGGGCATGCCGGGTCCTGTCAGAGCCGGTTAAAACCCGGAAAGTTAGCAATTGTATCGAAATGTATTTTTGAGAGCCACAACAGAGGTAGGGATCTTAGCTGTACCGGGAGGACCGCGACGAGGTGTGGCGGGTGAGCGCTGTGCAGGTTGGGGGTAGCCGCGAGGAAAATTTGGTTGCATCGGAGCGTTCATAGCCATGGCTGCGATGGCTTCTATAAGTGCTGGAATAAGTCGCCCCGTCTGTCGGCAGATAGTGCACTTTTCACTAGCACTATTGATGGTACGTTGGTTGGTGGAGCGATTGCTTGAACTGTTGGTTTTAACGGACAATGTTCGTCGAAGTCGCGATGGGTTGCTCCTCCGCGACAGCGCTAGCCCGATTTGGCCACCAGCCAAAAGCAGTCATTAAGAAGACAATTAATGCAAGCATCCTTTACATTATTGAAATTTTCTCCTAAATTCATGTAGAGTAATTAAAGTAACCCGTAGTATTTGGAAATGGCTACATTACATATCCCAAGACTGCATCCACACGTATGGATTGTATGGAACAACCTAATGTGCGATCTATTCCAATAGCGACGCCTGATTAGAGTACAAAACCTCCACCACATTGTTGAGCTTTTCGATAGTTTGTAGCGCCGCATCATAGCCTTTGTCTCTCTCTGTCTCATCAAAAATGATCAGACAGCCTGCCCCCTGATCCAGCACACCAATTATGACCTTGTCTAGAATCATCTGCGACAGTTTTCTCTCGACCTGCTGAGTGTCCAAGCCAACCATCTTGGCAATATGATCAATCTCTACCCGGCTGAATGGTTCGATCACTTTGATCAGATTCTGCTCCAACATTGCGTCATAAAGTCTGCGAAGATGATTACGAATGAAGACGTCGCCTCCTAGCTCGTATCGGTAATCTGAAAGAGCTTTCTCATATTCCTCCAGCGACCTGTTCGCATGGGCACGGGCAACAGCCTTCATAGCTTCGAGACGTGTGCTAGCGTACTTCAATGCCTGTTTCGAGCTGAGCAGGTTTGTCACATCATCAACAAGGTTGAGCATGATTTTGCAAAGCAACATATACTGCAGTGCTGCTGTCGCTTTCTCGGAATCATCAAGAGAGCTATAACCTTCCAGAGCCTCAATGAAGTATGAGAACGCTGTGTTGAAATCCTTATCTTCGGCATGCAGCATTCCACTTTGCATGTCGAGGCCAGCTTGCAATATCGGTGGTGTGTAGACAGCAGAAGCGGATGTCCGAGCAGATGTAAGAGCGGCGCGAGCCTTGGGCTGGTTACCGAGAGCATGGTAGACCCGGGATTCGAGGAGCTGAATTTCCACCAGAACGACCTTGTCATCCAACCGCTTGAGTTCCCGAAGCAAGGAATTGATCAAAGTCAAGGCATCGTAATAGGATTGTTTTTGCATGTAGATCATCACTAAGCGGGTCTCGAGACTCTGTCGGAGGAAAGAGCGTCGTTCTGATACGGCCCACTCTATGGAGGACTTGATCACGGCAATCTGAATCTCAGTTGTGTTCGGTATCTCGCCGAGCAGGTCCAACAATTGCCGAACTATACACATTTAGTTAGATGGATATATAACCTGTGGCGAGATTCCCTTACCCAGCTTGGCTGTCTTCGCTTTGGCGTATGAAGAGAAGGCATCACGACTTGTTTTTATCAGCTCAGCTAGCTCATTAGCCTTCTTGTTATCCCGGTAGAGCTCTCCTAGCCCAACTAAAGCTGTCTCATAGTCCCTTGAGGCAGACTCTGTTTTTCCAGTGCCTTGAGAGAGAACCTCTTTGTATATCTGCTCTGCTTTGGGAGGATCCTTTGGTGCGACGGACTTCGCCTCCTCAATCCGCTGCGCAGCGGGCGTCTGGGCCATGGTGGACGGCGTGTTACGTGGGACCGCAGTCAGGCGGGAAAGATAAACGTATAAGAAAGCAGATGAGTCTGGTTTTGATGGGAAAGGAAGCTGTGTTCGTTGGCAGTCTGGAAGCTTGAAGGTGGACGACGGCTAGGCAGAGTGGCCGGGCGTCACTGTGCTAGCTCCTGTTGTCCGGCGAGCGAGCCAATTACGCCGAATCTTTTAGTCTCCACTCAGTCTTAAAAAAAGTTCCCCAAAAAAATACATGTTATGATATTTATGATATTGCACGAAAAAATAAATATCCCTGGACAAACAGGATGGTAAGCATAAATATTTACCGATCCCTTGATTATATGCTTATAGCAAATAGAAAATAAAAGCACTATCGCGCTCGGCTGCCTCGCAGCAAGCGCCAGGTTCAAGCGTTGCGAGAATGCAACGAAATCTCGACCCATCGCAACATCCATTCGAACGAGCACGAGAATACACACGAGCGCTGAATGCTGTCAAGATGGAACGCATGTTTGCCGCGCCATTTATTGGTCAGCTTGGAAACGGGCACATCGATGGCGTGTATACGATGGCCAAAGACCCTGGGTCTCTTGAACGCTTTGCAAGTGGTTCAGGCGATGGGATTGTGAAGGTTTGGGACATGCAGACCCGAGAGGAAGTGTGGCAAACTCAGGCCCATGAAAACGTTGTCAAAGGTATCTGCTGGACACCAGACCGTAAAATACTGTCCTGTGCTAGCGATAAAACCGTCAAGCTCTTCGATCCTTATAACTCGACGTCAGAAGCTCCACCACTTGCAACTTTCCTTGGGCAGACACCGTTCACCGGGGTTTCGCATCACCGTGATCAGCCTGCATTTGCTGCCTCATCCTCTGTCATCTCCATCTACGATCTCTCTCGCCCTTCTTCGACTGCTTCGCAAACCCTTCACTGGCCAACCAATACAGACACTATCACCTCGGTTGCCTTCAACCAAACAGAGACTTCTATCCTCGGCTCTACTGCATCCGATCGGTCGATTATCATGTACGATCTTCGAACATCGTCACCCGTATCCAAGACTATTCTGACTCTGGCTTCAAACTCCATCGCCTGGAACCCCATGGAAGCATTTAATTTCGCTGTCGCTAATGAGGACCACAATGCATACATGTTTGACATGAGGAAAATGGACAGAGCTTTGAATATCTACAAAGATCATGTTGCTGCCGTGATGGATGTCGAATTCAGTCCAACCGGTGAGGAATTGGTTACAGCGTCATACGATCGCACAATACGCTTGTTCAATAGAAGCCATGGACGCTCGAGAGATGTCTACCACACTCAAAGAATGCAGAGGTATGTGCAATTTACCCGTCATATTTGTATCACATTATATTATCTCTCAGGCAGCTTATTAACGTTCTCGTATAGGGTTTTTTCGGCGATGTTCACTCCAGATAACAACTATGTTCTTTCTGGATCTGACGACGGAAATATTCGGATATGGCGCACCAATGCCTCATCACGGGCTGGCATAAAGAGTACTAAGCAGCGCCACAAACTTGAATATGACCAAGCGCTTGTCCGCAGATACGCTCATATGCCCGAAATCCGGAGGATCAAGAATCACCGCCACGTGCCGAAGGCTATCAAGAAGGCCGGTGAAATCAAGAAAGAGGAGCTTGCAGCAATTAAGCGCAGGGTGGATAATGTCCGAAAACACAGCAAGAAGGGCAGCATGCCTCATCGTGCCGAACGTGATAAGGTCGTTCTAGCAACCGAAAAGTAATGCGTCGACTTGAAACAGATTTTTTTCACACCTATACGCCCAATTTCACAATTTCCGTCATAATATATGTTGTGGCATCGGTCGCACCAATAGCGATTGAAATCTAAATACTTATTGCACCTGCTCTATTTCGACTTCGCTCTCTGATCCGCTCGAAGTTGAAGACTCCGGAACACGGGTCTGCCCGTTGTACGCCTTTGCAACGGCTGTGTCTATTCTGCTCAAATAACGTGCCAGTCTCTGAATTGAAGCAGGTAATACGGCATACCAATTCACCAATTTAGCAAAAGCAGGGAGCCTGATGATACCGGTATCACCATTGTCAATAGCAGAAACAATGTCATACGCGACTTGCATGGGCTCGAGTACAGGCGCGAAAAATTGACTTGGGGTCTGAATTTCGTCGAACAATGGGGTAAACAACTGTCCCGTTTCGACTAGTATTGTTTTGATTTTCTCGTCATGTCCCGATGCTCTGAGCTCAGCCTCTAGGGATCTATGCATGGCACTCAGGCCGGCCTTACTTGTAGAATAGTCCGACAAACCAGCAGCTGTAAGCTGTCCAAGGACGGAGCTGACGTTGACAATGACGCCGCCGTTTTCTGTTTCCATCATGCCGGGAAGAAACACCTGCAATGCATGGAAGGGGGCGAGTAAATTGGTTTGTATAGTTTTCTTCATGGCTTCTGGAGATAAGGACAACAACGGCAACCCATGTATTCCGGCAGCTGCGCAGTTTATGAGCACAGTTGGTTTGCCCAGCTATATTTAGGAAATAATTAACATGAATGCCAAAACACTTAACCCTTTTCGAGCTATCTGAAATCACTTACATCATTTTCAATCCTCTTTGCCGTCAACTCTAAGGCCTTGCGATCACCCACATCACACTGATAATACTCGACACCAGAAAGTTCATCCCAGCCATTCACCTCACTTACTTCTTTGATGTCTAAAACAGCAACACCGGCACCCCTCATACCATAGATTTGGGCAATAAGTTGACCAAGTCCACTTCCCCCACCGGTAATCACAATTATCTCATGGCTTGGCTCAGCCTCTCGAGGCATGCCATATGCAATGCGACGGTTCAACATAGCAGCTGCTGTCCATAGTGAAAGAAAGATTGCATATCCAAGCGCGCCTATCCATACTGGATGATCGGGAGGTGTGACTTGGGCGCGTAGACAGAGAACAAGAATCCATGCAATGAATGGGTGTAAGAAGGTTTGGTTGAGCACTTTGATGATCAGATCGAGCGTTACATAGTGATACCACTTTTTCGCCGGCTGGCTTCTCAGGATACGGGATGTTGTTGTGATTTTCTGCATTGTTAAGTAGAGTGGTCAGTCGCCGATGTGGCTGGCTTTTATTATTTTGAATAATGATATCTCCAGCTAATATTTTCTGGATCGAAATGCGAAGACCGGCGATGTGTATTCTTGATTCGTCGACAAGATGAGAAGGCTGAATATCGCAAGTCTCGCAAGTCCTACATGGTAATTTTGCGTGAAGTGGTCAAAGGCGAAACTAGAAGCATCCCGTTTCATGACAGTCAGTCGGGCGTTGTGATCAATGCTTCTGGCCAATCATGACGCATGTTTGAGGTGGGTCCCGTGTGCCACCAGAACTTCCATTCTCTTCACACCTTCTATTGTGAATAGAATGGCAAATAACCGGTGGCCTTTGGAAGATTTGGCTATGTTTGCTTCAATGAGAGTGAAGTTAGTGATAATTCCAGTCAAATACGTGTGGAATATACGCTCTGCGATTGGCTAGTCTTGTTGGTGGATAGAGATTAGGCTGGTGGTAGAAACCAATTTTCCTACTTTCAACTTGTATCGAAGCGAGAATTCTAGTCTATATAATGAAATGTGTGACATGAATATTCTTCAATATCCCTGGTCTGTAGAAGTGTCGGCATATACCGTGGAGGAAAATATCAGGTGCAGAGATGATCTGTGAATATATATTCATCCGTGGAGATGTTGACAGATATTCGCACGTCGATAGAACAAGTTTCGGGCATACGTAACCAAGTATACCCGTAGGAAACGTGGTGGGATGATTCGGCCTGCAAGAGCTCCACGAGTCTCAGAAACTGGATAATTTAATAGCAATGAATTTAAGCTGTTCAAACTGCTACTGTAACATCGAGAGGCCCCTTAGAAATAGTATTTGCTTTTGCATAACCGTGAAATGTATAGCTGAATGTCGGGCAGGCAGGATCTTCCAATAATATGTCAACGTCATCTTCTTCTAAGGGCAAGAAGAATCCATATCCAGGTTGCGGATATAGGCGATGCTCTTCGACTTCATATTCAGAACTTGATTCGTCAGAGTCCTCACCGCGGCCTCGCTTTCGGTGATGTTTTCTTTGCTTATCTGGCTCAGGCGTTTCTGGTTTGGAATCTTGGACCTTGGTAACTGTAGGTGCATCGACTGGTGATGCTTGTTGATGCTCATTCTGTGGTATTGTTGTATTCAATGGTTTCATCGCGAATTTTGATTTCTCCAAGTCAATGAGGTTTTCTGGGAACATTGGTAAAGTTGGGTTCGTTTCCGAAAGCTTGAATAGCATGTCGACAAGAGTTGTATGTGATAGACTGGACAAATATCCGCGTTGCTGCTCTGCTGTGAACTTCTCGCCTGCAACAAGGGGTTTCGGCAAGGATTCCACCGAACTTTTCTTTCGTGGTAGCTTGAGTTTTACCAAAGCAACTCTTTGTTTTTCTGGAAAAGGCCGGCATTCCCTACAAACCCATTCAGCTTCTTTAACATCAATGAGCTCTTTGGCTATAGGGGGCTCATGACAGAATTGGTGCCACGCAACATTGCATTCGTCACAAAACACAATCAAATTGGTAGAAGAACTGTGACTTCTTTGGCAATGTTTGCAAGTGATGTTGAGGTCTTTCCCATTCTTGCGGTATACCTTTTTCCGTCGTTTTACGACACCGGCAGGTGAAGTTTCCGATGATGACATTCTCGGTGTTGCGCTTTGTTTGGTTTCAGGCATAGGTCCAAAGTAGGTTGGACGATTCACTTGCCGCCCTGATTTAGTCTGTCTCGCCATTGGTACCATATCCTCCGAAGATTCATCGGAACTCGAGGAGTCGCCGGCTTTGATCTCATCATCGCTAGCACGGACACGTTTGCGCCGTTTTGCACGTTTACTGGAATTGACAGTATTCTTGCGTACAGCCGGCTTCACTGGAGTTAGTTGCCCTGCTGATGGAGTCAACAGTAGCGGAGGCGCCGGAGGAATGACAGAAGACGGCAATGCCGGCTCATTTGTGACATGTTGCTGTTCAGTCTTCGGCTTTTCGGGCTTGGGAACAATCGAGATGACAGTTTGAGCAACCGGTTTTGGCTGTGATGATAATGTAGACGGCGGGAGCGCTCGTTGGATTGCGATCGGTGTGCTGACCACAGGAGCAGTATCGGTTTTGCTAGAAGGAGCCGGTGCCAAAGGGCGGGGCGCAATGGTTCTGTTGCGTAGAACCGTCATTGAGGCATTTGTTGATGCTGAATTGGGATTAAAGTTCCAAACAGAACTTCCATTTACAAAAGTGGGTGGTGGATCAATCCATGCTTTTCCAGCATCTGCCTTGGCCCGTGACTCTTGCGGGGAATTTCTGATGGAGGCGAGCAAGTTGAGGGTGGACTTGGAAAGCTTTGGGATGATAGAGGCTTGAGAGCGAGATCTTGTGCTGGAGTCGCCGGTGAGAATATTGGGGTTATTAGATTGATCCGGCGAAGGGGCATGGAGTCCCAGCAAATGCCGACTTGATGTATCAACCGAAGTCACTGACGTGGAGGGCTCCGCCACTTGTCCTGGCGACGTAGGGCCCAGTACCTTATTATGCTGCGAAACCATCATTCAAGCTGTATGGCTCTTTAGGCCGGATTGACCATGAGCTGCATTGAGGTGTTGCCCCTTACCAACGAAAAGGAAATTATCTAAGTACCCAAAAGGTTGTCCTTAGCCTGGATGATCACGTGATTGAACAATTCAATCGAACAATTGTGGATTTTCGTGTATTGATGGTTTAGAAAAATGATAAAATGCAATAAGCCGACAGGATCTTTCTATTGATTTACCAAGTCGACTCGCTCCAAGAAACTGCTATGTGTCTAGTTGGTAGCCGTGAATATCTCACAAAGTGGGAAAATATGTACAGTTCATGTATGCGAAGACGCCACAAGTTATGATACAATGCCCTTCTGCTTCAAAGAAGCAATGTCCTCCTCTCTATAATGCAAAATATCTTGAAGAATTTCATTGGTGTGCTGGCCTAGAGTAGGAGGCGGCGTCCTGACCCCAGGTTTAGCGTGAGAGTATTTGATCGGGGTGTTGACAACCTTGAGAGGTCCACACGCTGGATGGTTGACCTCTGTGACCATGTTGCGGGCGAGGACTATGAAAATACAACGTTAATATCATTGCCTGTTTTATAGCGCTGTTGCGTTCTTGTACTCACCGTGCTCGTGGTTCAGTGTGCCCTGGATATCATTAACGGCAGCATAGGGCATGCCGCTGCCTTCAAATATTTCGAGCCATTCTTGCGTCGTTTTCTGCTTCGTTATTTTCTCAATCATACCATCTATCTCAGCTCGGTTTTTCACCCTAGCACTATTCGTCACGAAGCGATCATCTATTTTCCACTCCGGGCGTCCTAGTCGATCGCTAAGAACACCGAAAAGGCGATCATTTCCACCCCCAAAGAGAATATCGCCATCAAGAGTCTTATAGCTCCGGTACGGAACAATTGAAGCTAAAATATTGTCAGTCGGAACATTTTTCCGTGCCGAAATATCAACACGTACGGTGCGCCGTTCCCCAGCGTCCAGAATCCTTCTCTCCACTTATCAAGGCCGAACTCGCTAAATTGGCAAGCGTAGCAACCTGGACATCACTTAAGCATGCATCAATGTGCTGGCCTTTTCCAGTGCGCGCTCGCGCTATGATTGCTGCCATGATGGCGTTTGATGTATAGAGGCCGGTCGTTAGATCGGTAACTGCAACACCGACTTTCACCGGAGGCCCATCTCGAGAACCTGTAATATGCATCAAGCCAAACTCGGCCTCTACCATGACATCATATCCAGCTCGATTGCTGTAAGGCCCAGTTTGGCCATACCCAGTGATGCTCGCATATATCAGCTTTGGGTTGATCTGGCTTAATGTCTCGTAATCCATTGCGTATTTCTTCAAACTTCCAGGTAGGTAGTTCTCCACAAGGATGTCACATTGCTTTGCAAGATCGTGCAAGATGTCTACGCCTGAAGGATGTGCAAATGACAGACCGATTGACCTCTTATTCCTGTTTACCTAATGAAAAATAAATGTTAGAATATAGCCTATAAAGAGTCGATGCCGGTCATACCGCAAGATAGTAAGCACTTTCGCCAGGACCCTCTTTCGAACCATCCTGGTATTTAGCAAAAGGCGGACCCCAAGCCCTAGTATCATCGCCTCTTTGTGGATGTTCGACTTTGATAACATCTGCTCTGAACATCATTTCAGTCAGCAATATATACGGACACTTGCGCAAAAGAAGATGACATACCCTAGGTCCGCAAGTATTTGGGTACAATAAGGCTATTTCGATAATTAGTATATACGCTCAAACACAACTGATTCCCAACCTCACCCCAGCGAGAACCCTAGTCATATCAAGCACTCGAACGCCTTCCAACGGCAGAACCCCTGTTGTCGGGAGCGCTGTGGACATGAGCCGCCATTGGCCGACATGCTTCGCGACATGCTTCGCGACATATTGAGGACGAACGCATAGCTGCCGCAGTCGCGACAAGTTGCCGTTGACTAATGTGCGTGCCGCCATGTCCAGACGATAGAATTGGCGTGGGGTTCAGCCCTGAAGGCAGCATGTTAGAAGAATAAATACCCAGGATGCGTGCGGAGACCATCATGGTGGTGCGGGGGAAAAGCCGAGGCCACGGCGAACCGATTCACTGCATAATCGGCAACTTGGAAAGAGCCCGAACTCTCATTCTTCTTCCACACCGGCACATTGCGATCACCATGTTTACTGGTCTCGTTGAAACAATCGGGAGTGAGTCTCTCACTATTCATTATGCAAAGCCCGATAGACTGAACACAGCCTTGCAGCGGTGACGTCCCTGGAGCCCCTCGACACCAGCGTCAGCGGGGGCGGGGGTACGTCGCTAACCATCGGAGACTGCGCGGAGATCCTTGGGGATGCACATTTGGGAGATAGCATCAGTGTCAATGGTGCAGTTTATGCCGAGAAACGCACGTCTTTTGTTTGATGCTAATTCTCTGCAATGATAGGAACATGCCTGACTGTCACGGCTTTCGACAAGGATTGGTTCAAGGTCGGCGTCGCACCCGAGACTCTTCGTCGAACGAATCTAGGATTGCTACAGTCAAATTCCAAAGTCAATCTTGAACGAGCCGTCTCCTCTGAGACACGGATGGGTGGTCATTTTGTTCAGGGCCACGTTGACACCACCGCCACGATTCTCTCGGTTACCCCGGATGGAAACGCACTCACGTTCAGACTACAGCCCAGGGATAGGAGCATTTTGAGATATGTTGTGGAGAAAGGCTTCATAACACTCGATGGAGCTAGCCTCACTGTCACGAAAGTTGTCGATGGCGAGGACGGCTATTGGGAGGTCATGCTGATTGCTTACACCCAGGAGAAAGTCGTCACAGCTGCGAAAAAACCTGGCGACGATGTTAATGTCGAGATTGACATGGTTGGAAAGTATGTCGAGAAAAGTGTGCAGGCTTATTTCAGCCAAGGTACTGGAGGTGACTTTGCCATACTGGAGAAAATTGTGGGGAGAATTGTAGACGCAAAACTCCAGCAGTCCAAATAGATTTAACATTTGATTTTGTCTAATCAAGAATAGTGGAACGACTACATATGTACTAGGTGGGGCAGACGATCAAAATATAATCACGTTGGATACTACTATATCCACTTCATAGTGCAATTACTTATTCTTCCATACACTCATCTTCATCGTGTTCAACCTCAGCGTCATCATCGAAATCATCGCTATCCCATTCGTCCTCGTCATCCATACTGACGTCCTCATCGTCCTTATCATCAACAGTTTGCCCATTGGCTTTCGCTTTGACCTTGTCCTGTTTCTTCTTTTCAATGTTCGCTTTTTGTTGCTTCTTTCGTGCTTCCTTCTCATTCTTGCGACGGTTCCATTCATCATCCATTTTCTTGATATCCTTCTCTGACTTCTTGATGAAGTCATGCCACATGATTCTTCCTCCGCACAAACCTTCTTCGACTTTCATCAGCCTCAGTTTCATACGTGGACCCAACTCTATCAGCTTGACAGCTCGTTTCTCTACATTGGGCTTGCTGGTCTGTTTCTCTGACGCCTTGTCGCCAGATTTCATCCGTTGCAATTCACGCCGACTGAGAACTTTCTTTGTAGTATTCTCGGTAATTTCGACTTCGGCATCCGTGTCTAGCTCGGTTTCGCTAGCTGATGTGTAACCACCGCCCGTGGGATCAAGAAGATAATCAGAAACGTCCTCAAGCTTTCCAAGATTTGGAAGACCCTTTTTCCTGTCTTTGTTGCGTTGTTCTGTGGGATCTAGTCGCCTAATTCGCTTTGAGATTCCCGTTTTCCTTGTAGCAATTGCATAGTGCCGGAGATTTAAGATATAAGCATCATCTGCAGAGCCATCAGTTGATGGTTTCTCTCTGTTTAGCATCATAACACGGCGAATAGAAGTTAGAGGAGTAGCCTGTGGGTTGATTGGAGAAAAGAGGGACTGGAAAATGGTCGTGGTGAGAGATTCGAGGCGCTTGGGTATCTTTGAATTTTCATCGGCATCAGGGGTGTTAAAATTGTTCATCACCAGCAGCGGGGGGGTTTGATGGTTCTGTACACCGCCACGGGGATGCTTCAGTGCTTTTGCGACGTCTTTGCACAGAGAGTAATTCTCAACTTTGAAATGTAATGTCGGTCCTCGAGGAGTAAGGGCAAGGCGCATGTTTGTGTTTCCGGTTTGTGACCTGGAGAAAAGAAATAAGTGCGTGACGCCGAGTGGCCCAGCCATCATGGTGTAATCCTTCAATTTGTTGGCCCTTCGTTCCTATGCGTCTCGATGTTAGCGGGTTCCTCGTGGAATATTGGCGAAACAGCCTTACTCTCAGACGACTAGCTGTATCCGGTTCCATCATCAACCGGAAATCTTTGACCAGCTGGCTCACGCTGGATCCAACTTCGCCAGCTCCAATTCGAATTACCATTGACTTTGGAGACTGGCTGGTGGCGGAGACGCCGTTTTTTGGCTTTGCAGGATCATTGCTGACCTGCACATGAGTGCGCTTCTTGGTGCGACGTTTTGCCATCGCTAGAGTATAGATCAGGGACTCAGTAAGTTTTTTTTCCAGTGGTGATGCTTCCTGCCGATAAGATAAAAAACAGAAAAAGTAGTCGGCGGATCGATTTTGCGGCGCTAAAATTATTTTTTTGCGGGTCGGCAACAACCACTACTATCACTATCACTATCGAAGCGAATACAGCATCATAATACTAATTCCAGCACTGAAGAGCTAGCTCGATAGTCGCAAATGCCCGCCTTCAAGAAGCGCAAAGTTTCGCACGGGAAGAAAGACCTTCCGGCCGACCAGAGTGCTTCAGAGATTGACTCCAACGACTAAGAAAAGGCCCAAGACGAAGCCAAAGTCAAAACCCCTAAGACATTCAAAGAGTTAGGAGTAATCCCTCAACTCTGTAAAGCTTGCGATGCGCTGGGGTACAAGGCGCCAACCGCTATTCAAGCCGAGTCTATTCCTTTTAACTTTGCAGAATTGCTGCATATCGACTAAAAACGTCCGGCCTCCGGTTAACTGACTGTTGTTGGAATAGGACCGTGGTTTAATAGAATTAACAGAAACCAGCTCTAGAAAAATTACCGCCTTTGCATTGCCTATTCTACAAGCTCTTATGGACAAACCACAGCCCCTTTTGGGGCTCGTCCTGACGTCGACTCGCGAACCAGCGTATCAAAGCTCGGAGGTCTTTGAGGCTCTTGACTCCAAGGTTTCTGTTCGAACAGTCGTACTAGTCGAAGGCCTGGACATGGTTCCGCAGTCTATCGCAATTGGAAAGCGACCACATATGGTCATCGCTACCCCCGGTCGACTCCTCGACCACTTTGAGAATACGAAAAGCTTCAGTCTACGGACACTGAAGTATTTAGTGATGGGCGAAGCAGACCGACTACTGAATATGGATTTTGGCCCGATTATAAATGAAACCCCGAAAGTTCTACCACATGAACGACGACCGTTTCTTTTCTCGGCGACAATGAGCTCGAAGGTGGAAAGATTGTAGCGTGCATCTCTCAACAACCCCCTGCGAGTCTCTGTTTCTTCCGACAAATACCAAACCGTTGCAACCCTGTTGCAATATTATCAATTCATTCCACACAAGCATAAGGATCTTTATCTGATTTGGCTGCTCAACGAACACGTCGAACAAAGCGTCATCATATTCACAAGAACCATCCATGAGACAATGAGACTAACGATCCTCACGAGAGCTCGGGCTTTGGCGCTATAGCTCTTCATGGTCAACTTTCACAATCGGCACGACTCGGGGCACTAGGGAAATTCCGTAGTCGGAGCAGAGATATTCTAATGTAGGAGTCGCATCCCGAGGTTTAGATATGCCGTATATCGATTTAGTCCTGTGTTACGACCTTTCTGACGATTCAAAGATTCATGTACATCGTATAAGGCGAACGGCTCGTGCAGGGAAAAGTGGCAAGGCCGTGTCTTTTGTCACTCAATACGACGTCGAAGTTTGGCTGAGAGTAGAGAAGGCACTAGATAAGAAACTGCCGGAATACAAAGTTGAGAAAAAGGAGGTTCAGATTTTGTCGGATCGGGTTAGCGAGGCACAACGACAGGCGATCACCGAGTTGAAAGACATGGACAAAAAGAAAGGTGGTAAGGGATCTTCTCTCACGGCCAGGAAACCGCGGTATGGTGGAAAACGTGGAAGAGATCATATGGACCAGGAGGAAGGTTGAATATGAGAATGAGATAAATGTTTACTAGAGAAAAAGACTATGTGGAATTGCATGTAGATGTCATTTGAAGAACAGGACTTTTCTATCCCTAGGAGAAATTGTTTTCGTCACGGCATTATACCCTCAACGGGTTCGCCCACTATCATTGCATTATTGGACAGTCGGCTATTCATATCTGTAACCATCCAGAATTGAGACTTTTTAACCACATCATCAGTATCTTTCACTAACGCTTTTAGCAAATTTATGGCGCTCTCTACGAACCAGAAATTTTGAAATGAAAATCGTACTAAAATATGGCGGATCCTCAAACACGCAACAATCTCCTCCGGTTTAAACATCACTAGCAGAGCCGGCTTCTTTGACAGCGTTCGCAACACGAGTCGCCAGGTCATCAGCCTCAGATCTGCTAGCGGCTTCTGCGTACACCCGCACAGCGTCCTCCGTGCCACTGGCCCGCGCAAAGCTACGGCCCTTGTTGTAGCGAGACTGTAAAGCGTCAATTCTGTCTTGGAGCCCGGCAGGGGATTCGAGTTTGCGTTCAGCGTCGACAGCTTTGAAGATCGATCGATCGGCCACCTCAACGCGGACAAGGCGTGAAGGGAGGTCGGTGTAAGTGCCGAGCCATTCCTTAGTAGTCCATCCTTTGTGCGCTAGAATGGCCTCAACCAGGAGCATGTCCGAAAGAGCGTCACCGACAGCTTGGTTGATAAGGTCAGTAAGCCCCTTCAGAGATTCCAAAGCATGTTGCTGTGCGGGCGACTGTGGCTCCGAGCTCTTGATAGTCTTCAGTGCATTCTCGGAAAAGGTGACAGTTCCGTGACCATTCGCCTCGAAATAAACGCCGACGTCGTAGCGCATGGCAGCGTGGTGCAGATGTTTAACTCCGGTCTTTGTGCAGACAGCCGGGAGCTTCAACACCTTCTCAATATAATCAGTGCTTGCTCCATTGGCATAGGCGGTCTGGATGACTCCAATTTTGAGCTTCTGCGCGATTCCAGCATTTCGAACCAAATCACCAATGAATGATGCAGCAAGTGTTGCAATACGATCACCATCAAGCAGCCTGAAAACATTATTCTCATCCACGAAATAGTACACCAAACGGTCAGCATCCCCGTCAAGAGATGCACAGCGATCTAGGGGCGACGCTTTGGATGATGGAGGGGCTCGCTGTTTTGTTTTCACATAATCGGCACCGCACTAGTTTTCCTATTGTCAACGAAACCCAGTCATAATTGTTCGCATTGGTAACTTACTTCAAAGTTCAGACTGTCTGGGTTGATGACATTGTCGTTGACAACTTTGATATCCACCCCACCTTGGTCTGCGGGTGGGAGAAACTTGAGGAGTTCTCGCAACTTGGGTCCACCGACACCATTGGCGCAGTCAACAGTGAGGTGTCCATGAATCTTGACACTCTTCATGACCTTCTTAAAGGCTTCGCCAAGTTTTTCATAGTAACCCTCCTCAGTGGGCTCCCCGTATTCGTACGGCGTACCAAGGGTGTTCTTGCAGCGAACAACGTAGTGCAACTGCGGGGTAGTCATATATTTGAAGTCCGTAAATTCGACTTCCGTAGCAGTGAGAGCTGCACTCAAGATACCGACAAGTCGAGAGCCCGATGCACGCGTATCGCGAGCAAATACAACACGAGCAGGGTTTTTCATGTTGATGTCAATCTCCTTGATCAATTCATCGTAGACATCTGCTACTTTTTCAAGTGGAGCATTTGCAAGTTTGGTCGCATATGCCTCCCATTCGGCCTATTTTCATAATTAGCAGTGAGAAAACAAGTATCAGACCTAATTGATCCTAACCTCGAGCATTTCACCCTATAATACAGCCTTGTTAGCATTGAAACATGAAAAGCTTGTCGCACATATAAGAATTGGGTGAAATGCCCACTCACCATTGGATCGACCAGCTTCACGCCATTGTCTTCAGCGGGGTTGTGGCTGGCTGTAACCATCACACCAATCCACTGGCCATTGAGTTTCTTTGAGCGGAGCCCAGCAAGGAGACCTACGGCAAAGACGACAGTGTTAAGCAAGTCCCTATTGAGAAGCGGAGACAGAGTTAGCGATCGCCCGGGGAGGAATCGCGGGAAAGACGTCGACATGAACGTGTAGGGTCAGCTCACGCTTTCATGCGGAACTAAGATGCTAGTTAGATACAGATCGAAGTGCAAATTGCGGATTGAAGTTCTCAAGGACCTACACCTGCAGTTCCATACTCGAAAACGCGACCTTCTGGAAAGCGATATTTCAAAGCAGCCTCCTTGATGGCCTGGTGAACAGCAGGAGACGCCATTGCGGCGCGAATTTGGGTGATGTTCTTGTTTGTTTGGTGAACACGATCAGAGCCGGGCGGGCGCAGGAAGAGAAGAGGAGAGAAACGACAGGGAAGGGGTTTTCAGGAATATTAATGGAAACGGAAACGGAGGGTGGTGGCTGTGAGGTGAGACAGGGCAATGCTTGGGGAGGGGCAAGAAATAATAATGACTACAAAACGGGGTAAGGCTGCGTCGTTGCCGCAGGGAGCTCAAAGCTTTGGCGGTCGGCCCGTCTTAGCGCGCCGCGGGGTTACCATGAATACCATGAATGCTAAGGTATTTAATAGCTATGAGGAATAGTATATTTGCTCTCTATTTCGTACCCACACGGTATATCGCTCTTTGCCCAACGCAAAGCATGCCAATGGGAGAAAACGCAACGTTACATTATATATTACACTCAGGCCTTCAGCCTCTCGACCGTCATGTCGTCTTGTGCATCCTTGATGATGAAGCTGCAAGCGTTGTCAGTCAGTGGAACATCAGCCAGGAACGCTCGACCGAAATGTACTTACGCATACCACCATGCCGCCGGGATCACGGTACCCAGGTGCCACAGGCTGTGTGCATCGATCAACCCCCACCAAGGCGGGAAATCCAGCAGCTCGAGGCTCATCGCCAACGAAATCCAAGTAACAATCAGGCCAGGCCACGCTGTCCACGGTTTCTTAGGCTCCTTCCGGTACCGATACACGCTGAATACTATCCACAACACATTCTGAATGCTGCCAATGACAATATTCGCGATCATGTTGTAGGTATAATCCCACGACCAAAGGCTGAGGTAGGAGACATGGGCAACATACAACAGGATGCAGAGATAGGTCCATGTTCGGCGTATGGTTGATTTGGAGCGGTTCTTCTGGTCGTCCAAGCGGAAAATTCGAATAACCGCAAGGAACAGCCCCATGAGCACGCTTGCGCCGGCCGCCCAGTAATCCAACTTCTCGGTTATTGGGAAGTCTCTTGCGTGGAATATCATGCTAAAAGCCCAGCTTGTAAGGCCACAATATCCAAAAGCGACATAGTATTTGCGAAGTGGATATGAAGTCGGAATCGATTCGTCAATTCTCTTCAAGCCGTAATAATGAGCAAGGAGGTTTAAGAACGAAAAGACCACAGAGAAGATCTCCTGCATGCCGAGCACTCTATAAAATGGCCATTTACCATGGAACTGGACGATTGGTTGTAGCATAGGGAATTCCCGATTGACCCTGCGATCTGTAATGACATGTTGGCAAGTATAGTCGCATTCTGCACCGCACGTCCACCACATCAAACGGAGGTGAAGTGCTACCCAGGTATTCGTTAGCATCCAAGCAAAGGGTTAAAACTAGGGACTCACGTATAGCAGAGTTGCCATTATCGCAGTTCTCTTCTTTGCAGATCTACTGCTGTCAGATTCTAGAGCATCAAGCATGCGAGAACAGGGACTACCTTGACGCATTCTTTGAAATCCGGCAATCGGTCTCCAATTGAGGCCAGTGAATGGCCCACGAGGAGGGTCAGGGCCAATACAATTATAGTAGACCGCAATGAACACCGGAGTGCCATCATCTTGTATTCTTGTGTTGATAGGGGCGGTCTAAGAGAAGAATCGTGATGACAACATGCCACTAACAAGACGCGAGCCGTTGCCGCTTTTCCCAATCAATCGACTGATGCTCAGGTCACAGTGTACCGCTGAATGACGCTATTATAAGTATCGTAGATGGTAACCTAGCTCTACTCAAGCTTGTCGATTTACAAAATGAACAATATTGATAGGCCCCGAGGATTTGGCTGTTTTTTTGAGTATGGTTGCAGCTGCGGCTGCTGATTGGACAGATGGTCTGGAAATGGTCCATTTTCACGTGACATATCGCTTTTAGGGCTAGCGGCAGATAGGCCGAAGTGGGCTGCCTGAGGCTAGCCGGGAATTTCAAAAAGAAAAAAAGAAAATCGCTTGGAATGTTCGTCTGTCTCTATAGATCAGCATCTGTCTTTGAGTTCTGAATTCATCATTTCTTCTGAGATCTAGCTCCGATATAGTTAATTTTACATTCTCTTTGTTTCTCTCTGTGTGTTCAGTTTCTACTCGAACGTTTTTGGCAATATGGCTGCGACTCCCAACGCTGCCACCACAAGCAGCGCCGATCGTATGGTTGGCGCTGACCACGCTGAAGTTCGCTATTTCACAAGGTAAGTCCATTCCTAACAATCGGAAAAAGAGGCGAAAGCTGACAGGTCTTACTACAGTTATGATCATCATGGTATTTTTCATCACTCGTCTCGAATTATAAAGAAACTCAACTGATAAGGCTTTGCTCTGTGATAAAGGCATTCATGAAGAAATGCTGGTATGTGTCATCTGGTCCCCCAGCTGGCTGTTACTAACCAATATGGCACATTGCAGAAAGATGATGTGCGTACTCGATCCTATCGTGATGCCATTTATCAGAACAAGCATATCTTCAAAGACAAAGTCGTTCTTGACGTCGGATGCGGCACCGGCATTCTCAGCATGTTAGTCAACCTACGGCTGCTGGCCAGAACTACATATACATACTAACCACCATCTTTCCACATTAGGTTCGCCGTTCGCGCTGGCGCTAAGCACGTTATCGGTGTTGACATGTCCTCAATCATTGAGAAGGCCCGCGCGATTGTTGCCGTCAACGGCATGGCCGACAAGATTACCCTTTTACAGGGTAAGATGGAGGAGGTGGTACTGCCTTTCCCTCAGGTTGACATAATCGTTTCCGAGTGGATGGGATACTTCCTTCTATACGAAAGCATGCTGGACACTGTCCTTTATGCTCGTGATAGATATCTTGCTCCTGGGGGCAAGATCTTCCCGGATCAAGCCACCATCTACGTTGCTGCTATCGAAGATGGCGAGTACAAGGATGATAAGATCGGCTGTAAGTATTTACGAACCCATACTTGAAGAAAAATACTGACAATCCCGTGCTAGTCTGGGACAACGTTTACGGCTTTGACTATAGCCCAATGAAGGAGACTGCACTCAGCGAACCGCTCGTCGATACCGTTGAGCTGAAAGCGGTTGTCACTGACCCCTGTCCAGTCCTTACGTTGGATTTGTACACCGTCACGACGGCCGACCTAGCTTTCCGAGTCCCATACTCTCTTGCAGTTAAGCGCAGCGATTTCATCCACGCCATCATCGCTTGGTTTGACATTCAATTCACTGCGTGTCATAAACCAATCACTTTCTCCACCGGACCACATGCGAAATACACCCACTGGAAGCAAACCGTCTTCTACTTGCGCGACGTTCTTACTGTTGAAGAAGAGGAAGTCGTCAACGGTTTTCTTGAGAACAAGCCCAATTCCAAGAACAAGCGCGACCTGGACATCAGGTTGTCATATAACCTTGAAACACAAGACCAAACTCGTTTTGCGCAAGGCGAGTGCGAATACAAAATGTAAGGCCCGTTGTCCTGTATGGGAATACTGTAATGCTAACTTCTCCAGGTGCTAAACACGGGGATATATGGACACTTCACCAATCTAACATACGCATATCTCTTCCCCTGGCTTTCTTCCTTTTGCTCATTGATTACCGGCGTTATTGGAGAGGTGTGTGTGAAAAGGCATATAAGGCGCTACATTCGGTCGATGGAAAAGATAACATGAAGAGATGATGATAATGAGCTCCTCGAAATTCACAGATGAGATAGATACCCCGAGTTGACGCTGAACATATTTAATCTACTTCGATTATTTTGGCTTGTGGCTATCCCTTGCATGGTGTATCTGTGTAACTATTTGTCTGTAATACTCATGTCGGCATCGGTGTCAGGTTAGGCACCTCGTGCCTCGGCTCCACAACTTTACCGAGCCATCCCCAGATTGCTCATTGAGCAATGCGGAGTAACCAACCCTATATCAACCATTTACGTACGTATCATTCGTAAGCAACCATTGAAATATCCGCCGTCAATTTTGAATAAATCTGTCTCTCTTTCAACTACCCTGAAAACAATTTCCTCCTCAAAATTCGCTCGTCATGTCTGGTCCTGGAGTTGGCTTTGAATATCCCAGCGAGGAAGTAACCTGGCTGAAGCGAGATGCATTGCTTTTCGCGAATAGCATCGGATGCAAAGCCGACGAATTGCATTTTCTTTATGTGCGCCCCTTCAAGCAAACTCTTTTCCATCAGTAAGTGGACTAAGCTGACACGACAGCAATATCCGTAGGAACTCCACCCAGATTTCGCTGTCTTTCCTACATATGTAACCATTCTACGTAAGCTTCTACCGTTTTGTTTTCCTTCTTATTCAAAGTAGAAAAACTCACTGGTTTCCTTAACCAGCGTTCAAATTGACAAATCCCGATGTCATCGACTTCTACGCATCGCGAAGCAAAACACCCATCCCCGGTGTTCCCAATTTCGACTCTCAACGCGTCGTCGACGGCGAGCGCAAGATTGAATTTCTGAAGCAGTTGCCCACATCCAGTGAGGGAAAGAAATTTGAAATTCGATCAAAGGTTTTAGGTGTTTATGATAAGGGCAAAGCATCCGTTCTTGAAACGGAAACTACTATCGTGGACAAGGATACGGAAGAGGTTTACTCGAGAGCAATTGGTAGCGCCTTTTTCGTTGGACAAGGAGGCTGGGGTGGTCCAAAGGGTATAATTGGCTTCTATGCTTGGGTTTTCATATCCTTCTAACACAAGGAAAATAGGCCCTAGTGCTGTGAATTACCCTCCGCCGCAAGGGAAGAAGCCGGATGCTATATCTATTGATCAAACCGGTCAGGAGACCGCCCACCTTTACCGGTGAGTATCGAATTTGTTCTTATGATTTAGCATCATCTAATCAGTTGATAAGTCTGAATGGCGACTATAACCCTCTTCACGCCACGCCTGAGCCTGGCCAGAAGATGGGCTTCGGCGGCACTATCATTCACGGGTTGTACAGTTGGAATGCCACGGCTCATGCCGTCCTAAGAGAACTCGGCGGTAGTGACCCTAAGCACCTGCGAGAATTCCAGGCTCGTTTTGCATCCCCTGTCCGTCCAGGGGATAGACTCACTACGGAGATGTGGAAGATAGGGGAGGCCGACAACGATGGGTTCCAGGAGGTTCGCTTTATTACAAAGAATCAGGATGGGAAAGTCGTGTTGAGTAATGGCCGTGCCGTTGTAAAGGTTGTAAGTAAGAGCGGCAGTAAGCTTTGAGAAATATATAGTTGCTGAAGTCGTATGAATATTGGATGGATTTCACGTGTATTTACAATTGTTAAAGGCCATCATCTATCAACATACACAACTTTTTTTCTAGAGCTAGTCCTCAACTGGTTTGATCAAGAGTTTTGGGGTTTCAAATGTTGTTAACCGACACCGTGTTAGCACGTAATTCGAGTGTCAAGTGTTCCTATTTTGTTCAATGTTTTCTCCCTTCCGTCTCGGAGGAGTCGATACCGAGAGATGAAATCATCGTTGTTTACTGTGAATCCAAGTAATCAGCAAATCAAATACATTTTCAGTTAATTCAAACGACCCAAATACATACTGTATCCGCCACACATCCTACGCTTTCCTCGGAACTCGGTACGCCCATGAAGCATTCTCCAGTTATCAAAAACTTTCACTATCGTCAGCATCATCGAAAAGACTTCATAAACAGGCAAGACAACATACTAAACGCTGTTCCCGGCTCAAGCTGCATTTTGATCTTTATATTCGCTCGATTGATAATGTTATTGTAATGCCGTGCAGCTTCGTACCACAACTCGGCTTCTTGCGGTGTCCAGTCAACTTTGACGGCACGATCATAGTTGTTCCAGCGAATTCTACGAAGTATCGCGGTGGATTCATCTCTTTCAAAGACGGGAAACAATTGATAGGGCTGAATACAAACATCGTCATTGCCGCTTGAGTGCCAGGGCTGTGGAATATTTGCGAGGGCTTTTACGTTGGCCTGGCTTTCTGCATACATGACTGCTGCCGCGCGAAATCCATCGACAAGTAAGGTTTCACCACCTTCTCCTCCTGTGTGAGACAGCAGATGGAATAATTGCAACCTTGCCGGGTCCGAGAAATATGTGTTGTCGGTATGGACGTCGAGGGCTTCGGAAGTGTATGCGGTATCTTTATATGTCAAGTCCGATGTAAAGTCCCAAAAGCCGCCTGAAGCTCATTAATATCTTAACTCTAAATTGCAGTATGTACTAGAGTTTAGTCATACCATAATGCGTATGTCGGATGAATGCGATCCTTTCTAGAAGGCCCTGCGTAATTTCCGGTTCCAATGGAACGCCCCGAACCATACAATAGCCATAATCAACCTACTGACAGTAAGATACTAGAAGCACAAATATAGATGAAAATTCATACAATATGCGCGAGCCAAAGAGCAAGGCCATCTGAAGTTTCCATGACTTCTTGAAAGTCAACCGTTGGGTGGTTAAAGTCGTCAGACACATATTTAAACTCCCTATAAATAAGACCATGTCAGAATCACTAATCATTGAACTATTTATAAGCCCACCTAAAGTTCAAAATCTCCTGACTGGGGCGAAGAGCTGGTGGTAATTGATGGTCTTTCAACCAAGAATGGGGGTAGACTCCAGTATGCCCATCTGACCCTAATTATTTGAAATTCAGCATTGCAAAATAGAAAGGAATATAGTAATAACAATTGACATGCATACATTGTACTGTAGCCTGTTCAGAACTGATACCTACGGCATTTGCTTGGACGTCTTTAGGTAGCTGTTATATATCTAATTTAGTTATAATCTTGAAAAAGTTTTCAGTGTCTCACCATAAGTGTGCTAACTATTCGCTGTCGTGTGAGAGGGTGTATACAGCTAGAGCACTGGCAGTTTTCCCTGCATGGGCATCAAGTCAGTTCTATACATCACTTTCGTCCACGTGCAGGCTATAGTAAACTCCACACACCTAAGCCAAAATGAAGGACTGATATGTAGTCAGTCATTAGTCTTAACAATTGAAAACCAGACTTACTACGGCTGGTACTGTTCAAGGTGCACCATTGGAACATTTCCATTCTCAGGGGTTTCAAGGCGGGAGCCGTTAACGTGTGTTGAATAGGAACGTCGTTTGTATACTTGTCCTAGCGAGTTAATCCGTGGGTTATAAACAGGATTCCCGGGGTTTCCCTGCGTGGAACCTAAGAAGATTGTGGACTATCAAACTTAGGAGATTGAAGTTAATAAGGGATCATGCACAGCACATACCCGGTGGATCTGTCTTCTAGATGTTGCTTGTAGGGATATTCTGGTGCTTAAAAATCGTCAGTCAAGTTCCCGTCAAGTCCAAAATCCCCTTACCAAGACGCCATCAGCAAATATGAAGAATATGTTCTGGCTTGACTGCCCGGACAGAAACGCTGCCATGGCATGATGCGTTCAAACATTGCCGAGGATATGCACGAGGAGGTATCAAATCCGATTTTGGATACACAATTGAGATGGCCCTCACGTAAATGAGCTAAATATTGAAATCAGACGTTCAATTGCACAATCCTTCACAATACTTCCGACGAGCACATACCGAACTCTCAATAATTGTAAAGCGTTCTGCGCGCTCAAATAAACGGAGGGGAACCATCTCGATAAGATAAGAGGGCTGTATCAGTGTATCCGCGATACCAACTTCCCACGGCACCACGTGACCATCGCAACGACGGCCTCAGGCAGGCTAGGCGACTACAGCTTGCGTCTTACTAACACTAACACCTTTAAGCTGGAGCTCACCCGAGACTGGCCTCCGTCATTACAGCCACCTTCGTTCTCACCGCATTCCCCTTCATCTCCTTGTCAGCTATATATCCATCATCGATTCAACGTATCTACCTACTAATTCCACAAAATCCCCGTCACTGCCATGTCCACTCTTGAAGATCTCGACGACCTCGAGCGCGAGGACCAGGACAAAAAGCAACAGCAACAGGGCGATGGTGGCGACGAGAAGAAGCCGAGTGAGGATGGCGATGCTGAAATGCAGGATGCAAAGAAAGACGAGGCCGACGATCTTCTTGATGAAGAGCTCCTTGGAGCAAGCACAGAAGACATCAAGAAGCGGCGGCGACTGCTAGACAACGAGCTGCGGATCATGAAGAGCGAGTTCCAGCGGTTGACACACGAGCAGAATACGATGAGGGAGAAGGTCAAGGAGAATTTGGATAAAATTGAGAATAACAGGTAGGCTCAGCTTTGACTACTTAATGGCAACTGGACGTTGGCTTGTATAGCCGCTTACGGGGACTAGACAATTACCATACCTTGTCGGAAATGTCGTCGAGCTCCTAGATCTTGATGTTGAAGCAGAAGCTGCCGAAGAAGGTGCCAATATTGATCTCGACGCTACTCGCGTCGGAAAGTCTGCTGTCATCAAAACATCAACGCGTCAAACCATCTTCCTTCCACTTATCGGTCTCGTCGACCACGAGAAACTCAAACCTGGTGACCTTATCGGTGTGAACAAGGACTCATACCTTGTTCTCGACACTCTCCCGGCAGAGTATGACAGCCGTGTCAAGGCAATGGAGGTTGACGAGAAACCGACAGAGAAATACAGCGATGTCGGTGGCTTGAGTAAACAGATTGAGGAGCTTGTTGAAGCCGTTGTCTGGCCAATGCAAGAAGCCGAAAAGTTTAAGAAGATTGGCATTAAAGCGCCTAAAGGTATATTCCAATAATAACACCAAAAACTTTTACTTGTCTGATCTAATTCACTTCAGGTGCCCTCATGTACGGACCTCCAGGTACCGGTAAAACTTTACTTGCCCGTGCTTGTGCTGCTCAGTCAAATGCCACTTTCCTCAAGCTCGCAGGTCCTCAACTCGTACAAATGTTCATTGGTGATGGTGCTAAGCTAGTGCGTGACTGTTTCGCTCTGGCGAAAGAAAAGGCTCCATCTATCATCTTCATCGACGAACTCGATGCGGTCGGCACAAAACGTTTCGATTCCGAAAAGTCCGGAGACCGTGAAGTTCAACGAACCATGTTGGAACTCCTCAACCAACTCGACGGCTTTGCATCAGATGACCGCGTCAAGGTGCTCGCCGCCACTAACCGTGTCGACGTACTCGATCCCGCATTGCTACGATCCGGCCGTCTAGACCGCAAAATCGAATTTCCTCTCCCCAACGAGGAAGCCCGAGCCCAAATCCTACAAATCCACTCGCGTAAAATGACCACGGACGACGGCGTCAACTGGGCTGAACTGGCTCGTAGTACCGACGAATTTGGTGGCGCAATGCTGAAAGCCGTGTGCGTGGAAGCCGGTATGATTGCGTTGAGGAAGGGCATGAACAAGGTCAACCATGAGCACTACGTGGATGCAATTGGAGAGGTGCAGTCGAAGAAGAAGGACACGAACATGGGTATCTACGTTTAGAGTTTCTATCTAGGCTCGCTTTTCACATTGGCCATCTGTCCTCTTGTATTGTTAATTTAAATCGATGATAATGATATAAGCTGCCACCCTGCATAACTAGAGAATACACTAGCATTTACATGACCTGAAAATCTCACAGATTCAACGTTGAATCGATACATGTAGTGTGGCTATCACCCTATATACTTATTTCCAATTTACATATCAATTTGATTAATTTACTGTTCACCACATCCTCCACATATGCAGACTTACAACCTATCTACATGTATATGCATGTATATGTGGTGCTGTCTCGGGATAGACACGTGAGTTGACTACTGTTCCCAAAGTTATTACATGTAGATGTAGATTTCTCAGATGTTACCTGAACTAATGTTCATGCTGTACATATATACCTAGTACCGGCCTATTAATTATATACATGTATACACCACCCATCCGTCCATCCATTCACCCATGACTAAATCCCGCCTAAATATCAACAAAAAAAACCCAGCGATTAGGTAGATAGATCAGCAGGTCAAAGCCGAAAGCAATATTGTACACACAAAATATCGTACAAATATGTCCAAAGTAATTTCTCCAAGGAACAAAAAAGAGAAAAAAGGAAGGATTTTTAAGACATTAGAAAGGAAAGTAAATCCGGTGAACGCCGTGGTGCCTGCCTGTCCTCAGTAGATAGGGTATATCCAGTAGACTGATTGCGAGAATAAAATAATGTGAATGAAAGCAAATAATGCACAATGGCGAAAAGTACACTGATTAGTTTGTTCAGTATGTTCGATATTTTGGGGTATGTTGGGATAGTATGTATAGTCGGTTAGAAGAATCGTTTCGTTTCGATTATGTCGGAACTCGTATGTCGTTCGCGCTCGAAATGCATCCACCAGTCTTTGGGACGTCCTGAATTCCATGCCCCGTTGCAAGTGTCTCGCACCCAAGGAGGGTTGGTTGTTGATGAAAATGTGATTGGGGTTGGAGGGCTTGCGGGTGTTGCGACCGACGCAGCAGATGAGGATCGTCCTCCGAATCCACTCCAGCCGGCAAATCGTGATGTGGCAGCTGGCGACATGGGTTGTTCCATGCTGAGATCGCTTCCACTTCGTTTTAAGTGTTCAGTGCTCGAGGCCTGGGCGGTGGAGAGATCTGAGCTCAGGAGATGTTTCCAGCCCAACAATCCCCCATCCGAGTCGGCGCCAGGGAGGTCAGGTCGAAGAATGAATCGAGGTATTGATGCATCTTCCGGATCTGTTGATCCCTTCAAAATACCCATCACAGCCGGCATTCTGAATTCATACATCTTTCGTGGAAACTCCGAGTTTTCTTCCGCGTTTGCGCATTGAACGTTCGCGCCGAATGGAGAGGAGCCTCCAAACAGATCACTTTCGGCTACCGATTCATCATCAGAAGGCGATTCAACAATGCTGTCGGGTACGTAGGAGTCGGAATAGTCGGTAACAAGAACTTTAATTCCAGTTTCGCTATCCTTAGCAGCCATGTCAATGAACGTTTGAGCCCGAATCCGTGCTGACGTCAAATTGTTTCCAGCAGGCAAAGCCATCGGCCTTATGCTTACGGATCCGTGAGAGCTTCTCGGCAAGCTATATCGATCTGACGGAATCAAGGCTTGTCCACGAGGTACCGGTCGACAAACGGATTGGAGAATGCCTGGAGGTTCGATATCGGAAGGCGCTCGCAAATCGCCTAGACGCGGGAATCCCGAATGAAGAATGCTTTGAGCCAAGTGATAATTAGGGGAGTTTGATGGCTTGTGGGGAAAGACGAAGGGTAAAGAGTCCAACCTGCCGAGTCCAGCGGCGGATTCAGGACCTACAACGTCCCAATGGAGATATTTGAGGGAAGCAGAAGCAAGGATCGGTTGGAAGATCATACCACCTGATGGCAGAGAAGGTGTTCCCGTCGACTGTACAATACTGAATCGTTCCAGATTGTGTAGGGATGCAAACAACTTAGAAACGGCCAAGAGAGAACCAATGTTCTGCTCAATCAAGGACAAAGATTTAAGGCTACGAGCCTCTGGGCGTGAAACGTATTGTGCAATGCCAGTATCGGTCACTCCCCGCAGTTTCTCCAATCTCAGCGATGTAAGTGACGGAAGGAATTGAAGAGTACGATCGGTGAAAGAATCATTGTCGAAAGACGAAATGCACAGGTGTTGTAGGGAGGGCAGACGGTTGAAAATTCTTAGGAAAATACCATGTTCGAGAGAGCCGGTCGAGTTGAGAGAATGCAGCATCAGGGTTTCCAGGTTTCCCCACGACATATGATAATCCAGAAATTCAAATGACTGTTGTTGGTCCAGCAATTTCGTCTTGGGAGGCGACCCACTTCGAGAGCGTTCTGCACTGGCATCTACCGGTTCTCCAAGGAGCCATTTGTGTTCCCGCAGACGTTTTCTCGTCGATAAGGCGTATGTCAGGCGATCGAACTCGTGGTGAAAAGACATATGGAAGCCAACAAGATTTTCCAAATTCGGGCACACCATGACAACCGAAGCAATCAAATCACGATACTCTTCCCACTGAGGATTTATTTTACCATTCACAGTCGGCAGAAGATCGAATTCCGGAACACGTAACTCCAGGACTAGATTAGCAAGAAGTTTCCGCTCACGTAACGTCCGGCGTAGGAGCTTGAGTCGACTGCCTCTTTTCAAACGAAATTTCTTCAGCTGTGAGGGTGAGTCTGCTCCTAGAATATGAATGTGATTGTAACTAGAAGGTATTTAGCATGGGAAGTTTATGTATCGCAGATCGGCTTTCTTACAGTTTACTCCGGACGGCTCGTTCCCAAGACCGACTCGTCAGGGCCAAGGCATGCAAATCACGTTGGAAGCACGTCGTACAGCCATACTGATAGGAGCCAGAACCCTCATGCAGATTCTGGAGTTGGTTTAAGATGCAGCCATACACCGCCACAGGCATCCGCCTAATGGCCGGTTCGAGGAGTTGCTGTTGTTGCTGCTGCAACGACTGTGGTGGGGTGTTCTGCCTGAAGAAGCGATAGGAAGGCGATTTAGGCGAAGTTGGGGAGGCGACAGAGTAGGCAGTTGTAGCGGTCGAAGAGCTGTGGTGACTGTAATTGCTGGAATAGGAAGAGATCGAGGGGCTTCTGGGCGGGATGTCCTCCATGGAGGCTGCATAATGCTGCTGGTAATTGGCGGCAGCCATGCTGTCGAAGGTGACGGGGGGAGATTGCGAAGTGGTGATGACACTCATGATGTACTGCGGGTTTAGCGACGGCGCATCAGGTTGTGGTCATGAGTGCGCGCAGCAAAGAGCGAAGACACAAAAATGCAGCAGTCAAACGAGTGTCGTCTGTCGAATGGTCAGGGATCGAATGGCCAGGGACATATAAACAGAGGTGCTTCAGTATGATCATTGAAGGGAGCAGGAAGCAGAAGCACAGGAGGTCGAAAGAGGAGCAAGAGAGTGGGTAGACGTAGACGCTAGGACGATCGCTCGCGGTGTGAAAGTACTCTCATAGGATGGCAGACATCCTCCACAGTCCACAGGCCACAGTCGCTGACACACAGGCAGGCAGCGGAAAGGGGCCAGAAAAGGCAGCGAAGCTACGTAGGTTCAAGGGCAGCCAAGGGTAGCTAAGGACTGCTAAGGGCAGCTAGGGGAGGTAAAGGGAGGTTAAGAGAGCAGAGGCCATCCAGAGCCCGCCAGCACGCCGTATAGGCCCGTGCGGGGCAGCTAGCCAAAGCCTCGTGCGCGCAAACGATCCTTGGCTGCACGACCTGTGCAGTATATATTCTGGAAGGACGGCTATTATTCCGCCTACGCTGGATTCAACTGCGTTGCAGTATAGTAGCACATCATTACTATGCTATGCTATTGTTATGTTGTTGTCGTTGCTGTTGTGTCCTGAGGCATTAATTATTAATATGGAGAAACGAACCGGCGGAGTCACGAGCAGGCAGCGGACCAACCATAGACACGCAGTCCCTGAGCCGTGGGAGCATGTGGGCTGGTGGGCCCTTGGCGACAGCGCTAGTCCACAACAGGCACCACTGGCCCCTTTTCGGCCTGCCCCTTTTTGGTATACACCGTACATATACGGAATGCTGATAATTCGCTACTTATAAGCTAGTAGTCCTTACGGAGTACAAGTATTCGAAATCAAGATTCGTCGCCTGCTCCAAATTCAGACGTATCTGGTCGGCGAGGTCGCCTGTGCCGGCATCGATTTGATGCATTGCAATGCGGTCCTGTATAACAGTCATGGAATGGACTTTGGATGATAGTGCGATCCGTCGTGGTTTTAATAATAGTGCTTGATTATAGTTTGTTGCTAATAACATATATAGGAATTGACATACCCTCGATACGTGATGATTTATTTCTTTCAACTTTAGGAGCTTGTATTAATGTGAAAAAGAAAAAAAAGATGTGTGTGTTTTTGGTGGCCAAGGGAGTGTCCGGCTTCCTAGCTAGGATATTAAACAGACACTAGAGCGTACGAGCGAATTCGTGTCCTCCCCAACCAAGTAGGTTATGCTGTCAAGCATGAGGTATGCAATACCTTTTTTTCCCCTACCAAAGCTCTGTTGAGAGACTACTACGGTTGAGCTTTGTGATTTAGAATAAGGATCAATGTACAGGCAAGGTGATGGTTACATAGCCAGTGATTCGGCATGTGGCGCCGGGTGGAGACAGCACGAGTAATTATCTGCGGCTACTGCATGTAATACTATTCATGCACATTCCTCCACATTCTCTATTAATACTTGCTTTACATATGATACCCCAGTGGTTGATTGAGCGAATGAATTTGCCAATGGTCCGTGGTGCATGTACTTAGAGTTATCTGCTGACATGATGACTGCTGGTATCTAGCTCAAAATAGTGTCATATTACGGACTGGTTTTTATTGTCTAGATCATGGCAAGACTATCTGGATAAACTGTGCACGCCTCGATAGCAGGTAATAGTAATATCTGTATCAAGGGAACGAGTATCAGGCGCGAACTCGTCTTTTCGGTAGCCAACAAAATAGGATTGTATGGAGAAGAAAGAAGAAGAGTGAGAGGTATTGCAAATAAAGCAGCCAAGGGAATAAATATCTGAGAACCTTCTGCCTCAACCCAGATACCGTGAACATAATGCAATGCTCCTTGTAAAGCAAGAATACTACGCCACAGACAAGAAACTTATCAACATCAGAATCAGACGACCGGTGAAAGTAAATCACAAATATGAAAGGGCCACTAGGTGCGGTATCATATGACGATAATTAACCCGCCTTACACAGTGGCAACACCTAAGTTATGCAAAGAGAAGAACATGAGACGTAGACTTTTGCTCCTCATGGCATGCATCCCATGCTTCGAATCGAAATTAAGGACACTGAAGAGAACTTGACCAGCAGGATGATACAAAATTCTGGACAACAGATACAACTGAAAAAAATCGACCACCTCCGGGAATGCATGAAAACCGAGTATATGCAATAGAAAGACTCCTCGTAACCGTGCAATGAAAAACTAGATGTCAAAGTTGTTGAAGACACCACCTTCGCCTTCCCCAGTCTTGACCACGCCACTCATGCGATGTTCCGTCGAGTCCACCGATCGCTGGTGCCGATGCCAAGTATCGTCATCCTTCATGTCCTCATCCATACGATCACCATGATCTTTAAGGTGATGATCCATAGAACTTTCATTCACGAAAGTGAAGCCTTTGAAGTTGGCCTGCATGCCTGGTGAAAGAGGAGTCGATCCAGGCATCAGACCACTCGCTAGCGCTGCTGCCCGGTCATTAAGCGAAGTCGAATGATCCAGTGCAGTTGTGAACTCCGGGTCAAAATTCGAAGTGTCCGATTCCGATTTCAGCTTCGGCTTGAAGGGGGGAATAACTTCCTTACGACCCAACGCCTCCCAGTCAACGTCGTGGAAGAATGGGTGAGCCATGAGTTCCTTGGCATCATCTTTTGCACCTAGCCGGTGTTTTGGATTGCGGTTGAGCAATCCTTTAACAAAGTTACGCCCTTCCGTACTGAGGGCATCGCGTGGGAATCGCACCTTGCCGAATGCAATGTTCTTATACATTTGCTGTGTGTCTTCGGCATAGAATGGACTCCAACCACAGCACATCTCGAAAACAAGGACACCCAAAGACCAGAAATCAACCATCTTTGTGTATCCCTGCTCATCTAATAGAACCTCAGGTGCCAAATACTCCGTGGTGCCACAAAACGTGTTAGTCGTATCGTTCTGTGTGAGATTAGCCTTGGATAGTCCAAAATCACAGAGGGCAATATGTCCATTAGCGTCGAGGAGAATATTTTCTGGCTTCAGGTCACGATAGACAATGTCGTGCTCATGAAGATGCTGCAGAGCCAAGATCAACTCTGCAATATAAAACTTGGCTCGGGCTTCCTGGAAACGACCTTCTTTTTGAAGATGCCAAAACAGTTCACCACCGGACATGTAATCTGTCACCAAGTATAAATCTGTAAGAGTTTGGAAGGAGAATTTCAGCCCAACAATAAAGGGAGAAGCTGCCATGGCCGTCCGGACTAGAATATTTCGTTCGCCCAAAGTATGCGCAACCTCCTTTTTCTGAATGATGACTTTCTTAGACAGAACCTTCATCGCATAGATTCGCTGGGTGTCCTTCTTCTTAACCTGATACACCTGACCAAATGTACCTTTACCGATAAGTTTCAAGATTTGGAAATCATTCGGTCCGACCTGTTTCTTTTCGGTCTTCTCAAAATGCATCTCCAGATGAATCTCGCCAGAAATTTGGTAATCGCCCTGTGCCCGCGCGGCCAATGGAAACCAACCCTCTAGGCTTGATCGTTCTTCTCTCAGGTTAAGACTCATTCGCACATGACCGAGGAACGCCTCCTGGTTGTAGCGGTCATACACGGACACCTCGATTTCGGATTGCTCACCCAACACGTCACTTTAGCACAAATTAGCCACAGATCATTTTCTTCATAAGACAAAGAGCCCAATCACTCACAAAACAGCTTCATGGTTCCACTGGGGATCGGTAACAGGCGCTTTGCCTTTGATATCCACGTTATCCAACTGGCTGTTATGACTGCTCTGTCGGCTCTTCATGGGAATAGCCATGGGTCGACCAGAATCATTGTCAAGCCATTCCTTATTCCCGACTTTGCCATTAGGAGTTTGATCACCACTCTGGGTACCTTTCGATATATATTCATTCCACTCAAACACACACACAACATATGGATCCGTACTGGGGCGCAAGCCACGGGCTTGAGAGATTTTCACTGAAAGCTTCCCTTTGAGCGAAGCAACAGTGGGCCCGTCTTGCGAAGTCTGGGAAGCCGAGTCACTAAGCCTTCCAGTCGGCTTTTCTGACGAAACTTCCACAACACTTCGGTGCTGGCTCGATGATGTTGACGGGGCGGATGTAGAACCATTAGAATGTCGGCCCGTAGAACTGTTGTCGTTTGACATGGCTCGTGGGGTCAACGGCGGTGTATTCTTTAGACGTGACACATTGGCCACGTTTTCAGTTAGCTTGGTAAGATTCTCAGAAGACTTGGAAGTGTGATGAGGTTTTTCATGCTCCAACAAGGGTACGGCCGGTGAAGGTGAAAGGTCTGAGGCGTCAGGGAGGGATGGGTTTGAGAAATGGGATGCAAGAACTGGATCATCCGACACGCTGGATACTGGGTGACATGTAGGACGCCGTGAAGAATGGGATTCGGGGAAATTGCTCGAGGAGGACATGATGTTTTTCAACGCAGAATAAATGGAGACCGCGTTTTTGTCGGTGGCGGCAGCGGCACTTTCCATCTCTTCCGTCTCCTTGTGTGATAATGAACAGGCAGACGAGTAAGGGGGGGTAGGAAGGGAGCTAGGATTCAGAGTCTCTGAAGCTTCAATTTGCGCTGGTTTCTCAGTGCTATGAGGGACAGGCACATCGACAACTTGTGACGACTGGCTGTGCCCTTTGGTAGCAATCTCGCCAGACGATAAAGAAGTGTCTCCAGAGTCCCCATCCTCCTTGTCCATCACAGTCTGTGTACTGGACTGTATACTTCCCCAGCAACAGGTGTTGTGGAGCTAGATAACCGTGCTTTGATAGAACTCAGTGGGAAAGCAGAGCTACCAACCTGAGAGAAATAGTGCATTATAGAGGGTAACCGTTTGTCGGCTGGATCAGGCTGGGGTGTAGCTATTCCAGAAGGCGTAGAGCCATTTGAACCAATAAGGTTCTCTTGAGAATCTTCCTCCTGTGCGCCGCTGCTGCTATTCAAGGGGTCAGTTTCCACAGGAGACACACAAGACCTTGTGCTCGAGAGCAATAATTTGGCGGTTGCTAAAGCCAGGTACAGGTTGAGGCAACGATCACTGATCACCAGCGGACCGCGTATCGAAGCCGGTTCAAAAGCACATGGCAAAAGCGCGGGGAGACAATATTGACAGGATCAAAAGCGCCGCAGGAGATCATATCCGCGGCAGGAAGAACATGTGTGCATTTACATCGAGCCCCATTGATGTTGGGATGAAAATTTTTCCAATCCGCGCACCAACGAAGCCCGACGATCATCCGGGAGCCCATGCCAGTTACGCAAAATACAGACGGGACATCATGCTTTGGAAAACGGGTGAAAGACAGAAAGAAGACTCACTTCTGAAGCACAGCCTGCCTCATGAGGTCGGCATCAGCATGCGGGTTGATTCCGGCTGGTGCAGCCATGGGTGATTTCCATCCGACAATTCCCGTCCTTGTTGACGCCAGGCTGGGTAGGGATAAATAGATCACAATGCAGCAACCTTTTCTCTAAATAGGTCTAGGAGACCGCGCGAATGGTAGAGGCGGGTGTTGTCTTGATCGAAGCTGGGGAATAATGGCCTACAGATGCGGGATGATCGACTCGCCAGCTTGAGGCGGGAGTGTTGCGGGTCTCAGGCTGGAACCAGATGCACACAGCAGACGAGCGGGGGATGTGTCGGCAGGAGCTTTGAGCACATCGAAGAAGAAGGAATCAAGCGACCGATCGTGCACAGCGTGGACAGCAGTCGTGAGCAGAGAAGGGCAGGAAGCAAGATACAAGATTGAAGAGAATCGCAGCCGCGGTGTGTGGAAGCTGGGATTGGAGGGGGAGGAAAGAGAGCAAGCAGGCGCATACAGGCTAGATAGCGGCGGGTATTGGGCAGGCGCGAGTGACTAATTAGGACTAGTGCTCAACGGGGCTAGCGTGGCTTGCGTGAAGTTTCGGGACACTGCACGGCTCCTCTTACTCGTTATTCGTTAGTCGTTACTTTCTTACAGCGCGTGTATTTGACGGCGTTCGCGCTGTTCGTGACTGTACAGGACCGCCGCCGAACCAGCTAGCGCTCGTCTAGCAGCTAGCTGCTGCTGTTCAATATTACCGGCGTACAATATCTGCGAAATGCACCGGAGTGCTGTGTCCCAGCTCGGGAAGCCCCGGTCAGAGACAAATAATAGCCGGACCACCGCTTCCTCTAGTGGGAAGTGGCTGAGAAAAACGAAAAAAAAACCCCCCCTCCCCCAAAACCAAATGATCAAAAATCGTTTGCGATGTATCACGAGCACACTGCTACTCCTTCTATTCCGTCGTGTGTTGATATGAGCGCACAGCACACCACACTATAAGTGGATAACACTCTCTCTGTATCGCCGGTGAGGACGATTCCTTCGGTATCGTACGTATTACACAGTATTGACGTTACCGACTTTCTTGCAAATTTGGAAATTAGCCACGACACTACGAGGCGACTGTTCCGACATGAGGCAAATATGCGTGGTTGCGGTGGAGCCAGGATGGAGCCCGAGTCCCATAGCCCAGTGCGCTGCCTCTGCCAGCGTTTCCAGAATCCACAGTTTCGCCATTCCTCAAGATTCAGAGACTGCGGATGCTCAAGTGACCTTTGCTCCTCCACTGACAGATTTGGCTGTGTTCTTGGAATTCAACTGTCTTTTAATTCGTTGCCTCGGTGAAGTGCGCGAAATACAGGCTGCTTATTTGTCCCATGGATGACAGATAGAGACCCTCTAGGGGTAGAATTGCCAGAAGGAGTCTGGTATTTAGCACTTACTACTCTAGTCCAGGCTCTCTCAGTCTAACCGCAAGGGCAGTACATATCATAACTCCCCGCACACCCCATATCAAGCAATAAGCATCCCACAACTTGTATGCTGGTATGATACCAGTGCAGCAGCGGATACTGTTAAAAATAACGCATGTGAAACAGGAATTTCTAATTCTCTGTCAATATGTGACATTCTTCGGCTTGCAAGCGCAATTGCTTTTCTGAAGGGCGGGGAAGCTATTAGCAAGATAGACATGGAAGGTTTAAAACACTCCCCTCACTTGCGGCGGGGTGTGATCCGTAGTGGAACGCTCGTTGCAGGAGCACCGTCCTACGAACTACGAGGAGTCAACGATGAGCATGGAATAACACTTTATTCTATTACAGGGTTCTCTCGGCGTGTGGCTTGTTTTGCTTAAGCTGACCTTCTCACAGGATGTAAGATCGACAGTCTACCAAGTCCACGTCTCCGTATTCAAAGAGTTGATGCTATTCCCTGAAACTGCTGATCACTCTGGTTTAGAGGGCGGAATAATCTACCGGAGGTGCTGACATCTTCACGATGCATTAGTATTTTGTTTATTCAAGAACAAAGGAAAGGATAATACAATTTATATTTTAAATATCAACTTGCATTGACACTGCGGTCAGACCCGCGTATACTAGTCGGTACTATTTTCCGAGTATTGAATGTGTGCTTGGGTTGGAGGTTGCACCGATATGAGTAATAGTGCAGATGATCCCCGTTCAGCTGAATTCCACTTTCAGAGGGCGCATCAGCCCACCACCAGGCGTGCCTCTAAACACCATTATCTTAGAGAATAGTGGGAGGATAATAGCTGGAAACCCGGAATCGCTGGTACTCGAGACCTTCGATGACATAGTAACTGCATGACTAGGCTGTCCACTCTTGATCGTCGAATAACCGCTAGGGGGCTGCGATGCGCTCCAAGCTCGATGTAGAGAGGGTCTGACCGAAGCCACCTTGCTCCTCTTTGGTTGTATTACTGTCTATCGTAGACAAAGTGTGCTGCAGCCCATGTCGAGCAACCTGCAGTGCGTGGCTTACAGATCCAACCGCAGACTGTGACGTCAATGGACTCGATCCAGATCTGCATAAAGCCCGTCCTGCGCTAACTGTACCAAGCCAGATGGGCAGGGGCTTAGGGCTTAGGGCAACGGTGCGTCGACGCCAAGCTAAAGGGATCTTGCATCACGTGATTTACCGGAACAACAGTAGGGCCGGGGTCGCGCTGATCTCGCAACGAAGACAGGAAAGAGCACCTTCATGGCACCTGCCGTGCAGCGAAAGTAGAGCTCGTCGCGCTTTCCCTGTGTGTTGCTCCAGTCTAAAGATGGCCCGGAAGCTGCGTGCGGCTGCCCAAGCAGCTGCGCAGTCAATGCGTGAGTTCCCACTCCTGTTTCTTGTGACTACAACAGCCCTTACGATGAGACTTGACTCTGACAATAAATGTAGGAACCGCAGCTCCTAGTTTACCAGACGCTTCAGACGATGAAATGGCAGATGCACCACCTACTAGAGAAACTAGCGCCGATGAAAATCTGGATGCCGACAACCCTGATGATGAGAATGACCCTGAAATCGAGCCCGAGCCTGAACCAGAAGCGGAAGCAGACGCAGAAGTAGAAGCGGATCCTGGGCCCGAGCCAAAACCTGGCCCAGTGCCTGGATTGGAAGCTGGAACAGAGGCTGATGACGCGCCGCCAAGTTCAGCGCCAGAAGCAGAGCCACCATCAGAGTCGAATACGCCTCGTGGTGGCAGGGTTTCTGCTATCATACCTCGCAAGCGTCGTGTTGGCCGACCTCCCAAGAACCGGCCGCCTGAATGGGACCTGCCTGACGATGGTTCGGAGCAAAAGATAGTCGTGACCACTCCAGTAAAGAGAAGGCGCGGCCGACCTGCCGCAAGTGGAGGACGATGGGGTCGCCGAGGAGGTAATCCTCACATTACTCAAGTGGCTGTCGATAAAGAAGGAACGATGATGGATGTTGTCAACGACGAGGTGGTTCTCCCCGATGATGACGACGGGGAAAAGAAGGTAGACAAGATGGGCAATCTTCTCGGCGGTCGAGAATACAGAGTGCGGACATTTACCATTCTCAATCGCGGTGATCGACAATACATGTTATCCACAGAGCCTGCGCGGTGTATTGGATTTCGAGATTCGTATCTGTTCTTTCAAAAACACAAGCTGCTGTATAAGATCATCATTGACGATGATGCGAAGCGCGATCTTATCGAGAGAGACATCATTCCCCACTCCTACAAAGGAAGAGCAATTGGTGTAGTGACTGCGAGGTCCGTGTTTCGTGAATTCGGCGCCAAGATTGTCATTGGAGGGCGCAAAGTCATCGATGATTACAGCGAGAAGGCTGCATTGGAAAGAGGAGATGTCGAAGGCGAGGTTGCTGTTCCAGAAGATAAGCTACCAGCTCCTGGTGAGCCATACAACAGAAATCAATATGTGGCGTGGCATGGTGCCAGTGCTGTCTATCACACAGGAGCGCCATCCATTCCTTTACCCAACGGAAAGGTTATTGATCCAAAGAAACGCAAAGTAGCTGTTACGGGAGATAATTGGATGATCGAACACGCTCGGGATGCTAGGTGAGTTTTGATACTGAAATCGTTATCTTACCTTTAACTAACACTGTCTAAAGTCGCTACAATTCGACGATCGCCAGTGTGCGGCGAGAGAATCTCAATGGTGTCTATGAAATTCATACCAACTATATACAATATCCCAAGATCATGCAGCCATCACATGCTCGCTGGGAACAAGCTCCCTCGTCCGACAACCTGGCTTCTACAGCACTCGCTGAAGGCATATCTACCCTCAACCTCACAAACGGCACGACGCCAGAGGCTGGAGACGAGGATGCAGACCGAAGGCGAACCGAATCAGCCGATGAACCTGAGTCTTCTATTCTCCCACCCGTTCCGGAAATTATTACCCGCCGATTTGGCATCACTGATATACACTATGAGACACCAGAAACCAGCACTCTTGGGCGTCCAGGACCGGATGGCGACATTCACGATGTCGGGTCTAATGGAATCCTCAGTTTGGCTGACCCTCTGCACCCCGAATTCGCAAGCTTGGAGGTACTTGCCGAGCTTCCACCCGAATGCAAAGAAGCGCTACTTGAAACAGCGGCCCAAGAATGGACGTGGAAATCGAAGTGGCGCACAGAAGCAACCGATACAACGCGGGGTCAATTCCTCAAGAGTTACGCTTGGTTTCCATAGGGACAATGTTATTAATGGGTTTCCATCTGCTTTTCCTTTTTGCTCGATTCTGGCGTCCTGGGACACGAGTGGGGTTTCATATGTCTGCCATTTAGTCACGGAACAAGGGCAGGAGTTAGTAGATATGTCCTAGGCCATTGATTGGTAGTTATAACGTATGTAGAATAATACATCGATTGTTAGGTACCAGGGTTATCAGAATATATTTGCAGGATACTTTATTCAATAACATGTAAACTCCGTGTAAGTCCGGCTGTGGCACAATACCCGAGCCCAGTAGTGGAGCTGTCATCGGAGTACAAAAGGAAGATGGAGGATAGAATGACATCAATCGAGGGCTAATTCAAATCGTCTTGATTATCAATACATATACGTGCAGGCCGGGCGACGGAGTACATCGAAATATCTAGTGCGGGGTAAACTTTTCACTCTCAGTAATCACATCTTTCTCCATCTCCGGCGGCTCCTGCCGGCCGGCTACGGTCAGGGCCGTTGTCGCTGTTGTCAGCCTAGCCGGTGAATTATTGATTCAATAATTAATAATACTGTGCCGTTTATTGAACCCCATGTCTTTGTTGCGATGTACCATATATAACCACTTATGGCTGGTGGAAGTCATGAGGGAAAAAAACGCAAATTCCAGATCCAGAATCATGCATCCCTTTATGACTCACTCAATCGGAGATAATTATTAACACAGGCATTGCTTTTTCGAGGAGCGTGAGGGGGTTGAAAAGATGGGTCCTGGTGCTCGGCCATTGTCGGATAGAACGTGCATGGCGCCGGTGAGGACTGAAACCTAGTTGTCAACTGGCAAGAGAGGGAACAAATTCTTGTAATGTTAATAATGGCATGTTTCAAACTAGTTACAACTCACCGCAAGACTAAATAATAACTAGGGGTTATGCTGTCGATTTTGTGTCGCGAAGTGCGGTAGGCTACGGGATTATTGATATGGAGATGCCCGGTGGCTGGTATAATACCACATAGTACATACTGATGCATCACTTCGTTATTATGTCAAGCTAAGAAGTTAAGAGAATATTCGATACTTGTTGACTGCCAGTAATAAATATGATTGTGCTGATATCAAATAATGATGCTAACATCGAGCTGTCTGGATCAGTCGACGTCATATTATCGGGATTCGGCCCTAAGCTGACTGCATAGGGACAACGTGCAGATCATCCATCTTGCCGCTGACAGTTCGGACAGATGAATCATGAAAGTCTGGTGCTTTGGTTGATAGATTTCACATGCTATTACCCTGCTCATGTGGCCAGGCAGTCAACCTGTCAAAAAGTAGTATCCGTAGTAGTATAAGCCCTTGCTGTATACTACTCAGTGTAGGACATGGCTGGCATATGATTGGACAGGCCATGGGCCAGTGAACGCGAGAAGCCGAATGAGTAAGGCAGGCGAAGCAAGGCGGCCCAAACACATTATGATTCTAAATAAATAATAATTTACTAGCCAGCGAGGCACAAAATCTGGTCTGACTAGTGCGTATTCATGTTATGTGCAAAGTCCTCGTGGCAAGAACAAGAACCAACAGACTACAGGAATCGTCGGGAGTCGGGACCCCTGACGGGTTCCAAGTGCGACCTCCCGTTACAGTTTACCGTATGATACCGCGGCTGTCAACGGCCCAGTCACCAGTGTATTATTATTTGGTTGGGAGTGAAGATGTCCGCAATCCTTCGAGCGAGCTAAGCAGCGTGTGGTTACGTGGTTACGTAGCTAATGATAATCACTGAATCCTGTTTAAAATAATAATTGCAATGTTGTTTCTCCCTCACAACACAATATCAAATATCACGAGAAAAATGACGATATGAGAAATATTCGTTTCATGACCGCGATGCTGAGGCGGGTGTATCAGCCCCATGGCTGTGTAGACTGATCCTGCTGGCTACCGGACACATTCCTAGATAATTCTTGTGGCCATTATTTGCCACTGACGACGATATGTTGAAAGAACACGGGCGTGGCGAAGCCGTCTACGGCCGACAACCTGCCATGGGTTCAGACTAAGTATTCTACACCTGTAACACTGGTTAGGCCGTTTACATCCATGGACGCTTATGATATTGGCGGAGGGCCGTGTTTCAAGGCTATATTAATTAGTAGAAGGTTCACTGCAGTTGTTAACGCTGAACTGAGACTGAGAAAAGCAATGGTAATTATTTATTCAAAAAAATTTTTATTCAGTCCTATGGTTCCTACGCTCGACGGGTCACGGAAGTGTAATTTTCCTGGGTATCCAATCAGCTTCGTGCAATTGTGTTTTTAATTTTTACTTGGGGCGGCTACACAAAAAATTCTGCTGCTACCACCACAAGGGTGCTGTTATTATTACTACCACTGGTGACTTGGTCGATTAGTGACCGTTTCGCGACTGCTACTTCCATGCTTGGGCTCTTATTTGGCTGGAGCAGTGCACGGCCGCTGGCTGAAAGGGGCGCCTGACCAGGACGGCTAGTCAGTAGTCCGACCAGTATTCTGATGCCTTATGATATTTATTATTTAATCACTTGTCATATACAATAAACAAGACTTTCGAGAGAAAAGCTGGCGCCTGAGCAGGAAATGGAGGAGGAGTGTGACTGACCCAGACAGCCAGGGCTAGAAGGCACAATAAATTACGCAACTCTCCCCCTATACGGCCTAGCGCAGTATCGTATACGCTGGCCCTTAGTAATCCCACGTCGGCTGGCGCAGCAACGGTAATTTCCTGCCCACAACTCTAGCCCATGACCAGCCGTTACCGTATTGGCAGGCAGTCTTGTCCTTTCCCTTTCCTTTTTGCCGTCCGCCTCCTTCTCGCTCGCTCTTCTCCCCTACACCTTCACCTCACTCTCTCTCTCTCTCTTTCCCCCCATCTCTCCTCACCACCCACACTTCCCTCTCATATCCGATTTTTTGTCATCTTGCCCTTCGGACCAGTACAACCAATCTCCCCAACGAGCTTTTCATTAAGTGTCGTTGACCTTGCCCGTTGACTGCTTGTTCCCGGTTTCGTCGTGGTTTTTTGGCCGGATTTCGTGTTGTGCTTCCACTATACGCTACCACAAAATTCGATTTTTCTTTCTCGCGTTGACCTTGCTATTTACGCCCGACTAAACGCGGAAAAATAACACAACTCATCGCCTCGGTCCGAAATTACTCATTCGCCTGTTTTTTCCCACCTCTCGCGCCGCTTCCTATCAGTCAACTTACGACCTACTGACAACCTCACGCCCATCGATGAGAGCCAACTAGAGAGGGGGTCTGATCTTCCTTCAAGACAGAGCGGCCGCTCGTCGAGCAGCCCTCCCCCCGGCCTTCGGGAAGTGGCGGAAGAGTAGACGGTTGGTTTCACACCATTCTCGACTATCAATCACCTGGTCGGGCCTTAGTCCTTTGCTGACTTGACGCTCGGGGCTGTATAGCACTGATCCGTCTACCCTCCCGTCGTTGACCAACCCTCACTCCGCAGCCATGCCGTCTTTCTACAACCCTGGCCTTCATGGCCTGCCACCTACACCACCCCATTTCCACGCATCCGACAAGATGGAGGTTGATCAGCCATTTTACGTCGCCGGCCAGCCTGTTTTTCCTCCCCGATACTCGCAGACGGGCTCTGAGTTTATTGAGCAGTACTCCCAGGCCACTTGTTTCGTCAAAGCTGCTCCAATGAATTCTCACTCCCAGTCGATCGGCCAACTGCGCCCCGGACGTGACTTTGCTGCATTGCCCCAGAGCATCGCGCAACCACAGTTAGGAGCCCAGCAACCTGTGTACGGATCAATTGCGACTGCACCCACACTGCCACCTATTAGGTCCAATGTACACACCTTCGCCGACAGCGCAATTCCACCGCAATACCGCCATCCGGATGTTTCAATCGAGCATCGCCCCAAAGAAGAAAAGCCAACTGGAGGTGTCGCCGCTCATCTGGACTACGAGATCGATCAAATGTCGGATTTTGTTGCCGAAATGGCCCAGGGAATGTATGCATTGTACAGCTCTCGAATCAACCTAGATGATATTGACTTGCTTGGAAGTGTCTACCCAGGACAGACAGTTGTTCCACCCCCGTTTCGGAAATATGTTCACCAAATCCTTTCTTCGACTCGTCTCCCTAGTTCGACCATCTTGTTGGGTCTCCTTTATCTGGCAACTCGGATGCGTATGCTCTCCGCCAAAGGAATTTACGCGTCTGGCACTGGCCAAGTATACAGGATGCTGACGACAGCTCTGCTATTGGGCAGCAAGTTCCTCGACGACAATACCTTTCAGAACCGCTCTTGGGCTGAAGTCAGCAATATCTCCGTGACGGAATTGAACTCGATGGAATTGGACTGGCTGTTTGCCTTTGAGTGGAAGATTCACGAGCGCATTCACAACAAGGAAGATGGTTTTGGCGTGTGGCTGGCCCGTTGGGAAGCTTACCGGGCGACATTGATCTCCAGAGGAAACCCGAGTCGTCAGAAGTTGGCGCCCATTGACACAAATATCACTAGGCAGCTCAATATTCCCAAGCCCCTCATGTCTCCCGATGGCCCTATCCCACCGCAATATCAACGGCCGACCAACTTTGAAAACACTTGGCTGAACCCGGCTGCTTGTGAATACTCTCCTCCATCCGCTCCACACAGTGGTCCCAACACACCGGACTATTACAACGTCGGAACATGGATGCACAACAACCCCCCACCTCCGTACACGCGTTCTTGGGTGCCACAACATTATCTTGCCGCTTCTCATCCACCCCGCTCACAGCCACCTTCTTACCACCACACGCCAGTTTATACTGTATCCCTAAGCAACTCAGGTTGGACTGGTCATGGTTCATCGTGTGGTTGTAACTACTGCATTAAGCATCAGGAGCACTATTTCCCTGCGAATACTTTCGGTTCTATTCCGCCTTTGGTGGCAAGTTGATACTTTTCGCGTTGAAAGAAGCATTCGCCATATGTGTGGTGTTATCTCATTTAATTTCCCTTGTTTATTTGTTTACCACAGTGATACCGCTAAAATATTTTCAACGACCAACACATCTTTATGTTCTTATCGAATTTTCGAGTCAAATTTGCCTCACAAAAGTTCCGGGATTGTCTAACTTCTGGGTTTTTACGGAAACCTACCGCCGCGCGACAGTGAGGCCGCCATCATTCTATTTCGCATCTATTATTTTTTGACTTGTCCACCTGCGTTCTCATTCATCTGAAGCCGTCAAGAGCACAAAACGCTTGGCCAAAAAAAGTTCATGACTCACGACAATTGGAACGCGATTAGCTGTCGCATGCGTTATCATTTATTCTCTTCGACATTTTTTTTCTTCATTTTTTTTTTCAATTTCAATTTCGCATCTTCGCGGATACTACCCATAGACTTGAATTGTGTGTGATGTTAATTGTTTGATGCATTTATTTCCACCTCAGAATCGTGGCGTTAATACTTTCGATATTTTCGATATTTTGATCATTTCGGAACATGGCATGTCAGCGTGGAGGTTTTATGTTCATAGCTTCATTTCCCATTTCACTCGTGATATAGGGTTTCCCCATTATTTGTCGCGCGATCTCAATCAGCCTAGGCATTGTGACAAGGCATCGCGACAAATACAGTGTTGTACGAGCTTTCGAGCCATGACGATGAGTCAGGCTCGGAGCGGCAGCTTTGGTTTGTTCTTTATATTTCTTTCCTGCTACCATTCTGGTGCATTTTACTCGATTCCAATTGCAAATCCTAATTGCATGGTCTTTATTCTCTTTTCGACTGATGAATTTCTCAATCAACAATTTCATCTCTTCTCCTTTTGTCTTCGTTTTTCTTCCTTTGGATGCCAGCTTTCCTTCTGTGCTTTCAGTTGAAGTTTTGCGAGGGGAGGATTTGGGGTCTCTTAGCAACAGTAAGCTGTCTATTATCGCATCTCTACAATAATCGATAACGATGGACTGAAAAACATGTTAAAATAATCCGAAAGAAATAATACAAACTGGTATTATCTTCAACTCTAACCACAGCTTGATTGTAAACTTACAATATTGCAAAAGTTTGAATATAGTATTAAGAATTTCTGTCTTTCATCTGTATTTGCACCAATTTATAAGGTTATATTTAGAGATCTTAGGGGGTCGCCCGTAGATAAATGCAAAAAGTTGAATATTTTTAGTATTGGGATGGGGAGGGCTCCTATACCTAATTCCAGACACCTTGGTGGTGCTATATTCAAAAAGTTGTCACTACTGTATAAAGAAGATCCTCTATGTCCAAGGTTCAATAAACAGACTCGCCAACACTCTCTTCCTGCTTCCTCAGCTGATCAAACTCACGATTCGACTCACCCTTATTGTTATCGTCATCCTCGTCTTCATTATCAGCCTGCTGAGCACCATCCTCTTCGTATACACTCGAGGCTGAATCCGCGTCTCCCAACGCATTTGCCTTGAGCTGAAATGGGGCACCACCACCAGCTGCCGCCGCTGAGTTGACGGGATGATAATATGCTGGTTTGTGTCGACGAATCGTTCGTCGTGACCCAGCCCCTTCGTCATCGCCATCATCTTCGGCGTCTTGAACGGTATGCGTCGGCTGAGGAAGCGACTTGCTCCCCTCGGGTAGCATAGCGTCGTTTTCTTCCGAATCCGACGGAATCGGGCTGTTGACGCCGCTCTTAGAACCTCCGCCATCTCGGCCGCCCATGTGTAGTAGGTGCCCGGACTCTTCGTTGGCGATGCTGCTGCTGCTCAGTCGTAGCGGGGATATAGATGATCGCCCGCCCCTAGTGAGCTTCCGGACTGCTCGTCCGTGTGACTGATGGTGATGATGGTGATGATGATGACGGTGGTGGTCGTCAGTGTTGTTTTCTGCTGCAGTGACTGAGACTTCAGGCACAGAGGAGGGATTAGGGGATCCGACAATGCCAGCGAGAGATATGTACGACGGTGTTTGATCCGGCGAAGAGATAATATCATCAGCAGATATCTCAATAGGTAGGCTATTCAGTCTGGGTTTGCCGTGATGGTTAATTCTCATCGTCGCCGCCGATTTCTTACGCTCTGCAGACGGACTACGGTTTCTGGCATCTGTCGTTTCACCCCCATCATCATCACGGAATAAATCAGCCTTGTCTTGTCGTGCGGGTCGCCATGTTGTTGGTATGGAGGTCACGCCATGCGTGCAGCCGTCAGGACAACCACCCCATTTTCGTCGTACTGGAACCTCATTTTCAGCCGGCGTTGGTGGGAGCCCTTTCAACTCTCTTTCCCTTTTTCTCTCTTCTTCCTTCTCGCGTCGAAGAGCCGACCATGTGCGGAGCTTATTTTGGAGAATGTACTTCCCATTATCTGGGTTTTTCTCCATGATCACGAACTCGCAATGGTTGACATTGCGTAGATCCTCAAAGTACTCCACGCTGAAATGATACCATTTCATCAAAAACACCCTAGCCATCAAGCCATGAGTAACCAGAACGCAGACACTCGCGAACGAGTCTTCACCAAAAAGGCGCCACAACGACTCATTAAAGCCGCTCACTCGATCATACGCATCAGCAGCAGACTCGCCATTGGGGATGCGGTAGAAGAAATGCCCATAGTCTGCTCTCTCCCGCCACATGCGCGACATTTCCGCCGAACATGGCTGGAAGTTACCAAAGTCCTGCTCACGAAGGCGCGGCTCTTCGTAGACCTTGATAGTGTGTCGCGGGAATGGGGACGGGGATGGGTCATCGGAGGTAAGCGACTCGAGGATGTTCTCTGTGGTCTCGCGGGTTCGGCGGTATGGAGAGGTGTAGAAGTGCAAGGTGTCGTCGGGTCGTAGTAGTTCTCGTAGTCTGCGACCTGCCTCTAGCGCTTGCATGTGTCCTTCGGCGGTGAGTTTTACGCGGTGGTCTGGCACAGACTGGTGAATCTCGCGGTTCTTGTTTCCTTCGGATTGAGCATGGCGGATGAGGATGATCATCTACTTCCTTTTGTCAGCTTGACGGTACTTTGGATTGCCTGAATGGTCTATGTATGCTTTGCTCACCCGTGGTTTGCCCATCGTGAGTATCTATTCCGACTCTGTCTCATGTGCTCTTAAATCGATGAAGCGTGATGTAGGTATATTTGAAATTGAGTCGTAGATATGCATAAGATGTGTATAAATATTGCACCATTACCCTCGAGTCTACATTTCCAGGGGTGGCAGTGTCTGAAATGTTTGAAATGTTTTAGAAAGCGTAGACCATAATTCGCATCGTAATGGAGTAATGCTAAACGCTCTTGCTAAGTCTGTTAGGCGCGGGGATGCGGAAGCGGAAGCGTACAGATCACGGGCGCATCTGATTAGCTGGCGGCTTCGATCATGGTTAAACACCACACCGCCCTCTACATCTCTACTTCCCATTCAGAGCCCCAGTGCACAGCCGCCGAAGGCTCTACACGCCATGGCAGACTCGATCCTTGAGGTGCTGTCTCCGCATCTCGACAGCAATGGCCCACCACCGCCATCGTCCTCGCGCACCTCCCCATCTCTCTCAACAGATGCCACGGCGCTGAAGTATATGAACCGACTGACCACCCTATCACTCGACAGCCTCAAGTCTACCGAACCCCAATCAATCTCGCATTCCGCTCATTCCACCCTGCTATCCCTCCAGGCGCTTTCGAACCGTTCGCATAAAGCGTTCATCGCATCCTCCGACCACCTTTCAAATCTCCAAGGCTTAATACCATCATTGTCGCAAGAGGTTAAGAAATTGCAGAATGAGATACCAAAACTTGACGAAGAAGCCGTGCGCTTCTCGACCCGATATAGCAAGGCCGGCGAAAACCCCGTTTTGGATCGCCGAAGGAAGGCAATGCAGCTGTCACGAAACGTGGATCGTATATCGGATATACTTGAGCTTCCAGCTCTTCTGTCAACTGCAGTATCATCTTCGGCTGCGGCCTCAGGCCCTGCGGCTGGAAGCTTGTCGACGAACAAATACTCGACCGCGTTAGACCTTTATTCGCATATCAAGCGTCTCCAGACACTCTATCCAGATTCCCCGCTGGTAAACGATATTGTTCTACAGGCTGAAGATGCAATGAAAGATATGACTACAAATCTTATAACTGGGCTCAGGGCGCAAAATATAAGACTGGCAGCCGCCATGCGGACAGTTGGTTGGCTTAGACGGGTGGCTCCTGAGCTGGAAAACCCGCGAGGAAATGGTGGATCAACATCCGATGAAGGGGCATTTGGCGCATTGTTTCTTGTATGTAGATTGGCAAGTCTAGTCTCTACGCTGGAGGCTCTGGATCCTCTTAGGGAATTGGCAGATCAGGAAACCAAGCGCAGAACCGAGGCGCCCTCATCAGAACAAAGATCATCAAATTCTGCTAAAACTAATGCATGGTCTGGAGGTCAGCAGACTGAGCGGTTCTTGAAGCGGTACATTGAGATATATCGCGAGCAGAGTTTTGCGATTGTATCGCTATACAAAAATATTTTCACAACAGAACCATCATCTGACACCGAGCTGATCACGGCTAGCATTTCTGGATTGAAAACACAACCACCACCGAAACAGGCCAAGAAGATCGACCCTCTACAAACGCTTCCTCCGACAGTTGCAACGTTCCCAATTCACCTTGTCCGCTTACTTACAGATACTCTCCGTACTTATCTCCCTAATGTTCGTGACAAGAGCTCCCGAGAAAGTCTCCTGACGCAAGTCCTCTACTGCGCCGCCAGTCTCGGCCGGCTAGGCGGCGATTTTAGCATGATACTTACAGAACTCGAAGCCGAGGATGAGGAAGAGGGAGAGGACGAAGAGTCAGAGGCCGATGGAGAACTTGTTCGTGAGTGGGAGCAAGTTATGCGGAAACATCGGGCTTTGGCAGGAAAGCTCGAGCAGCTTACGAACGGCCCATCATCGGCTGCAAACGCTACGAAGGGCCTTTTGCCTGTGTCCTCATAGTAAACAGTATATTTGAAAGCTATAAAAGCCGTTTTGGCATGTATGATAGGATCACGAAATATGATGAGTAATGCGCCGATTAGAATAAAGAATATCTGACCAGGGGCTGAAGATAGTAGATAAAACTAGTTGCAAGAACCATAAGGACCCTTTGGAAAGGAAAGCTGGTCCAATATAAGAATAGGGCTGGAAGGAAAGCATTGAAACACATTTATATACGACAGCGCATTTGTGAGAATCTCGGATTTATTTTGCTGTTGCTCCGTTCCTTCTCCGACTGCAGTATTTGCTACCGCTGAGTCTCGGTTCTGACAATGTGAGTGCTTTCTTGACCATTTATAGATGCTAATTGAGTGACAATCTGTCCCGATCGAGGAATAGCGTTGCCAAGAGCTAGAAACTTGGCGCTCATGTTTGTACGATACCTTTTTTCGATTGCATTGTGAGCGGCTTTTTTATTTTTCTTCGCTGCGGTTGCGTTTTTCTCTGAAGTTGTTGAAGAACTGCCGGGTCGGGAGATTGAAGGTGACTGAGATAGAGCAGAGGAGGAAGAAGAACTGGAGGATTTTCGGAGTCGAAGGGATGATTCGTTGGTGGTATTCTCGGTGGGAATGGCGGCGGCACCGCTCGCTTTAGAGTTGGCGATGTTGGTGGCAGGTGGTGGCTTACTTGCGTTTCTGTGACTTGGAAGGGGTGGTAGGGTACTTCTTTTCATACCAATGATAGGAGCAGCAGTAGTGGCAGTAGGAAACTGGCTGCTATGGTTATATGTCCGAGACCAGGCTTCTCTTTCGCCATCCTAGGACAGAAATAGGATTATCAGCTATTTAATCTGAATCTAAGAATAAGAAAAATAGTCAACATACCATTACAGGCGATAGCTAGGATAGGGCATCTTCTCTCTCCACTATAAAACCTTTGGGGTCTATGATGGAAGAGTTGGCAGCAGTGTTGGAGAATGCTTTTAGAAATTCTAGCCCATCATTGACTTCCCCTGCTACGTCAAACATCTGTTCATTATTATAATCGGCAGAAAGATCCCAAGGTGTGAATTCAAAAGCAGTGTTGTTTTTACTTATCCAGTCCGTGACAGAAGAGGACAGTATTGGCGAGAAGCCCGATGTGAGCAGACTTGACGTGCCATTGTCCTCTGAGGAAACCTCTGCTGGGTAAACCATCATAGACCTCATCAAGTCGAAAGATCTAAGCGTTGATTGATAGTAGGCATTAATATATCCCGGGTACTCAAATTGTGACCGCTCAAATTATCAAAAGGCTAGGCAGAAAGACACATGGTAATCAATAATTACAATGTATTTCAATATTCATTTGCTTTTAGGCCAGGGCACCGAGTATATATCATAAACCTACAAAGTCAACCAAGTAGAAGCAAGAAAAAATAATGATGTGATCGGTTCGAAGTCTTAAAATTGGTAGCCCATAATGTGAATGAAATCCATTAGTTAACTCTGACTATATAATATATCCAATTCAACTACCTGTAAGGGATTCCACCTCCGTTCAAGATTTGATGCTCTAAGCTGCTTACCATTATTATACGTCACAGTAGTTCATTAACAGTGTAGCTGACCATTCTCTTTGGCTTCCTAATAATTTTAATACTAAATATTAAATAACGTAATCTGACATACAAAAGTTCGCCTAATGATGACCCCTTGCTAACAACAAAGCCACCTGCCGTGTCTCCTCTAGGTGATCCACTACTAGTTGCAAAATATCAAAGTGTCTTGCAGACTTACTCTCCGATCTTTCCACCTCTGTAGCATCACCTTCAGCAGAATACAGCATCTCTACACCTCCTGAATTATGCTGGCCCAAAGGACGCCAAGGCTCCTGACCGTTAGCGAATGTAAGCCAGTGTCTCATTATTACCTGTGACAAGTAAACATCCTTGGACGACTCGTTGCCACTAGTTGGTAACACAGACGGTGTACCGTGTAGATACAACAGGTCTATGGCATGGTGCGCAGCATTCGCAAATATGGACCCGCTGGAGGGAGAGAGCCATTTGTTTGGGCGATTCATTCGATATACAAACGTTCGGTCCGGATTGGAGCGAGAAATTACCCCTTCTGCGGGCCCAGAGAACATAAGGACACTTTGCATGGCAAGTATCTTTGGAGTTAATGATGTGGGATCTGCGGTTGACGGGTTCAGTAGATCAAAGTGCCTTAGTAGAGGGGTAGGGAGAGATGAAATCATTTTGGCGAGGTTTATTGTGGGCGAAGAAGACATGGTCAGCGCAGTAATAATCCCCTGTTCACATTAGCAATCATGCTAAAATGAGATGAGAGAATAGGGGGACCAGTTACATCATTTTCACAATCCCCAATAACAATACGCTTGCAAAAGGGCTGGATGCCGAGGAAATCCGTGTCCGGGGGGAAGAAACCATCCTCCATTTGACGATCATCGAGCAGAGTGAAGGCCGCCAAACGGCCTTTAAAGGTCTTTTTCATCGCTTCCACAATCTCTGTCGCACTAGTACCTCTCATGGTTTGGAGGTCAACATTTTCCGTAAAGCCCAATGCTTCTGCGAGCCGGTCGTGCCCCTGGCATGCGCTTAAGCGCTCCAACGTCACCGGTGAGCAGGTTCCAAGAGCTCCGGACTGGACAATAGCCTGATGGAATAGCGGGCTTTTTGCAACCATGTGAGAATGTACAGAAACTGTCTTTACGTCAAATACGTCGCAGAGCCGGCCAAAGCATCAGAGAACTAATTACCTGCACCTGCACTCTCGCCAAATATGGTAACCGCATGCGGGTTTCCACCGAATGCTTCAATATATTCTTGGACCCATTCCAAGGCCAGCCGCTGGTCCCAGAGCCCTACAAACGTTAATCTCAAATAAACGCACAGGCATGTAATTCCAGATCGTACCGTAGTTGCCCACACTCTTACCGCCGCTTTCTACGAGTAATTTTGCACTGGCGAAAAAGCCCAAGTAGCCGAGCCGATAACTAGCCAGTCAGCCAGAAGTCTGTGTGGAAGAAGAAAGTCCGCAACGTACTTAATGGAGACATATATGACTGGTTTCCCCAGCGATATCGACTCCTTCACCAGTGGAATTCCATCAAATGCGATCTCGCTGTTCGATCCGATGGAAAAGCCGCCACCTGGTCCGATACCATCAGCCTACGCCGTCGAGCAACTACAATGAGACAACATACCGTGGATCCAAACCATGACGGGAAGGTTGCTCGCGGGTGTGCAACCGCTAGGTCGAACAATATTGAGATGCAAACATTTGAATTCATCTTGCACAACCAGAGGACTAGATGGGAAGCCGGGTACACTTAGTTGCGAAAAGTCGGCGGCGGATGGCTGAGGGCATCTTGGGCTATGTCACTTTGGGTCAGTGAGGAACTTCGCATTTGCTGTCGAAAGGGGTCGTGAAGTCCACACCCGTGCCGAGTTCCATCATGCTTCCCACATTCGAACCGCGTGATTGCCTCTGGCCGCGTCCAGCGGGTTTTCAGCAAACCGTACGGTATTCCAAGAAATTGGGAGACACCGTCCGACGTTGTAAAGCCTTTTACTTGGCCTAAACCTGGGACAGCGACAAAGGAGTCGTCTTCTGGCGGCTGCGACGTCGACATGCTGAAGGTGAGCGCCAAATAGACTGGGATTTAATAGAGAGATGAGTATACAGTAGGACCGTTTTGAGAACGTGTATCTAGGGGTAACTAGGCAATCAGGCAACATGTAGGAGTCCAGAGCAACTAAGATGCGACAGGTGGTATGCTGGCTTGACCAGAGAGCGTGACGGGAGTTAGAATATAGCGTGGCGTATACGTATATTCTTTCTCCTGATTGTGAGCAAAGCTTTCTTGCATGAACCAAGGCTGGTTCTGGCCTTGCCTCGGCAGTGTTCTGACGTGGTTAGTAAACACTAAGTCTGGGGAATGTCGAATCAGGCCTACCTGCATAGGTAATATTCACCGTTGGAAGGACAGCTGTGGGTTAATTCTTCCAACTTAGGCAATTATCCTTGGCGACCTGAGGCTTCTCTGGCTGTTTATTAATCTTGATCAGTAAGCGTCTCTGCTCGCTGACTACCTCGGCAGCCCTTAAGGAGTACCCAGTATTCTCCGCAGTATCAGGGTATATATCTGCGAAATGGTGACGTTGTAAGCCTCCAAGTGAAGCAATCTTTGTCCCTTCCAAATACGCATACGTGCCCTTGGTGGTATGTTTGATAATGGATTCTGTTCCCGGAATTCGTATGCTAATGTTTGTCTACAGTGACAAAAGAAGGAAAAGTTACACTTATCAATGCCTCAACTTGTCAGCCTCATCTCCGGCGCGGACTGGACCTCATTCGGCCCCACGACGCCTGCGCAACGTTTCTACAAAGATTATGTGGACGCCGTCGATAACCACGGTTTTACCCATGGTTCCGGCCTGCGGTACTACGCGAAAGATGCCATTTTTCACAACCAGAACAATGCCCAATATAAAGGTGGCGACGAAATGTGGGCGTGGATGAAAAAGCTCTTCGGCCAGTTCCAGCGTCTAAGACACGACCACGTTAGCATCTGTGAGATCCGTCATGAAGATGGGACTGCACAGATCATGTCCCAGAGCCATCGGAACATCTGGCTATCCGGGAACAGTACCGACAAACCCAGCGTGAGCATCCCGCTGTGTTTTGTGTGCCGTATTGGTCCAGCCGATGATCCCCGTGCCATTTCTGGCTTGCAATACAAGGAGGTCTGGCTGTATTGGGATACGGCCTTGCTCTCGCCATTCCTCCCAGAAGATGCTATCGTCTTCCGCACAAAAAATATCTTGACAGATCCAGAAGAGCACTAGACCAGCCTAATACTTAACGCATATTGCATATCTAGACAGACATGGAAGTAAATTTCTTGATACGATGAGCTTTGTCCCCAACCCAAAGCTGGTGAAATATTCGGGGCACTCAATAGATTACTTGTTAAAGTACAGACAAATTCGAAACTCCCTTCACCTTCTTACACACCTCTCTCTTTGTTTTTGTCGCACAGCCAAGGCTGCCCCCTAAAACACGATGAGACTGGTATTTTTCTGTCATCGTAATACCGGCCCTCAGATTTAAAGCACCTCAAAGAGATTAAGGTCATGCTCATTAAAATGAACCTTTTGTTAAAATTTAATGAGGGGGCAATAATTAGCCTCAGGTAAACATTATGTATAGAAGTGGTATTATAAAATACCAGTCTAATCGTGTTTTAGGGGGCAGCCTTGGCTGTGGGACAAAAACAAAGAGAGAGGTGTGTGAAAAAGTGAAGGAAGTTTCGAATCTGTCTGTATATTGACTAGACAGTGTACTACATATTTCTTAACGGGTCTGCCTTCACAGTATGAATAAGGGAACTGTGGGAAGTTGCCATAACCCCCTCAATAGCAACGCCAGGCTTGTAGGAGTGCTAGCCGCCTTTAGATAGGAAATAAGTTCGAGACATGGGCAACGGCAAAGTTGGTACGTAATTCTATAGTGTACGGAAATAGTACGTGGCCGGGATGCAGGCACTCCGTCAACAATCGCACCACTTCCTTTCTTATAAACCGAGGCAAGCAGCCGCGTCAGTATCATTCAGAGCTAAACATGTTTGCGTAGGAATTCAATCTGGACAGCTATGTTTTTCTCAAAGGCTTCTCCAACATAGATGTCAAAGTGGCCTACGCCATCGATAACGTAGAGCTGCTTTGGTTCGCGTGCCTTGCCGAATGCTTCCAGTTGAGAAGAGGTTCGTACAGTACGGTCATTCCCTGGAACCACCATCAGAAGAGGAGTTGGCGTAACCCGGTGGATCATCGCCTGAGCTTCAAATTCCAACATATGGAGCTGCGTTTGCTCGGTGACCCAGTTCTCCCAGCGCCCACCGGACTCGTAAATGCCATTAAGAGCCTGGTATGCATGAAGGTCAGGGAAGAGGACCGGGGCGGTCCCCGTTTTGGCTGCCTCCAGGTCAGATGCAACGCACGGCACTCTCCCACGAGTTTTGCCGGCCACGATGTTCGCACGATCTTGAAAAAGAGCCGGGATTCGATCTTTGAAGGCCAGCGACCGCGTCTCGCCAGACACCGCCGGCGCTTGAACGATGGCAGCCTTGATTCGCTTGTCCACCGCCGCGGCATAGATGACATTGCCTCCAGAAAAGCTAGTGCCCCAATACACGATACGCTCGGGATCAACACCCGGAAGGGTCACGGCGAAGTTGAACGCATCATAATAATCTGTCTGCTGCAGGGCCGGGTTAGATTCTTGCCGCGGCTCGCCGTCGCTGTCGCCCCAGTTCCGATTGTCATACACAAGGACGGCAAATCCAGCTTGATGGAATCGTTCTGCGAATGGCGGAAGTAGGAAGTGTCTGATTCCCGCGAGCTGCCCCCTGGTCAGTCGCCGCGTTCGAGGAACACACCCCATATCAGTTTACTTACACCGTGTGACATAATGATGCACGGGCTCTGGGACTCTCTTGGGTAGTGCCATCCTCTCAGGGTCGTGCCGTCACAGACTCTAAATTCGATATCTTGACGAGAGAGAGTCATTATGTTGGCTATTCTGAATAATAAAAAGTAGGAAGCGTGGAAAGAGACGGGGGCAGTGGGGGTGCGTTTGACTTGGTAAGAACCTCTTCTATTTATCACCATGATCTACATTGATTTGCAATCAATCATAAACTTGTCCTATGCTACTAACTCGATGCTTACTACACTCATCGCGTCTAATTATCGGAGCTATCTATTAGTGCGCTTATATCAACCGAGGAGATCTCTTAAATGATTACTCACTAACCTTAGAATAATTATAGCTTAAAGCTTATTTTAACCGAGGAGATCTCTTAAATGATTACTTACCAACCCCAGAATAACTATAACTTAGAGCTTATTTCAACCGAGGAGATCTCTTAAACGAGATTATTCATCAACCCCAGAATAATTATGGCCTATAGCTTATTTCAACCGAGGAGATCTCTTAAGCAATTAATTACTCATCAACCCCAGGATATGACGCCATATGAAGTGATGGCCAAATTCACCCTTTCATGATAATTATTTATTTGGCCGTGGCCATGCAAACCCTCCTTCTAAACCAAGTCGAAGGGATCTAGGACAAGTTAGTCGCACTATGGGTCTTCAGTACAAAGTCTTTTACTCTCGGCGACCTGGGGTGAACCGCTCCGTGCCCGCCGGCCACGACCACTTGAAATGGGTCCCAAGCAGCTCGACTTTGATCTACGGGGAAATCGATGCAGCTCTCATCGACACGCCTCTTACGATTGAGGCTGGAAAGCAGCTCGTGGAGTGGGTAGTTGCCAGTGGGAAGAACTTGACCCAGATTTACGTCACGCACGCCCATGGGGACCATTTCTTTGGGTGCGCGGCACTGCTCCAGGAGTTTCCGAAGGCGAAGGTGTTAGCGACTAAAGAAGTTGTGGTTCGGATGGAACAAGAAATTCGACCTGAGAGGCTGAACAGTTTCTGGGCTCGACTCTTCCCCGGCGAGATTCCCACGGGATTGGTGACGGCAGAGCCTCTCCCCATCGACGAATTTGAATTGGAAGGGGAGAAATTGGTGGTTGTGAGGACTGGCCATACCGACACCGATGATACCACTGCTCTCTGGGTCCCTTCAATTGGGCTGGTTGTCACCGGCGATTCGGTGTATAACAATACACATCCTTACCTCGGAGAATCCGGGAGCAAGCAGAAGCGACTGGAGTGGATTGCCTCATTAGACAAGATTGCCGCCCTCAAACCAGACTTTGTGGTCGGTGGACACAGTGATCCGAGCAAGGGACACAGCCCGGCTGCTATCGGTGAAACGAAGAGTTACCTGCAAGACTTTGAACACTTCCATGAAATAACTACCACGGTTGATGAGCTATATTATCGGATGTTGGAAAAACACCCGGACCGCCTGAATCCAGGTTCCCTCTGGGGGGCTGCAACAACCGTGAAGAACGCTTCCCAGGTGTGAGATGTCCTCGCTATCTAAGGTGGCCGTAGCGCGTGATCTGCTCATCTCGACTACACGCGTATCTTGGTTTCCGCTGCTTAGTTGTCATTCTTTGCAATATCATGACTCAATTTATTCCTTGCTACTATAAAGTGCTGTCTTAAAAGTCGCTAAATATACCTATTATGTAGATGGGTCATGGTGTAAAACACGTGGCCTTTTTCACGTTGTATAGGAACAGCTGTTAATGCCATATACGTAAAATATTTCTATGGTGTGAAGCTATGTCCATCTTTCTTGAATCTGCTTAGTTTTACACTCATGTAACAATACCCATGTCTCATTAGCATGCAATGAAAGATCGGCAAAGGCAAGAAGCATGCTTTGACCTATGCAATGCCATGTCGGACGCGCGTATCTTGAAGATAGAACATCCCCTGTACTGTGCTGTTACGAACTAACGAAGAGGGGGCGTTATGGCCGCAGCTGAGGTTAAAAGCTGACACGACCTTAGGAGAAGGTCATTTCATTACCGAAGTTATGTGACGGACTAATGGCTTGCTAATGGTCCTACGATAAATACAGCTGTCTAGACGAAGTTCCATATAAGTCACAGTTATTTCCTTAGATAGCAGCTTAAAAAACTCAACTATAGTCTTCAAACATACTTAATAACAAACCGAGTTTACACTCCTACCTCTTGCTCAGTGACAGCGTCCCTGTCTACCAGCCCAACTCAACAGCTTCACCAGCACCCTGTCTAAGCTTTCGCTACACATATGTACCTCTTCAACAATTACTGGCCCATTATAAAGCTGATACCAGACATGACATCTCCCAGGAAGTCACCACTGGGAGCTGGACAGTCAAACGCCCAGAACACATGGGGTAAACTCTTGAAGTGGTCGAGCTTCACGGGGATACTAATATGTACGAAATTAGTTGCACGGCTTACGCAAAATCTAGGAAATTAGTTGTGAAGCTTACCCAGCTCTTTTGAGGACCTCGCGCAGAATAATTCCATCATCACGCAGAGGATCAGCCTCACAAACAGCAATATACGTTGGTGGAAAGTTATCTAGGTGCTCGCTGTGGATAAGAAAAATGTCAGGATCATTGGGGTTGGTTTCGGCTGCCTCTGTAGTATCTCATGGTTATTGATGTACGGTGAACAGCTGCTGTGGAGAATAGACATACCAAAAAAGATGTTCATGGCACTTGCTGTGTTTACTGGACCATCTGCACACTCGTGAAAGGATGTATATTTGTCCGCGTAGCTTAACGGCACGTTTTGAGGATGGATAACGAATGGAACCAGTGCTGCAACACCCTTCGCCTCAGACTTCCGCCCTAGAGCGATCAATCGATTCACTGTTGCCAGGGCCAGGGTTCCCCCGGCACTTTGACCAATGGTGAAGTATTTTGTGCGGTCACCACCCAGAATCGGTGCGTTCTCGTATGCCTTGGAGGATTGGGTTAACAGCCAGGATCCCTCTATCAGTTTCCGTGCAAGGCCGAGTTTAACTCACCCAGGTCCACGCTTCTACTGCATCTTCAAGCTGTACTGGAGACTTATGTTCTGGAGCGAGTCTATAGTTAACTGAAGCAACGATGCAGCAGAACCGTTCTGCTAGGATGCTGCAGAAGCCATCTTCAGAGTCCAGATCCCCACAACAGAATCCACCTCCGTGAAAGTAAACCCCAACTGGCCGAAGGTCTGTCCCTTTTTCCGTCGGAGTATATAGCCTGATCAATAGGTACGGGGTAATATACTTGTTCTCTGTAATTTATTAGTAGCTGATGCTGCTAAGGGACACGCCCGCTTGTGCATAAGTCCAGAGACTACATACCCACTGATACTTTATTGACCTTGGAGGCAATTCCTTGGCCTGAAAGAGCTTTATATTGCTCTCTCATATCCAAAACATCCCCTGTTAATCGTGGTCTGTATCCAATTTTTTCTTCCACCTAGACCATTGTTAATATGGGAAGTACAGACTGGCTTTCAGGCTCATACCTGAAGCCACTCTTCAGCCAAGGATGGACCCATGGTGGCGTCAAAACTCTGGGCCGTTCCTGAAGACTTCACGGGTAGGAGTAGCTAAAATTAGAGGGATTTTCTCGTTAGAAGTTGATTGTTGGATCGTTGCAAGTCGAAAAAATTGGCGCATACAAAGTATCTATACCTCCGCTCCAAGCTCTGCTACTCCTGAACCACGAAGACATAAGTGCAGTATAGATTATTAACTCAGTATAATTGCTCAGATAAAATATTTATAAGCAGCAAACGTAGAATACAAGCCGAGCAATCAGTAATCCAAAAAGAAAATCCCGAGCCGCGGGACGGGTGGAGCTCTGAGCCCTCAGATTTGTCTTACTGAACTTGGAGTCTGGAGATAATGACTTACCTTGGCTCTCTTGCAGTTCGGCTGCGGTCTTTTACCACACCTCCTCGGTTTGTGGTGAACGTCGCTCGTTTCGGCTTCCACAATCAATCCCAACCTCATGGCCTCTGGTTGACCCGGATCTTCCAGTCTGCTCTCTCTTCTTATATACTCAGAAGATCCAGAAGGTCGGCTGCAATATCGTAAACAGCTTGGATATCATGAGCAACTCCAGTTTTACTTCCTAATTACATCATATTTCTTCCAATATTACCTGAGTAAGGCATAGGCTGCCATTTGCTTCGGTTCTGGTCCTGGTCCTTACTATTAAAACTAGAACTGAAAATTGAACAGTTCTAACCCTATAAATTAAAACGAAACCATATTAATTGAGAATTACTAACTATAGTTATATTATTCTATTTTTAGTTAGATTAGTTGTAATAAATTTTAATTTATTACATTGTATCACAGAATATACAGAATATAGTTCGAAATTTCTTGATAGATGAGAACTCTTCCCTGAATACCTAGTTAATATATATTCTGGTATCTTGTGTAGTTTTGGATGAGATCTATCTACATTTAAGAATAGCCGCATATGTAAGCAGTTAATACGTCTATATTCCTATAAGAATTCATCATAATTTACTCCGAAGTGTTGGTATATAATCCGGAATAAATTAATCCATTCTACCTCTCCACTTTTTCGGAATAGAATCCTCCACTTTTCGGAATAAAAATCTAAGCTATTTCACATTCACTCGGAATTACTATCAGTCGTAGATCAATAAATATATTATCTCATCTGGACTGACTACTTCTTTTCCATTACCAATATCATCTTTCGAGTACAAAATCGCCATGCTACGTCGGAATAGAACACCCGTCTCCTGTGAGCCTTGCCGCATAGCCAAAGTACGGTGTGATCATGTCACTCCAGTTTGTCAACGATGCCAGTCAAGAAATATTGTTAATCAGGCAAGTATAATTCTACATCTATCACAAAAACTAGATATTTATTTCTAATATATCTACCTTAGTGCTACTATCATCCTGCTCCGTTAACTAAAGCAAAGGGTGGAAATAGCGGTTCGCTCACAAAACAGAAACACCGGAGTCAAGCCAGGTCGAAATCAAAGGCAATCACCTGCACTTCAATAAACTCGCAAAGGAAAGCAAATCAATGTTCTTATGCAAATTTTACCGGAGTACCCGATAGTTTCTTCTTTCTTGGGCCCACTAGCTACTTATCTGTATTCAGAGACGCCCCCTTATTGACGGCACCGAACGACTCTCTGAAAGCAGAATTCGAGCAGTGGCGAACCGACTTTACATATACGTGTTCCCGTCTAGTTCACTTGATTTCTATGGTCGGATTTTACTATGACCAAATCGCTTGGTACTATGGTCGGGGAGGTTTCAGTATTATTCCAGGGCCACTTGTCCTACGTTCACTCCACCTGGTGCAAGAACATATTGAGAAGAATTACCGGGACATGACAAGTGACAAAATTTACAAGGAAATCACCAGTGCAACATCACGTCCCATGAAGGTCACTACTAACGTATCACCCAATGAATTCTGTTCTTTATTCACAGGGGAGAACCTTCGGTGGGAATTTATTGGTTTTATTTTTGCTTTGGCTGGACTTAGTGTTCAGCATCGATATAAAGGCACTCATATCTTGAACCTAAAAGGAGAAGAGATGGATGCTGAGACATTTACAAAAGAGATGGTACTCGCAGGTAATGCTTGTATTCAGATATGTGGACAGCATGGACATGTTAACGACGTGATGATTTGGATGCGGTACACTCATGCCCTCTTAGTATCAGAGGTATTAGGGGAAACCAGTACGTTCTTTCCTCTGATAACATGCGACTAGCTAACATTGAATAAACATCAGGTCAGAGACTATATAGTCTTCTTGGTGACTTAGTCTCGAGTGTTTACGCAATGGGTTTACATTATGATTGTCATTGTGTTAATGCTCCATTCTATCTTTCTGAAACCCGAAAGCGAGTATTAGCGATTATACACAAGGGAGATAAGGGTGTATCGACACTTCTAGGACGGCCACCCCGTCTACCGCATAAATACTGCGATACCACCCTACCGCTAGATCTAGCAGATGATCAGCTTTTTGTGGCTGATAAGGCTAGTGTACTTAAAGGACTTAATGAAGACGGCTGGAATCGCCAAGGACAGTTCTACCCGGCAACTGTGATACGCATGCGTTCGATATTATCAACAGTTAGGGAACAGGTGCTAGAACTGGCCTTGGAGCGCAAACATGAAAATTATGATGAAAATATATTGTAAGATACGGCCGCCTCAATATTCTGTCTTTTCTATCCAAATATCTAATTGATAAAATAGGAAGACGTACCAATCATGCCAAACAGCCTGGGACCAGATCCCAGTCAGATTCCGTTATAATTCTTGTTGTTGGCAAGAAAAAGATATCATCGAATGCCTAGCACGAGCAATTATATATTTTGAATACCTCTCTAGTGTTTTTCACCTGCAGAGAATAAGAACGAGATATACAGAGAGTCCTGATGCTACTAAAGATTTACTTGATACCTCAATGCAGGTGCTAGCGGTTGTCATGGATCTAATAAAGCAGTATCATCGACATGACGTTCAGAAGCAATTTCAATGGACTGTATGTATCCATCAGCATTTATTTATGGTCATAACTAACTACATAATTTCCAGTTTCTTGTATACGGCATTCCAGCCGCTGGTGTGCTTGTCACTGAGCTCCATCGTCATACTATTTCTAATCACCCTCTTCCGTCATCATCATCCCGGTCAGAAATTATTCGCACTCTCAGCACTTTGATATCGTGGCTTCAAACTATTGAAATGCCGTCCTCAGTCACCACTAATGCGTGTGTGGAAGTCATAAACGTGATAAGTCGGCTTCTTGATGAGGCGCTAAACTACCGGTCTTTCCATTCTCCTCCTCCATGTTCTACTTTTCAAGATCCTAAACACCAGTTGAAAAGTCACAATACTGGTGTGCGGATCTCCACACCTTTTCCGGAACAGTGTACAGAGGAAATGGCTCAATCACCGCAACCACAAATAACTATAGGAGAAACATCAATGGGACCATCAATGGGACTATCATTAGGTCTCGAAATGGACATGAGATTTGGTGATGACATAATGAGTGAAGGACTGAATTGGCTTGATGATTTGGATTGGGATACAGGAAATACAGTGACAGCGGACAAGGCTTCGTAATCACATCATCTTCTATCACCCGAGTGAACCTACAGGCTTAAGATTGACTCAGCATATGATCAGCGATCACATGAAGTTGCTGTGGTGTCAGCAGTTATGATGACCTGCCCAGTTGTTTCGATTCTACACCAAAATTTTCAGAAAGCGAATGCCCAACCGCCTTGCCTTTACCTGGCTCTAACCTCGCTCTTTTCACCCGCCCTCTATTCGGTTATTATCAGTCTTTGTAAACCCGTCAATTTCAACTGGAGAGAATATTTGAGAATTCAGCCACTCGGAAGCCACAACTATGTCTCTATCGAGGTGTCTGGTGTGTCTGATAAGAATGTTGCCGTCCAGGAAGACGTGGAGATCAAAGTTCAAGAAGACCAACCCAATACGTCTGTTGCTATGGAAATAACAATTGTACCTCTGGATTATCTCGAGCATCCGTTCAATGCCGAAACGATCTACGGCTTACATCGTTGGCTCAAGATTAATTGGGTTACTATGTTTGTTGGGATTTTGATCACATGGTTCGCCTGGCCGCTGTCCCTATATCGAGATTATATCTTTAGCAAGAGCTTTTTCACTGGCTGGGTAGTTGTTGCCGTCATTGGCAATTCTTTGCGTTCATGGCGGTGGTGGTGCATCCTCTATGGGCCGGCCAGAGTCAGATTCTACAGGCCTTCTCTAGTACCCATGTGTCACGAGAGACATTGGTAAAGGGAAGATGGGCCAAGTTAATTAGTAGTTCGTTGCCTACATATGTAATAGGAATGTACGACTGATATCTTCAATACTGCTCATATATTGTCACTCATCTTTCCCAAGGCTTATCAGTGCAGAAATATATACGAAAATAGAAGGCAGCAGGGGGGATTTGCCGGGTTGCTTACAGCCAAGGGGGTAAGAGGGCTGAAAACGGTAGATGAATCATTATTAAATCCTACATGTAGCTTTCTTTGATAGTTTTGATTACATTCACACAATATTAACTAGCTATTTATTATTTAGTATTATTTAGTATTATTATTATCATTACTATTATTACTATTCTATAGGCCATTATCGATGCCTTGGGATGCTTTATGGATGAGGGGTAAAACAGCGTTCCCGCTAGCCCGATTAAGGATGGCCCGGCTGACTGCTGATTCCCCGGCCTTAAGGCTCAGGCCCGATCCTTGTCTCCTACAATGCCCTCTTGAGTTTGTGTTCCACGCTTTGCTGACCTGACTGGCGATGGCCTTTCTTTGCGAGGCGACCTTCTTTGTTCTTTTCTAGCATTCTTAAATACCCGCGCGTCCGTAAGTAGGTAGCGTGTGGTATATATATACACTCTATCCGAGAATACCGTCCATTTGCCGGACCGTGCCTATATATACCGGTCTTTGCAAGGCCACGCCCGACAATTGAGTCGACAAATTTGCTTGTGAAGGCCCAGGTGCTGTTTTGATTCTGGTGAAAATGTCTCTAGGCAGTGGCACGTTGATCGACCCTTCGAAACCAGGAGAGTATCCCATCTTACTCGGCGACAAATTGGCTCGGAAGGGGAGTGTGGGGGGGTCGTCGTTCGTTAATATAACGTATAATCACAAGAGCAAGTCAGCGACACCGAACCAGCGCACGAAAATAACCCGATCGTCCGTTTCGCAAGACATCTACAATCTCACCATCACGGACAAAGCGGGAAATGCCGAGCAGACCACGTTAGAGTACAAATACAAAGGGAGCGTTGATCCATCGTTGCCCGTGCAGAATTTGGAGACTCGGAATTTAGTGCTTGTTTTCGATGCCAATCGTAAAGCTTTCATCCTAGAGCCGGTTGGTACGAACTTGAATTTCAATTTGCGGTCTGCTCCTGGAAAGAACAAGGAAGCGATTGACCAAATCGAGCAACTGCACACTCTCGATGACGACGCTGATCATGCGTCGAGAGATGAGACTGATGATGAAAGTCAAGAAAGCGCCGACCGGGATAACCCGTATGACTTCCGACATTTTCTACCCAAGCCTAATGTCGAAAGCAGTAAGCCCACGCTGTCGACAACGACCACTCCAGACCCGCATGGTGCAGTTAGTAGGATTGATACGCCTGTGACGAGGCCTACGAAGGTCGAGAAGACGAACCCGAAAACATTGCCCAAAGCTAGACAGCAAACAAATCTTCTACACAAACCGAAACAAGGACTGAAGTCTGCTCCAATGAGCACGGCACCGGCTACGTCGGCAACGAAAAAGAGACCACCCAAGTCAGCGGAGCGCGTGGAATCAGAAGATCTCAGCTCTGAATCCGCACCGTCTGATGATGAGCAAGCTGAGCCGCAGCTGGATTCAAACAAAAGCACGGCCTCTCCAAGCTCTAATATTATTATCGATGGAGATCTCATTATTGACATGGGCTCTCCGCCATCACGGCCCAGCTTCAAAGTTAACCCTGCTCATTTCTCGTCCAACAACAGTTCGGCAAACGAAGCCGACGACGATGATGAGGAGGAGGAGGATATCGAAGACTTGCGACTCCCATCTCCGGCTCGACAAGACACAACAGCGCCATCGACTGATGCTAAGGGAGAGGATGAGGATGATGAGGATGCGCTGGCAGCAGAGATGGAAGCTGCTTTTGAAGAGGAGGCATCAAGGACACAAAACATGCAACAGACTCAGCGATATATAAGCGAAGACGAGAGCGAGGTCAGTGAGGAGGAGTAACGTATCTACTTTTATCCAGCTTCTGCTTCTGTATCTTGCTTTTGGTTACTTGGACAGGATTTACTTTATATCATGATGGCACATAGCGTTGGCGATAAGTTTGGATGTCACACAATATTGGCAATTCAGGTGTTTAGGATAGGGGTTTTATACCATGAGTACTTATCATTATCTTTATTTTCCAATTCTCTTCCTGGCTCTTCGTCCGAATGAACAGTAATTACTAAGGTGTGTGAAACCGATATACCTATCAATTGATACGCTACTATTCGAGATCGGGCGGCCAATCAGCGCGGCGCGTTGAATGCGGCGAGGCGGCTCTCGCCCGGCCGCGAATTTGCCCATCCATCAGCCCAGCCCTTTCTTTGGCGGTTGACCACATCCCCCAATACCCTCGTCTCCGTGGAAAGGCCAATCTGCGCGTTTCGCCATGCTTGAGCCTTTATGTAATACCATTCCAGGCAAGCACGAGATAATTCGAAACGACTGAGAGCATCTCGCCAACGACCCGGAGCTTGAACCCGATAATAGCACCGTCTCCAGAACGCGAGCGCCATCTGTTCTAGGTTCTTGATCTACGAATTCACTCATAATATGGCTTCCACGTCGTCTCAGCACCGGCCGAGACGACCGGTCCCCGCGCCGTCGAACCACGTCCTCCTAGAATCGCAGAAACAGTGGTACTTTACAGACGAGGAACTCACGAGAACGCCGTCACTTCTCGATGGCATGAGCGCGGACACAGAGCATATACAGCGGAGCAAAGGAGTGAATTTCATTGTCCAGGTGGGTATGATTTTGAAACTGCCTCAGCTTACCCTCAACACTGCGGCCGTCTTCATGCACCGCTTTTTCGTTCGATACAGCATGGTCGATCTCCCCCGTCGCCCGGGCCTTCACCCTTACTCCGTCGCGGCAGGGTGTTTGTTTCTCGCGAGTAAAGTGGATGAGAATTGTCGGAAAATACGAGAGCTTGTCATTGCCTGCTGTCGTGTCGCACAGAAGAATCCCAACCTGGAGGTCGACGAACAGAACAAGGAATTCTGGAAATGGAAAGACACGCTACTTGCCTACGAGGATTTGTGCCTCGAGGCGCTGTGTTTCGATTTGCAGTTGGAACAGCCGCATAAGATTTGCTACGAGTTTCTGTGCTATTTTGGAAAGAACGATCACAAGCCCTTGCGAAACGCGGCTTGGGCCTTTCTCAATGATTCTAACTTCACCGTCCTTTGCCTCCAGTTTTACCCGCGAACGATTGCTGCTGCTGCTCTCTGGGCAGGCGCTAGATTGTGCGACGTGGCATTTGAAGATGACGAACAAGGTAGTCCATGGTGGGAGCAAATCGATGTCAACTTGACAGAAGTTCGACGAGCTGTGAGCCGTATGGTCCAATTATACGAGAAAAATACCGTCCACCGCCAGTCCCATCAGTACCCTACCAATTCTACAGACAGCGACGGCAATTCGGAAACCACACGGATTGTCAACCCTCATCCAAGCAGCATCCCGGAGTCGATACCTGACGAGGGAGAAATAAATGGGCGCAAGCGGTCTAGAGAAGCTGAAGATAATATCAGCCCACCCCATTCAGCGACAAAAAACCACTCATCCTTTGGAAACAATAGTCGAGAACCCTCGCCAAAACGACAACGCTTAACCCCGGACCCTTCCAGAACACCAGCAGAGAGTTCTCAAAAGACATTATCCTCATCATCGTCACTTACTCAAAACGGTCTCCATCAGCTCCCCCGATCGAACTCCCGTATTCCTTCTGCTGCTTTTGACCAAAACCGCCGACAACAACATCCTCTTCCCCCACCGCCACCACCCGCACCCGCCGATACTCGCGATAAGAGCAACGGGACCAGTAATAATCATAATAACAGCCACGGTGGACAATTCACCGACTCAGCCGATGTCGTCCAGCAACGTATCGACGAGATTGTGCAACAGGGGTTAAGAGGGAGTAGTCGGAACAATAACCATAATTATCATCACGCGGAGCACGATCGAGATCGAGATCGATACCGTGATCACAATAAGTATAGGGATCGAGACCGAGAATGGGATCCTTCCTCCTCTCGACGTGATCGTGATGGCGGTGGTGGTGGTGGTCGGCACAGAGCAGACAGCTACGAACATGGTAACTACAGAGATCATGATCGAGATCGAGGCCGGGACTACTACCGTGATAATGACAGACGCCCATCAACAGCCGCAACGAACACATCGTCAACAAGCTCCGACAATCGCATGCGGTTAAGTGCCGAACCTGCTGCTGCTGCCTTCTTACCAACCCGCCCTTCCCCTTCTCATTCCCGTTCATTCAGCCGGATAAACCCGAGTCACAGGAAGAGGGAGGGAGACGACGAAGAGGGGAATGAAGAAGGAGAAATCAACTCCGATCGAGAGGAAGGCGAGGTGACCAGCACCAATCCACCGTCAGCACATAAGAACGACGAGGATGAAGGCGGTGGAAGCGAGGAAGGGGAAGTTTGAGCTGTTGTCTACCTCTTTTAAACGGATGAAAAGCCGATATAGTATTCTGCCGATCTGAATTTAGGCTAATATTATTATTTAAGAAATATCAATTTATTATTAATAACGTCGTAATAGCATTAAAAAAAAGCTTTTCTCGCTGAATAAGTCATCAATAAATCAACTAACATCAACACAGATTTAACAATAGCATCAATCGACACTATACAGGAATCTTTCCAACTGTTTGTAATGTCCCATCACTTCATCCATCTTGATCTGCCTGTATCATATATCTGAACGCGGTGGTCAACTGACTTTGTGTCTTCTCAAAAAGAAAAGAAAAGATTCGGCCTTTTTTCGTCTCCTGTCTTGTACCAACCGTGAGGTCGTAACAATCTCGTCTAGTCTTAAAAGCAAAGTTCTATGAAACGAGAAAGGATGAATAAAGGAATAGAATCCGCATGAAACAGGAGAAGAAAGAGGTTAGGTTTCGGCATCAGAGAGTAATGTAGTATTATGTACAAAGATGATCCTGTTTCACTGGACGGAAACAGAGTTGGGAGGTAGCCAGTCCCATAATCTATCCATCCCATAGAAATACATGAACAAGTAGACAGGAGGGGATAGATAGAACAGGAATGTGGAAGAAAGAGTAGGTATAGTAATCACATGTACAGAAGAAGAGAAGATCACACACGGACAAAACACACACATAGCGTACAAACCAGAGACCATGCTCGCATGTCTTGATAAGAACAATGTAAGAAAAATCAGGTATCAAAAGTTCCAGGAGAGGAGATAGAAAGTTGTAAAGTGGACTTTGTTTCCTCGACAGGAAAGACAAAGAGACGCAGGCAGAAAGTTGGTATTAAAAGAGTTAGGAAGAGCCGGGTAGAGTCAGGTTTCGCAGTGATATATTCAAGGTATCGAAGTTAGGACTTGCTTGCAGAGTCTATTCAGATATCTCCAAACATTTCGTCAAGCTCATCAACCTCTACGGTCTCAGGGCTACGCAAGTCACTCCAAGAATCGATGACCATGTCAAAGTCAAATGTGCTAACCTGCTTGGCCTGCATATCCGGCTTGATCGAGAGACCAGTCTCGAGCATATCAAAAGAGCGTTTCAGGGCCGAGGAGGCTGAGTTGTCCTCAACTACAGAGGAAGGTGTAGCTCCTCGCGCACTATCAGTGATGCTCTGCTTTAGTGACAGAAGACCATCTGAGGTAGAGTCTGCTTCCGACGCAGTCGTACCAGACGACAGTGAAGATGCGAGGGATGGTGATGGAGATGTACCGAACAATGTAGCAACGGCTGCATCATCCAAATCCTGATGCTGGTCATGAGAGCCTCCGTGCGAGAAGTAGTCATCGTACTCATGTTGCTCACTTATCGCAGTCAGGGGACCTTCATCCATGGGAGAGCCAGGGAATCCCCGGGATTGGGCATCCGTTTCGTCCCCTGCAGGGGTGGTGTGATCGAAGCTTCCCTGTCGGCTGGCCTTTTCCTCCGACGCTCGCTCGCGCACAGAACTCGCAGTCTGCGTGAACTCGCGCTCGTCACCCTCCAGGGGTGGCGAGGCCGCGCGATGATTATGCGACAAGCGGTGAGTACGTTGATCGGAGAAACCGGTTGCAGATCTGCTCAAATCATTGGATCTATGTCCATCAAGGTCGCCTTGCTCCTCGAATTCAGGGGTAGAAAGATCGATTTCGGGACTAGGGCTCAATCGAGAACGTTCGCGCGCCATAACGTCGTCATCGTCCTCGTCATCTTGGTCAACGCTGCCACTGGACAGGCTCGGCGTCATCTGTTTAGCATCCAAAGCCACCATCTCATCCAAGTTATCGGGTAAGGGCTGGTGCGGGTAAGTCGTCAAGTAGTAGAAAACCTTCCGAGGGTGTACGTTGATGAGCTCCTTTCCAATGGGGCAAGGCGACAACGCAGTCCAGGAGCGCTTCATGTAAGAGCTCAGTCGGGATGAGAGTAGCGCAGCCGGGTTTGCGGAACTAAGAACATGTTAGCTAGACTTGCGACAACGGGGACTCCGTGAATACTCACTTAGCAACGGTTTCGTTGATATTGATCAGGACAGCAGCAAGTTCGCGCACGAGGTGAGGCTTGTTCCCAGTCTTTTCCAGCTGGGTGATGGCGGCGACCACCACATCGTCATGAATGCCGTCGGTATCGATCTTAGGCACGGCGCCGACATCTCCAGGCGACGGGGGCGGCGTATGCTCATAGACGCCGCGCGCGAGTTTGGGACGAGCAGCATCTATTATTGTTGTCGCTGATACCGATTTATTCGAATCCGTAGCGGGCAACTCAGCGTCATGCGACCTCTTGACTTTCTTGGGTGGCGGAACCTGTTCATCTGTCGCACTAGAGCCCTTGGATGTGGAAGGCGATCTGTGCGAACGGGAAGCATTAGGCAAGTGAATGCCTAGCGACGGCAGCGACAAGGATTTTCGGCGTGTGTTATAAGGCATTTTGTGTGAGGGAAGGGGTGTAAGGGAAAAAGAGCAAGAAAAGACAACAACAACAGCAGCAGTGATAATCTTCAGGATAGGTAGAGCGACTGGCGGCGAAGGGGGGAGGTCGCAGGGCGGAACAAATCGGTAGGAGATCAAGTGGGTATCTGAGCAAGTGTGGGTTGCCGGGCGGCGACAGCGTGAAAATATTAGAGAAAAAAAGGAACCGCGTAACGGCCGTTTGTTTGTGGCGAGCCTGATTGGGCAATGTAAAAATGGCCCAGTGGGTTTTGTCTGTGTCTTGGGATGGATCAATAATTTGTTTGTGCCGAGGCCAGGAATGCTGGGGTGAGAAACAATTTGTTAAAAAAAAAGGGAGGCCAGGCGGACAGGAAATAACGACTGCGTCAGTTGCAGGCCGCAGTCACAGTCTAGGCGGAAAGTTGGGTCCAGCGCGACGCCGGCTCACCGCTAGGTCAGGGTGATAATGATGCAGGGGCAAGACGAGTCACGATACAGATACGGTGTAATAATAATGCACAGAAGTCGGTGAACGCAAAACAACAACAATCGGCGGGCTAGTATGATAATAATACTATCATAGTAATACGGCGCAACAAAGGGGCAGACACAGAGGATTACGCGAACGTCATTGGCAGCTCACCGTTGGTAGTATCAATGGGCGATCCTGAATATCAGCGATGACAACACAGCTCCATCCACACTGCAATAAGACAACGATCAAAAGTATGGGTGATGATGGATGATGATGATAACGACGATCAAAAGGACGGGATGAGGAGAATAAGGAGAGCCAGAGAGGATGATGATTATAATACGATGATGCTGATCGAGGAAGAGACGAAGCTAGGAGGCAGCAGCAGGGCCATCCGCAGCGCAGGAAGGAGCTAGGCGGGTGGGCGGGGCTGTCCGAAAAGGGCCTAGGGCAATGCATGGAGTGCATTTCAAGGCCAGCCGGCTGGAACACTCTAGCCTGAAACGGCAAGGCGCCGAAAAAACAGAAAGAAAAAAATTTCAGGCTGGGACCGGTGGGGTGCGCGGGGCCCAGCCGGAACCCAGGGATGGCATCCGGCCAATCATGTCGTTCTCGCTGATACTAGTCCTAATAATACCCTGCACAAATAGCGTTCGGCTAGCACAGAATCAGTGATGCAGTCATAGACTCTGCTAGCGCCGTCCGGGTGGCAGATCAGCGTGGCGAATAGCGAGCTCTGCATTCTGCCGGGGCATAATTATGCCAGTACGGAGTAGTTGGCTGGACTCGTACTGTGCGCTGATAGCAGTAAGCAGTAAAATCTATGTGAAATACTACATTGATGCTAAATACTAATCCTGGCTTTACTAACCAGAAGACGAGTCATGTTTGGGCCATTTGGGCCAGGATGAGCCTCAAAGCCTGCAGCAGGAAGGGTACCAGCATGTCCTGCCCCACTGTCGCGTGGAATGTATTGACGGTATGTATCATTGAACATGATTATTTCATATTTGTTAATTAGTACGTATTTAAAGGAATTAGTAAACTTAGTATATTGTGATCGATTAACTATGATGTATCCGTATCTCTCATGCCGCCTACCTTGTCACTGGACTGGTGCAGGCCAAGTACTAACCATACTACGACTCTATATACTCACTTTATCTAACAGTTTCATGTCGGGCGAATGAGATAGAGTCATCAACAATTATGAATCCAACGCAGCCAATAGCACAAGCCACAATCGTCAGGATAATAGAAATTAAGTTACGACTAGTCACTTTCGTTGTTGCCAAGAATGATAGGTCATCCATATGTCATGAACTCCTCCCAATCGATCGCAGCGGCATGTTATGCGACATGCCAGCCATCACCATAACAAAGATGACAAGATGAATAACAATCAATCAATCAGTCAATCTCCACACCGTTACATCGCGGACTCCGATGCTTGTCCAATACGAATCGACTAGCCAGCGATCGATATGTATCATATCATGTACATGCCCGCCACCTGCATCACCCGGGCTGCATTCGCATAAACCAAACCTTAACAATGCCTGGACCAAAGAACTCGAACCAAGATCTATCGTACTTTCCGGTGTTCACATACCTCTGTCGCGGGGTTTGGCTAACCTCATCGGATTTTGGATGCTCTTCTATAGAGCACTACTGAACATCACCACGGAATCCATATCGTAATGGAACTTGATAATGTTACCCTAGGGCTCTGATATCAGTTTGTGGAGAAGCTCTCCACCTCTGAATTCTCTGCTATAATTCTCGTCCCTATCCGCAAGCTAAAATGCGTTATGGAGGTGCTAAGTCGGGCCAATAATGGCGGGGCATTGGTTATATATCAATATCCGTATAATACAACACCATATGTACAATCTAGCAGTACAATCTAAACACTAAATCCAAGAAAACTGCGACTCTTCTCCTCTCCTCCTTGTGGCTGTTTCTCAGGAGCAGCTTGCTCAAGTCCCGACCGTGGTCCCGGCTTGGGCCTCAAAATAACCCTCCATGTCGTTCCCAGATGATATCGTTTAATCTCCACCACTTCCAGCCCACTCTGCTCCACGATTTGGCCAATATCACGGTTCCACCAGCACCCGTGTCGGTGCGCGTGTGCCGGCGCGAGGTTATCGAGAATATTGTTGACCCAATCATACCTCGACCGTCCGTGTTCGAGAAGCAGGATGCGGCCCTTTTCCGGCTCGGTAATCGATCCAAGATGACGCAGGAGGCCGACTGGATCAGGGGTTGAACATAAGCCCATGGTTTCTAAGACTGTGTCGAAATAAGGTCTGGAATAGCTCCACTCGGCTCTCTCTGATGACTGACTTCGTGCTGATTGCGATTGCGATGATAATTGCTTTTTAGATGGCAAGTACTTCCGGGCATCTTCTGTCCAAAACGCAGCCCTTTCAAATCCGGGATACTGCTGTTGGAATTTCCTTTTAGCAACCTCTACCATCTGCGGACTCAGGTCGACAAAGGTCACGGACCGACATCCCTGTATTTCCGAATGTCCTTGCGCATCCAGTCCCCTCTTCTCTCCGAGTTGATAGTAGCCCATATTCCGCCCAGTGCCACAGCTGACCTCGAGCACATCCCCGCGGGCCATACGAACCAATTCCTTCCTCTTTGCGCCCAGCTGCATGAACCGCTCGCCAAGGTCGACTTCATCATCATAGTAGGTCGCCGTGGTGTTGTATCGGTCTGATACATCATCAGGAACCTCCATGGTCTTGGACTGGATGACTGCTTGCCGGTAGGATGAGTAGAGATAGCCGCAGTACATGCCTATTCCCAGCATGCCCACACCAAACATGGTCAGTACCCGTGGCGATACTCCATGGTGGGAGACGGTGGGTTTAACCGGGACAGTCTTAAATGGACTGCTTCCTTTTGATGGTCCTCGTGTCGCCGGAGGTGGTCTGGGCGTTCTGCTTCTGTGAGTATTTGAATTTGATATTTGGTTCACAACAGTCGATTTACACAGGCATATGCGTATGCATGTTTTAATGACTGTTTGTACGAATTCAACTTACGCTGTTTTTTTTGGTCGTATAACCTTGGGTTTAGTACCCGGTCTGGTGCGTTGTAAATGCGAGGCTACTTCGGTTGCCCTGTCTCCAGATGTTGGAGGCATGTTGATCAATCGATAGATAACCAAAGGTTTGAAATCGCATCGGTCACCTATGTATTGTTCAAGTGGGTTGCGTGCTCCAGTCCACATAGTCCATTTCAATATCTTATCATGTAGGTGATTTGTTGTTGTGGTAGAAGCCAATCTACGTATAGATCAACGTGAGGTCCAATTCCGATGAAGTTGATATCGAATTTGGAGGCTATGCACTAGTCCTGATTTGGAATAGATGGTCATGGTCCTAGGTGAATACTAGCAATATTTTGCTTCTATAACACTTTGGATGTAATATTGTTTTATTAATATACAGCTTTTATCTTCGCGGTTTTATGTGGTTATGGGACTCATGGACTCTAATACATCAAATATACTTGCAAGAAAGATTGTGTTCTGAAGAAACCCTATAATGATATATATATTAGATGTAGCAGAGGTACACCCAGTGTAGACACAGCTATATACTACATAAAAATTGATATATAAATTAAATAGAAGTTCCCCATGTATCACCAATGCATGATTACACAATCGTCATCGTCAATGCAACTAAGATTCGTAGACGACTTTAACTGACTGACATGGAACCCTCGGAATTGCTCCGAGGCGCGGCGACGTCGGCGAAGAACCCAACCTGAACATTTCAGCACCTACGCAAATACATTGAAAGCCCTTACTCGCCGTTATTTAGACAATCAACCTGCATATCACCACTGCAGCACCGATTATTCATCCACATATGCACCTGTTATGTGTATAACCCCTCCTACCTATCTATGGCGCTGCCAGACTCGATATTGATCGTTGGAGGAGGGGTATTCGGATGTATGTCACCGCAAGTGGACCGCCCAACTGGATGTTGATGTCGCATCCAACACCTTCTATCACGCTGCTTTTGAACTATACACTGCTTGACCATCACCTTCTAATACGAACAACAGTATCCACTGCCCTGTCCCTCTCAGAACGCCATCCAACCAAACAAATAACCCTCCTCGAAGCATCACCCACAATCCCCAACCCGCACGGCTCCTCCGTCGACACCTCACGCATTATTCGCGCTGACTACGCAAACCCGGCGTACGCAGCTCTCGCAGCATCGGCGATCCGGAAATGGCGTGCTACAGAATGGGGCCAGGACGGGCGGTACACGGAGAATGGGCTGGTGTTGGTCTATTCAGACGGGAATCGTGATGCGGAGAAATACACAAGAGACAGCTATGAGAATGTCAGGAGGTTGGAAGGGGATGAGAAGGTGGTCTATTTGCCGAATAAGGCGGCCGTAGAAAAGAGCGTTCCGCGATATATAGCAGGGATGAATGTTGCTGGGGGGTATTTGAATCGTGGATCGGGATGGGGGGATGCTGAAGCTGGAGTGCGATATGCGAGACAGATGCTGGAGGAAAAGGGGCGCAATGTCACTATCAAGCACGGGGAGGTGGAAAGGCTGATATTCGCAGACGGCAATGGGGAGCGCAGAATCACCGGCGTAAGCCTGAAGAGCAGCAAAGGAACGCCGACAATAATTACCGTGGATCTCGTTATCCTCGCGACAGGCGCTTGGACGCCTAACTTGATCGATCTTCGTGGCATTGCCCAAGCCACGGGCCAGGTACTTGCCTATATCAAAATCACGGACGAGGAGCAAGAGCAGCTGGCGGATATGCCCACGATTCTCAGCTTCGCTACGGGTATGTTTATCATCCCACCGCGAAACAATGAACTCAAGATCGCTCGTCATGCGTACGGCTACTGGAACCCAAAGACTGTTACATTGCCTCAACGCAAAGGCCGTGAGACGATGGTGGTTAGTGTGCCAGAGAACGGCGTGCCTATTCCCCCGGAAGGCGAGAATGCCTGTCGACAAGCCCTGAGAGAAATGCTGCCCGCATTTGCCAACAGGCCTTTTACTCGAACCAGAGTTTGCTGGTATACAGATACGTACGTCTTCGCCCACTCAATCAAGCTGTTCGATGGAAGCTAACCAGGGTGTTGTAGACCACGAGGTGACTTCCTTATTTCTTATCATCCAGAATACTCGAACTTGTTCCTAGCCACAGGTGGCAGTGGCCACGGATATAAATTCTTCCCTATCCTGGGCGATAAGATTGTCGATGCTTTGGAGGGAAAGCTGGACCCGGAGTTGAGGCAGCTGTGGCAATGGCCTGAGGCGCAACACTCGCTTACCCCTGTGGTGACCAAAGATGGTAGCCGATCAGGAGCCATGGGGTTGAATTTGATGGACGAACTGGCCAAGTCTCGCGTAGAGAGTCCAAAGTTATGAGATGTACGAATTTATTTGTTACGTATAATACATATGTGGTGCTATCACTTTCATTGATTCATAAGAACTAAGAGTAGTAAGATGCACCGTTCCCATTGCAGCGCAGGACACCGCCAATATTCAATTTTCTCACCAAATAAACGAATTTTAACTGCCTTTATCGACACGCAAACGATTGCGATGCCTGCAAGCATGACAAATCATCAGGGTCCAAGTAAAGGGAAAAAGGATAAATATGTAAACAGGGTAACACAGCCCGGCCAGACATGCAAAAGCTTTATAGGTCTGAGCAAGTCATGAGATGTCGAGCTGAGCAAATAGTCATTAGAGAAAAGGCAGGCACCCATTCGACCAGCGCACATGTACCGCCTCATGAAAAAGCTTGTGGAAGCGGAGTGCGACTTTCTAGTTTAACTGGACCATTCTTTTAAAACATAGTATGATGGAAACTGGGTAATCGAATCGCTAAAACGCCGTGTAAATGCTAAACATGAACCAATCGTAAAAGAGGGATCAAGCGGGAGTATTCAGTGTGACCGGCATTGCTAAGCGCAGACGGTGGGCGACACATCCCGACGGATCCTGAAAAAACAAAGTGTTAATACAGGAGGGAGGGAAAAAATGTGAAGTAACTACAAAGATAGCTACCTCACTGATTGACCGACCCTTAAGTTTTACGGAAATCTGTGTGGTGTTAGTGAAAAGTCCAAAGTAGGATGAATAGGTCATCATACCAGAAAGCACAGGGTAGATCAGCTCGAAAGCTTGATAGATCTCCTCACGGACTTTGGCGCCGGTAAGGACAATCTTTCCACTGACGAATATTAAGAGGACAATCTTTGGCTTCATCATGCGGTAGATAAGACCAGGGAACAGTTCAGGTTCGTAGGAACTGAAGTTGTGATGGCGGGAGGCAAGACCTTCGAGGCGGATAGGGAATTTGATATCACAAGAACCAACGATGTTCTGAATCTTGAAGTCGGTGAACTTCGCGTTGAAACCAAGCTTCTGAATGATACGAGCGTATTTCCGGGAAGCAAGTTTCGAGTCATCTTCGGACTTGGCACCGGTGACCACCATTTTGCCCGATGCAAAAATCAGAGCGGTGGTCTTAGGTTCACGAATACGCATGATCACAGCAGCGAAACGCTAAATGAAGAGATACTTCAGTTAATCTGTGGATCAGATTCAAGCACTGTGTAGCAAGTACCTTTGGATTATACTCCGCATTTCGTGCATGGAGTGCGATGGTCTTAAGATCCAAACGACAGTCCAGGTTGACGGTGGCGACGATGTTTCTTGAAAAAAGTCTGTTCAGCTTTCTGGTGGGCCAGAAAAGACAGCTAAGTGTATACTCACTGCAACGTAGGCACAATGCCGCTCCCCACATTATTCGCACCTGGGGTGGCAGCAGGAGTTGCGGGTGTCACCCCGTTGCCATTGGCATTCACTCCCTGCTGCTGACCGTTCAGACCAGCCATGTGTCCATCCTTCTCTGAGGAGGGCGGAGTGAGCTCCCCGGCTCCACCAGGGAAAGAGAGCGATGATGCTGAGGTGAAGGCTTTGGCCTGTTGTGCGGTCGACGGATGGGTAGTAAGCGATTCCATTGTGACACGCGAGTATACCGCAGTCTTTGACGAGACTATTATCGAGATACTGCCGTCTGCGAAGAGGCCAGGATGATAGCAGACTGGGGGAACTTGGCGAGTCAGACCAAAACTTTGGGAGATGCGACAGCGGATGGAAGACAAGGCAGGATTGAGGAGCAGAGGGTAGAGATGCTACAAGACGAGGTGAATATGAAGTATGCCTACCTGAGTGGAGATGAACAACTAAATGCCTCCCCTACAGTTGCTGCTCCGCTGATAAAGCGATGTTTTGAATTGGAAGAGGGGTTTTAGACAACGGCGCGACAACGTCGAGATGAACGAGGATGGTCTCGAGGTTATCTCGCGAAGTGAGGCGGACGAAAGGACCCAACCAGCCACGAAGTCAGGTGACTTCGATGCACTAGGCGAACGTTGTCGTCGTTTTAAGATCTGGGGTAACAGAAAAAGCACAGCGACAGGGATAATATCAAATCTCAAATCCTTTTTTTTCTTTGGTGGTGTGACCTGGTATGAGTTTTCTTTCAATTTGGAATGTCTATCTGCAGCACAAAAAGAGAGGCAAGCGACTCGAGGCGCCTTGGGTGGTCGACGATGGTCGAATCTTGCTTAGGATGTGAGTGGCGTCTTAAAAACCTTCTTCCCAAGGGGATTAATAGCGCAGGGTGCAGGATAGCGACGCTCTGCAGTAGCCAACGAGGACAGATGGCTCGGAATGTGGAGAGAGGAGGGGCTGAGGGAGAGGCAGCGAGATGGTGATGGCGATGGAGATGGTGAAGGGGAAGAAGGTGACGTTGTAGCGTTTCCGCGTGGTGCCAAGACCGAGAGCAAGATTTCGAGCAGAGCGCGGGAGTGGGAGACGGGCTCCTTTTATACAGCTGGCTTCAGGGGGGCTGGCCCGCGGTGGCGGCTAAAGCAGCGCTGGATCTTTTCAGGCTGCGCAGCCGTTTCCACGGCTCCAGCAGGCCCGACGCGGTTTAGTGGATTACTAGCGGCTCGCTTGGCGGCGTCTCGCGGTGGGCCACTGCTGCCTTGTGGGCGAATCTGCGCGCGCAGGGCCGTGGTTGGCCGGCACCGCCCCACCTGCATGGACCGCAGGGAGGGATCGCCTCGCAATCCCCCCCGAGACGCCCGATGGCCACTTCTGATTGGCAGCCGCGCCCTGTCTAGGCCTGGTGCTGGTAAGACGTCGTTTGTCTTATCGGCCACTCAGAGGCTGTCGCCCGGAACAATGCAGCCCCGCCGCCCACTCTTTGTTCAACCCAATCACTGCTTGCAGACGATCCTTATCCGTCCCAGGACAACCGCTCGCCGCTTTTGGAGGGGAAAAGCGAACAAAAGATTCCTTCTGAATTCCAACTTTTAGTTTTCTTTTCCCTTTTTCCCCTTCCCTTCACCTGCCTGTCCTTTGCCGCCGTGTTTACCAACGAGCAGGCAAACAGGTCCATGGCGATGCCGTTTTGTTGCTGTTGTCATCGTGAGCCTCGCGAAAATGCCGTTTTTCGATTTTTGGTGATTTTGTTCGATAATCCGTGCGATGTTGTGCAAAAGATCGCAGTTTGTATGTAAATACGTGCACCGCCAGGCTGCTATTGGAGGTGCCGACATCGCTGCCACCCGGTAATCGCGAAACCTACGAAATAACAGTGTGTTTGCCACGCTTGTAATATCATCGGGTGTTTTGTTATTGATTCTTTCTATAATAATAAGCATGAACAATCATCATGAATACAATATTGTGATTATTATGTGGAATGTTGCTGAAACTGCTCCTTCTCTTGGCGCTCCCTTTTTTGGGCGTCTTCTTGGCATGGCAAGCACGACGCACTAGTGGGAGCAGTAGGCTAGTATGTAGTCTACGTAGGACGGCTATACGCGGGGTGTACGCTGTATAGGCTACATAGTATCATGGTACCGTAAGTACTGGCTGATTTTGAGCCGCAAGATGATGATCTCTTGAACTTCCTGACCGTAGCCATAAGTAAAAATCTAATAATAACAATGCAGATGGACAGCCACGGACGTGTCATGACGCCATCCAGAGCGCATGGATTCCTGCATGTGACTGGATTAGATCGCCTCGACGCCTATTGGCCGCCGGCTGCCGATTGATAGCCGGGGTCCGGGACATGTCGAGTAACCGCAAAAATATCGCTCGCATCGATGCATTAATTGAATTGAAACTACCCTCCAAGAACCTGCTTCTCGCACTGCTGGGACCTGGCAATGGCTTCAAAACGAGCCGTCTTGCCTCTGTTGAGTCGCGAGATCCGTGTTTCACCATGGGGATGGCGCTCGGCCTCATCGCTCTCGGCAGTCAACCGTCTTGGACGCCATTCTTCTCTCCGACCGCCGAAGCGCCAATGCTTTGCGACGGGTGCTTGTAAAACACAGTATGGCTACGCAAATACACGGGATTTCTCTCAATCAGCCCGAAGGAGGGATGTGGAAGAAGAGGAGACTCTCGATCCCACCAAGCTCGACAGAGAGTCAGATGAAGTAGACGTTTGTATTGTGGGAGGAGGTAAGGACCATCCAACTTAGATATTGGTTGGGTTGCCACTCACAAAATTTCTTTCAATCACTAGGCCCTGCAGGCCTTGCAGCTGCAATTCGCCTCAAGCAACTCGCAAATGAGGCCGGCAACGAGGAGTTCCGAGTCATTCTCCTGGAAAAGGCAGGTGAGCTGGGGGCTCACATAGTTTCCGGAAATGTTCTTCAACCTACAGCTTTGAACGAGCTTCTCCCCGACTGGCTTGACGAGAACAACCCCTCTAGATTTGAAAATGTCACACCAGCGAAGAACGACAAGATGCGCTTTCTGACTAAAAACTCCTCATTCCCAATTCCTGCGCCGCCGCAAATGCACAACCACGGAAACTATATTGTTAGTTTGAGTCAACTCACTAAATGGTTGGGAGAACGGGCTGAAGAGCTAGGAGTGGAAGTCTACCCGGGATTTGCTGCAAGCGAAGTCTTGTACAAGCCAGACGGTTCCGTGCTTGGTGTGGCAACAAATGATCTGGGTATCGGTCGTGATGGAAAGCCCAAAGATAACTTTGAGAGGGGAATGGAATTCCATGCCCGAGTCACCTTGCTCGGCGAAGGCTGCCATGGTAGCTTGACGAAGCAGGTCATCAAGAAGTTTGATCTTCGCCGAGACAGTCAGCCACAAACATACGGACTAGGGATCAAAGAGGTATGGGAAGTCCAACCGGAAAAGTTTAGACCTGGCGAAATTGTTCATGCAATGGGTTATCCTTTGCCTAAGGACACTTACGGAGGTGCTTGGATATACCACTTTGGCGATAACCTTGTCAGCATTGGGCTGGTTGTCGGCTTGGACTACCCTAACCCGTGGCTTTCACCATACGGAGAATTTCAGAAACTCAAACATCATCCTTTATTCAAAGAAGTTCTTGAAGGCGGCAAGTGTATCTCATACGGGGCTCGGGCCCTTAATGAAGGCGGCTTCCAGTCAATTCCCAAAGTAGCATTTCCCGGTGGCGCCCTGATTGGGGACACCGCAGGTTTCCTAAACGTCCCCAAGATCAAGGGTACACACACGGCAATCAAATCTGGCATGCTTGCCGCAGAAGCTACATATTCTGCTTTGCAAGGAAATGGCGAAGGTAGCATCTTTTTATATAGCTACGAAGAGGCTTTGCGAAAATCCTGGATTTGGAAAGAGCTTTATGAAGTACGAAATATGCGACCTTCCTTTAGCACACCTTTGGGTATCTACGGTGGAATTCTGTATTCGGGATTGGACGCGTTTATTCTTCGTGGCAAAGCTCCATGGACACTAAAGCACCACAAAACTGATGCAGCGGCTACAAAGCCAGCTTCTGACTGTGAAAAGATTGAATACCCTAAACCTGATGGTGTTCTCAGCTTCGATATTCTGACTAGTGTCAGTCGCACCGGCACTAACCACGAGGAAGACCAGCCCGTCCATCTCCAGGTTAAGGATTGGGACGCGCATACTAACGCAGCATGGCCAAAGTACCGAGGAGTGGAGAACAGATTCTGCCCTGCCGGCGTCTATGAATATATCGAGGACCCGTCAAAGGAGCAAGGCGTTCGCTTCCAAATCAATGCGCAAAAGTGAGTTCCTTGATTCTCTGTTCCACATCGTTGCTAATATATCTGCAGTTGCATCCACTGCAAGACCTGTGACATCAAGGTCCCGACCCAGGATATCAATTGGCAGACGCCCCAAGGCGGCGAGGGCCCCAAATATTTCATCACCTAAGGTACATGTTAGACGACAGCGGCAGTCACTGCTGCTATCTGTAAAATAATGCATATGCTCGGGGACAGCCCGGAGTATCGCGTTTGGTACATGTATTCCGTTGGCCAGGGATAGCCGCCCTGCCTACTGGCTCTATGTATTACAATGCACAAATAGATATAGGCTTGGACAATATAACTTCAACGTTGTTATAGTCGCTAGTCTTTATACAGCCACGGAAAATGATGTGGTTGCCAGTTCGTTGGTGAGACACGGATAGTATATTATACTGTAACTTAAACATTCATGGAGAAAAAGCACTCACCCAGGTTATCTGCACAAGACCTAAGTAGCATAAGCAGCGTTTTGGCATGTTGAGGCTATACCCGGCATCCAATGATCAATCGACAGCCCCACGGGGTTGGAAAGGGCCGAACCGTGGATTGGTCACGTTTTGACTTCGCCCTTTCAACCTTGGCTTTTCGACGATAATGGCACGCGATGCGTGGCCTCTATCGAGCATCGCCGACCAAGAAGCCATCCCTAGGAAAGGCGCTCTCTCGTAGTCTTGCGGTCTTACAGTCTTGAGACAAAGAGAGCCAGTTTTTGGAGCGGGCCCACGTGGATCGCTGCGAAGCTGGCCAGGGCGTTAAGCGCTGTTTAGCTAGCCCCGACAGACACCGACACCGACACCGCCCGCCTCAGCCTCCTCTTTTCTCGCCTGCAACAATCTGCGAGGCTTCTCTTCGTTCCATCTCCATCACCACCCCATCAACACCAGCTCTTGTTACCGACATCCTCGACCGTGTCAATCACTACCGCCTATCCGTGTCGACGAGTTTTGTGGATATCCTCTAGCGCCGAGGTGAGTGTATCTCACTTCGACGCAAGCGCCTCCGGCTGCCGTGGGCCTCTGCCATCCAAATACTCATATTTTCACCTCCTGAGTCACTGTCGACTGTGCGAATACCTGGCCGTCCCTCCATAATCCACACAAATAAGCGGTGGCTTATTGAAATTTTTGGAGTCTTCCAGAGGTCAGCAATACCAGCAGTCTCCAGCCATGAGTGAGGTTTCTTCCACACGGCTTTATCTTGGGAATCTTCCCCGTAATGGTACGCAGGCCTTTATCAGTCTACCCTGAGATTCCATCCTTCCTGGTCGGATTCTCCCAACGCTCGTTCTTCATGAAACTTTTCTTTTGGATACACTCTTCTCCTTTCGTCTTCTTCTTGGGCCCCCCATGTCCTTGGCGCATGGATAGGAAGATATCGGGCTTGCATATTGCAGTGTTCACATGGACCACGGTCGGAGACGATATCTAATTACCTTCCATGGCTTTGGGCAATATTATTTCCCGCATTTCCCCTGGACCGCACGCTAGGCCACCAAGAGCTGACGTTTCAATTGCGCCCCTCCGGGCGTGCGGTTCCTTCCAGTTACCAAACAGGATATCGAAGACCATTTTAGCTCACATGGCTCCGGCAAAATCACGGAAATCAAATTGATGAGCGGCTTCGGCTTTATCGAGTACGAAGATGCGCTGGATGCTCGCGACGTTGTTCCAGGTATGTGACATTCCAAGAAATATATGATATGACGAGAGTTTGCTAATAATATCTTACTCTTTGCTAGCTTTTCGTACGTAATAAATAACCTGCGTCCCAAACCCATCCAAAGTTCCGCGTTTAACTAAAATTGATCTTGCAGATGGCAGTGACTTTAAAGGGGAAAGACTGACAGTCCAGTTTGCACGAGGACCTCGTCACAAAGAAACATTCAATGGCCAATCGGACCGCTTTGGTGCATCTAAGCCTCGCCGAACGGTGTTCCGCATGCAGGTCTCAGGTCTTCCTTCTGAAACTAGCTGGCAGGTAGGCAGCCTATACCAAGAGCCCATGATCCCATGTTTATTCCCATATGATATTACATACTGTCTGATTGCTTTATGGCATAGCACGAAACATGAAGTGAATGTCTCTTTGGACTAGTCAATTTTTGCTCTGCATACCAACACCAGATGTATAAATGAGCAAAAGCTGACAATCAATCGCTTTCTAGGATCTCAAAGACTTTGCTCGTCAGTCTGGACTGGATGTAGTCTTTTCTGAGACCACTCGGGAGCGTGACGGTAGAGGGTGAGTACATTATGTGGCTTGAAAAGCTCGTATAAGCCTAGTTCGCTGAATTTCACAACACAGCTTTGTCGAGTTCCAATCGGCTGCCGACTTGAAAACAGCTGTCGAGAAACTGGATGGCAGAGAGTTGAAAGGCTCTCAAGTCACATGTGTGTCTGACGTACGTTGAAAAATTCTTTCTGACAAGCTTTCTCCGTCTTAACCCCCTCTAGATTCAGCCTGTAGAAGACCGCGCCCCGTTTCGCGACCCTTATCGATCTCGGTCACCTCCGCGCCGTGGATATCCTCCTATGGATGACTATGACCGACGTCCTCCACCCCGCGGCTATAGCCCTAGAGGTCATTACCGCGAGAGATCCCCTCAGTCACTTCGCCGAGACTACTATGAGAGAGATGGATATGGACGGCGAACCCCTCCCCGTGCACGTCTAGAGGACTACCCGCCTCCTCGCCGCCCCTACGATGACCCTTATCCTCCTCCACCACCTCCTCCTCGCCACTACGACGACCCATATTTTGCTGGAAGACCACCATATGGCCGTCCACGCAGTCCTCCGCGGGGTGACTACGCAGCATATGATCGCCGTTCATATTGGTAGTTTACAGCCGCTTGCTTAAACTGTATGACGCCATACGCTAGCCTTGCATACTGCTGGTAACTATTTACTTTGGTACAACTGCATGAGACTCGCCCTCGAAGGATGATGGAGAGAGAATTCTAGTAAATGGATTGATTGTCTAGCTCAGGATTGAGCGCTCTGAATGGAATGAAAATACTCGGCTTTCCTAACTACGGCACTATTTGCATGACATGTCATTGAAAATTGATTAGACTACGATGACTTCAGTGTTAGTTGATGGAGCATTCGAGAGTCAGATCCTTGATGAGCAAGGATCCTTATTCTGGCGGCTTGTTTATTCTTGAGCAAATTGAGTTGGAATGCCGGTTAAATATTTATGAAACCTTCAAATTGACACGCACTTGGCGGAGAATCTCTTTTATTTTGCCTTTTTGTGTGTTTTTGTAATTAGCTACTGATGGATGGTTTAATAGTTGCTGCGTGGGAGAAAGAGGTTTGAAAGCAGTTTGAAGCTAACGAAGACATGACATCAAATGAATTTTTATTCTGAGTCCAGTTTCGTTTTTACACCTGTAGATGGTCGTCACAGTATAATCTGGCGATAATATTCATAAAGAGTCCAAGAATTCGAAGCCAACGTGCGGGGCAAAAGAATGCCTGGAGCGGAACACAAGGGAAACGTTCAGAGCTCCACTGACGTATATTGGTCCATCGCCGAGCCCCGCCTTGATCACTCTTATTTCGCTCTCTCCCATGAGTCTGTGACAGCTCCAGCTAGCTAGCTATCTTTCTGTGTCCATAGCTGTAATCTTGGTTAGTGGTCGCAGCCGTTCTTAACGAACGCTTAGGACCCTAGCTAAGATCAGTAGTCCTGTCTATCCATCTGACGTTGACTACACGAGAATCTCTTTTTCAAACATTGGAAATGGCTAGTAACAACAATCTCAGCCCTGCGCCTCGTCCGGCTATTGTCGACCATGTCCTTCTCCAGGACGCCAATCTTCATCTACCAGCAGGGCCAGATCCATGGCATCGCCCAGGCAAGGCGCAGCCATGCACGGTGTCTGTGAAGCTCTCGTATTCTTCCGCCATTGCTGCGGCCACTGCAGATGACGTTTCACTTTCCATCGACTACGGCAAGCTCTACCGTCGAATTGAAACTGATATCCAGAACGCCGGAAAGAACCCGCCGCCGGATCTGACTGACAGTGAAAGAGCGAGGAGAACCGACATACTACTAGGGCACGATGTGCGAATCATTGCCGGGCTGATTACGGATTGTGGTCTGGGACTTTTGGACGAGACTATTGCTGGGGTGCGACGAATGGCTCATGTCCACCCAAGCTCGCCGACTCGGAGGCGAGCGAGTCAGGCGAGCCGGAGAATGAGCGGCGGCTCTTCAGCGGGCTATGCGCATCCCGATTCCGTTGGATCGGAGGCGTTAGATCCGACGTTTGGAGAGTGCGAGGTCTCTGTGCATCTGCCAAATGCGCATTTACGGGCTGAAGGGGGATTGAAATTTCGTAGCATGTCCACATGGGGTTATGACAGGGCATATGGATCTACAGAAGATGCGGTAGAAAGTGGCAGGCAGGTATTGGTCGTGGAACAGGAATTCCGTATTGAAGGCATCCGCTGTTATTGTATTCTCGGAGTGAATTCACACGAAAGAATCGAGAAACAGTGCGTAAATATCACGCTTGCGTTTCGAGGATCTGGTGAGCCCGCATGGAGCGCGACAGTTGTTGATACCTACCAAGAAATGGTCAAGGTAGTCGCAGAGGTAAGTCATGCTTTCTAAGCTAGTAATCTCATCAAGTACCATACTAACGACCAATGCTTGTTCTTCTAGAGAGTGGAAAATACTTCGTATCAGACCGTTGAGGCCCTTGCAACGTTTATTGCTCGCATAGCAACGCTCGACTTTGGCAACCACACTGTCACCGTTTCAGTGAAAAAGCCCAGCGCATTGGCTTTCGTAGAGAATGCAGGTGTCGAGATAACGAGATCCCAGGCGTTCTTTGCTCAGCAGGATTTCTTGCGAAGAAAGGAAGGCCGTGAGCCTTACTCTTAAGTCGGCTGTGTCTGAAACCCCGGGTTATCCCTGCATCTTTGTATTATAAAAGCACAGAGGGTGACTGTCAGCAGCCGAAATTGTAATTGTTGATTGAGGCGTTGTCACTGTTACATTGACGAGTTGCTTTGCCTTCAACGTACAATCAGTTTGAATATGCACGTACTTCAAAAACCGTAGATAACTGCTTGGACATGATCTAGGGTCCGGCTGCCGACCACGTGTGATTACTACAGGCTCGAGATGTTCTCCATAAATGAGAGGGCAGTAGATGATACTTTGTCATAACAACCATAATATAGACAGTCGGACTAATACATAATAGCCTGCGGAGTACAGGACTAATAGTAATGCAGGCCACAGCACGTGAGATGGGGCCGGGCCGCATCGGGCTTGGTGGCAGCCTGGAGCCGAGATCTGAGGAATGATGATCGCCCTCCCTGCCAAAATATATCTCTCAGCTTACGACCTCTTCTTTCCAACACCATCGTCCCAGCAATACAATATCGGTACATTTTCTAGTGCGCTGCGGGCTTTCCCATGCTAACGTGTTTCTTAGATATCACAAATTCTCGAAATTTGGTTCTCTATGTGCATTCCTGCGCCCTCATCGTCCAATTTCGCTCCTTTTCTAGCAAATGTCTCGCCCTTGAGCCTTGGAAATCCGTCGAATTCGCTCGCCTTCCTGGATCGCTGCGTGATTATCTCTGTCAATACCGAGCCTTCTCAAGTTGCTCCTGCGTCGCCACGCTTGGGTGCTCTTCTTGACAACGTGGTTTGGGTAGGGGTCAAGGGTCCGTCCTGAATAAGGGCGGACGGTAAAAGCTTTCATAACGCTTGCGATATCTTTCTCATGCTATTGAAGGTATTCTACTATATGAGGCTCGTGTAGCAGAAGTTATATTTGGCTTTACGCTTTTTTTTGTTTTTTTTTTTTTGGCTAGGAGCCGCTGCCATCCCAGCAGAATTCATTGCGTCAACATTCAACTTGCTTGACGAACTAGGACCGTCGTTGAGCCGCGAGTTTCTAGTGTCCGTTTCAGCAACATGTTCGACTCAATTTCTCGCCCATCGTCTGCCCAGCGTCTGGCTAATCAGATGCGACGGCTGGATACGGGCCCGCAGCCGGATTGCACAATGGGGGATTTATCAGTGGGCGACGTCTTTAGTTCCCAGGTAGATGCTGAGATGGAAATGGAAGTACCCCAGAATGGCGACAAGCCACTCGCTGCTCCCCACAATCAACAAAACGGCATACCGACTCAAGGCCGGCCTGGTTTTCCCGCGACTGGAGCCCCTACCCCGCTGCTCCATGGAAAAGCGACAGCCGGAAAGAAAAAGAAGAAGCACCTTCGTCGTATGGCTGATGTGGAAGTTGGCCACAGCACGCCGGCTTTGTCCACCGTCAGGGGATTCACTCCCATGCCCTCCGGTGATGAAGATTCTGACTTGTCTGCGGCTGGTTCTCGAACCATGTCGCCGCAGCTCAATGCCGTGCCTACTACGAACACGTCTGGTGGAATTAGCGCCCTGAAGCTGCAGCTGGATGCTCTGAACTTGTCTGAAAGCCACCTGCCACGAGTTGCTGAGCCCAAGGCCTTCATTCTTTCAAGCAACGCCAGCGTTTCGTCTGACAGCGACCGGACCGAAGTTATGACCAGCTATGAGGTTCCTCTCGAAAATGATTTTATCAGTAACGAAGCTGTTGCTGAAGAGGAGTCCGTTTTGTTTCCGAGTAGTATCGATATACAAAATGACTTGTGTCGGAAAATGACTAGTCGAGACTTTGAACAGCTGATGTGCCTCGGCAAAGGGACATTTGGGACGGTTTTACTCGTACGCCACAGAGCTACCGGTCGACTCTATGCTCAGAAGCAATTCCGCAAGGCCTCTATTACGGTACATAAGAAGCTAGTAGAGCAGACTAAGACCGAACGTATGATTCTTGAGAGTGTTAATCGTCATCCATTTGTTGTCAAGCTCTATTATGCCTTTCAAGACCATGAGAAGCTGTACCTTATTCTGGAATATGCCCAGGGTGGGGAGCTGTTCACCCACCTTGCAGCGGAGCGAATGTTCAGTGAAGATGTCGCGGCCTTTTACATGGCCGAAATGGTACTAGCTCTTGAACACTTACATAAGACTGTTGGTGTCGTCTACCGTGACCTCAAGCCAGAAAATTGCCTCCTGGATTCCGATGGCCATCTTCTACTCACTGATTTCGGATTAAGCAAAGTCGCAGTTAGCGAAGATGACAGGTGTAACTCATCTCTAGGTACGATCGAGTACATGGCACCTGAGGTTATCCAGGGCAAGCCGTACGGCAAAGCTTGCGACTGGTGGTCTCTCGGGGCTCTCGGGTATGACTTGTTAACCGGCTCGCCGCCATTCAAAGCCAACAACCATGCCAAAATCCAAGAAAAGATTGTTCGACAGAAGTTGACGTTGCCCTATTATCTTGGACCGGATGCGAAGGATCTCCTTATTCGGTTGCTCCGTAAGGATCCGCACAAGCGATTGGGCTATCACATGCCGAAGGACTTGGAGACAATCAAGAAACATCGCTTCTTCCGCAAGATTGACTGGAAGGCGCTTGCACGGCGTGAACTCGATGCGCCTATCCAACCTGTCATCACCGACCCGGCTCTGGCGGAGAATTTCTCTGCTGATTTCACGAGCATCCCACTCAGTCCCGTTTCAATGGACGATGATCGGATCAGCGATATGTTGAAACAAGTCGGGCTGTCGTCTGAGTCTAATGCTGGTGTCAACGATGCAGACCCCTTCCGAGGGTTCAGCTTTGTTGCATCCAGTAGCCTTCTAAACAGTGGGTTTGGCCTCGCGACATGACTATCACTGGTCCGCGATTGCGATATATCAGTGTTTTTGCACCTGCGAATGATCCCAGTTTGCTGTTTGCTATTTTTGTTAATTGAACTCCTTGTGCTATTGCTATTTTTTGACAGATCTCGTCATTTTCAGTATTGTAGACTTGGCAACTATTCAAGTTTGCCTCTAGACAAAAACAGACACACTACTGTGAAATATATGGAGAACTAAGGTTCAAAGTAACGAAAAAGTCGGCATGCCGTCCAGAATGCAGGACCGGTTCGGCAGCTGCAATAATAATTTTATTAAAATAGTCCACTCCCAGTCCTGCGAATCCTGAGCCGTTCCAGTTATTCCTACCCCGCCCTCCACCCAGAGTCGGGCTTTTTGTCTTTCGCCACTACCACCAGCATCTGACCGCAGAGAAAAGAGGAGAACAGTATGTTATCGCATCTGCGTTCTGCGCTATTATGAGTCTGGCCATCTCTAAATGGGATCCTCCGTCCAGACTCATTTTAGTTGTTGAGGGAGCTTAGATACTTGTGCGCCGCCGCATGTACAGTCTCTAGGAACTAAATCTGCAAACAAACGCCTTAAAAGTTTTTCGTCGCCATGGAGCCACCAGATAAACCTGCCCTCGTCTCTGCCAGCACTCTGCTGAATCATAACCGGGCGGAAAATACAGGCCAACTGTCGCCATGGACGTCCTCTCAAAGTCGAGAGACGCAATCGACGCCAGAGTCCATTGAGAATCCAAACTCGCAGCACCAGCAGCAAGGGCAGACTGCAACCGCTAAAGTCGCTATTCCCAGGCACCGCGGGGGAGTTGCGCCTCGATTCAGTCGTCGCGTGGCGAAAGCCTGCGAATCTTGTCGTCAGCGAAAGACAAAATGCTCTGGAGACACCCCGGTATGCAGACAATGCCGGGAGCTGAAGGTCAAGTGCCAATACCCTGACGGATTGAGAGAAAAGACAAAAAGGTGAGAATTTGAGAATTGAATATCGGGTTGGATTAATCTATTGTCAGTGGCTGACCGATAATCACTCTGCGCAGGCATTTGGAACAACTCAGTTCGAAATCGGATGATTATGAAAGCCTCCTGAAAGATTTGCGCTCATCTGTGGACGATGGTCTGGCCAAGCGAATTACAACGACTCTGTCCAAATATGCGCCTGATGACGAGCATAACAGGACAGAACCCCTTTCGTCATCTTCACGCACACCTCTTGACGATGTTGAGCTGGAGCCCTCCTCCCCATCCTCCATTGGATCTTTGGAGGCAATTGATCGAGTGGAGGAAGACCTCAATCGGGGCGAAAATGTCCGAGCGACAGGCTACATTGGCAAAAATTCGGAGATTAGTTGGATGCAACGCGTACAAAGGGAAGCAGAGCAGAGATCGCGGAAACAGCCTGGTATGGTTGAGGGCGGACCGCAAGACTTTTCAATCAATGCCGTGAGCTATCATTTGGACGATCTTGATATCAGCGTCCCTGACCCCGTGGACATGTATGCTATACCGTCTCGTGAACAAGCAGAGAGATTCTTCGACGATTATCTAACAACAGTTCACCCATTTTTTCCAATCATCAACCGCCCACTTTTTCGCTCACAGTTCAAATTCTTCTTCGAAAATCCTTGTCAACCAGGTGACAAGTGGCGAGCAATCTTGAACATGATATTTGCCATTGCTGCAAAACATTCCCATTTAGCCCAAGCCCCATGGAGAGCAGATGATCACCAGGACCATCTTCTTTACTTTACGCGGGCTAGGTATCTCAGTATGACGGGCGATGTTCTTTTCAGCCACCCAGATCTCCAGCAAATTCAGGTAGAGGGTTTGATTGCCTTTTACCTCCTGTCGACAGATCAAATCAACAGGTTAGTATACATGAAAACGGCATTGAATTTCGCGCTAACATTTGGTGTTACTAGAGCTTGGAGAATATCAAGTGTTGCTGTTCGCTCAGCGATAACTCTTGGGATCAATATGAAGAGCTCGAGTGAAACAACGACAAATATCTCAAAGGAATCACGCTACCGTGTCTGGTGGGCACTGTACTCATTCGAACATCTTCTTGGTGTAATGACAGGCAGAGCAACATGCATCCTTGATGGAATTTGCACAACGCCCATGCCAATTCCCTTTGAAGAAGAAAGGTTCAGCGATCCAGATGTGAATGAAATTTTGAGTGATCCATCTCTACGTGAGAAAAACGTTCAGGAAGCTGTTGCAAGCCATTTGATTCGTTTGACGCCCGTGCACCCGGTAGGTAGGAACTCTGAGAAGTCTAGCCGCTCCAACTGGCTACAGAAAATACCTTTCAACACTGGACTGTCATTCCTCTTATTCATAGACATATCTGTCATTACGCAGGAGATAATTAACAAGGTGTACACGGCAGATGCAGTCAAACTCCCTTGGTCTACCATTGAGAATCGCATCGGTGAATTAAAATCACGGATTGACTTGTGGTTTAAACAATTGCCGGATGCATTTAACTTCGTTCAGAAAGAGAGCAACTCAGCTGAGCAAGTGCGTTCAAAGCTGGGTCTTGCTTTCCAGTACTATAGTGCCCGGATCACCCTTGGTAGGCCGTGCCTATGCAGACGCGACTCACAATCGAATGAGTCTACCTCGTTCAGTCATAAGATGGCATTAGTCTCCCTTGACGCTGCTGCCCGGATGCTTGATCTGATACCTGAAACTCCAGATCCTTTGCAGCTTTACCAATTAGCTCCATGGTGGTGTATTCTCCACTATCTGATGCAAGCCGCCACCGTTCTGCTTTTAGAACTGTCCTTTGGCTGCGTCCATGTTCCTGAAGATGAAAGCAGAATTTTCGAAGCCGCAAAAAAGGCTATTCGCTGGCTGTACGCAATGTCTGAATACAGCACTGCCTCGCGACGAGCATGGCGTCTGTGCGACGATTGCATGCGACGAATCGCTGTTGGCATGGATTTCGATGTCAGCGACCTCCCTCCATTACCCAACGATTCCATACCTCAAGAACGATACCAGGTACCTCATTCACAACAGGTCGCTACTACCGCAAGTAGTGCTGCTCCTGTCACGTCCGTTGGAAGTGGCCCTGCTGGCGGGGAGACTTTTGACTGGAGCACTGGAATGGAGCCTGTAGGCTCATTTTCTGCTGAAACACAGCCTCAGGAGATACAGGGATTGTCTGAGTACGACAGTTCCATTAACAATCCAGAGCTGGTTTCATACCCAATGAGTTTCCCGCCCTCAATGGTCTTTACTTCCAGCAATGAACTGCACTTTCCATATGACCCTCTAACTGGCGAGTTTATGGGCTCGTTTTTCCCACATCCAGGTGATGATCATGTCTGGGAAAATTGACATTTCCACTCCCCATGTATCATTTCATTTTGTAATACTTCCTTTTCTCGATTGGTTTGTTGTCAGGACAATCATTCCACATCTTCCACGTTTTTGTTAATGGGTTACCTTTGGTTTTACAACAGTAGTCGTTACAGAAAAACCAAATTATCCTGTTTTTTTATACCTTCAAAAGTCATTTCATTCTATTTCAAGACGAACTCTTGAGGGACGTCGAAATAAACTTTTCATATCAACGAATATGCCTGTGGTGATTCGTTTTGGGAATTCAATGTTCGATGTCGTCGTCAAAGTGACTCATGAGGATATTATGAATTTATGAATTAATGCATGTACTATAATCGACACGAATCCAATGCAGACATTGAAACCTTAAGTAATGCTCACTTTGATATTGTATTACCCTATAAATAAAAAAGAGATGATTTACTAGACTTTAGAACGCACCTGGCATCAACGGATTGGAGCTTCACGGTTTCAAATCTTATTTATACACAAATATATACACGTATACGTATTACAAGTTACTCACAACAACCAGCCACCTCAGGTGTATCCAACTTCATCGGTCTCGTCATCAGCCCCCTTATCGTAATACTTTGTAATGAGCGGGCCGCCAAGACGTCTCCTCTTTTTTGCTTCTGATTTTCTCTGTCTTCTGACATGGGAGCTCGTCTCGAGTTCAATCTGGTCTTTATCGAGACCGAATCTTCGATACCGTTCCACACAGAAATCCAAAACATCATAGACATCCTCTCTTAGGACGAGGGACGAGGCTTGTGTAAGTTCCTTATACTGCTGAACGGCGGCTCTGGAAATAATCCGCACAGTGGCAAGGTTTGGAATCACGGCTTTGTGCTGTTTCTCGTGAAACCATTCCCAATCGAAACTAGGATTGAGATGTTCTGTTCGTGGATCAGCGCTCTTTTCAAGCCGGAAAGCTCTATCTTCAGTTAGAAGAGCTGCTTCAGAAGGTTCAATGTCGATGCACCATCTTTTCCACAGTTCCATTCCAGCTCGAATACCGCGGGTTTCGACGACAGCGTCTAGCAAAATGTGGAAAGCAACGGATGGGACATAAGGCAATGAGTCGCGACCGGACTCGTTGGTGTAACGAAGTTTTGTCTTATGACACACCTGAACCAGAGATCCGTCAACTGAGGAGAGAATAAGGTACCATCGAAAAATTGCTCGATTATAGTGTCCCTTGAGATGACTGTGGGAGAACTTTGCAGGGTTGTAGACACCGTTGAGAATACGCCCCAAGAGTGCCTGGGCTCGACCAAGAGATTGCTTTGCATCTTCTTGTGGGGTTCCTCTAACACTCTGCTCCAATCTAAGGATTACAGCTGCCAATGTTGCCAAGGTGCTTTCGCCCCATGTTTTCAGTCTATATTGACACAGTAAGTTGAGAATTGCATCCGCTTCGTCCCACTGATGGAAAGAAATGCGAAAGTTCAGCAGGGCATTGAATGTGTTGCGTGAAATTGGCGCAACTATCCTTTGAATAACAATATCGCCGAGTTGCTGATTTCGAGTCGCTGAGGCGAAGCGAAGGAGAGATGGAGCCAGACTTTGATCTCCATAAGAGTCAAGAGGAATTGCAGGCCCATCTGCATCCTGCGAGAAGAGTAGCCATTCACCGAAGCTAAAGGCTTTGCTGATAGTAATCAAGTCTATAAGGTCTGCTAGCGTACTTTTAGATATACTTGGAATCGACGACTGATCGATCTGGATAGAAGCTTGAGGCATGGGAATTAAGTCATTTGAAGATTCAGGCTGAATCTCGACGATATCTTTCTCTTTCTGGAAAAATCCCTGTATACGTTCCATTTTGCTTGAATCAATAATTTCTTGTAGCCATGCAAAACTTCGCATCGCATCGTCGATCTGACGATGAGTTGAGTATGTGCGCATGGTCTGCTGTAAAAGACCCGTAAGCATCGAGGAAGAGTTGTATATGTCAAATCTATCTATCACAGAGAGACTTGGATAGTCTGTTGGGACGGAATCGTCCCAGAGCGGCGGAACTGGAGGCAACGACTTTAACAGGAGCTCAAGTGACTTCGGCTCGGCAGCAGTGTCTAAACACTGCGACTCTAGAACGCAAACTATCTGACGATGTGTGGCTGTTGAACTTTCGATCCATCTATCAGTGGTAGGATTTGTAAAAGAGTTGAGGAGGGCAATATTCTCGATATTATCTCTGAGGAAAACTTGTTCCATCTCAGAGCTTTTGGTGGAATTCGCTGCATGAGTTGCTAAGGCTGCTATGACCTCAGAACTGATCGTTCGTTTCCCAAACCCATGGAAAGCCCCTGATTTGTTCTCCATCTCTTCAGTAGTTCTGTGAATGTTGGGGTGCGGCCAAAAATCTTCAGAGTCTATATTTGTATCGTGAAGAAGATCTGGTTGATCAAGAAGGGGATTCCATGATACTGCTGTCCATGGAGCTCCATAATTCGTCGTCAGCATATGTTTAAGAATCCACATGCCTTCTTTGATATGTCCACTCTCGATGCAGGACCAAAGAATGAACTCCAACCATATACCGTGACCGAGATGTCGAATGCCCATTTTAAACGGGCGAAAGGGAGAATTCTGTCCAGCAGCTTTCGCCTTTGCCGACACCTCTGCTTCATGAGCTAGCCATGCGGTATCCGTCAATACATTCATGATATGTGTGGACAACAGGTACATTCCTGGGGGTCGAGACAGTAGTCGATCATGAGTAGACTTTGAATATTTATATACAACGTCCGATATATTTCCGGAATGATGGAGGCGTCCGATTGTTTGATACACATATGACATAGCTAATTCAGACTCCCGCGATGATTTATCCGCGGCTGCTAGGACGACGAAACCTAAACTTTGCCAAATTTCTCCCATAATGTAGGATCCTGTTATATCAGCTTCCGGCTCACTTGTTAAACTTTCCATAGACACTGAGACTGGCAATTGCTCAAATCCAGTGGTCATGGACAACGCTTTATTCTCTGATAAATTGAAGCGGTCACTTGTAATCTGTTTGATGTCCCCGGCGTGCCAATTCAAATTGGATGGAAGGCTTTTCATGGAAAGTGCATTCTCTTGCAAACTAATGGTAGCATCTAACATTTTCGTGATGAGTACATAGACGGCGGTCCATCTCTGTAGAGTGAACCCAAGGTAGGCTAGAAGATCTAGATCTTCTAATAGACGAGCATGGTGCAAAATGGCTGCTATTTCCTTGCCTTCACGGACAACGCTATTTAACTTGGTGGTATTCGGAGTGGAAGCAGGTGACGGGAAAGTTTCAACATCTTTTGAGTGATCGGCGCGTGTGCCTGGTGGCAAGTATCGTTCTAGATGCCGTACCCAAGCACTGGCATCATTCCTTGCCTTCGGAAAGAAGGCAGAAAACCTTGAGTCAAAGTATACATCGCCTTCGTTTAATTCTTTAGCCCTAGAGGGCAGTCCATTAGGAGCGGTCTTCCTGTTCTGAACAAAAGTTGCGAGTCTCCGACACCATGTTGGACGGCACAACGTAGCCGGTGGCCCCTCAACAGGCCAAGTGCGCGGGGGATATATCAATCCATTGCGATGATAGACGAAAGAACTGCAGCGCAGCTGTGGAGGAAGGCTAGGACGCAGGCAAATTCTCATGATACGGAATCGGCATCAGTTGAATAGGTGAGCGAATACGGAATGGGATAGTAACTAGTAAGCTCGAGAAGGGTTGGACGCATGTCTAATAAATGGATCGGTGTTCATTATCCAGTTAACTTGGTGAGGAGTTTAAAAGAAAGAAAAGAACGATATATAACGAGCCACGAGCCTTTTGCGTGCTAGAATATAAGTCTGGCGATCCGCATAAATTTTGAGCTATTGGTTAGTCAGCTGGTAGCTTCTTTCAACGGGACCAATCAGAAGCAAAGCGTCAACTTTTGCATGTATCTGCTACTTCCAAACTTCGAGGAGCTATTTTGATGGTTAAATGTAACTAGATTTAAATCAAAGTTGGGATATCTATAAAACTCGCTGGGGAATCTCAGAATTAAATCACAATAAAACTCCTAGTGGCTTGGCCACCTTCCAGGCTGTGAATAATATCAGAACAAGATTATCAATATAATAGGCACAGTAGAATGATCCTGATAATGAAATGAAGACACCGTGTTCGCTGAATGAGCACCAAACTTCCTGTAAGCACCAAGGTATCTAAATCAAGGGAAGTATTACATTCGCCAAGTCATCATTTATTCATAGAACTCGTAAGAAGACACATGAGAAGGCAGGTATCAAGACACAATTTGTCTTCACGTCGCCTTCATGTGAAGATCCTATCGGAGGCCAATCGATCGTCACGAAGGAAGAGAGGGTAGTAAATGCCAGATGGGTTCGTCAATTTAGGTCACCCTCTGTCATTTCGATGGCTTCTGTTGGCGGCGCCTCACCACCCAATTCTTGTTCGACTTCGTCAACGACAAAGCTTTCGTAGTCTTCTAAGCTTTTTTGTACGTGAACTTTAAAGCGAATAATATCGTTTAGCATGCTCTCGACTCCAGTATGGAGCTCCTCGCGAAGCTGGTTGGCGCGTAGCGTAAGTTGCTCGTATTCAACATCAGTGTTCATCTCCCTTTGCTCCATGATCTGAACGCTCTCGATCAACGAGGCACGCATCTTTGCCAACTCCTTTTCCATCTTTTCTATTTGTGCATCGGATTGCACTTTTTGAGTAGTTGTGATTTCCTTAGTGCGTTCAAATTCCTCCTCGGCAGCACGTCGTCTATGCTCCAAAGCCTCAATCTCACTGCGCTTCTCATCCATTGCCTCCTTGATTTCGTTGAGTAGATCACGATCAGAGATATCCTTCTCAGCAGCATTTTTGCGTCGCTCATTGATTTCCTTTCGAAGCGAAATAAAATTTGCTCTCACCACACCTCTAAGGTCAAGCTTCAACAGATGTATGGGTTGATACCCATTATTCGCATCCGCTAGAAGACGATAACCTTCTGGGGAATTTTGATTTTGCGAACCACCAAGTTGCGAAGAAGAAAATGTGGCCTCGTTCATGTTTAATCGAAGTTCATAGTCCTCACCTTTGGCATTTACAGCAGTCCCAGGAATCAGACTGTTCTGGTAGCCAAGAGTGTTATAAAGCTTTACCACCAGCTCCAGATCTTCGAGTTTTTGGTTTGCTTCACCTTCCTTCTCCATTAGACGCGCGTGAGTTTCGTCTAGTCGGCCCGCAGTGTCCTCGAGATTTCGCTGCAGTCGTTCGCGCTCGGTGTTCATTCGATCAATATCCTGGATGGTAATACCCTGGCTATCAACACTTGCTTGCAGACTAGTACGCTCCTCATCTGCGGTCTGTAGCTCATTGTCGGCCTTTTTGGTCTCCTCGTCTAGAAACTGAATGCGACTGTTATACTTGTCGATTTTCCCCTGTACATTTGAATTGTAGTCTTCAAACTTGCGTTTATCATCTTCCAGAATGCGAAAGGTTTTGTCAAGTTTCGCCATGTCTGGGGCATTCTTCTCTAGTTCTTCTAGTTGATCACGAAGGGCGCGGTTTTCGGCTTCTAAAGCTTGTAGCTCGTGCACGTATTTTTCATTCGAGCGTTCGAATTCAGCTGACATTGCTTCCACATGGGGGACAAGACGTTTTTCAGCCACATCATCCTCCTCGTCTTCACCTCCTTGAAGCCAATCATGATAAGCTCCTGTTAAAAACCGAAAGATAATGCGGTCGCCGGAAACATCCACGCCAGCTTCGGCACAGGCATCGTCGTACTCGCCAAGAGCAAATCGGTCCAACATTTGTGCAAGCTGCATCATCCAATGAAGCATTCCAAGAAAAGTGGACCAATTTTGACCTCCGACCGCGGCGATTTGCGATTTGGTTATGCTTTTCTCATAAGGATAGCGCAGTTGCTTTAAGATCGGTGGGACTTCGGCTTCAATGCTCTTCTGGAATTTATAGCTTGGATCAATCCGGCGATAGAGCCATTGAAAGATGTACGTGAAGTCTTTTTGTGTTGGCGATTTCATCGAATTTTGTCCTAGGGAATGCTTCATTTCTAACTCAAAATTGTTGTGCGTGAGATACTCTAAAAGTTCCTGGCCGATTCGCGCCTGGAAAGCGCGATCTTTGAGGGGCCGTGGATCCTTTGGAACACCTGCTGGAACAGGGCCTTGAGTAAAGAAGGATTGATGCGCCATTGGGCCCCCGGCCATAGACGGTCGTGAAAAAACGCTACTTCTTCGTTGTTGGAGGGTTTGCTGCGAGGATGAGTTGGCGGGGAAAGAGCCAGGCGCGTAACTCAGGCGGCCGACGTTTGCATTTTGAAAGAGGTTACTGGACACAGATCGCCTAACAGACGAGAGGCCTGCATCATGACCGAAGCTGCCTCCTGATGACGAGCGCTGGAAGTTTGGCTGCTGCGGCCGACCTAAAGAATTGAGCAGCGACGTCGAGCGCGTGTGTTGTGAGGTGTATGGAGGGTTTTGGTAGCCAATTGAACTGGTGCGCTTCAACGCAGATGATGGTTGCGGTAATGACGAGAAATTCTGTACACTTCCAAGAGTCTGGGCCGAGGACTAAGTCAGCTTGAGTTAACAGAGAACCCAGGAGGGGGTGTGTGCAAAAATGGTATTCGTACTTCGCGGGGCCGCTTGATGCTAAACAAACCAGTATCTTGCGACATGGTGAAAATTCCAACCCGCGGGTCGGGGGGTTACGTCTTCCAAAAAGGCAAACAATATTATGGTCGCAAGTGTAGGTGTATTCAAGCGAATGGTACAAAGTATGCAACAGCGAGGGGAGTAAAGTATATATCCAAGCAGAAGGCAAGCCAGTGTTTGGCAAAAGCAATGAGGAGAAAAGGCGTGAATTGGATGTAAACAAAGCCTAGTCGCTCTTGGCAGCCGCATGGGGGCTTTCGAGTTGTCCCACATCACGTGCCGGGGTCGGCCCATTCTGGGGAAAGCGCGGCGAGCAGAGATCCCGAGGTCCAGAGCACATCTCGGCTGCTGCTGCCGTTCGCAGTGACAAACTGACTGTCTGTCCGAGACATGCGTCGTTATTTGCAGCAGTGATATCTTTTCTATCTGCAGACCCAGGCTCTGGTTTGGATGAGTTCGTAAAGTCCAAGTATCTCGAACTATCCTCGCACAGAGCGGAGTTGCCACCATGGCTCGCGAGGAGCTCATCTCCTCGGCTGTAAGTTGCCTTGACTCTTTGCCAATTCTTTTTTTGTGACAATACTGATTCGGTGTGCACATAGATTACGTGTATGTGTTGGTTAGAGGAGTCTTGATGACCTTTGAGTGCTAATTTGCCATAGTCCTCCAAGATCCTTCCGTCGCATCGTCGCCGCTCGAGAAACGGATCGCTTTCCTTCAGTCTAAGAATCTGACACAGGAGGAAATTGACATCGCTATTGCCCGAGCAGGCGATGAAACAGTTCAATCGACGACAACGACGACAGCGCCTGTAGGATATAGTCAACAGCAGTCTCCTGTCTATCGCCAGTCAGCTCCCCCGCCCGGTTATGGCTATCCCCCATATGGCCAGTGGCAGCCGCCTCCAGAGTAAGCACCTGCTATTGCTAGGCCTGTTGGAATAATGTGTTAACTATGAGCAGGGTCCCTAGAAGGGATTGGCGCGATTGGTTTATCATGGCAACGGTGACAGGCGGCGTTGGCTACGGTTTATACTTCCTTGCAAAGGTTAGTAGATCTAACAACTACTGGTGAATATCCGTCTCATTTAGTCATAGAGATATGTCGTTCCTCTTATAGCGCCTCCCACCCCCCCACAACTAGAACAAGACAAGCAGAGTATCGACGAGCAATTTACTCGCGCCTTTGCTTTGATCGATCAGCTATCCTCAGACACTGCGGCTTTGAAGTCAGCAGAAGAAGCACGAACAGAGCGCTTAGATGCCGCTCTTCGCGAAGTCGAAAACGTTGTATCCGAGTTGAAATCGTCAACAAGGCGGAGAGATGATGACACTCGTCGCATAAGCGAGGAGGTTAAGAATCTCAAAGACAGCATTCCCAAAGCTCTTGAGGGTGCCCGGGAAGGAAACGAAACGCGACTCAAAGAACTTGGGACAGAGCTGCGAAGTCTCAAAGTGCTCTTGAACAACCGACTCAGCACTGGTAGCTCGAGTACAAATCCGGCTCCATCGCCAGCGCCACCTGTCAGTGATCCAGTATCACAGCCATCTATCACAGCCTCCAATAGTGCTACTCCTGTAACGGTCCCCACCACCCAAACAGCCAGCACTTCCAATACCAACAGCCCTCTTTCCCAGTTGGGCAGATCTGCTTCGATTCCAGCCTGGCAAATGGCTGCGGCGAACAAATCAAAGAACGCAGCCCAATCGCCAGCTACAGGAGCAAGCGAAGAAGCTCAAGCTTCCAACTAGGCCGTTGTGGCATGAACATCTATCAATATTCTAATCGTTCGCTGTACTTTATCAAAGATATGGAATGTTAGTTAATCCAATTTTGCGTGGAATTTAAATTTCGTACATAAAATTAAAATATATATACTAGAGTAACATCTATTACCGACATTATGGTTTCGCACCGACATCGTTTATATAAAAGCCTAGTGTGGGTCGGTATTATTTTCGGAAAGTTAGCGCGAGTACCATAAGCTTTTCTTTTCTATCATCGATATGACCTCATTTATCACCGACCTTTCGACAACCCAATAGCCAAGCAAACTCCAACGAAATCACTCATTAACCTTCCTGGAAATAAATTAACATGAAACCCCAAATTGATACTCCAGGCCTTGATGGCCGTGGTAAACGTGTTAGATCTCGAAGCCGTTCCATATCACCGCCCTCACAATCTCGCTCTGATCTCCGCGATGGCGCCCGAAAGCGAGGCCGGAGTGATAGCAATGAATTTAGTCGCGACACAAAAGCCAGACGGCACCGCCATCACCATGAACATAACAGTAATCGTCGTCGACACAAAGATCTTTCACCGGTTTCGGCTGCACCACCCGTTTTACCCTACAATGCGCGACAGCTTTCAAAGGGAGAGTTTTCGCGCTTCGAACCCATGTTTGCCATGTACTTGGATATACAAAAGGGCATGGTCTTGGAGGACTTGAGTGAGAAAGAAATGAAAGGGAGATGGAAGAGTTTTATCAAAAGATGGTAAGCCATGATCTTCTGTTTTTAGTATACAAAAGGTTGGCCTTGAGTGATTAGCTGATATGTCAGGAACCGTGGAGAGCTTGCTGAGGGATGGTATGACCCCTCTACCTTCGAAAAGGCTTCTAGTAGTCGAAGTGCCGAAAGAAGCCACGGCAGGTTTGCTAAGAGAGAAGCCAATTTACCTGAACAATCTGATGATCACGGAGTGGGATCACCCGAGGAGAGGTCTCTCCAGATAGAAAATGACAACGACGAAGATGATGAGGAGGAGGAGGAGGAGGAAGAGGAGGAAGAATACGGCCCAAAACTTTCCAATCTGACCATATCTTCCAGAAATAAACGGTCCGGTCCAACCATACCGAACCTACAAGACTTGGAACTGCAGCGAGGTAAATTAGTTTCCTAAATAGCCACACCTTGATTTCTGCAGCTTATGGCTGAAATCAAATTCTAGAAAACACTCTCGAAGACGCCGTTTTTGCTCGGTCCACCGCCTTAACGAGGCATAAAGAAGAGCTCAATTCACATAAGAACCATCTACGCACCATTGAGGACGAAGTTGCTCCGCGTGCGGAACCTGGTACACACGAACGCAAGATGGAGAAAAAAAGGGAGAAGGCAGCTGCAAACCGTGAGTTCGCAGCTGGTAAGCGCGGGGGGTCCCCGTCAATGGATGCTGCTCCAGACTCAGAACTACTAGGTGGTGGCGGTGATGATGATCTCGAGACTTTGAAAAGAGCAAAGGAGCAAGAGAAGAAGAAGAAAAATGAGAGAGAGATTAGGCGAGAAGAAATAATGAGAGCGAGACGGGCGGAGAGGGAAGAAAGGTTGACAGAGTACAGGAAAAAGGAGGAGGAGACGATGGGTTGGCTAAAGGCCTTGGCTAAGCAGCGATTTGGTTGAATTTATATCATATGAGTCTTCATTATGTAGCCAAGTTTTTATCTATCCCATGCGAAAATATGATACAACCATAGCGCGTTTTAAACAATCCTTTTCCTGTCTAGACTACCCGTAATGAAATTTCGTTAACAATGATGCATCAGTAATCTTCAATCACTCCACCTAGGTATAAACTCAGGGGCCTCTGGTTTGAATAGGAACTTGTCCGCAGTCTTGATCGCATTCCCCTCTCTAGAAAGGCTTAACTCTCCTCCGTCTGACTGTTTCTTCCATAGTCGGCAGTAGTAACCATTTCGGTTGATGAGTTCCAGATGGTTACCTCGTTCAACTATATTGCCGTCTTTTAGAGCCAGAATGTGGTCAGCATCGACGATGGTTGACAGGCGATGCGCGACAACTATTATAGTCCTCCCAGCGGCCAGACTACTCAGGCTTTGCTGAATATATGATTCGGTTTCACTATCAACAGAGCTTGTTGCTTCATCCAGAAGAATGATCCGTGGGTTCTGGATAAGTACTCGGGCTATAGCTACACGCTGTAACTCTCCTTCGGATAGTTTCACACCTCGCTCACCCACGTTTGTTTGGTAACCGTGCGGGAGACTGAGGAATTTATGGTGAAGTCTCACTGCAGCACATGCCTTATAGATCTCCTCGTCTGTGGCGATCAGATTTGCGTATCTTATGTTGTTCAAAATCGTGTCGTTGAAGAGAGCAGGATCTTGAGGAACGACGCCTATATTAGACCGGAGACTCTGGAGAGTAACATCACTGATATCATGGCCATCAATCTCAATAGAGCCATAATTTGCCTTATAGAAACGGAACAGAAGCTTCAAGATCGTGGATTTTCCGCTTCCAGTTTCCCCTACGAGTGCTATCGTCTGTCCTGGATGAGCCTCAAATGAAATGCCTTTCAAAATCTGCCGTTGGCCATCATACGAGAATTTGACATTCTGGAACCGAAGAGCGCCGCGCGGGGCATATAATATCTTTGCGTTGCACTTCTCCTTAATAGAAGGGTCCTTTTTCAAAAGTGCGATGAACTCCTCAGCATCAACCAGATCGATTGTGATGGAAGTGAAACCGCTTGCGAAAAATTGAAGTGGACTGGAGAGTCGAGCCCAGTATCCAATTAGCATAACAAAGCTCCCAACCTCTTTCCTACCAGCTGAAACCTGGTAAGCAACAAGAAAGCAAGCACCCATTAAGCCAAGAATGAGGACTAGAGACTGCACTGCAGTCTCTGCGTGAGTCCACAGTCTGAATGAGGTGTCGGATTTCACTCGTTCATCGACTACTGACGAAAAGCGATCTTTCTCATAAGGGATTCTATTAAAGTAGGAAACCGTCTTCCAATTGGTCGTCGATTCACACAAAATATTCTGTTCTTTTTCCATAATTGAAATCCAGTTCTTGCGTCTCAGTTTTTGTAAAGCGAGAATTCTCCCCGAAGACCACAGAAAAACCATGATAACGGTTGCAGTTATTAAGCCCATATACGGGCCGAACATAACGTGAAGAACTATAACTGCCAGAAGAAGGTCTGTGATCATCGGTATGATTTGAAATAGAAGTGATCTTATCATGTGGCGAATTGTTGTACCTCGGGTCACCGCATGCCATACCTTCCCTGAACTTTTATCATCATGAAAGTCACTGGAAAGATCCATGATTTGATTGAAAGCTGCTGTTGCTATCTTTTTGTAGGAGTCGTTTTCCAACGGTATCCATAGATATGCCCGTAGAGCCCACAAGCCACCACCTGAATCGAGAAGCCGTAATAAAGTATAGAAGATGATATTTCTCCAGGGTAAGACGTGCTCGCTTGTCAAAACGTCTGTGATTGCACCGAGCTGTATTGGGAGAAGAATATTAATAAAGCGATCAGCAAGCAAGCAAAGACCGACTCCGAGATAGAGAAGTTGAAGTCCAAAATTTCCCTTGGGCCATAAGAATGGCGCAATGCACTTCAAAGTTTCAAATGTTTTTGACAAGTTGTTTTTCACCTCAAATGGTTTTGTATCACTTGATTCGTCACTAACATTGTCAGAAATAGTTGAGTATCCGCTATTACACCCTGGCGGAAGGTGATGCAGCAAAGGGCAATTGTCATCATTCCTGGGAGTTCCGTCATTGAATCTCGCACTGATCAAAGGGCTTTGGAAGGTGGATAAACCGCAGAGAGTGAAAAATATCACCACTCGAGTTGTTCGAAAGATAAGATAACATCTGTGAAGCCGATCATGAGTTGTCAGGTGGTAGAAAAGAAAGGCACTCTCCGCAGCAGTGTAGATCATCCAACAGCCCCAGCGTGGAAACCCAAGTGACCGTGGGCGTGTTCCACTTGTAAGCCCAAGAAGTATTGTGGTCCATACGAGCAGTGATCCAAGTGCAAAGACAAGGCGATCCTCAGAAGGCTGCTGGTTTTTGCCAAGGAATTCATATAACAGCAAGGATGCTTCACTGCCGTAGGTAGCCAGGACGATCAATATCAAGCCGATAATGCCATTGTGTAAAGGCAACGGTAGAGGCTTGTCTTCGTGACTCTTCGAAAGAACATAATCAATGGCAGACGCAATAAGATAGAACAAACCGGTTGATAGGGGAAGAAGGGACTGAAGGGCTCTAGCGGTATAGCACAGCCAGTCCCTCGGATCCGCAGCCGGCATAGTTCGTATGGATGTCAAAGGATGAAGTAGAGTGTACGACCGCAAATTATGTGATTTTTTTCGGCTGGAGAGCACTTGAGGAATATTCGATAGAGAGAAACAAGAGAGAACAGAGGAGGCGGATAGACGTTGTTGTCGGTGAGGAGGAGGCGCCAGGACCACAAGCGACGTTGTGGAAGGAAGTCGCGGTTTGCCGAGGAAGGCAGCCTTGTGCTTGCCTTTTACTCTCAGTTTGCTGCATGCGATGCTTCCTGTATGACTTCCTCTATACTGTACACGCCAGGAATTAAATCAATGACTCATCGCGGGTCTTAGACAAACGCCGCTGTCCAAGCACACAAATACACAAACAAACACGAGACAGCCTTCCACAATGGCAAGCGACCTCGGTGCGTCGAAAAGAACCAGCCATAGGGAAACGAGACATGGAACCAGCATCCTAGCCGCACACTGTTGTCTGACGGGACACTGAGGTAGGTGCACGCAAAGCACCGGTGTGCATGCACTCATATGCCGCCGATTGTTTGGGTATAGTGCTTTCTTACTCCCCAAAGTTTCCATTGTTCTTTGGCGGTATCACCCGCCAATTCTGTTCCCTACCAGTCCCATTTGCAATAACCAGAAGCTGGGGTAGATCTCAAATTAGAATTCGAGGTGAATGAGGCGAGGTGAAGCGAAGGGACCAAGCGATCGCGTTCCTTGCATGATCTTACAGGGCAGTTTCTCACACGACCACTGTGACTGAAAATACAACTGGTAATAACTTACACAGTCTCGCCAGCAATTTAATACTTCCACCTCCTCAAAAACTCCCTAATGCAGGTATACAATGTTCACAAGCGGTGTGAATGCACTTGTACCGTGATTCGACGATCTCTGCCGGCAACGCTTCCCCGACGCCAGTCTGAATGGGGTGCATGAAACCGGGCGGTCTTGTTGGCCAGTATTTTTCTCGGATTCGGTGATGCTTCTGAGAGTGATCACAATCGCCCCGCCGGTTATTCATTGGTAATTGCGGATCGACTTGGCCAGGGGTGCACAACTGACTCGGTCGTCCATTCCGCCTCGCGCCAATTAAAAGGGAAAGAAAAGACGGTTTCTGCCCAACGAAGCCTGTCCTTTTTAATGCGGTGTCATGAAGATCTGTCATACGTTCCTAGGAAGTGGATCGAAGGTTCAAATTTGCGACGAGCCTCAAATCCGAGTCCTCGCCAACAGTGCCTGGCGCCCTAAAGAATGGCTGGATAGCAACCTTGATCGTAGCCTCAAAAAGGCGGCCAACCACCCTTCGTTTCAGCTCCTCTCCAGTTTGTCCAAAGTCGGGGTAAGCATTGACTTCTAGTAGCCATGATTGCCCAGCAGCATCGACCAAGAAATCTAGCCCGTAAAGTTCAAAAACATTCGGTAGTGTTTGGAAGTGGACGAGCATTCCACGAGCTGCAGCCTCAAAAACTTCACCGGTAACACTGCATATCTGGTTAAAGATATCATCTTTCCAACCTTGGCTCAATCCTGGGGCGGATTCTTCCAAATCCCAATAGCGTCGCACACTCCCTTCCACAGAACTGCCGTTTTCTTGAAGACAGGTATTTGTCAAGTGCCTGCTCAGATCGCGTACCTCGTCATCTTCTTCCCAGGGGGCTTGGTAGGGCTTTTCCGCAAAAAGAGCAAGCATTTCTCGGAATACGTAAACTTTTAACGAGCCAACTGCAAGGACATATGTGCGAATATGGAATTTTCGACCAGATGAAGAGGGCAGCAGGAGAGGTGGGTGTATATATGGCTGGGCAATAAAGTGTCGAAGTTGGGACGTCACTATTCCCTGGCCTTTTTGAGAATTTGGCCCAGGATCTGTATCATAATCTTCTTCTGACTCAGATTCGTCGACATCCCACTCTTCAAAGATTTCTTGAAGCTGGGCCTCACTGTTGAAAAGACGAATACCCTGTCCACGGTCACTCATGCCCGGTTTTAATATCCACCATTCTTGCTCAGATGGTGATTTAGTCTCATTCCTTTCTAGACTTTCGCGCAGTTCATATGCTTCAAGAAGGGCCTCGTCCAAAAATTCAGAAAAGTCTAACTCGAAATCAACTGCCGGTTTAAAATGATTTTGCAGGTTGCTCTTTGGATACTTAGAAATCCAATTGGCAATTGTTGTGGAAAGGTAATGTTTTCTGATGAGGGCTTTTCGAATAACATATGAGTTCGCTAAAGATGTGGATGGGCGTGATAAGATATGATCAAAGTCAATATCTTCATAGGCCATATACTGTAAGACTCGACAAGTCGGATCAGAGAGTTCGCTCATCGATTGGATAATTTGACAGTTGCCTTGGTCCACGAGTGGGCGGAAGAGCTCCTCAAGCAGGGGCTGCACATATTTATCTTCATAATTAAGGATGCAGTAAAAGTCGGGTTTTTTATTTGATCTGGATAGCGAGGAACAATCAGAATAAATTCGGGTATGATATATGTAATATTGACAAGAAAAAAAAATCTATGTCTCTTGTCTAGAAAAGGCCTTTTATTCATGCTTGTCTTCGTTGTATCCACTCACAGCTTTATCTCTCCTTTGATACCAGGGGTATGCATGAAGTTGGCTCTAAGAGCGGTGACACTATGAAATAATAGAAATTAGCGACCGTTCCAACGCAAGACAGATACCCGACATATGACCGCAGAAGCTTACCTCGTCATTCCTTCCTTAACCACCCAGCCGTCGTTCCCATCCTTACTCTCTTCGACACTGCGATAAACGTCGGTGAAATTCGGAGCCCACTTGAAATGTTTGTGTTCCAAAAATGGGTTCTTCCTTGGTGTCTGACTACCGGATGATTCGATCCCAGTCAATTTGCTTTCGCCTTTCTCTCGAAGATGTTGCTCTTGAAGACCGGCTTGTTCGCCTGATTCTGTAGCATTAATTGCCTCGAAGCAGCTGCCGGACGTCCAACGGTTGTCTAGCATATGGGTGTATAGAACCTTATTTTCACTCACTCCGGGTTCTAGAGGCACATTCACAGTGTAAAGATCAACGCCATCGTCCCAGTGGGAATGAAGGTATTCTATTACTCGCACGGAGTGCTTGGACGCTTCGGCAATAATTATCGGGTCGTGATTTCTAGAGCTGAAAGCGAAGGATAAAGCAATAGCCCTTTTACCGCATACCGCAGCCTCCATGGCTCCTCCAACCGTTCCACTTGATAACGCGAAGAGGGCTGTAGTATTGCGGCCATAGTTGGGTCCGGAGACTACCAGATCGACCGGTCCTCGATTTTGGAAGTAGTGGTATAGTCCAATTTGGACGCAGCTAGCAGGGGTTGAGTCAATCAGAACCCATTCATCACCATCTTCGTCTGAATCGTCACCATCATAGCCCCGAGGGAGTTGGTGGATGGTACCATCGTCGTGATGCAGCGTGCCTGGACGGAAATATGTCGGTTTCACCGAGGCTCCGACAATATGTGCTTTGCCAATCCAGGACCGTTGCTGGTGAGGAAGGACAACCGAGACTGTATGACCAGCAGTTTGCAGAGCATGCACTAGCGAGTGAACATAGGGGGAGGACTGGTTTGACGGAGGACCGTCGTCGTTGGTAACCTACAACGCGGGGTACATATTAGCCAAGCGGGGGTTTGAAGCGAGAGGATGGCAGTTCTCTCCCTGAAAATTCAAGTTTTAAACAATTGAGTATTTTTTTAGAAGGCTTCACTTACCAAAATATGCATTGAAACGTCGAGTCTAAAATTTACAGTCCCGAAAGTATCAGATTGAAGCTGTGAGTAATTTTTTTTGCGGACGCTGAATTCCCGTTCTCGGGCGATGTCATAGTGGATCAGCGATTCGGGATACCAACTAGTCTCCTGCTGTCGTTATTCTGAACAGGTATAAGAGGCATACCAAAATACATATGTAGATTCAAGCTGGAAAGTACTTGAGATTTTTGTGAATTGACTTTTATTGGAGTATTAATACAAAATTGAAATTGTTGATGCCTTGGAATAGAAGTTACCCAAAAGAGGCAGATCAAAACTATAGGGTATCTAGTGCAATACGCCGAAAGAAAGCAAAATCATCATGTTAAGGTTTATGCATCATCATCGCCATGGCCTTGCGAGTGGCTCCGACGACGTTGCACTTCTTGAACAGGCGGTCTGTCAAGTCCTGTACCCAAGCCCACATTGGCCTGATAACTCGTAAATCCGGTCAATTCTGTGTAGTCAGAGCTAAGCGGGGGTATGTTTGTTGATTCTTCAATTTCCTCCTCTTTTATCAGGTCTTCTTCGTCCTTTGTTCCCTGCTTCTTGGTCCGCTCTTTAGTGTCAATCCCTTCCTCATCCTCCTTCTTGATAGTGACATCGTTGTGATCCTTGGGTTTCGAAAAGGTGGAGAATAGGAACCAAGTGACACTGCTAGAGATCATAGACATCGACCAGAACATCGAGGTGAAAACGAGACACGACAGAATTCTCCAGTTGTACATAAACCATCTAAAAATGTAAAAAGTCAGCGAGTTCCCTCGTATGCAGAACAGTTTTTGTGATTCTGACCTGAGCCCGCTAAACCTGGCTTTGAATTTGACCTGCACGTCATACACTTGCATTTGCTCGCGACTGTGAATTTCCAGTCTTAAATTGCTAGGAATATTGCGCCAGCCTCTAGCAAATTCAACCCTTTCCATCATTTGGATATTCAGGGTTTCCTCTTCTCGCTGTAGTCCAACTAAATACAACGGCATGCGAGAGACTTTACGTGCCATGTCCACAACGGGAGAGGCGTAAGTCAAGATAGCTGGGCGCCGCGATCGCGCTATCAAGGAATTTGAAGCATTCTTTCCTTCGGTAGGTTCCTGAGGGGGTATCAATGCTAAATCAAGCATGAAATTTCCCGCAGCAAGGTTTTCCGGGGTGCGTGGCAAATGTAAGCTCACACTAACATCGTATTCTTGGAGAGCGGTTAGTTCGGAGCCGATAATCGCTGTACCCCATGGATTTGTATCTCTGAATTTCCTACGATGAGCACTCATATTTGAAGCACTAGGGAGATAAATAACATGCATAATCCATTACTTACCCGAATTGTAGATGTACCGCACTTTGTAGTCCGATTTGAGGAACATAGGTGAAATAGAATACCCAGTATGCCACGAAAGCGATAACAAAGAGTAGCGTGGATGTAATAAGAAACAAGAAAGTCCCCAGGTAGGCTTTCTGGGCTTCTTTTGAAATCAAAGCGCGAAATGGAGTTGTGACGACATCCTTCACTTCAATGATTAGTTTGAAAGAAACAACATTCGTAGGGGTATTGCTTCAATACCGCGACTCTTGACAAAATCGACCCCTCGTACTCATATTCATCACCAGAAAAATCTTCTTTTTCATCCATTTCTAAGTATTTCGGGACGCAGGCCTACGCATCGGTGAAATTAAGTAAAAACGGACTGCGCGCGTTGGAGAATGCGGAATAACAACAGTGTCAAATCGGGTGATGTCACGAGCTGGACCTACAGCCTAAAAAATGTTACTAACCCACTTTGGAAGACTTTGAGATATTAGGCAAAATCACACGTGAAGAGGGGCGATAGAACATGAAATTTCTAGATCAAATATCCTATCTAATCTTGTTTTTGAAGATTTTTTTGAACAAAAAAGAAGAGAATAGTATCGAATGAATCGCTCGAATTAAAATCTCAAATATAATACATTTGGCCACAGAACGACGCCCCACAACTTCTCAGTCTTCTCGTGGCATCTTCCATATGAACTGATGCACTGAAACCAAATTACATGAAAGATCAAATCTTGATACTCCGTTAGGTAATACATAGCAAGTGGCGTAAGCTCATTTCCTTTTGTAGTCCATGTAAAGTGAAGACAAAAACCTGCCATGCTCGAGTCAATCATAAAGGAACCCCTTCCAAACGCCGACAGTTTAAGCTCAAATAAAAGTCATAACCTATTCATCAACGCCTCCCTCAAATCAAAGCCGGTATGATATTAAGTTATTTCTAAGAAAGAGCCCGTGGGCTCTGCTGCTGAATATGTTGTAGAAGGGCATCAAAAAGGCGGCCAATCTAGATATGGTTAGTTAACATCTTGTTAGGAAGCAATTGTAAACTTACCTCGGGCGCCGCTTGGATAAATGGCAGTCGGAAAAAGGTGTAGCTTCGATTCTGAAGAAGCTCTTGCAAAGTAATGATTAAGCCCCATGGGTGCGGCCGGTGTACAATGAGGCGTTCAAGTAAGACTCGGATGATCTGCTGGCGAATGTCCGAATCTTGTTGCTCGGAGTAATCAACGCCAAACAACTGCAGGATAGCAAAGCTAAAGTAGTAGGTATGGCTATTAGGGTATCGCAGTTGATTTGCCATAGCACTCAGCAAATAGTAACGAGCTTCGGGGTGAAGAACCTTCGCCAGTCTCTCAAGTAAGAGGGAGTGAGGAGAGTCATCGAAAGCAGCCCGGTTTCCAGCGTGAGTTCCACCTGATGAGACCGCCTGTTGGCCAATGTATAACACCATTGCATTGATCAGGACAATATCGACATTGATTGGGGACAAGAAAAGGCCTGTTTCTTTGACTCTTGGGTTGTACAGAGCGTCACAGATTGTTTGAATGCTAGATTCGCTACCCGTGCTACCCTTAAGGGCCGAGTCCACCGCACTCTTGATGTTGGACTGTTGTAGAGGGGCGACAATATCTCCGGTAATCTTTGGAGCCTCACGCATCTCCTCCAAGCGTTCCACCTTCAGTCCCTCGCGGAAAGGGTCGGGAAGCTTATGGAAAGAGGACGGGTATGCACTGAGAATGAGATTACGCAGCTGGGCACAGTGTGCTGGAATCACGTTGCAGAATTGGAAATGATTCTCCGCGACAAATTCGGGGAAGTCATGGTGCAAAATCAAAAGAATTCTTAGCACCCCCTTGTATAAGTCCTTAGCAACATATGTCACTGATACTGGTTTCAGTTGTTCTCCCATGTATGAAAGAAGTGCTTGCATGATTTCACAATACAGCCCCCATCCCTGTTTCAACGTTAACAACAAAACTGATATTGAAATTGGGATCGAAGAGATACTAACCGCTTCATCGGGCATATTCAACATTCCAGACATAAAGACACGATGAGAAATGAGTGAAAGCCAGCCATACACAAATGCTGGGGCATATTTTGGTTGCAAAGTCAAGAATCTACTAGCGAATGCGAACATCATATTTTGATGTTGGTCGCTTGACGACAACCCGGACATTGTATATTCACATAGTATGCTTGAAAAGAGTCTGAAAAAGACGCGTTGGTTGAAAGCATCGCCTCGCATGACTTGGTGGTGATTCAAAACCAAGACTAGGAGGGAAAGGATAGCATCAAGATAGACGTGTTTGCTGGCCCTCACTGCACCAGGGCTCTCACCTTGATATCTGACAAGCAGGACAATCAATTTGGCAAGGGCATCAATATACAAAAATGCTTCGTCGAGGCTGCCGTTAGGGTTTTGCGACTCGTGCTCAAACATAGCTACGGAGATATCGATACTGAGCCTGAAAAATAGGGCTGAGTCCTCCTGACTGTTCATGACCTGTCTGTTATGAAGATCCTTGAGAAACGAATGGTAGGTACGGTCGGTGGCACCAGGGAACTTGTAGACGCCGATCCATTCGCTGAAAATGTACTCCATTTGATCGCGCTTCGACCTGGCTTTGTCGTTCAGGAGAGGGTTGACAACTTCCGGTATACCCGACTCACGTAGCTTGCGTACCATTTCTGTTGCAACTGACAAGGTTGGATCCTCGACGAGCCACTGGTTCATGGCCTCCAGACTGCCAGAAAAGTCTGACCTCAATACGGAAGGCTCGTCATTGAACAGGACACGGTCCAGAACACTGGCCAAAAGATCCAAGGCACTGTTATCCTTCTGAAGGATTAATTTGGTCAGTAGCATGTCTACGCGTCGCAGATCGAGCAGCCCAGCATCAATTAGAGCAACTGTGACGGGAACATTGAACATGTGCTCGTCATTAACATCAGACAGAATTGCCCAAGTATATCTTGCCACGATTGACGACATATCACAGATCTTAGCAAGCAAGTTCACCAGCACCTCAATCTCTAATGGACCCTCCGTTTGAGAGTAGAGATTATTACATATCTTCAAGCATGTTAACCTTGCAAAATCCTCGCCATTCGGAGAAGCAATGATGCTGCGTAGGATTTGGTTGTAGCCTAGAATGACTGCACTATCACGTCCAAGGTCCTTAATATGTTCCTCAGGAGCATTCCGAGTGTCTTGCTGAAGACCAACAATCAGGCTTTCCACCTTTTCACGGGGACTCTGAGCTTCCATGAAACCGTTTAGTTGAGATTGGGTGCTTAGTGCGGATTGCTGTAAACGGCCCTCTTGCTGAGTCTGAGATGTTTGAAGTGGAACTGCAGGGGGTTCTGCAGGGGTTGAAAGGTTTGGAATTGCTGGATATGACTCTTGAAGTACATCCGGCAACTGTCGGCCAGAATCAGTTGACGCACTTTGGAGATGAGTTGAAGTTGGCCCCCTGAATTGACGAGCAAAGTCTTCGTAGATTGCCAACTGCTCTTTGTTTAAGCCACCAGGAACTTGCCGGTAAGGTTCCGGGATGAGAAGACCCCATCGGTTCATCGATGGGTCTATAAAAGGCTCATTTGGTCTTGTTGCCCTGTGACGGCGACGAGCTTCCAGTTGTGGCTCTATCACTTTCTCAATTTCAGGGATTGATTTCTCCTCAGCAGCCTTTTCAACAATGCCGCAAGCAGCATCGAGATTGTCATTTACACACATTAAAATCGTTCCCTCAGGCATGGGCTGCTCAGGATACTCCTTTTCCATTACCCGAATGTAGTTTGTCATGCTCATTTTCAAAGGCTCTTTGCACGTAACGAGAGCCAAGCTGCCAGCGAGTTGTCGAACCATTGTTCTTGCAGCATGTCGTACCTTTTCTTCATCTGGTTCCATGGCATAGTCCTTGGAAATGAGCTGAACGGTGGATATGGATGCAATAGTGATTGATCGTTCCACAACTGGCGTGATTATCTCGGCAATGGCACGTTCAACTGCAGTGTGCACTATCTGTCGAAGGATATTGGGGTCACTCATACTACTTGCAGATGATGGAAATACCAGAATCTTATCCAAGCTTGGGAGGCTAGACAATAGAGCAGCAGGGGACAGTCTCTCAGTCCTAATACCTTGGTTCATACTGGCTAAAGACAGGTCCTCAAACACCTCTAAGCCTTCTGGTATATTAGCTGTTGAGAGTACATCTTCACCTTGCTGAGACCGATTTCTGATGTCGGATGCTGGTTCAATCGTTTTGTGGTCGAGATCGAGGTCTTTGCAGAGAACCTCAATCTCAAATTTTAGATTGAGTTTGAGTTCAGCATAGTGATAAAGCTCCACGAGTAGGCCGAGTATGTCCATAAGCCAAGGATTTGGAGGTTTGAAAACGGTTGATCGAACTGCCTGAAGGAGCACCTTGCATGTGAATGGGATAACCACCATGAGACGCTGACTATCATAGCCTTCCATGAGAAGTTCCTTAAAGTAAATGTTTTTATGCTTAATAGGCTTATCCTTGGCAATCGTCAACAGCCCAAGCCATGCACCCAAGTTTTTGAGGTGGCTACGTTCCGTTGAAGAGCTCATGGTGGATTCCGCATTGAGTAAACGAATGGAACTGACATATGTCTCTCGTAAAACTTCCGACCAAAGTGTCCGATTGCCGATAAGGCCTAAGAGGTCAAGGTATAATTGTTGAAAATTGGGTTGCAACTTGGCACGTTGCTCGACAAGATACGCAGCGAACCACTGATGATGCTCATCTTTGAGCACATCTTTCAAGTCACGCAGTTTCTCTTGAATGTTTTGTTCCGATACGTTATTTAGAACAAAAAGAATCTTGTCTTGGATCTCTTCGTCGGGATCTTCATAAATCTCTGGACGTAAAGGAGGATCAATATGTACTGAGCGAAACGTGCGAGATGCATCACTTTCGTCCAAAGCACCATTCGTGATGGCTTGGGCGTCAACTCCTCCATTTATTCTTATTGGACTTGTCTCATCCGCAGCCTGGTGGCCCTGTTCTCTCAACACTTCTTCTGCTTTTTGAGAAATAGGAGTACCATGTAGGGATGGTATTTGCAGCAGCAGGTGACAAAACCCCACCCATTCCGGCAATCGGCTCATCAATTGCTCTATAGCTTCGACGCCAAAATTGTACATTGGATCATGGGGCTGGTGATCTCGTACCGCCTCTAGAATCATACCTAACCCGACTTTCAACGGAATGCCATCAATAAGTCGGAAGTTGATGATGCCTCCAAACATGACAGCTGTCTTAGTAAGAGCCTCTAGTGGGTACTCGTGATAGCAATGGTATTCGTCAATGAGCCCATGGACCATGCAGGTGAAAAGGTCCTGCTCGGCAGGTTCACGCGATGTTTTATACCGTCGCATCAGTTCTAACATTTCGCGCAGGGACAGCTCTTCATGATACATCTTGCCAAAAAGCTCTTGCATTTGCTCATCAATGGCTTTAGGGATAGCATTGCCGTTCTGGCTGTTTATATCGATGATTTCGTCAAACCCCTCACCGTAGTTGATGAGCCTGGGGTATGTTTGGACACAAATTCGTTGAACAGGGGTCAGGTTTTCGCGATCACCAACATATTCCTCCAAAATGGAAAGCAATGTGTAAACCGTCTTGACAGCAAGGCTAACCATTTGCGGTGCAGCTTGCTCCGTTCGCTGCACGCGAAGTTCATCTTCAGCTTTAATTCGTAAAAATTTAGAAAGTAGGCTGCCCATGTCCATAGGCCCTTTTTGAGCGGCATTGCGAACCCATTTTTCAAGATCAAAATCCCCTTTGCGATGTGCGAGAGAAGCAAGATCAAGTGCAAGACCATTAGTAAATCCCAAAAGGTAGTCCAACCAACCATATTCGACAGCGTTTTCGTAAATTGGAGCCGTCGAAGTCGGATCCTGGGTAAACATAGTGAAGAGTTGCTCGGCAAGCCATTGGCTATCTTGCTTCCATACACCATATAACGCGAGTTGATATCCCTCTTCTTGTCTCAATATAAAGAAGGCAAGTGTACGTAACACTAAGCTCTGTTGGATAGGTGTCCAGGGTTGCGGTATCACCATTGAAGAAAGCAGAAACACAGGTAGGTCCTGGGACAAAACGATTTTGATCAAGGAGCCGCTTTCTGGGGCATTCCAAGATGCTTGCGAGAACAGAGCCAAATCAAAGACTGCTTTAATTGCATCCAAAGATCGGATCGGAGATTTCTCAGCAATCTCCGCTTGCATGCGTACAGCATCAGAAGCATCCTCAAACAAATCCGAAGGGAAGGCCTCTCTGAAATTGGGTATTTCTGATGGATCAATACGTGAGGTGAGATAGGCTGTTAAAAAGGAGATATGAGTCTGTCGATGCTCCCAATCACCACCCCAAAGTTTTTGAACGTCCAAGTCAGAATCATCGGCTGCTATGCTCAAAAGTGATGAGTATAGCTTGGTGAATTGTCCCGACGTAATCCTCAAAGATTCGCGATCAAACACACGCAAGATAAGTGGCCAGTTGATGGGCTTGTCGCCATAATGTGCCTTAACAGCTCGAAGGAATACCTCCAACGAATAATGTTGGGCATTCTGCGACAACAACATAAAGAGCAGTGCATGTCCAAAATGCTCTTCTTCCCAACTTTCGGGCCCAGCTAACGTCATGGCCTCATTCACAGCATCTTGGGTGGCTGTGGCTTTGGGGCCCTTGGAATGAAGCTGTCGGATAATGGTCAGTCGTGGATTGCTGAAATCGAACATTTGCAGCGCATTGTATATTTCCAATGGAATTTCGATTCCGAGGTTCCGATAACGCATAGTAGCAGCCTGTACGAGGGTCGTTTTCACCTCATCGCTAAAATTGCGCGGGGGGAACAGGATAAATCGTTCAAGAGTGAGACCAAGGTATGGGGCACTGAAATCTTTTGTTGATTCGGTAGGATTCAGCAAGCTATGCAGAAATTGGGGAACAGTATTTGTCAAGATAGCATCAGCTGTAAAATGTCAGTCAAATACTTGAAAAATAGTTGATCCACGCATGTGTTAAATCACCTTTGGCACGCAAATCCGACTTGTTTGCAAATTTAAAAGCCAATGACAGCGACACTTTGAGAATGGCATCAAGTTTGAAGTGATCCAAAAACGTTGATAGATCAAAGTCTCGAAATATATCGCCGTCTGAAGTGTCGATAGTTTCTGCGATTTTTTGTGCCTGATCTAGGTCCTGGGACACCTTGTGCATCTCTTGGACGAGAAGTGGATAATTTCCAGCATTCTCTACGGCCTTGTTTATTCCTGGAAATATTTGAGGAGAATTGCCTGTCAGAAGGCGACGGAAATATTTGGAAAAGACCTCCATGCCGTTGGAATCCACCAGCTGTATTGCCCACATTAGCCAATCTCATCAACAAGAAAATAAAAGGTAAAGCTCACCTTGTGGATTTGTGCAGCTTTCGTTTCCCACTTCTCTTTCCCTTCCTTGTCTGTAATAGAATCTAGAAGGAGATATACTTGCGCAATGGAAATTTTCGCGAGGGACGATTGACTGGAGCTGATGCTCGAGCCTGGTTTATCAAGGGGAATCCCGGTTGGAGAATTCACTGTCGTTCCTGACAAGAGTGGAGAGAAGGCGACTCCTCTAGAGGATCCCAACCCACCACCTCCCCCACTGCCTCCTCCTCCCGAGATATTTCCTGCGGTAGAAGCCAGCTGAGAGCCCGCTGACGGTGTCAGGGCTCTAGACTTTGGAGAGGAGACGGACTGCAAGGTGTGTGGCTGCGAGTGTAAGCGAGTGTGCTGGGTTGAGAGTTGTGAGGAATCAATGGCTAGAAACGAGGGGGGTCGCGACAACCTACCGAACGATTGGTTGAACTGAGAACAGCTGAGAATGTGGAAGACAGAGGAGACGGTGCCGAAATTCCTGCACCCGGGCTATTCGACTGGGGTGGCCTTCGGGAAGGAGCAGCGGCTGTTGTGGAGGATGAAAAGTTGGTTGTCGTGAGCGGAGTCAGGCCGCGACGGAGACCTGACTGAGAGGCAGGGGTGCCCCAGACTGACTGTTGGGGCCTCGACAACCTTGCTGCCGAAGGTTTCTCGGTGCCAGAAGCAATCGATGATTGGGTGGAAGGGGGAGGGGGAGGGAATGTCATCTAGGAGACGCGATCATTTGATCTACGGCTGTCTTGACAGATTTTGAGCGAGAGAAAAAGCCAGGTCGATTCCAGCCACGCTGAGTATAAATGATAGCACGACTCAAGCCCAGACGATCTTGCAGCTGCTATAGGAGAAGATAAGGCGGGTAGCAGGTGTAGGAGAGAGGGCGAAATTGATGAGGTGTGAAGAAGATCGAGAACTGGAGTTGGCTGGTTGCCGGAGGTGGGACTTGCCTGGTTCGCGAACAGCTGGATGGCGCAGGTCACGTGCCTTCCACGGGGCCAGTTTTTGGCTTGGGCGCCGCGGTTTGTCTGCACGACCACTGTATTTCATTCGCTGCTGGCGTCTGGAGGTCGCGAATATGTGCTGCGGTGCTCTGTTCGCGGTCCATGTGTTTATGGACAGTATATTCCCGGCTGATATTGGATCAATCAGCATGGATGTTGTATATTGTGTACCGTAGCCTCAACATATCACACGCTCTTACCACCAAATTGAAGTGTGTCAAGATCAGTCAAAGAACACATTTCGAAGAGCTCAATTGATCCATTGATTGATCATATATTACATCAGACCAAGCACGAATTGCTGGCATTAATTGACGAGTTTACACTGCGAGCTCGAGTCTTTCCTCTATGGAGCCTTCCTATTGCGCCATTGACAGTGGCTTTTGACGACCTCTTTCTACATCAATTACTTGGTAATACTCTCCAGCCGAGACCGCCATTGCCATTTGAAGAGGAAACATCTAAAGGCTATTTCTTCAAAAACAAAAAGATCGTCGGCAGTGCCTATGTAGAGATGAAGGGGCCATTACACTAATCGAGTACTTTATAAGGCCTCATTGAGGATTGATGTCGGTAAGAATCAGTAGACTACGTTCTACTATTTCATGCGTCTCCGATCCATCCATTTTCACTGGACGAGAATATAACATAGAGTCAACTAGTGGAATATATCTTTCATATCGGGACGGAGGAGGATTCGAATCACAAATTGCAAGAGAAATTTGAAGCCATTCGAACGCAATACATTAGAGTTGAAACTATATAGGTAGACTGAGAATTAATGCCTACATACATGTAGTATGAAATTGCGAGTGTTATCTATCCAATATAAAGCCGTTTTTAAGATACAAGTGTCAATTGCGGACATGACATGATATCCTTGATGAACACGTAGTAACCATGACTGTTTCGACATGATCCACAGAGTCTAATCCCCATGACGAGATCGCTCCGCATTGATAGTATTAAGCTCGAACCAGAGCCCGGGGCGTGCTTGTGGCTTTTCTCGCACATATCTCGTATGAGGATAATAATACTCTACAGTGCGGGGCGAGAATCGGAAGGTCTGATTGGCCCGTAACGACGGACGTCATGGCTGGCGGTCGAGGCCCTGGGCGGTTGCCCCGAGAAACGGGAAAGCGTAAACACGGCAGCCATCGTTTTTATCAAGCTCATCCATGCTATGCCTGCCTCCTCCACTGCCAGTTCTCATCATCGTTTTATCATCGCTCACGACTGCTCGAACCCTCTCGGGATGCAATTGGCTTGACGTCCCCCAGTAGATATTTGTTGTTCTGACCCTCGACACTCCCTTGACTCGTTTCCTACCTCTCGGAATCTGTCTTGATCGAGTATTCGAGCGCACGCTGGCCGCAGCTCAAATACAGTCCAGCAGTACGAAGCCAGGATGCCTGGAACGACAGTAGACGGCCCAACCGTGGCCTTGTCATGTAAGTTGATGCGTCGCTTTTTCATAGAAACATTGGCTCATTGACGATAAACAGTTGCCAACAACTTCTGGGGAAAAGATGATGCTGGAGTAATTCCCTTGATGGAACGGATGCATAATGCCAAAGTGACCTGTGATGAATTAAAGAATTTTTATAGTAGTATGTATCCACAGCAGTCATGCCCAAAGCACTCGACATTGAATGACAATATCTACAGCTCGCGCTGCGATTGAGGATGAATACGCTCGAAAATTGCTGGCACTTTGTCGCAAGCCACTCGGATCCAATGAAGTCGGCACCCTTCGAATATCTCTGGATGTTGCGCGAGGGGAGACCGAAGCCGTCGCAAAAGCACATTCTGCAATTTCACAACAAATGAAAAGTGAGCTCGAGGAGCCTCTTGCGGCGTTTGCAGGGGGTGCAAAGGAACGCCGCAAAATCGTTCAGAATGGTATCGAGCGTTTATTGAAGATCAAAAATCAACAGACACATACAGTCAACAAGGTTCGTACATGATTTATAACATTGGGCAACAATTAACTAACTACGTTACTAGACAAGAGATAGATACGAGCAGGACTGTCTGAGGATCAAAGGCTACCTTGCTCAAGGCCACATGGTTATGGGTCAAGAAGAGCGAAAGAATAAGGCCAAATTAGAGAAAACGCAGATCCAATTGGCTTCAAATAGCACCGAATATGAAGCAGCCGTCAAAGTCCTGCAAGAAACAACCGGTCGGTGGAATAAAGAATGGAAGGCTGCATGTGACGTGAGTTATTTACCTGACATTAGGTGAATCACCCAAAGTATTGACATGACGGTAGAAATTCCAAGACCTGGAAGAGGAAAGACTTGACTTTACGAAAAGTAGCCTCTGGGCCTACGCAAATATCGCCTCGACCGTCTGCGTAAGCGATGACGCGGTAAGTGAAACACCTTTACATATTGAACCTTTCTAACGGGTTTTTAGTCATGTGAAAGAATTCGTGTCTCTTTAGAGAATTGTGAGGTAGAAAAGGACATTGTTGGCTTCATCAAAGAACGGGGCACCGGACAGGAGATCCCAGATCCTCCGAGGTTCATCAACTTCTGCCGAGGAGATATCAACGATACCAGCTCTGAAACGTCCGACGAAGACAACTACTCTGTGGCTCAATTTCAACGGGCAATAAACCCTGCTTTTCGAAGCTCTTCACCGCAGCCGTCAACCTACGAATCCCACCATGACCCAAGCTCTGATTTGGCTGCTCAAATGGGGCACCCTAATGTTCAAGCATCGAATAGCAGAGAAGCAACTCCTCAGAAAGCAAGCCCCCAGCAAGTCTCATCAGGTCAACCGGCGCCACTAGATCTTCGCCGTGGAGGTCAGCTCCCACCAAATTATGACCCCAATCAGCATGGTGAAATCAATCAAATCCCTCACAACGCCTATCCGACGGACGGGATGACAATGTTTTGTCGAACCGGACCACCATCTGATCGAAGCTCCGGAACAAGTGCATATAGACCCTCTAGCCGCGAAGATTGCCAGAGCGATATCTCCAATCCTACCTCATTCTCAAGCCAGGAACCTCCTAGTGGCAAGCAATCGCCTGTCAAGCCTACCAACGGTGTTGCTATGCCAGGGATGACCCCGGAGAAACAGATACAAAAGAAGCGGAGTGCTTTCTTTAGCAACAGTCCTTTCCGTCGTAAGAGCCGCCATGATAAAGATCGTCAATCGCAGTCCCACTCTCGTAGCCCGACAAAGCCGAACTACAAGGCATCATCACCTGCAGAAGCCCGTTCAGCCAGTCCTGAGCCGGTTGATCCTCGAGCAAATTTTCAGCTCAACATTGGCAATAATGTTTTTGATGTTGCATCCCCAGATAAGAAAGCACCAGCAGCGTCGAAATCCGCGGACAATGACGTTGACCCGATTGCACGGGCACTCGCCGAACTCAAGGGGGCTGGAAAACCATCAGCTGGCCGTGTCTCTGCGGATAGATATCATGGTTTGGCAACCCCAGCGCCTTCAGCACCAAGTTCTGCTTATGGCAATACAGGAGCCGGGGATGCTCCTCCCCCATCTTATAATGACGGCCCTGTGAAACGACTCGATGCACCACAACCGGCATTCACTTCAGCTCAGATGCAAAAGACCACACAGAAATACGTCGGTCAGACGCAAAATATGTTCGGAAGCCCCGGTAATCCTCAAAGAATGGCTACTAGAGCTCAAGCCCATGACGTACCTCGTGCTCGGTCTCCCGCTCCGACACTCAGAAGGAGCGCCAGCCCTCAACCATCACAGATAGATACTCGCATGGGTCAGTATAATGGTGGTGGAGGGATGACTGGTAGCCCAAATTCATACCAGTCAAACAGCTATAATGGTCGACATGGCCAATCTCCATCGGCTAGTGTCAGACCTGATAGCGACCGTGGATACTCTCCACGGCAATACTCTCGACACAACTCCCCTGTCGATGCAGCTCGTCCAGTTTCACCACGGCCTCACTTCTCTCAACAGAATCGTCCATCAAGTGCCAATGGTATGGAACTCCAACTCTCAGGGTCTCAAGTTGAGCCGTATGGCGGCTATGATAATTACGGTGGTAGAGGGCGAGATAATGGAGGTCGACCTCAGTCTATGTATTATGGAAATGGTCCAGATGCCGGCTCACGGTCTCGCAGCAAGAGTCTAGCTGTTGCTGATCCAAGTCGACCATTCAGTCGCGATGGTCGTCCAATCTTGCATTTTGGTAAGGCATCCCCTTGGCTTCTATCCCATTATTTTAAACTAATGAAATTTATCTAGCTCGAGCTTTGTATAGTTACACCGCAGCTATTCCAGAAGAACTTGGATTCTCAAAAGGAGACATCCTAGCTGTTCTCAGGCTACAGGATGACGGATGGTGGGAGGCAGAGGTAACTGGGAGCCGTGGTCCTCCAGGCCTGGTCCCCAGTAACTATTTACAAAATGTTTGATGACGACCCCTTTCTCTTGATGTAAGTTTCACCTGAGGGAACAGTTGGGCAAAACAACCAACAACTCTCAGCTTTTAATACTCGCGATATCAGTTTTCCACCTCACGATGCGGGTTTGTCTATGATCTCAATTACCCTTTTTGTCTCTCCACGTATTTCCCTTGTCATCTTTTTCTATTCTTTTCTTCCTTTTCTATTTATCTTTTTTTCCACTTTTCTTTTTATTTCTATTCTGTTTCCTTTAGTCTCATCAAGAATGTCCTTCGTCCCTTTGAGCGAGTTAGGGTTACCGCATGCCGGATTGTTAATCCTGCCCCCACTTGTGTTTGTGTACTATCAGCCGACTTTCTTACCTTTATGATTCATGACCGTTCAATTTTGATTTTTGGAAGAACACAAATGTCTTTCTTTTTCAATGTGATATACCTGATTCTGGTACATGATTATCCAATAAACTTTTACAATTAATATATTCACCATTGTAAGGATAGTAATAAAACAGTCTACCAATTTGTATTATAGGGCTGCATTTGTAGTCGCATCAATTGATGCTTACGAACAGGCATGAGAGGCAACCTTTCAATGTTGCAAACTACAATTGAAACATATAACCTGTGTCGGTAAACTTCGAATGTGACAGACCAAACACAATAAGAAAAGTTACGAGGTTATCTATCTAGCACAGAATACTGCTATGTATTAATAGATGTATAGCCGTAATAATAAAAATGAGAAGTAAAAACAGTGTCATCAAACTTGAGAAATCTTATGTACACAAAAAAACTTTCAACTGTTCTTCCATTTCATGTTATTCATCGTCTACGAATGAATTCGCCAGGCGTCCGAATATGGGTACTTCGTAATGATCGAGAGAGTCGACTGGGGATAATATTAGCATCAATCGTTTTGAAAAACAAGAAAAAGATATACGGGACAGCGAAATCTGGACATACCATCGTGATAAGCATGAAGACTCAAGAATGCGATGAGAACAATGTCGCCGATGAACATGAGCCATGATATCACGCCTGATCCGGAGAAAATGAGATGTAAGATCTAGCAAGTCGATGTCCATTGTTAGTATGCCTATCCTCGAGGTACGGTAGGAAAAGGAAGGCGAATGGGGCAACGTACGAATATAGCACTAAATAGCATACTCGACTGCCATGCATGGAATCTATAGAAACCATCAGCAAGACGAATTAGATTATGGGATTACTGCTAGAACTTACCGCACGTAGTCACTCTTATGTTCAAGTAATAACAAAACAACACCCCCAGCTGGCGGCAGCAGTAAATATGCAAGCATGGCTTCATAGTCCATCCTCAAGGGCAAACTAGTTTCGAATGCGCCCAGGTCTGCGCGTCCGCCGCCATTTTCTAGGTCACTCGGGGTGTTCTCAAATCCTCCTGATGATGACGCACTGTGGATGTTGAAATACCCATTGCTGTGTGTGTGGGCGTAGTTACCGCTGCTGTCTTTATTGTAGTGATTTGGTGAAGGTTGTTTTGGCGGTGGTGTTGATCGATGCTGTTGAATTGGAGGTGACTTGGTGCGGTTGAATGGGTCGGCGAACGGGGGAGGAGAGAGTGCCCGTTCGACCTCGGGAGATTCGTCTTGGTAAGGAGCAAAATTCATGTTAGTCCCTTTCGCATTGATCTATTTCCTCCTCCTCTGCCCTTTCGCTTTTGTATGTCGCGGCTCGCCTGGCTCATGCAGGCGTGGCGTGTTCAGGAGAGTCCTATTATCGCCATCATGTTGATAAGCTCCTACTGCGCGGCGTGACTCCGAGGGCCCACTTGGTACGTGTCTATCTACCTGTTCGGGACTAGTGCACATAGCCATGTTTCTATGGAGAGCAGATACAATCTCTTCTCTAATGTGCAATATTTACATAAAGAGCAGTAGATCGAAGGTCTAAAACAGTAATGACCTGACAGGCCTGATAGTAATTAGCTGCGTGACAGCCATTATCTATATTCCTCCCATGTATTATTTTCATACAGACTCAAGTGTCTGCTGAGGCATCGATCGTCAGGAATTGGAAACAACCAGAACAGCCACCATCTCAAAGGAAATGACTCTTCCCAAAACCCTTGCGACTGACACAGTAGAGTCGAATCTGCTGATTCGACTCGGTAGGCTGGTAATTTGGCATGATGAAAATTAATTCCCAAGTCGAGAGGCATTTTCGTTCCGAAACCTGTTCCAGCATGCGATATCTCTTATCCAGCATGGCGACAGTAGCAGCTGCCTCCCTAAGTTTGCAAAGGTAGGACGGCTATCTGTCAAGCAGAGTGATGCTAGTACTCTTTGATCGTCCAATGTCTCGTTCTGTGCGAGACAATAGCAGCTATTCTCATAACTAATCGCCATCTGTGGGGAATATTCCGTATAGAGTCGCTAATTTCGAAGCAATGCAGAGGGTCGATGAGTCTCCTTCTAAGGCTTACCCCGGGCACGAGCTGTACCTGAGGAACCTCGCGCCAAACCGCTTACCGGTCGTCGAGTAGAGGTCGATGAAGAAGTCTGCGTTCCAGCCTTGCCTTTAGAAGAGACACTCGTGGTTCTTCCAAGCCCTCCACGAACCACCCTGCCTCTAGTTGTACCACGGCCTCTAGTCGTTGTGACGCTCTCGGCGCGCTTTTTGTCCTCCTCGGTCTTTTTAGCAGCTTCTCTGCGTTCTTGGAGCTCCTTTTCCCTTCGTTCAGCTGCTTGTTGTTTCGCTGCAGCCTCGATCTCCATCTCAGCGATATCGTTCGAGGCACCCTGCCACTTAGGGTTCAAAAGAAGTCTCTGGTTATGTTCAGTTTGTGAGAGGATTCTTGTCCAGGTATTCATTAATGTCGAAGCCGAATCAACAGTGCGAGAGACGTTCTGACCTTCTGTTAGTCGAGATTATAGCCGCGTAGCGGAGAGAAAAGACATACCTCCATGTTTCCTCTAGCTTGCTGGAGGCTATGCAGAACACCCTCAATGGCCTGGTTCACAGCCCTCACACGGTGCAATTCATTGCGCAAAGCTTGCTCGTGAGCCTCCTCTTGGTCGTAGACTGTATCGCTCTCTCGAGGTTGTGGTCTCTCTGCGGGTGTCGGTGTAGTGCTGGTTTTCTGAATGACTGACTTTGCACGTCGCTGGGATGGAGAATTCCATAGTTCTTCAGTATCCTCGTCCGACAACTGAAGACGCTCCAGCTCCTCTGCAGCGCTCGACGAAGTCATTTTGGCGTAGTTCGATGGTTCGCAATGCCAGCAACGTGCTACACGCACGTGGGTTATGGTCAAGCAATGGAATGCAAACGCAGCACGTATGTCGCCCAGACTAAGAAATCAAAACAATCTCAAAGTAGATGGCAGAAAAGGCCCAAACAAACAATTGGACACAAGCTCGCAAATCGGCACAGCGTTTGAGCAAGGCGGTCAACAGCGTTCCTGGGTCACAGACAGACAATCATCAACAAGCAAGCGCGAGCAAATAACAATCACCACCATCATCGAGAAGAAGAGGGGTTTCGTGGCGTGGTTCAACCTGTTAGTGGAAAGTGCAAGGGCTTGGCAGGTCCGGCCGTGGTGGGGCGCGCCGGTGCAGAGAGCACAGTCAACCTCCCGAATTAAAGCAAGTGGCTGGTGGTGGTCAACAATCCGCGCATTCCTCTCCTGCCACAATAATGCGTTGTCCCTTCTCTCGCCCTCCCCCCAACTTCCTCATCCATCCCTACTATCATCGTTCTTTTGCCATATTGCAGTCGGAAATAGCATCTATCTGTTATTTCTTGTATTCTTTTGCCGCCGCATCTAGGGAATGCTGAGCCTGCGCTGATACAGCTTCAATCCTTGATTTGGTGCTGTGTTTGCTTGTGTCTACCGAGCATCCCTTGTTTACATTCAGAGATACGACTTGGTCCACGCAAACTGCCGTCAGTCGACAATTTACCAGACCGTATTTTTATCACAGTACATTGTTTTTTAATACACGCAATAAAACAATTACAGATCAGCTTGGTTGACCATGGCGACCACTCCTCCGCCCGGCTTGTTGCGAGATCCGCATGCCCCCAGGCACGGTGCTGGCTATGACTCTTACGAACCATATCCGACACGGCACTCTATGAGGCTCGAAAGACAGAGAGCGAGGGAAAGGCATACAACTCCCCCACCTCCATCTCCCAAGAAAGACGTTCGTCAGAACAACATAGGCGCCTTGTCTCCTCCAAGAACTCGGTCCCCACGAAAATTCCTTCGAGGAAAAACGCCTTCTGCCAGCGAGAATACTGGTTTTGATCTGTCTGATCTCTCTGACAGTGCACCAACGTCGTCTTTCAAAAACCTACGTGCAGCCATGCCTCTGCCGCCAGGCTCAACCGTCCTTCCAACTCCTGCAAAGACTCCCTCCACCAACAAAAAATCGTATCATGAATTAGGCACTGTTGCGAGATCTCTCTTCCCTACTGCATCTTCATCTTCAGCTCGTGTAAAGAAGGCCAAAAAGGCTTCTGGATTTTCTCTCGATAGCTTTGAAGAGTGTGACGGTAATAACAGTTCAATCGAGATATTTACCGACTCTCGCGATCGCATTCCGCAAGTCAACGATAAAACCGACAATCCTTTTGCAAAGAAGTCTGAGACAATCATGCCTTCTGCAGAGCCAACAGCCCCTAAACGCCGTAAACTGACATCTCGTTCGACCCCTGAGATCGACCCAAAGGAAGCAGTGAAGCGTGGTGATGGAATGTTGTACACGTTGTGAGTTTTCTGCCCTAATGTTATTTCGGTACATTAGCTAACACTCTTCAAGTCGTGGAAAGAAGGTTTTCCGCAAGTTTGACGAGAAGGACGAAGAAAAGGAGGAAAGTGACGATGATGGCGATCTTGGCCTTTTTGCCAATCGACCAGACTTGCTCGATGCCAATATCATGCTTCATACCCCTCGTCTCACTCGCTCATCCATAAAAGGCCGCGTCCTATTTCCCACAAACGAAACCCAATCAACTGAGCGGCATCTTTCCCCAGCTCCCGACGATGATGAAGAGGCGGCTACGGATATTGATGAACATGTCGACGTCGTCGAAGACGACAGTCTTATCGAATCTGCCGAAGATCCCGCAGAAAACACATCAAAACGTTCTCTTCGCACTCGGGCGTCTGGTCAGTCTAGCGAGGAGAAGCCAACTCCAACATTTGCTGTTGTCGCCGAGACCAAGAAGGGCAAACGTGGAAGTCCATTTGACATCTGGATGAGGAAGAAACAGTCTCCTGTTGAAGCTTCTGTGCCCAAAAAGCGTGAGGCTGAAAGCTCCCCCCTCAATGCTGTACCTGCCACAAAAAAGACCCGTAGCAATCAATGACCAGCAAATGAAAATATTTTTCCAAATTGGGTCATTCAAGGTGTTACTATCAGTCAAGGCGCGTCGGTAATGGACTTTGTTAAGTCGGTCTTTTTAGCTGAAGTTTTACAACTGAACGATTTTCTTAGTTGGATACAGGCGGAGTTTGGGAATCATTTTACTCGAATTCCAACGATATCCTTCGTCTTCATTCCTGTTACATGTTATGCCTGTTCAATTTGATGCATGGGAGTATTCAGACTATATGTGTGGTACCTATGCATGGGATATAGTCAGCGTTACCATGCGAACTAGTTAGTTATGAAATGCTTCCGATTCTCAACCCAAATATTTAGTGTCCATACCGTTAATCTGCTCCCAGTAATCATGCTTTCATATGTACTCATAACCCTACGCCACATAAACAGGCGCTTAAGATCAAATGGAAACCTCTATAATCCACCCACCCAGCTAGACAGGCTTGTATCATAGAATAAAAGTTCACCATGGGTGTCATTTGGAATGTTCTGTTGACCAGCTTAATTTTATTATTGGAGCCAATGACCCAGCCATCAGCCAAGATTCATGATAAAAATAATGTATCTAATAATGAAGAGAATGAACGCCCGGGGACTAAATAATATCCAACTCGTCATCATCGTCGTCGTTGTTAGTCATGACCATACGTCTCACTTCGTTCCCTGTGGCACAGCCTATACTCTCTCTTCCAGCTTCACGGATACCCTTTGGAGTGATAAAGCGCGTCTTTTTGACAGATGGAAGTCCCGGTTTAGAAGACTTCTCTGAGATTTCTTCATGTGCCCGTTTTCGAATCGGACTGAGACTTACAGAATCTGCTTTGCGGGATAGGAATGCAAGGCTATTCGTTGATGAAGATTTCGCCAAGCCCGACTTTCCTGCCGATGAGGCCGGTGATGAAGATGCTGCTGATGACGAGCTGTTTGCCTGTCCTAATCTCGCGCGAAGGTATTCTGAACCTGTGTTCCCACTCCTGGAACCGAGTTTTTTGGCGATATCCCGTTCGCGTTGATCTTCCACGAGTCGGCGACGGGTACGTTCTTCTTTGGTTTCATTGCCACGAACGTTGCTTGATGCGAATGGGTTGTCGTCAACGGCGTCGATGAGAGCTGCCGCAGAGCCTCTGCCCATTGCGTTACGGTAAGGGTTCATTGGCATGTCTTCGCGAGACGTCGAGGACTTAGGAGCAGGAGCAACGAAGTATGTGGATTGTGTTCCCAAATCGTATCTTGCGCCTTCCTGTTTGAGGCCCTTGTTTCGGCGATTAACATTGCCGCCGCCAAAATTTGCGATTCGTGATGCATGCCGGCCGCCTGGTGCAAACATGGTCGTTCCAGCGTTCACTCCTGCTCTATGCGCCTGTGTCCGTCTAATCTGCACGTCGACATGAAAATCGCAGTACTCCGTTTTGCGTGCATCTACCCAAGAACGACAGGTTTTACCGTCTTTCCGTTCGGCTTTGCAATACCCTATATCTCGTGCGGAACCGATTTCGAGGACGGTGTCGTCAGATGATGAGAGGCAGAGACTGAATCTTCCGGTGTCAATTTTACCAGGCGGCGGCGGCATAATTGTGGGATTGAGTATAGCAATCAGAGTGCCTTCCGAGAGTCTGTAATACCGTGGCAATGCTGTGTCAAAAAGGAATAGATCAAGCGTCCATTTGAGATCGGTCAAAGTGATAACCATGTATTGCTCCCTATTGTTGAGACCGTCGTCATCAAGGTTGATTTCTTTTGTAGATGCCTTTTTTTCCTTGTGTTGTTTCGGGTCTGATTTGCACGCAACAATGCCGAATACGACGTAGTCCCCATCTATAGTTTCGGGCAATTCGAATTCTGGTGCTTTGACCGATTTCAATATTTGCGGAATGCGAAGGAGAGATTTGTTTCCCAGAGTTCGTTCAAGAAAAGAATGGGGTAGAATGCGATTTGCAAGGTTTAGAGAAGAGTAAGGCTCGACCTTCGGATTATCTGGATCTGGTTTTTCTTCGGTTTCTCTCAAGATTTCCCTCTGCATTTTCAAGGGAGAGTCAAGGCGCATCCCAGGTTTTGTAGACCGTGGATCACGAAAGCTAGGTGCCGTGGCTGATCTTTTCATAGATGGATATGCGCCGCCATACGACTGTAATACGTCCTCGCGGCTGAAAGACTCTACCGGGCTCTGTTTGACGGGAGACGTCGATTGGGTGTTTGAAGCAGCTTCTACCTTGTATCGCTCAAGTTCAGCTTTGTCAACTGAGAAGGCAGAGCTTCGATTTTGTTGGATCTTCTGGGTTCGTTCTTGCTTGGCCTTATCGGCGTTTCTGCTCTCAGCAATTCTCTCACTAAATGATTTAGGTCGTTTAACATCATTGGCCGAGGGTGACCATATGTCCGTTGAATCATAGTCATTGAGATGAGTACTTGATGATGGCCTTGTTCTAGAGTTGGTTGTACTTGAAGGACGCCACCCCGCGTTTGAGCTTGGTGGTCGTTTGAGCGACACTTCGCTTGCTTTCTTAAAATTGAATAGTGCCCTGCGAGGGGATGCTAGTTCCGGGGCTGCAGTTGGCCTTTTCGAAGGAGACAATGGAACCTGCACATCGTTGCTTTGCTCAGATGCAGCCAATCGTTCTCGTAGGGCGTTCAACCGGCTGCCTGGTCGTGCGGAAGGCGATGACAGCCGTCGTTGATGAGGATTGTCCACATCCGAGCTTGATGTCGATGGCCTTGCTGATTTATTTTGCTGTAGCCTCTTGAGCTTGAGCTTTGCCTCAATAGCCGCCAATTGTAACTGCAGTGTCTCTTCGTCCTCATCGTCATCGTCAAGTTGGGCATCACTATCATACTGGCCGTCTTGCAGAAGGGACCGAGCACGAAAGCTAGGCGCCGTGTTCGATCGTTTCAGAGGTGAATGGGATTCTTGCGATTCTCTTTCGCGCCGCAGTTCAAGAAATCGCTTTCGGCCCCCTGGAGAGGCGAGCAGAGCCTCCCTCGGCGATTTGGGAGGCCATGATACTGATTCCACCACTGGCACATGACCTTGTTAGCTGTATATTTGCTAGGACCGGGTTGCAGCGCACGCACTAACTTGGTCCACCGCAGCCTTTAATGTGCACTGTGTATGAACGGTCTAATTCTCCCATCGACGTCCATAGCACTGCATCGAATCGTGTGGCCCATCAACCCCGCACCATAGCGACTCGGCGAGAAAGCGAATTTGGGCGTGAGCTTGTGCAACGGCGATATAGGTCCCAGTGCTTCTTTCAAAGGAGAGCCTGGAGTTCGAAACGAGACCAGGTACACAAAACCGGGTTCAGTGCTGTTCCCTGTGATTGGGTGTTTCAGCTTTCAACGTTCGACGCGCTCCCGAAATTAGATTAGGGCTGAGGGCGCGTCGCGTCGGCCCGCGTAATTGGCTCCAGTCTCCTTGCCTACACTTGAACAACAGAAAAACGAACTGAGCTTGACGAGATGGCGACATAGCTTTCGATTTCCCGATCACGAGGATTACTAAGTCTCACTCCAGTTCCAGATTCTACCCCAAATGGCGAGGACACGATCAAAGGTTCCAGCAGGCGGAGCCAAAGCGGCCTCGGTAGCAGAGGAGCAACGGTCTGCAAAAAAGCAATTGCAACCAGTTGATGTCCCCAGCAGAACGTTTATTTTGCCATCGAAGAGAAGCAATGCAGCCAGGTTCCTAACACTGCAAACGCCAACCTCGAAAGCCTCTAACCGGTATTTTTTTGACCCCGAGCATGGACTATACGAATTCACATCTGTTGCTTCCACGCCATTTGCGCCACGGAGCATTCTTTATACACCCAAACCCAATTGTAGTGATGATAAACAGTCTCAGAAATCTACCGAGGCGTACGTCACAAAAAAGGCAGAGCTGCTGATCGCAACGCCAGTTGATGTCCTATTCTTTATGCTCTCTATCATCGCGCCGGCCGACAATAATAGCTCCACGAAGAACATGTTTCAACCACTCGACGACATCCTAGACTCCCAAGATGACCTCTCACCCCACATGCGCCATATCGTTTATGACCCTACATTCAGGCCAACACTTGAACGAAGAATGGAAGCAATGTGTGACACCATGGAAGCTGGTGATGAGAAACTGTACCGCTTCAAGGAGATGAAACTTGCCAATGAGTTGGTTGCAAAAGCTGAGCGGATGGTTTCGCAAGGATTGCCCGCAAGTTTGGAGCAGCATTTTGTCCGCAAGGCTTTGGAGCCCCCGTTGATGAGCGTCAAGCAAGAAAATGTGGTGAAAACAACAACCGATTCAGAAACCACCACGGGCGGTCATAGTGAGAGCCAGGATTCCGAAACGCTAGAAACCCAATCAACAAGCGCTACAACGATCACAACAACTACAACAATCTCTGAGCAGCAATCCGGCACCTCGACACCAGCTACGCAACTGTCAACTGCAGATGACATCTCATCTTTGGACAATGTTACGAGATTAATGCGGCTCCGCATCTCACTTTCGTTCATCAAGCAATCTTATCTACCGCCTCATCTATCCAGCACCATTGATGAGATTTTCGTATCCCCCGAAAGCCCTATTGACTTCCAGCCTCTTGATGATCGGCTAAAGGAACTCGCTGACCTTCGAGCTGAGGCCTTAGCGTCATATACAGCCGGCAATTATACACGAAAGCGCGGTTTTGATGATGAGGATGAAACTGATACTCGAGCCGAAAAGAAGCGGAGAAAGGAAGAGGAAGAAAAGAAGAAAAAGGCTGGCGAGTCTCGTGGTGTTCGAGACCTGAAGAAAGTCAATACTAGCGGAATGAAGAAGATGAGCGATTTCTTCAAGAAGAAGTGAGGCTGCAGATCTGGTATCTGTTGAAATAAAACTACAGCTCGCTGTCGGTCTTCTCATGACTAGAAGCCGTGACCCTTAGCTGGTTGGACAAGGATCGCAAAGAATGCTAGCCCCAAAACGTCAGCTTAAGGATGGAATATCACTCAGATATATTCGGGTCGAGACAGACTCAGAAGAGTATGCCTTGAACAGCAAAGTGAGATTGGACAGAGTAAAGTCCAAATGGTCCTGAAGTGGAGCCTACAATGGCTAGCATCATCGTCTCTAGCAACCACTCCAAATGCTCTTTGTTGTCATGAAGTGCGTTTTATTAGTTAATACGCCCGTCACCAACGACCAAGACGAGTGTCCACTATGTGTGCTACGGGAATGAATAATATATCACACATAACCTGTATTGATATGCATTTAATATTACATGGGGCACTTCGTCCATCTATATGAAATGTAACATAGCAAGAAAACATAGCACATAAACAACGCCTAAGAGCTTCTATTTCAAATTAGAATTCCAAAGCAGTACCTTGAACCCTGTATCGATAAGTTAGCATCATGTATGAAGATGTATGAATCTGTGGGATATCTTACAAGAAAGAACCATTTGATGGCTTGCTAATGACAATAGCCTGTGCCAGCTTCTCCTGGGAAAGATCGGGGAACTTTTGAGAATAGTACTCATCCTTCAGGGCTTGGCTGACAGCCTCCACCTTCGACTTTGGCAGCATATGCACCGTGCAGCCTCCCCAGCCTGCCCCTGTGAGTCTGCTACCCCAAGTGCCAGCACGACGAGCAATCTTGCAGATTTGGTCAACCTCGGGGCAGCTGCATTCGTAGTCCTTTTGGCACGACTCCTGGGTCTCGTTGAGTAATTGGCCGAGATAGTGAAGGCGCTTTTCGTCTAACTTCTTGGCATGGGAAAGGCAGGCCTTGAAGTCCAGAACTCGACGGGCCTCCTTGAAGCAGTGTAGAGCGCGTTGCCGGAGCAGGAAACGCTCTGCTTGGACGGGGAAGGACGAAAGGAAGCGAGACTCGAGCTCGGGAACAGTGATGTCAAGAAGTTTAGCAATCTCCTCACGTGTGTATCCCTGCTCCTGTGAAAATAGCTCTGTTGTGGTCTGGATAACGGAATCCAATTGATACTCAAGCGGATCTTGGAGACGACCCTCCTTGCGCATGAATTTCTCGTGGAAGTTACGCAGACTGTATCCCAAAGAGCTGTTGTCCTTTTCTAGAGTGACATTGTGCAATTTTGCCAACACGACGGCGGCTAGTGTGCACTCGGCCACTCGGAGGTTGTAATGACGAGGCCCGGTCTCGGCCTTGTTGGAGGTGATAAAACTTTGTGCGACCAGGAAAATAACTTCCTCGTCGGCTTCAGGCACGGGCACGTGTTCGACGGAGAATTTAGGGAAGAATTTTGTGTATAAGAGATACCCTCGCTCGGAGAAAATGGAGGCAGCTTGGTCCATTCTGTCAAAGACCGGGTTCAGTATATTGAATGCCTTTCCAAGTTTGGGGGGGGATAACAAACCCGCCAGAGTAAACACCAACAGATCGCTCTGAGACAACAGCTAAATCCAAAAGATCCTGCTTCGAGACATTGTGGTTATTGGCCTTCAGTACTGCCAATGCACTGGCGCAAACAAATGCAGCACTACTTGAAACTCCACCACCGGGAGGTACATTTCCGTCAAGATGAATCTCAACGCTGGCTGGCTTGATAGATGGGTTGTTCTGCCGCAGGAACTTCATTGCACCGAGCACTCCGGCCTTGAAGTAGTTGATCCATTCGTGCTTGGTAGGGTCGATATCGATATCCTTGTCAGAAGGGATAGTAAACTCGCGCGAGGGGAACTTTTCGGGGTTCACGTTTGATATCTTCACAGTTGCTTCGGCGCCTTGGGTCTCGACTACTTTGACGGCAATGATGACATCGACGCTGACGGCAGTAGGGAGGACGTCGTAGAGGTTGTAATCGATATGCTCGCCGATGATATTCACACGGCCGGGGCTGCGCGCAACAAAATCTGGCTTTTTGCCGTAGATCTGGGTGAACTGGGTGACCAGGTTGCGCCAGCGAGCCTGGATCTCAGGTGCAACAGACTTAGCAGAGGCATCGTCAGTCGCATAGACGTCTGCAATGTTGTCAGTCTGGGGGACCAGTTGCTGCGGGGCCATCGCGGGGAAGCTGGGGGTGTTGCTTCGCTTCTTGCGGTTCGCGTACCGCGGGAGAGTCCAAGCTGGAGAGGATGTGTTTCGTCCTGATGAGGACAGGGTGTTGAACGGAGTATTATATATGTGGGCGGTGTCAATTGCTGGTTATTTGAATGATTCTTAACCTTTCTGATGGAAGACGCAAATAAATCAAATGCAACCCACCCCGCACTGGCGCCCCTCGCACATAACAATCCGGTGCCGCCTTCCCCGGAACAGCGTCTCGGTGGGTTCAATGTTGATTCGGAGCTGCCGAGCTGGTCAGGTAAGCTTTTCCATGTGGTTGACAATAATATTTACGCCTCGTTGGTGTTAACTGCTCCTGTTGCGAATGGACTCGAAAAATCTACGAATTGGCGGATGCACATATGTAAGATTGAAGATGATACTTTACGTGCCGTCTTTTAAAGATACATGTATAATCTGATATCACTGTCTACATATCATATAGTATATCACGAGAATGTCAATAATAACCAATTATCAAATGCGTATCAATTGATAAATTCAGTGGCAAGCTAGTACCGCCGTGTAACCACCGCAGCTTGTTATTGGCGTCACAATTGCCGATGGGCGGCCGATACAGCAACATCCCCGCATACACACATCCAGAGACCAATCAAGCGGCAGGGATTTCATAACGAAGCTGACTCGTAAACACGACTGCATGATTACTGACTCACACGTCTGCTCGACGTTGGGACTATCATCAGTATTATATGGAGAACTCCTATTTACAGACGGAGAGACAGCACGAAATTACTCGTAAGTTACAGGACTGGATACTGCATTTCACACGGCCGGATGAGTCACGTCGACAGTTCCACATAGCAAGCCGAGGCGTATTGAAACCCCAATACCGCGCGGGTGTATTTGGTGTATTTGGTGTTATTTATCGCCCTAAAATCTCTGCGAAATCGGCGCATTGGCCAATCATGAACCAGGGAAGGGTGGGGTCGGTGCACGTGAGTGTGACTCTTCTCTCCAGACCGAGTCCAAGAGAACAATTACTCAAAGGAATTAAATGTCGGTCTAAGCTGTTGTGTGCTTCCACTCACCTCCAACACTCTCTCCTTCTTTTCCATTCTTTCTGTCGGTGGCCTGGCCGTCATCTGTTGCCCAAGATGATGTCTTTGAGACCATCCAGAAGTGCCCTGCGCTTTCTGCCCACTCAGAGGCCGTTACCTTCAAATCGCAGGCATTTTTCTGCTTCTGTGATCGCCGGCGCTGTGTCGCCCCACAACACTGCTCGTACTTCTGTGATCTCAAAACGAGAATCCAGTACAGCGACAGCATCCTCGTAAGAGTCCCCGTCTGCAGAGATAGAGATAAGCCGCATTGGCTAATATATGTGCCATTTAGAGATGCTCGTCCCGTGCCGAGCCCGGCTTTCAACCAAGATCACCCACGAACAAATGTATCGCCTCTGGAAAATCGAAAACTGCCGGAGCTCGATGACTCGTATGTAGCCCATTGTTGCCAGAATTGCTCTGTACTGATAGTCGGGTGTGAATAGATTCGTTGGGCTGAGCGGTGGTGAAATCTTCCATGAGATGATGCTGCGGCAAGGCGTGAAGCATATCTGTGAGTCATACCAGAAGACAACCCGAGAACAACATCAATGCCTAATAAACATTACTCTAGTCGGTTATCCTGGTGGTGCCATTTTACCTGTCTTCGATGCTATCTACAATTCGAAACACTTTGACTTTATCCTACCTCGTCACGAACAGGGCGCTGGCCATATGGCCGAAGGTTACGCTCGCGCTTCTGGCAAACCTGGTGTCGTTCTTGTAACATCTGGTCCAGGCGCTACGAATGTTATCACCCCCATGCAGGACGCTTTCTCAGACGGAACCCCAATGGTTGTTTTCTGCGGTCAGGTGCCCACATCTGCCATCGGTACTGATGCCTTCCAAGAGGCCGATGTTGTCGGTATTTCCCGTGCCTGCACCAAGTGGAACGTTATGGTCAAAAATGTTGCAGAACTTCCTCGGAGGATCAAGGAAGCCTTTGAAATTGCAACCAGTGGTCGCCCTGGCCCCGTCCTGGTTGACTTGCCAAAGGATATCACAGGCGGCATTCTTCGAAAACCGATCCCCATGAACAGTACCTTGCCATCCCACCCAAGTGCTGCTAGCCATGCTGTCCGTGAAATTGGTCGACACCAGCTCGAGGCCACTCTCAACCGGGTCGCAGCCCTTATTGAGAAGGCTGAGAAGCCTATTCTCTATGTTGGCCAGGGTATACATGCCCGACCTGACGGCCCGAAGCTACTCAAAGAATTCGCCGATAAAACTTGTATTCCTGTCACCACTACCCTTCAAGGCTTGGGTGGGTTTGACGAGCTCGACCCCAAGTCTCTTCACATGCTGGGCATGCATGGTTCAGCCTATGCCAACATGGCCATGCAAGAGGCTGATTTGATCATCGCCCTCGGCGCTCGCTTTGATGACCGTGTCACCCTCAACATTGCTCGTTTCGCTCCCCAAGCAAGGGCTGCCGCTGCTGAGGGTCGCGGTGGAATCATCCACTTCGAAGTCATGCCCAAGAACATCAATAAGGTTGTTGAGGCCACTGAGGCTGTCGAAGGTGACTGTGCCGATAACCTGGCCCTTCTTTTACCAAAGATTAAGCCAGTTGCTGAAAGGCCGGAATGGTTCGCCCAGCTGAATGACTGGAAATCTCGCTTCCCATTGTCTCTGTATGAAAAGGAAACCTCCGATGGACCTATCAAACCCCAGGCCGTTATTGAGAAATTGAGTGACTTGACAAATCCTATCAAAGATCATACCATCATTACCACCGGTGTCGGCCAACATCAAATGTGGGCGGCACAGCATTACCGCTGGCGTTACCCACGAACCATGATCACTTCTGGCGGTCTTGGTACTATGGGATACGGTTTGCCTGCTGCCATAGGTGCCAAGGTCGCCCGTCCTGATGCTCTGGTTATTGATATTGATGGTGATGCGTCTTTCAACATGACGTTGACTGAATTGTCTACGGCTGCTCAGTTCAACATTGGCGTTAAGGTGCTGATCCTGAACAACGAAGAGCAAGGGATGGTTACTCAATGGCAGAATCTGTTCTATGAGGATCGTTATGCCCACACACATCAGAAGAACCCCGATTTTGTCAAACTTTCGGAGGCTATGGGTGTTCAAGCTCGGCGGTGCACACGCCCCGACGAGGTTGAAGAGAATTTGAAATGGCTCATCGAAAGCGATGGCCCCGCTTTGTTGGAGGTCTTTACAGACAAGAAGGTCCCTGTACTTCCAATGGTACCGGCTGGCAGTGCTCTCCACGAATTCCTTATCTACGATGAAGGTTAGTCGACCTGTAATAATACCTATCTGACTTTTACTGATTTTGATGTTTAGCCAAGGAGAAAGAGCGGAAAGCCTTGATGATCAAGCGAGGCGTTTATAAGAGCTCATAAGTATGCTCTTCGCCTTTTTTAAATGAAGAAAAAGAAAAAAGGCATACACGATAAGCGCAGAAACTACCGTTATTGACTGCGTTCTTTAATCATCTTGGTCTCATCGTTACGGATATCCTAGGCGTTATGTTTGGTTCCAATTTTGAAATAAAAGTCATGTGATGGTTATGGCAATTTATTCTTACTGTGACGTTCCAACCTGGAGATCAGGTTGTGCATCCTTTTTCATTTCCTTCGCTGCGGCTTGCGAGATGTCTTCATGATTTGAGTGAGGCGCATGTATATAATGTATTTAAACAGTTGGGAGCTCACAGGCAATGTCTTTGACTTGAAAAGATATATGCCATGAAAAAAAGGTTCAATATTTTGATTTGACTACAAGAGAATTGATGTTCGCCCTTGCCCCTAGTAAAATTTACGTATATTGGAAGCCACTGGAACAGAGCACCGTCCACAGCCAGACTGCTCATTTTTCATAAAACCAGTTTCGGATATAAAAGTAAAACGATAGCAACCAAAACAGCCGGTAAACGAAGATTGACGTCGTACGGTCTCCACTGATCTGATAGCCCAAGTTGTGCCGAGGCTGGTTAGTGGCGTAGGGAATCAAACCATGACGGAGGACCGCCGCCGAGCCGGACCATTCTTATATCACACTCGCGACTTGCCTCAACTACCATTCACTTATTTATCATCATTATTCTTACTGAAGCCGGCTCCCTTACCTTCTCCTTTAACCCATCATTAGCTATGAGCACATCATTAGCGTGAGACTAGACGACCTTAATTTAATCCTCGCCTCGCGCAACGACCATGGCATCGCTTCCCCCACGGCAATACATTTCCGGCAGAACACGGTCTTCTCGATACAATTCATCCAACACACAGGCCCAGGAAGACCCAAGCTCGACGGATCATGAATCGGAATCTATGAATACCACAGGGACCTCTGAGAATTTGTGTCTCAATCGCCCATCTCCCGCTGAAACCGATCAACCGCAGCTGCCTCGGACAGCTTCAACGGCTCAAAATGACAAGGGCACGCAAGAAGGCAGATATAAACGGGCACAAACAGAGGAGTTATCAACCTCTGAGGAGCCTCGAAAGTGTTGGATTTGCTACAGCGATGAAACCGAGGACTCGCCACTTAATTCGGACTGGCGCTCCCCCTGCCCCTGTGCTTTAACTGCGCACGAGGCTTGTCTTCTGGACTGGCTGGCTGAGCTTGAAAATCCCCGTTCGCGCAAACGCAATGGCGGTGAAACGAAAATGCGATGCCCACAGTGCAAATCAGAAATCGTCATTGCACGACCCCGCAGCTACGTTGTCGATTTCGTTCGGGCCTGCGAGAAAATCGCTGGCAAACTGGTTTTACCCGGACTGGTCTTCACATTTGCAGGTACTATTTGGGCTGGGTGTTGTGCGCATGGAGTGTACTCGATATACCTTGTGTTCGGCACAGATGACGCCCAGCGTATTTTTGACCACGGGGCGGATCATACATGGAGTCCTGCTCGAAATGTCGGGATTCCTTTCATTCCTTTGGTCTTAGTATTCTCACGCTTTCGATGGGCGGAGGGTGTTCTTCCCGCCATTCCAGTGTTATTATTTGCTACACATAACCAAGGTGAACTAGATCCACAGGGCTCTCTTTGGCCTCCAAGTGCTGCTATGACATTCGCCGCGTTGCCTTACGTCAAGAGTATATATGGTGCTCTTTATGAGAGAACATTTGGGAAACTTGAGCGCAAATGGATCGCCGAAGTCCAACCTCGCAGTGGAGAGGAGGAAAACAGTCAAAATGAAGACCAAGGAGCTGGTCAGCAAGCAGCATTAGGGGTTGGAAATGGAGGCATTCTAATGGAATTCGACCTGGAACTGCAGATCGGGGATGACGCTCCTGCTTTTGCAGCGAATGCACCTGCAGAAGCCAATGTCCCGCTAGATGATCAGAATCGAGACGGCGCAGGGAACGGCCAGAATCAAGAACAGAATGCGTTAGGTCGGCGCCGGCAGGAGCTTATCCATGATACAAGCAATTTTGCAGATGCAATCCTGGGTGCATTATTGTTTCCGGCAATTTCGGCTGGCATGGGTGGGCTTCTGAAACTGGCAATGCCCAAGTCGTGGACAACACCGCCATCTGTATTGGAGAGAAGCAGGGCTGGGCTACTGCAAAGCCGATGGGGTCGCAGCGTAATTGGGGGGTGTCTTTTCGTTCTATTGAAGGATGCTCTAGTGCTATACTGCCGATGGAGACTTGCACAGACCCACCGTAAACGACGGGTATTGAACTACGATCGACGGAAGGGGAAGGTTGTACGATAGATACAGAACATGACTATTAATGACTACAGTGGGATGAACCCTTTCTGGCGTTCAGGACTAGGACTTTTATTTCCTGCGTTTGAGCAGAGTAGGAATTCAATGAGAAATGTATATATGCAATACCTAATTCGGCTAAGATGTTTGGACCTAGGTATTGAGCAATGACCCGGCGTTAGAACTTGCTGGATTACATCTAATACAACCATCTGAATCTACGTATCCACACGCTCTTAATACACTACCAGATATACTTGACAATAATAGCAGCTGAAGTACCATTCCTGACGAGCAAATCCGAAAAAAAGCTAAGCGGCTATTGCCGGCGCTTAACCCTTGTCCGTCGCCTAAGGCGCTTATTTGGCACTAGGACGGGGCTTGCAGCGGAAAGATTGTTCCTGTTTATAACTACAAGACTGGCACTGCAAAGTGCTTTCCATTCCTTCCTCTAACTCATTTAAACTGTCATATATTCTCTTTCGATTATATCTCCTGTCTATCGAATCACAGAGACCGTCAACATGCGGCCTCACTCTTCGGTCCTGGCCTCTTTGGCCAGTGTTTTCCGAATCCCTATGACCAGACCAACAATTACCTCGACCACATCTGCCCTGGCAGAGGCGTCGCAGCAACACTCGTCGTTTTCAACTACACCCTCGCTCGCCAAGCGAAAGTCCGCATACAGGCCAGACAAGCGCGTTAGTACGTACAACCTGCACACACACATCAGTTATCGTCCATCTCTTCATACTCTTTAACACAAAACAGCCTTGATTAGATACTTCCTCAACCACCCACTTACCCCCCGCCCCCTTCGCTTCTCTCGAAACAGATACCTGCGTCACTGGACCATCCATCGCGCATGGAACCTATTCCAGAGCCAAACGCGCACCGCACACGAACACGAGCTTCAGCGGCAACAGCAAGCCATGTCCGCGGCCTGCGAGGAGCTGCGGACGGGATGTGGTGAGCAGGGTTCGAAGCTATTCCGTGTGTCGATGAATAAGAGGGGTGTGTTTACGGATTTGTTTCCGCTTGAATATTCGAGATTGCAGACGGAGAGTCCGCCTAGGGATGGCTGGAATCATGACTGGAAGAAGTTTTGAATGGGTTGAAGATACATATGTATTGGGGAGGTGATTATTTACCGATGGCCTTTTGTTGATATCATTATGTGTACAATACAACTGATTTCTTATTGTTGATGGAATACGTAAATTATGTATAGTGAGGGTTACATGTGGTGTAGTAGATGCACAATACTGCGAAATGTAGAAAACCCACAATTGGTATATTAGCAACGACTGTTCATGACTTAACAGGGTATCGATGGTCGCATATGTTGGGACAGCGACAATCAATGCATAGCTATATGTGAAGAAGTCAATATTGACCTGAGAAAGAAGGAAATTCATCTTCGACGACGATAACAAAAAGAAAGGAATTTTCTGGCCAGCCACACAATAGCGCATACACGACGGAATATGAAAGGAGAAAGCGAAAGAAGAGGACATCTTCATCAAAGGTGACATATATCAAGGCCGAGGAAATATATTTATGCTGGAATGACAAACACCGCGTAACGCCGGATTTATGCAAGGTGGTCTCGCCTCAAGGACTGCGGCAGCTTGTTTTTGTGGGAGATAGCGAGGGACAGTACGGAGTACATTCGGAGATATATGTCTCAAGAGAAGGACTGGGGTGATGCGACCCTCACGGCGTCATGACAAGAGCGACATCGTTGTTGAGCTGGAGCTGGTGCATGCGCTCATAAAATGACGCAGCACGAGTTTCGTTGCTTCTCGAATGTGAGAAGTGCGGCACGGGTAGCTGCCTCAAATACATCGTCCACACCTTCTCCAGTTAACGACGAGCATTCGAGGTATTTTCGAGCGCCGATTTGGGCGGCAGCATCACCACCTTCTTTTGGTGTCAGGAACCGTAACGATTTCTTGCGCATTTCTTCAACTGCGACTGGATCATCTCGGAGATCCTTCTTCAATCCGACTAAGATAATGGGTATACCGGGACAACGCTCGTTCGCTTCCTCAATCCACTAAGCATAAGTCAGTTTCAGCACACAAACTACCGGCGTTGCGGCATCTGACCTTTGTTTTCACATTGTCCAAAGAGTCCGGAGTGTCGATAGAGAAGCCTATTAGCAACACGTGTGCTTTGGAGTACGCCAAAGGTCGCAGTCTTTCGTAGTCTTCTTGACCCGCTGTGTCCCACAATGCTAGCTGGACAGAACGGCCATCCACCCTGCAATCGGTAACATAGTTCTCGAATACCGTTGGGACCTAGTTGAGTCAGCAACTTGTCCGCCAAATCACTAGTAACACGCTTGGGTAGTTTTTGGTTTGGTGAAACTCACGTAATGCTGTCTTGAGTATTAGCAAACAACTAAGTAGTACAGTGTGTAGGAGAGTAAACTAACCGTTGGAAAGTAGCCAAGTGTGAAGACACTCAACAAACTCGTTTTACCACAGGCGCCATCACCAATTATTACCAATTTTCTGGAGTGAAGGATAGAAGTCAGCGGCTGCAATTGTTTCTGTTTGAAGGGTCCCCTGGACAATGAAAATCGCGGCAAGGGGCCATCACGAGTGATTTTCATACGGCATCCGTCGAATGCAGACAGATTGTCAACACTCATTGCCGGATCTAGCATAAACAAGCCCCCGCCGCTTTCTAATCATGTAGTCCTTTTATTGAACCCTCTGGCTTCCCTGAAACCTACCTGCGAATAACATTGTCCGTTGGTTGCTGAGCCATGGCAGTCGACTGTCGACAGATGAATGATCGTTCAGCGAAGAACGGGGAATAACCTCGTTTTATACAGCGGCACGAGGTCGGAAAGAAGTGAGTAATTGGCGTGCAGTCCTCGAGATAGATGCAATGCGATGCTCAGCGCAGGAATAATGAATCTCTTCAGCTGAAGCGCTCGCTCGCTGGGCTGGTGCAAGGAAAGCAATCACAGTGGGGACTGGGGTGAGACAATCATGCAGCACGCCCTGTAAGTGGGTTTGCTGGGACCGAGAACGGACGAGGGGTCTGATAGCATGGGACGATGGTCGATAGTCAATTGTCGTGTCGTGTCGTGTCGTGTCGTGAATCATAGGGAGGGAGGAGAGGCGCCCAGCTTGTCAGCTTTCCTGGTGTTGAGGCTTGGCTGCGGGCTGCGGCACTGCACACTACATGCTCGGGAACGCCGTGGTAGGCCTCAGGCGCCTTCCTTGTGCATTGTCCAATAAGCAGGCTGTACGAGACAATTAGTTATGTAGCCCTATCGATGGCCAAGAATAATCTCTACTATTTCTGCTGCTGCTGCTTATTTTATCTGCCAGGAACGTGCATGCTGAATCTGACCCCATCGACAGGAATCTACATAATGTGCTGTTACGTTCGGCGTCGATAAAGACACGCCGCATGTCATTAAGGAAATGGACCGGTAGAAGAGAAAAAGAAAGGGGAAAAAGGAAGAAAGCCGAAAATATGTTTCCTGCCAATCAGGATCGTCTAATTACAGGTTCTTGTTATCCACTCCCATATGTAACGACCCCAATATAATTAGATGTTGGGGCGCATGGACGTCTGAAACGTCTACAGAGTTTCAAATCAACCCATGCTGACATCTCTAGAATAGCTCTAGGATTCCAACTAGATTATGCTACCGCTCTATCTACTTGACGACATCCGTATTGGTTGCAAACGTTAGACTGTAATCTTTACAGGAAGGAAATAACAAAGGAGTTAAAAAAAGGATATCGAGTAGATTCGTGACATGAAAGCTATTACACATTGAATTTGAAACACCCTACTGCCTTGCCTCCGTCACAACGCCCTCGTAGTCTCTCGTCCGGATGTAGTCAAGAGTGCGCTGAAAGTGACGTTTTGGATTCTCGAGGCTTGGGTTTTCCTCCCCGTCATTGGTCTGTAGATTAGAATGAATCAGCTCGATAAGCCCATTCAGATACTTGGTGGTCACAGTTTCATTCTGCTGGTCGAAATAATAGACATATCGATTGAGTATCTCAACGAAAAGCTCCACTGACACAGCAGTGTCCATGCAGGCATCGGCGACGCGCAGAGCACGTTGTAGGCACTCAAGAACGCGTTTGCCATCGCGGTATAGCTGGGTACTCATTAGCCGATTCGTTCTTGTAAAGACTGAGTGATTGTACATACATTCTTTGGATCTTCCTCCCTTTGCGAATTCTCCACTACCCACCATAAGTGACTGGCCAAGTAAACAGCGCGACATTGATCTGGCTTCTTCAGAAGCTTGCTTCCATGTAAGGCAGCTTTGGTGATGAGAGTGTCGTAGTTTTCCTTTGAAAAGCCACGTGAATTATGAAGAGCGCTGGCAATAATGCACACTGCCTGGAATTGCGCTCGAGAATCGCTGATAGCGTCTTCGTAGATGGTGAATGCTTGAGCGAAAAACTCGTAACTGACTTCTTCGAATCCTGTTTGATCGGCTACTTCGCCGCACATCACGAAAAGGCGCAGCGATAGGTCGGCACAGCCAGGAGTGTTGACTCTCTGGTATAGATTGCTAATGCATTGATGCATAAATCGATGTAATGTCGATGATTGAGACTGCCAATTGTCCTCATAATGTTCGCGAGCTTTGAGCTTTCGTGCTAATTTCAACGATGACGTGACAATAGCTGGCGTCGTATACCTTATACGCTCGTTTCCATCCGAGTATGCGGTTCTAGTAGCTTGCAAGAGCTGGATAACACCTTTAGTACGTGAATGTAAAACGAAGAAGATGACCATACCTTAAGTTGCGTGTCATTATCAGGACCCTGGATGAGATGCACCAGTCTCGCCAACCAGCCCTGCTCCTCAATGGTCTCGTCGGTCTCTCCACGTCGCTGCGGATGAACCCCAGGGAAGCCTGCAGGATGAGGGACGCCTTCCTTGATTAATACTTTGAGGACTTGAAGAACGCGGTCCAAGTTATCTGAATTCGAAATAGCTGTCTTGTTGCTAAGCAGCGTGCGAATGACTTCGGTTGCAACAGCTCGTCGGGTTGGGTAGGTTTGTGAAGTGAGGAGGGAGATGTAATGGGGCAATGCGAGGGCTGTGAAAATAGATACATATGAGTTCAGTGGTGCGAGAAGGAGGTTCAAAAGGTTCTGCTGAGCCGGCGCAGAGTGTAGATCCGCCTGATCCGCATGTTCCGCTGTCTTCTGGGTGGCATATTCTAAAACCTGATCAACATATTGTAGTCGTTCAGGATAGATATTTCTACTATAAATTAGTGCCAATGTAGTATTCAAAGTGTGTACGAGAAACTCACAGAGCGAGATTTGCTAAAGATACCAGTAAGGCGATCGTGTCTTGAATCGGCAGACCCCTTGTCTTAATCAAATTCACAACTTGTTCGTAGAATATTTCGTAAAGTTTGATATCGGTTGTCAGCTTCAGTCCATTTGTTTCTGTTTCCTCTGATTGTTTGTTTTCTTCTTCTTCGGGCTTGGCACCGTTTTCTCGTCTTTGCTCTGTCGTGGTTTCTTCAGCCTTCTTTCCCTCCGAGAGTTTGAATTGCTCCAGCAATTCAGCCACTGCTTCTTCTTCGTGCTCCTTCTTTTTCACAGGATCGTCAGCTTGGTCCGCATCTCTCACAGCATACGAAGATAGACGGTCCATAAGGCCAATGACGATCTTTTTCATGTCGACATGTGGATTCAATCGAGCAATGCTAGAGAGCAGCAAGTCCAAAGTATGGAGGTGATACTCATCGGGGAAGACCTTCGTAATCACTGCAGAGAATGAGCATCTAGCATATTTGAGAAAGGCGGAACGACCTTACCTTCAAGTAAATACTCTTGCGCCAGGACATCGCGGCATTGAACCACTTGCTCCAGTAAAGGGGGCAAAATTGTGGATTTGTAGGCCTCCAAGTCTACTAGCTGACTCAAGCGAACAATATTGCTTCCGACCAGCAGCTCCAGCTCCCGTCGCTCTTGTGTTCGCCTCTCGCGTTCACGAGAATGTCCTTGGTGCTGTAGCCGAACCCATAGCTTATTCATCTCCACGAAGTTGGTCAAAATAAAGTTGACGGAGTCTTGGATGTTTCCTTCTGGGCCGTCTCCTTTCCCTTCCGGTAGATAGTCTCTTGCCTGGCCAGATAGATAATATCTCAAGAACAATCCGCGCACAGGGTGTTGAACGCCTCGACTCATCTCCATCATGTCCTTCATGATCTCCTTCACTGGGGCGTCTTCAATTGCCATATAGACAGTACCTACTGTAATCATAAGATACAGTCGGGGAATAATGTTCCCGGCATATTGCACAAGCTCATACAAGTCGGCTAGGTGATTGACCGGATGACTCTCTCGCAGGTAGACCGAAAGATGGCGCAGAGCATCGAACACGGCCATGTACAGCTCGTAGTACTGCTTGGGACCTAGACTGGAAGTTCGGAGCTCTGATACAAAGGTAGACCTAGCCATTGGGTTGAGAGGTGAGTAATGTGCATGCGACATTGGAGCGTGGCAATGGCTGCCTAGCCATTGCGAACAGGTATGGAGGGGGCGACATACGCGCATTTGAGGGCATCCATGAGTTTTCCGGGGCTTTCAAGGCATTTCCGCATCATATGCGACTGCTGTCGCACTACTCCCAGGGCCTCTTCGAGAAGGCGGCCCTGGTCCTCGGGGGAGTTGGCGTGGTAGACATGACGTTGGGTGGTTCAGCAGGAACCAAACGGAACAGGGACGACGATGACAGAGGACAATGCAGCCAGTCACTCTTTGATTCCCCTATCACTGGCTCCGCAGAGACATAGATGAAACGAGGGGGTTGCACTTGAGCTGAGAGCAGGATCGCCTCGTGGAGTGGTGGAAGGAGCACGAGCTTGTGGTGTCGCCGTCGACCGTTATGACGGCGGACAACAGCCCAGCCACTAAGCGCTGCCTGCGCTAAAATGGAGACAGCCCACCCGGACGGAAGGACGACACTGCATGTCTGTTTTTTCCCTATAATAATGCCCTTAATTTCGTAGTACTTATTACTGATGAGATATGCAAAAATTGGAGGTGACGAGAGGTCCGAAAACCTGCTCCATGGGTTCGTCATTGGCAATCTGCCATCTGTCATACCGACAAGCTGGCAATTTCAAAACTACGTACAGTACAGAATACCGCAAGCTCCCAACATGGCAGGATGGACTTGGGGAGAAGGAAACAAATTTGCAAAACCAGGCGTCCACAAAATAATCCCACTCAAAACAATAACCTTTGATAGAAAGAAACTCCACACCATTGGTGGCATGCTGCATGAAACGTAAGACGAGCCCGTAACATGCGATTGTTCCGCAAAGCCTCAAAACAAAATGATGAAGAGGGAGTATCCACGGGCGAAAACGAAAATGAAGATAAGATAATGCGAGCGGAGCCCGAAATCCAGAATAATCAAGACAGACGTGGGACACCACGCCTGCATGCTTTTGGTGAAATCGAATTCACTCGTGAAATGAAAGATAGAATGAAATAGGTCTAGAAGCTTGTGGGAGGCGAGAACTGCCTAACACCAGGGGCTGGCCCAATCCCACCAAATATGGCAGGTATGCTGCTTCCAGGCACTGGACTACCGATGTCGCCAGGGACAAAGCCGCCTCGATGACTAGGCAGAGGGCTATTGTTATCCGGCTCGAATTTGACATAACGGTTCTGCTTTTCGTCCTCTTTGACAATGAAAGATCCACCTCCATTTTGGGGGTTTCCTTCCGTGTCGCAGATATCAAGCATTTCATTCAGAGAAATCGATGGCTCATTAGGAGCCTTGAGTTGCTCCACCTGTTGAAGAAGGCGACTGACTTCGTGGAAACCAGGGGCAGATTTCGAAGGACTCATCGAATTTAGACTCTTGATCGCTTGAATGACCATCAGTCGAACCGCCACAGGGCGGGATGTATGGGTGCGGTGATTACCACCGGCTCCAAAGGCACGATTAGGCCAACCCCCACCTAGAGAAGTGTCAGAACGTGTTCGTTCGTGCTCGAAAGGATAAAAGAACAACTAACCAGATCCAGTGGTCCATGACGTCTGAAAGGGCACACCGAACGGGCTTTGAGCACCCCATGTGCTTCCTGGCCCAGAAAATCCCGGTTGTTTCGGTGCTGGCATTGAAGTTAGCAAACATGTATTGTAGAGTAATGGAAGTAATGGCACATACGGCTTAGAGGATCTGGAAACAAGGGGGAGGCGCCAAAGCTGGAGCGAGGCAAACCGAAACCACCTGGTACTGGAGGGCCCGGTAGAGACTGTGACAGGTTCGTGGCAAATGGTATATCTGAATCATCAAGAAGAGCACTACTCCCTAGCTGAGCACTTAAGTCATCTACCTCGGAATGATTGGTCTTCCCATCGACTTTCTGAGGACTTGAAGGCCGCTTAATCGGTGTCGGTCGGGAAATCGGAGCATTCATTGGCTGGCCTTCTAACGGCGACCTTTCAAATGAAGCGGAGGCCTGACGTGAGTGCCCTTGAGGTCGTCCCACAGGCTGAGCAGCAGACAACACACCAGGAACAGGGGGTTGGCCGCTAAATGCCAAGTTATGCCCTGGGTCTACGGGAAACCCTCGACCTGGACCTGGCATTGAACGACCAGCACTAATACCTGGAGGCAGGAGCACACCGTTTGGCCCAGAAAACCCTCTGTATTGACTACCAACAGGGACCGACGGAGGGGGATATAGTGGGAGGTTCTCGTTTCCAATTGGCCGAGGTACTACGCCGGCCATTCCCGGAGGAGGATGAGATGGCAGTCCGTTGATACCGGGATAGCCCAAGGGATGTGACCTGCCAGCACCTCCTAATGGCGATAGAGGGGCTGAAGGCTGTGGATGATGAAGAACAGGTTGTTGTGAAAGTCCAAGTTTTCCCGATGAACTGGTTGGAGTTCCGGAAGACTGCGATAAAGGTACTGTTTGAGGAGAGATTGACGTGAGCGGTTCTGTGCTGCTGGCGGCTTGAGAACGAGGCGATGACGCATGTGATCCTTGCTGTGAGGGTTGACGAGGACGAGCAGGAGTAGGTGCCTTGGGGACGATCGGTGTTGCAACCTGAAAATGGGGAGAGTTTGCAACCGTTGCACCCTGCGGGTGTTGTAAGCCGGGGGGCATAGCGATTATGCCAGGGCCGGATTGAGACGTTCGCTTTGGCCCTGTAAAAACAGGTTGTGATGAAGGCTGAGACTGTGAACGTTCTTTAGCAAGCTGGTCCGACTTCGTACCAGGCTCAGAATCGCGTTTCGACTGTTCTTCTCGAAGTTTACGATCGTGCTCCTGTTTGGCCTTCTTCTCCCGTAGCTCCTTTTCCTTGGCCTCTCGCTCGTCACGCTCTTTTCTTTTAGCCTCCTCACGCTTTTTACGTTCGCGCTCCTTTTGCTCGCGTTGCTTTCGCTCCGCTTCAGCTTGACGCTCACGTTCCTCTTGTATTCGTTTCTGTTTCTCTGCTTCTTTACGCAGACGTTCTTCTTCCTGCAATTTCCTTTCCGCCTCCTTTTTCTTTCGCAATTCCTCCTTTTTCCGTCTTTGCTCCTCAAGTTTTTTCTCCTCGAGGGCACGGGCGGCTGCTTCTTCGGCCGCTTTCTTCGCCTCACGCTGAGCCTTCTCTTCCTCTCGGGCTTGTTTCTGCAGTTTCTTCTTATCCTTTTTCTTTTGAGCCTCGCGAGCTTTCTTCGCGTTTCGTTGTTCAGTCAGTGTTTGTTCTTCTAACAATTCTTGAAGGAGCAGCTCCTGCCGTTGCTGAGCGACCTTTTCTCGATAAGCGGTAAGCACTCGTTGCTCGAACATTCGTGCGGCGAATATTTGAAACATGCGCCTCCCTTCTTCCATGCGCTGTTCTTCGGTCATTGTATCCTAAAAAAGCGAGTGTCAACGTATATTTTACACAATATGGATACCAGGCAAACAAACCATGTCGTCATCTTCAAAGTCTTCGTCTTCCTCGCTCGCGTAGGCGCCATCATCTTCTTCGTCGTCTTCGTATTCTTCTTCGTCTAGAGGTCCATGGTTATGGCCTGCGTGTAAAGCTTGATGTGCAGCTGCCATACCGTATTGTGTATCTTCTTCACGTTGCATCCGACGTTCCGCTAATTGCTCCATCATGTCAATGAAATGTTTTCCATCATTCTTTAGGAGGTCATCTGCCACTGTCAGGATACCGTCTGCGCAGATGTTAGCCAATCATTCCCCTAAATATGGTTGCATATCAGCCATTACAATGTTCAGTCTTACCTTTTACCGTTAGGCTATTCCCAAAGGCGAAAAAGTCTGCTCGCTCACTACGACTCTCATCGTCGTCAAGCTCGTCATCGCTATAAGGCTCATCGTCATCCTCTTCGTCGTAATCATCCTCCAAATCATCCTCATCTTCCGGCAATTCATGAACTCTGCCATGGGATGGGTGGTGATGGTGATGGTGATGGTCGTGGTCGTGGATGTGGTCGTGGTCGTGGTCGTGGTCGTGGTCATGGTCATGGTCGTGGTCATGGTCATGGTGCGAGTGATGATGATGGTGGTGGTGGTGGACATGCCTATGTCGATCAAGAGGATGGATGTTGTGATGCATTAGCCTTGGCGGAGGTACAATAGAACCATTCTGAAAAGCGCCTTGGTTGTTGTTCGCGTATTGTTCGAGCTCTTCGTAGTATGCGTCGTACAGCACCTCAAGTTCTTCCTCAATGGCAGTGCGTTTTCTCCCGCATACAGTGCAGCTACACGAATGCTTTTGCTGTTCCTTCATCTTCTTCAGCACTGCATCTTTTTCCACCTTAACCAACGCCCTTCGTTCATCTTCGCCGAGCTCAAGCCAGAACTTCTTGATATTCTCGCGTTCCTCTTGTGTTGATGTATTCCAAATACGTTCCTTTGAGTGATTCTTCGGCATCGGAGGAAATGAAGTTGGTGGTTGATTTATCGATGCGGACGGATCAGTCGGCGAGATCGGGTCGTCATCATTTAAATTCTTCGAAGCAGAGCGGGCCTTAGACTTCTTCTTCTTTTTCGACTTCGCGTTCTGTGCTACTTCCCCGCCATTTGTAATTGGCGCCGTAATATCATCTTCCTCATCTTCGATGTCATCGTGGTCGTAAAGATCCGCGTCATCAACATCAGAAAGGTCCTTGCTCGTATGGTGGGGTGGTTCTGACAGTTCTGTAGACGAGTTTCCGTTATGAGAATGTTGCTCAGTGACAAGACGAGCGGCTTGCTTCTGCCTTCTCTTTGCCTTCTTACGGTTCACTGGAGGCGCCATGGTTCAGGGTTGGTCCTATTACCGCTCTCGGAGGAAAAGCTCTCACGCAACTCGAGGCGTGGGTTTCACAAACACAGTATCCGGTGTTCTTGGATTCGTCTCCAAACTAGAAACAATTATTTTGAGGATAAACAGTAGCTGGGACGGTAAAAGGCGGCGGGCATGCCTTATTGATATAATGGCCGGGCGGGCTAGAATGGAAGTATGGCAAGGGACATGAAGAAGCCCAGAGCTCGAAATGAAAAGCTCGCAGTCCTATCCAAAGTCTAAAGCCGACCGACGAACGAGCCTGCAGGGAAACCGAAGCAATTTCGCAAGACGCCGGCCAGAAGAGTCCAAAGGGTCGGAGATGGAAGGAGGGGAAGTTCGAGGGCGGCGGGTGGGCTGCAGTTGGGAGCAGGCTGCGATGAGGGCAGATGTCGAGTGAATGAATGCTCAGTGATGATAATCAGGTGACTGGGTGGTGCAAGGGAGGGAGTATCAGGGTTGAAGTCGACCTCCTGTTGTAGTAAAGCCAGGCGGATGGGTTTGGTGGTGGACGGAGATGAGATCAAACGGATGATTTGCCTTGACGCGGGTTTGCTCGTCCTGGCCGCTGGCTGGTCGAAGTACCGCTGGAGACAAAAGCGGGCACTGTGCCTGTTAGACGCCGCAAGCGAGGCTGGCTGGCGGCAAGGGAAATCCATTTCGACTTCGCTTCTTCCACCTGCTCTGCAGCACCATTTCTCCTCGCTTTCCACCCTCAGTCCGCGAAGGGGGGGAAAACGCCATTTTCTGGACTTATGATGCAGCATTAACAAATAGGTCCCGCCGACGTTGTTCGACCACATCGTCCACCGCCTTGCCGTTATTCACATCTTCGCCTACTTTCGCATCGTCGACACAACACCAAACCGTCAAATTATTTATAATCGCTGGGACCTCATACTTGCTATTTATGGGCTTGCGTCTCCCGTCCGATTTTACAGCGATCGAATCACGTCGGCTAGAACAAACTGCCCGCGCTCGCTTCAGGGGATGCTCTTCAATGCTCTCATCCGCACCCATCATATAACCTCCCGTAAGAAAATATCCGCATTGAAGAAGGCTGCCGATGCGTATAATTGCTACGTCCTTCTTCGAACAGGGAGTTCTCCTGGGGTAATGTACGTTGAAAGTGGACGCGAAGAAGACGTGAATGCCTGGGTCAATACTGTGCATAAATTGAGATACAAAGACTATCAGTTGGTGGCAAAACCTGGTCCGCAGTCGGATGAGGGATATGCAAAGAGTAGTGCTATCTTGACCGATCCTGGACTGCGAGAGGTTGACACTATTAAGGAATTCGGCGCGCTGATGAAGGATCGAGGCGTGTTGGATTGGTGGAGGAGAGGGATGGGATATACACATCGGTAGAGCTTTGAACTTAGGATACAATTTACATTTTATATCTTTAACTTCACATTATAATAGCCCTCGAAACTAGCGATAGGTAGAATAACGTGAAGCATTACGGAAGGGAGAGCATCTCGTAATAATATTTCAAAAGTTACGCTTAATGCGGAGGAAGCCCAAGTAGACATTCTGTAAATTACGGAAATGCAAATACACTTAACCTCATCCACATCTCTTTGCATCACGATTCCATTCCTCGCACTCTCCTTCTCAAGCCCCCGCACCCATCCACGGCCGGGGTTGTTTTCATTCCAGTGGGGCTATAAAGGATTTTAATACTGCCTACTTACGGTTTGGCTCGATTCCTTGGCCAAGAAGACACTGACCAACTGATATGCAGTGCATATACATGCGTGCACCATGATCCTTAAATTGATAGCTATTGCCGAACTCGAGAAGGATGTCAACACGTAGGTCTAGCCGCCGTTCCGGTGCACGGAAGAGCTATACAGATGATCCATTCCAAGCTATTGGACTTGAAGAATCTGAAGACGAGGAAGATATTGAGCAGTCGATTGTTTACAAAGGAAAAGGAAAAGCTAAGAAGCGCAAGCGTGATGAATCAGACGATGAATTTGATGAGTATGCGGCTAACCAAGCGGAGCTGAACGAAGAGGAGGATGAAGATGAGATTGAAGAGGAAGATGAGGGAATCCAAAATCATGAGGATGTCCAGAGTCGTGAAAGTGGCGTGGAAGATATCGAGGAAGACCAGGTTCAACTTGCAACTACGCCTAAATCTACTTTCAATCGTGGTAGCCGTTATCGTGATAGAAAAATGGACGGAACTGTTCGTTTTCAGTCACAGGAAACCCATAGTCGTGGCGTCTACAATCCGTCAGAGCATGTCAGCAAGTCAATGCATCTCAAACTGACTTTTGGCCTGGACAATCGCGATCTTCTCGCACTAGTCAGCACCAGAACACGTTGGTCTTCAGGGATTGATTCGACCTTCCCTTCGAGGACAACTCTAGATAAAGAACTGACCTCGACTACTTATGGCCCAGGCAGCACTCATGGGGTGTATGTAGCGGACATGGAGCGAGAAGCAACAAGCGCGTGGGACTGGTATCACAGTGACAACCTTGGAGTTAGATTTAAGGAAAGGCAGTTTGTTGAGAATATAGGCGAAGCAGAAGCTCGCCAGAGGTTTCTCTGTCACCCAGAGAAGGACACCCACAAGGTTATATTTGGACGAGGCGATGAGTTATCCACTGTTTATCTGCACAATTGTGAAAGTTTTAATTTCGGGGACTGCTGGAAAAACCGAGACGAGACTCATAAAACGACCCACAAGGAGACGGCTAAAAAGAAAGGCCCCAAAAAGTCTTTGAAAAGAGAACCAACAGAAGATGCAGTGATTTCAGAGACTCCTACGCAGGGAAAGCGTCGAAAGAATCGTTATGGGTGGATTTTGAACTTGTCTGGCAAAATCCAAGCTTTGTCATGGGCGCCTAATCAGCATGGCTCGACACAATATTTGGCAGTGTCGGTCCCTATCAATTCCGACCAGGAAAAGAAGTATACTTCGTTGGCACCGCCGGCTATTTCCTCGGCGTTCTCTCCTTCGCCACCCTACCCTGGTGCTATACAAATCTGGTCGTTTGATGCCGAAGAGCGTGAAGAAAAAATAACAAAGACGCTGGATGTTGAAAGGAAGCCAAAATTGAGACTAGTGCTATGCATGGAATTTGGTCATATTAGAAAGATCAATTGGTGTCCAATACCACGCAAAAGCCGCAATGAAGACGCGCACAACTTGGGATTATTAGCTTGCGTGTTTTCGGATGGCCGCACCAGGATATTCGACGTGAAGATAAGCTGCGATTCAGAAAAAACAGAGTATCGTATGTATTACCGAGTGTTATTTTTTGCTCATTCTGACAAGATGTGTGCTAGTCTACGTGAAGTCTGCGGCATTCACTGCAATACCATCTCCAACTATCTCCACCTGTATGGCGTGGCTATCTCCTACGGACATAGTCGTTGCATGTGCCAACGGATCGGTTGCTGTCTACAATATTCTAACATATGATGCCTCTCAAGGAGACCGAGAACCGATTCCATATATTTACGCCCCAATACACTCTACTTATATTACCAATATGGATACGGCGTACCCACAACATCCGCATATCATATCGACTGTTTCGATGGACGGGAATACCCGCCTTACGTCCCTTATCGACCCTACCAAGGATATGGTCGACACCCAGAGACAGCGGATGGGCACAACCCACATCTCATACTATCCTCATTTGCAAGCATTTGTCTCCAGTGACGAGAATGATTTCCTCCGTGGTCTGACTGTACGGCGATTCTATACCACCACCTTGGTCGGAAGACTTCCAAGCTCCATTTCAGCTATTGCAACTGGGAGCCGCTGGCACCCATCAGCCATGGTAGGCTCTACTGAGGGCTCGGTGTTTGTGATGAATCCTCTTCGTAGGCTCATGCATGCAAAAGAACCACATTACCATGCCCGATGGTTCCTGCACGAGTGGGCCAAGAGCAAGGACTGGCATACCCCTAACACTAGTCGATTCACCGAAAACATCGAAGTAGAAAGCTTGAGTCTGAACCGCGCAACTCATGGTGACGGGAAGATTGTGAACGGGATCATGACTATTACGATATACGACGAAGAACAGCAGGTTTTTTGTCTCGAATGGAATCCAAATCAATCCTGTGCTGGCTGGGCGGCTGCAGGCATGGGATGTGGTTTGCTTCGAGTGGAAGATTTGGCCATGTTTCATTGATTGACATAAGAAGGGGAATCGTGTGTGTACCTGTAAAATATCGTAATCTAGCTTTTGATACGGAATAAGGCATTCCAACCCAGAATATTCCCCTTCATTTGCTGGGTAGAAACTTAATCGAGCCAATTGTATAAGAAGGATCACCAGCTAGCCCTATTGTATTTAGACCAAAGTCTCATACAAGAAGGCCGAGGTCTAGACTCTCGAAATCTAGAATTAGGGGACATCCAAACATCGTCGAAACGCTGATCGAGTCATACAATATCACAAGGTTTGATGGCTTGCGATTAGCTTTGGGAAAATAATATACGCTGATTGGCTCCGATGCTGTTTAATCCGCGTGGCTGGGATATCTCAGCCAATGGAAGCTTGCAAAAGTGTGTCCCAGCCACCTGCTGGACCCACTATATACCTAATTTGGTCAAGCCTGCGCGCCACCCCGCCATCCGATATATACATTTTAGTACATTTCATGGCGGTATATCTTTATAAAAGTGGAAATTTACAGAGAACAATGTGAATTTCTCTTGATCCTGAAAACAATGTCGATACAATGATTCTAGACGTCTAACGATTTTATGACCCCGATACTGCAAGAATTCACGCAGCCTTTGACGCATTGAACCAAAAACACCCCTCTTAACTCTTCTACATCAATTTATATCAACATGGTTGTTCTGAAAGCATACGCCTTCCTTGCGGCACCAGCCGCTGTGCTACTCTCAGTCATGGCACTTCCTGTCGCACAACAGCAACGACCTGCCACCATTGAGCCACGAAGAGCAACTTACTCTGTTGTCAATGTCGATAGCGGCGCAACAGCGACAGCGACGGCATCAGAAACGACAACAGTCACAGAAGTCGTGGCAACAGCCACAGTTGATGTAACAAGCACAGCAGTTTCTGTTGTGCAACCTACTGCTAAGCCTCAGAGCGTTGTCACGGTGACAGTAACCGCATCCAGTTTGTCTGGGGCGAGTACCACGACAACTACACCAACATCACTACCCACTGTACCAACAGCCACCTTTACAACTACAACTACATCTACATCTACATCTACATCTACATCTACATCTACATCTACATCTACATCTACATCTACATCTACGCCATCGTCTACATCAACAACTTCTGCTAGCTCAACACATATTCCAGTGCCGTCAACAACGACGCGACCTTCGTCATCGGCAGTCCCGACCCCACCGCCGACCTCAGCTACTTCTTCTGCAGTTGTAGTTCCTTCTTATACATCCAACTCAATACCGAGAATCCCGTCCTCTTCGGTCACATTATTACCAACAGGCGGCCTGTATCCATCTCAAGAAACTGGGTCTTTTGGCTGGAATGCTCCTAGCAAGCGAAGAGATGTCGTGAGACGCTCCTTGAACGTGCTGTCCGGGTTTCCCGAAGAGAAGAAATAAAAAACACATAAAGTGACTACATTCAAACATCAATATTCATTTCGATGCATATATTTGGGTTTATAGAGATTGTCAATGCTATGACATTGGATAATATTATTGCATAGATGTACTGGCGCTGGAGGGCCTTATTTTCTGTTTGTTAATGATATAGCGTTTCTGTGTATACTACTCACTATTCAATTCTTTTACTTCAATACCCCAGGCCCCGATCAACTTCATTAAAATATGCGCCAGGATTCGATCATTAGCTAAGGCAACTGTTCAACTTGTACATAGAAACGTTGCCTTTATCAAGAGAACACATACACATTCAAATGCCACGCCGGTGATTCCCGTTGGCTATTTTGTCACCGTTCTCGATTCAGGGCTCTACCAGATCTAGATCCAATCCTCACCACCGACTGATAACTACACCGTAATGCTCCGTAATTAATGATCCTTTGTCGACCTGCTGGTCTGCTGTCCTATTTTAAGCGTTACAATTTGCGTGCACTTCTGCCAAGCCTTCGAGGCCTTGGCCATCATTAAAAATGTGAGGTTAGTTTTGCCAATAATAGATATTTTAAGCTCTAAACTAATTGTTACGCCAACCCTAAATAAAGGCAAGAGTGAAAGCCGAAATATCTCATTCCGTTCCTGCTCCCTGTAAAGTAACGGGGAAAGGGCTCCCATAAGAGGAGATAGAGATGGAGTTTGGTCAGTGCTTCAATCAGAGGTCACTGCAGGCCCGTTGGTCGAGAACTTGAAGTTTGTGGGAGTCCGAATGATGTAGGAGGTCAATATATCCCTAGCCAGTCAAACGTAGTTTACGATCTTACGATCTTCCCTGAGTGCAGGAATACTTGCTCTCCTACCAAATAATATCTCTCGATATTCCATTACCTTTATTTGCACTTGTTCGTACTCTGCAAGTCAGACTGCTTTCGTCTCAGAAACAAGTCTATATTGATATATCAATAATCAATAATCAACACCAATGTATTTAAGGGAAAAATACGCGAGCTCTGTTTAAGATGGGCTTTTACATATTCTTGGCTATTCACCCTGCTTTGAAGAATTGCAATGATTGGGAATCGATGGACATGTAGTTAGTCTTCTTGATTTTCCCTTGTCCCCATTCGAAATAAGACACACACACACACACACACACATACAAAAGAATCAGTCTGAATTTTGAATTTAATTGTTATCGGCTACTTAAAAGGACCACAGCAGGCTGATTCGACGAGATTGCTAAACAGCATTGTTCAAAAAATGTCACTGGAAGAGGTTCCATTGTACCTATAGAGAGGTACAGCGGACGTCATGGAGAAGAGTCAGAGACGCAACAGTCCTTATTAAGCAACGGAACCAAAACGCTGCTGTTCGCAGACTGTGTCGATACAGGGACGTCCGATGCAGGATTCTTGTCGAAAAAGTCGGCCGGGTGTAATGAGACGGAAATTGCCTCCACTGGCATTACCGGATAGTCTTCTACCCTCGGATGATGTGTCAGACCATAGGTGTGCCAGATCACAATATCTTCATTGCGAACATTCTCGTTCCGAGCTGCATAGTCAGCCACACCATCGATTTCGTTTAAGCTTTGGTTTGTCCACAAACCGCCTGCCCAAAGATCGCCGTCTCGATACTTGGTTACCCATAGGTGATGCTCAGCAAATCGTGCCCGCTTATGGACACTGGACATTGGATCAGCAAGGAGCAGCTGCGACGGTTGAGGAACAAGCTTGAAACCCACTGGGTTTCCAGAGATCGGATTGAGCTGCTTCTCGTTCACTATCTTGAAAATGCGGCCCTGGAGAGGAGCAGCATCTGCAAACCCGCTTCGCTCTAATGGCGTTTTTCGGATCTTCCACGCATTGCCGTGTGGATTGTCGCCGTCCATGGGCAAACTGACTGCCTCCTCCTGAATGAAGCTGTTGTTGGAACCATCAATCATAGGATCGATCCGGAGACAGAACAGATGCTGGTGATTTGTGGCGAGCACCCCTGGCGAGACAACGTTTCCCCAGTAGCTGGTCTTGCCCGCATCAATGAGGCTGGTGGCCAGGATTCCGGTTGCTCTAGTGTCAAACTCGACCGTTCCGCTCTGCTGGAACTGCCACGCAAAGATATATTCATAATTACCAACAGTGATGATGCTTTGTAAGATTAGAACCCTCTTTCGGGTTACCGCAGCAACATCTGTACGTGGATTGGTATGTTTCCATCCTATCCCGCCATCCTAGGATTCATAGTCAGCTACACTCTAGTAGCTATGCACTCAATTACCTACCTGTTCATGTAAACAAATTACATTTTTCGCATGAACTGGGTTACCTTGATCATCACTGAGCCAGGAATCAAAGTAGTGAATTGAACCTAAGCAATCACAGCCTAAGGCTAACTGATTGGCGCACGAACCAGCCCCTGCATCGCCCAGATCGAAAGCCTGGCGACGGTGAAGTGGAGAACGAGGATCTGCACAAAGATATGGAAGTTAACGATATAGGGAATCATCATAGACTAAACCGAGGGAACAACGCCTACCAGAATATGGAACTGTCATCTCACTCAAACTCAGCCGATAGAAAACCTTGCGACCATCATATCGGACATCGTGGACGGTCATTCCCTCTCGCCAATTGAAACCGACACGAAAACTCCATTTCTGCCATGATACCAAGCTACCGTCTTGCACATCGAAACTCACTCCCTCTGGTTGCACGATTAGCAGCGGCTTCAGGTCCTTCCGCTGCGGCGTCTTCTGCAGCTCTGCAAAGTACTCATTCTCGGTACAATGAGCTAGTGCTACATCGGCTGGGACTGTTCTATACGCCAGGCCATCCTCTTTACCCCCAGTGGCTATAGGGTCGATCCGAACAAGCTTTTTCTGGAAAGGGTCATACACAGGTGATATGGGAAGGGGGAACGAGTACTGATTGCTTTCCGGATGGTTATGAGAAGCGCGAGCGTACAAAATACATTGTATCAATTTTGGATGGTCTGGCTCAGAAGAATTGTCACTGCCATACGGCCACGTATCGCACTGGACCGTAACATTTTCGGGTAGGTTGAACTTCGCTATCTCGCGACGCACATCCGGATCCGTTAGTATCTTAATGTTGGTTTCTATTACTTCAGCCCTGTTCGTTTTCTTTTGGTTAGAGTGGGACGGATGTCAGTTTCAGGGAGCGCCTATTACCTGTCAAGACCCCCATGTTGTCCTTGCTGGCTCCGAATCGTACTCACTTCAGTGTCGGTATCAAGACTAACCACGGTTTTCATGTAAGTCGGGCCATCAGGCTCTCGATATGTAATCTCGGCAAGTCGGGGAACGAAGGGCCTTTCAGAAGCTTCTACGCCGGCACATTCAGCGTCAAGATACAACATTAGCAGCTCCTTTGGTGGTTCTTGCAAGGTGATATGCTGAAACCGCAGTTTTTCTAGTACACCATCATTTTTGTGGTAGATATTTTGGAGAATGGCAGCGGCTCTCTTGATCTCCGCAGAAGAAAGTCCTGTTAGAGGATGTACTTTGCTCTCTGTCATCTTGGAAGATCAACTATTTAGGAAACTTTGAAATGGGATAGGAAAGGTTGATTGCTGGGCCATTGTTGTTGATAATTGAAAATGAGAAGATTAAATATAACTGGATTCACTAGCAAAAGAGGACATTGGTCAGCGGCTACTGAATCAGGCTTCTTTGATCCAATTTTAATGAGTTGGTTATGCCCCTAGAAATTACAAAAGCGGAAGGCGTCGCGCGACGAGGAATTTTCCGCTTTTAGTATCTAATGCGCCTCAAAAGCCGATATGTAACACGGCTTATTTGCTCCCTGCTACGGTAGGTCCTGGTCATCTCAAGGTCAAGTACATATGTTTTTCTGTTACCATGAAGATGCTGCTAGTACATGACTGTCCCCTAAGCCAGTAAAGCCACCACCGTCAGGCCTTTGCTCATTTCGTCTCCCAGTTAAAAACCAGCCTTAGTACACAGCTACATTTTCTCTTATCAGTTAAAATGTTATTAGAAAGCTTTTTCGTCAAAACCGTACCATACAAGGAGATTGATGGCGGCGCTCCCATTTTTCTGGATGTGATGATACCAAAGCATTTATCTAGAAACCTTCATGCAGTTCACATTCATCTTCATGGTGGTTTCCTTGTAACTGGAGCGAGAAACAACCTGGACATAATTCCGCCACGCATCTTCAGTCATACGATCCAAAATGATATCATCTTGGTCTCGCCTGATTATCGACTGCTTCCCGAAAGCAACGGGCTTGACATTCATGAAGATATGAAGGATATGTGGATCTGGATCCGACAAAGTCTGAACCGGACGGTCGAGAGCATGACCACTGGTGCAAGCCGAGTCGATCTCCAAAAGATTGTGGTATCAGGGGAGAGCGCTGGTTCGTACATGCTATACTTATTGATGCACTCGCTTTTTTTTGCCTGCTATCTACCTTACTAATGCCACGGTATGACTTTCAGGAGGCTATCTAGCTTTACAACTGGCGCTCAGTCACCCGACGGAAATCCGCGCTGTCATTGCTAGTTATCCTATGGTTGATATGAGACATCCTCACTTCAGCCAAGCTGGGCAGAAGCAGATAGGCGCGTATCCACAGTACCCAGAAACTCTTATCAGCGAACATTTGCAGCAATCACCAGACGGGGCTAACCCGACCATGAGAGAGTTCAGCCGCCAAAGTCTTTCGATAGCTCTCATGCAGCACGGCCGTTACCTCTATTTTTTCGGACATGACCGAGAGCTCTTCCCCATCGAAAGATTAGAGGACGACGCATCCCTAGCACCGACCCTGCCTTTCATCTGGATTCATCACGGCACCGCGGACTCGGAAGTGCCGATTGATGGTTCCCGGAAGTTTGTTGACTTGTTAAAGCGCCAGAATCCAGGCGCTAGGATTCGGTACGAAGAACTTGTAGGTGCAGAGCACGGTATCGATAGCGAGATGTTTCTCATAAGGTCAGGAGAGTGGGAGCGCGGAATCAGAGTCGTCAACAACCTGCTCTTCGGCGAAAAGGAACCGTAAATTCCTCATTTCAACGAAGCACTCACCAATGATCGTCTAAATCTGCGCTTAAGATAGGAAGTTTTTGTTCCCATATTGTGATGTCCCATTGCTTTCGTAAAAGGTTGGCTATCGACAATGCCTGCAAAATACCCTTAGACTCACCAATCTCATTCAACTTTGAAATGGCCCAGTCCCGTATTGGTAGCGAGGCAGCCCAGTTGGTAGCGACGAGATATAGTGGCCAGAGTAAGAGAGTACCGAGGGCCCCGGACTGACTCGGAGACTTATTATCAGAGAGGTACGGCGATGCGGCGGAGCAAATCTGGTTCGCGAACAAATCCAGGAGATATTCAGACATATGTCGTTGTTTCTCATCGTAGACCCATTCGCCTATGGAGAATTGTTCGAGAATTATCTCGTTAGCGAGTATGCGAAGACAACGATACTTATTCCATAGATTTGCAACTAGAATACACGGGTAAGTATGATCCTCGGACGGTATCTGTGCCGAGCAATGATTGTTGCATATACGGTGGTAGCTATATTCTACTGGAAGGCATCTCGCCCAGTGTGCTAGTTCCCCGTCAACCTTCCATGCCTCATAAATGATGGCCCTTGCATCAGGGAATGTTTGCCGACTAGTTGATGCCCGCAGTGAGCACAGCCGCATTGCAATGGTTTGGAGTGAGAGCTTTGGGCTTGAGTCGTTGTTTTGCACCTGGTCGATTAGGTGGACTATGTCAGGAGGTATATCTTCGCGGTGCTGGAGACATTTGAGGATCTGTACGAATTTTAGAAACATGACATGATGGTTGCCTTGAAGATCCTACGAGCTTTTCACAGATATCATAAAGCAATTCAATCCCGACTCCTTGACACCAGTCTTCTTTCTCCATCCGGAGAAAGGTGGCAGCTCCACTGACGTGGCTTCTCCAGGCCAGCATCGATCTAGGTGAAACGCACGTTGCAGTCTATAGGTGAGTCAGCTTATCGTCGTAAGCCTATTTTATGGACAGTTTTGCTGCTTACTTCATACATAGCCAGCAACAGCACTGCTACAGCGGTCGAATATCTCCAGCATTTAGGCAGATCGGCCAATAATTTGTGGGTGAGGCTCAGGGCCGTTGAGTAGCGGTCACTTGTTGTTACCATTAGATCGCTGCTCCTCTTGAAATTTGCAATTCCAGCGCTTCCCACCGCTATCACTGCGGCGTAAAGAGCTGGGTTTGGTGGGATGTCGACAAACATCGTTGGCAGATATGACATGTAACCTTTCAAGTAATCCTCATCCATGATAATGTAATGGTGAAAGAAGAAGCACGTCGCTTGTTCCTCCAAAGGAAAAGGCAAAGCTGCTATGAGACTAGAGGCCATGGCAGTATAGGATAGGGCAGCGTTACTATTGAAATCGGTCTCGACACAGGGCCTTTCCAGACGCTTCTCCGTTGGCTCATTTATTAACGTTGTCCTAGGCTTAGTCACGCGTTTCGACCTCGGATGACTATACATTGTTTTCGCTTTGGTGATAACTTTTTCTCTCTGATCACGGAAGGCGAGGGAGAGAGGGTCGCGATATCCAGGACAAACACTGCCTGTTCTGAGGCAGAGACCGCACGAAGGGAGCTTCTGGTCACACTGCGATTGGAGTCAGACTGTTCATTAGTTCCAGCCACGAGAATAGAAAGGTACCTTCTTCTTCTTTGTCCGACAGGTTGTACATCCTCGACTAGATCGGCCAGCCAAGGTCATTTTGATGCAGTTTCAGCGCAACCGCGCTTCGTTGGCTTCCTGGATATTGTGAGGTAGAGAGTGATGATTAGAACACAATGGCGATAACAAGAACGAATCGAGACTGGGAAATGGTCGCACTTGGTAGATCTGACCATTTTTGGAATTTTTGGTACACTATACAGAATGAAATCAATGAATCCCAGCTCCAGAACAGCTTGAAAGTATTGCAGAGTATCCAATCCTCGATACAGAACGAAGGTCTAGCTTGAGTGTATTCCACTGTCCACTGAGCAGCTTTCACAGATCGATTCATCCTACCTATTCCGTACTCCGCAGAGATAATCTAGTCTAGCCCTGGTGTCGCTAAACTCTGGAATCAGAAGGCCCAGCCGGGGGGAAAGTCGAAGCTTAGCTGCTATCATTATGATTGGAAAAATCACGCCCTAGTGCTACATCGGCGTGTCCCACTCGGAGTCCATTTGTCACTTGACTCGCGAGCCGTAATCGTGTTCGAATGTTAGAAGCGAACAACTCCAAACGCTAAAATGCGGAGTACCGGGTATGTAGCTAAACGAGGAACGCCTTTTCTTTCCTATTACGGCGGGTCGTCTGGGAAAACCCGGTCTGTTCGCCGCTTTGGGCCACCAAACGAGCTTTGCGTATCTCGTATCTCGTTTGTCGTTTAACGCTTTCCTTCGGATCCTGGCGGCTTTTAACTTTGACCAGGAACGAAAGAGCTACTAATTAGTAAGTCACGAAGCAGAGTCGAAGCTTGGCCTCACTCATCCTCTATCACGGTGAAGCAAAGACTGACTTGGCTCGGAATAAGCAATTCCCAGCACTCGTCGTTATTTACCCCGCAATTTCGGAGAAAGAACCCAACTCTAATATCTCAGCAGGGTCTAGAGCTTGCCGAGATGAAATGGACTTGATACAGAATGGCGAAGAAACTTCTTTGAGTTCTTTCTCCAGCCCCGAAAATGGCAACCTTTGCGCATATGCCAAGCTGTGGTGTTCAGAGAAGATAGATCTATCCCAGCACAGTTTGCCGCTAAGCGGCCTATCTGGTCCTTCTAGACTTCTGCCTGTAAGATAGATTTTTATCAACCATATGGGGAATCCATCGAGTTCTGCACCATATTCCCCCTCCTGCTTGCGGGAAAAGCGGGGACAAATGTATGGGTGATGATCGTAAGCAGTAGTGAAGACCAGTCTCATGCTTCCTTTAAATACCTAAATGAAATAAGGCCAAGGATATAATTCCAATAGGCACCTTTTGATTTGAGCTCTTCAATACCTCTTATACTGCATGACCGGGTGCGCGCCATCCTATTGACATTGAAATCGTCCCAGAATGCTCAAGAACATACTCAGAATTTCAACGTACAATATATGTTTGCTAGCATTCCGAATTGATTTTCCCCCAACATTTCAATGTTATTTCAAAAGAAACAGGAGTCTTTTTGAAGCCCCCAATCATGTAGGTCCTGGGATGTGTTCGCTGCTAAACCCGCTTGTAAACACCAGTTAAGATCGTGCTCTTCACGAGAACATCTTGTCATATTTCTATCGACCCAGATCCTATCATTAAAAATTAACTTTTGTGGCTTTCGAAGAGCAATATAATGTCTATCATATCGTCGACTTTACGCTCTAACGGCTAATACCAAGGCTCAGGATATCAATAATTCACTGTAATATGGCTTACGTCGATCCTGTTTTATTGTACGGCGTAGTAATAAATTTAGTGATACATCAACCCGATGCTCAGCACACAACTTAGTGCATGGTTTATGCGATTCAATAATATGTATTGAGAGCAAAGCATTGCTAGAAGAACTGCTTACTAAATAGGAAGGTGGTGCGCGCTCAATTCTTTGCCCAAGCGACCATATGTTTTGTTACAATGCTAGAGGTATAACGTATGTGGGTAGTTGATATTTGAAAAAGGGTAACTAGCGCGATCTGCACGTATGTGCTTGACGCTCAAGTTCGCCGCATTTCATCGGATTGAGATATAAATCAATTACGAGAGCTTCAAATTGGGCTACGCAGGCCATCTTATAAAGCACCGACCCTAAGGTTAGCTTGACATCACGTCGGCTTATCAAAGACACAGCTTCAGGGATCCAAGTCAAACTTTTTCTACATCTTTATCATTCTAGGCGAATTTGAGTGGCAATCAATCATCATCACCATAATCAGTAGGACCCACAATATGGACGAGGCAACAGAAACAATGCGCGCCGTGCGTTTTCATGGAAAGAGGGACATTCGCCTAGACAGAATACCCGTGCCAGAAATTTGTAATAATGAGCAGGTTAAGGTGAGCGAACAATATGAACTAAACGAAATCCACAAGCCGCCAGCTGCATTTATGGAAACAATGAGATATAACTGAATCTTAGTTAGATCAAACCAAGCTTTACAGGGCTATGTGGTACGGGTAGGATTAAATGCTTCCGCGTGGTGAGATTAATAATTTTTGTGTCTGACAAACGAGAAAGATCTTCACGAGTATCTTGAAGGCCCTTTCATGATACCCAGTGCTCCACATAAAGTGACGGGTGAACAATGTCCAGTCGTTATTGGACACGAATTCAGCGGCGTGGTTACAGAGCTAGGAAAGGATGTACACGATTTACAAATTGGGGACAAAGTGACGGTGCAAACGATCATCTTCGATCGGGTCTGCAATTCATGCCAACGTGGACTAATTAACTGTTGTCCCAACTCCGGGTTTATTGGTTTGAGTGGTAAAATTTGCAAAGCCGTGCATACACGGTAACTGAATAAGTTTCATTTTGCTGATAGATAGTGCAGGCTGGGGAGGAGGGCTCGCAGAGTATATAGTACTCCCACGCTGGGCATTGTTTAAAATTCCAAGTCACGTTTCCTTACAAGTTGGGGGTAAGAGGCATATTTTCCTTTTTATATTGAAAGGTTTCTAAGCAATAAGTAAGCTCTCGTGGAGCCTTTAGCTGTCGCATGGCACGCCGTAAAACTTTCGCATCTCGACCGGACAGACTCAGTGCTGGTAATTGGTGCTGGTCCTATCGGTCTGGCAGTTGTTCAAGTGCTGAGAGCACGAGGTGTCAAAAACGTTTTCGTATCTGAACCGGTGAAACTACGCAGGAAACTTGCCACCGACTTTGGAGCAGCTCGTGTGCTGAGTCCACTGGAGGATGATGTCGTCGGTACTTGTACAGGGTTGACCGGTGGTGAAGGTGTCCAAGCTGTTTTCGACACTGCAGGCGTACAAAGTGGCCTAGATACAGCTGTTGCAGTTTGCAGGCCTCGTGCATCTATCGTCAATATCGCGGTCTGGGGGAAGCAGGCCCTCGTTCATCCAACCATATTAATGAGGAACGAGATCAGCTATGTCGGATCTCGAACATATTCCCAGGGGGATTTTCAAGAGGTTATCGACAGCATCGCATCAGGTACGCTTGTCATAACTCCTTCCAACCGTTGACCTTCACGTCTGATTTGGAATTACAGGAGCTCTCCAGCCACAAAGCATGATCACAAGCGTCATTAAGATGGAGGACGTCGAGCAGAAGGGCCTGAAGGCTTTGCACGAGGACAAGGACACTAACATTAAAATAATAGTGGAAGTCTCCAAGGGAACAGAGTTTGGGGTTTATTTGGATTACATTCGTCCTCGTCCAATCTTAATTTGCCAGTTTAAAAATTGAGCAGCTCCAAAGTCCGGTGTAGGTACCATTATTAAGATACTCACTGGCAGTCAATCCTTGTCAGAAAAAATATGCGACTATGATACTAGAAATCCTTACTAAGGGTTGCGCCCTTTTTGGTATGGTGCTTAAAAGTTTGACAATCCTGTGTAATCCAAGCCCTAATCCTAACCCAGAAGGAGGTATTTTTAATCTCCTAATCGTGCCGGAAAATTTTGATGTGAATGACATCGAAAATGATTAGAATGAAATTCTCCAGAGTTACAATTAATTATGCTTTACCCAACAAGCTCAATTTTCATAACCTAGAGATCCATAGCTTTTTCAACCGGTAAATTTTTCCACTGGGAGATAGACTGGAGGTTCCAAATTTGTCGTGCGTAATAGTTAGCCAAACTATGCATGAGAGGAATCCCCCTTCGGCACGCATATTATTTTATAATGCTTTCTTCGTCTGTCATAACCCGATTCGATGAAGGGTAACACTAGCTGCAACAGGCAACTGGTGCGCGCGCTCACAGCTCGATATTCCATTGGTTTCGGGCACTCGGAAATTGATTGGTACACAGATACCGTATGAAATAAACATTTTGGTCACTGGCTATTAGCATTGAAATATTTATTTAACTCCTTGAATTCAGTAAAGAGAACTTTCTGTTTCATGCATTCAACCATCAAGTCCTCGTGCCGGGTAGAACACAATCGAATAACTCGACCATCATGACGGAGCAGAATAGTGACGTTAATGGGGGGCTTCATCTTCCAACTGAAAATAGAGCAGCAAAAAACTCAAATTCAACCTACGAGTTACTTGATCAAATTCACTCAAGTCCCCGAAGAATAAGAATCATTCACGTTGGAGCTGGAGTGTCGGGACTTTTGACTGCATATAAAGCCGAGAGATTACTTACGAACTATGAATTTATATGCTATGAAAAGTAAGATACCCTGAATATATCATCTCAGGTACCATCAATGGTGCAATAATTATACTAAATAAGAACTTCTGCAGAAACCCCGTAATCGGCGGCACTTGGTGGGAGAACAGATATCCAGGTAAGTCGAATAACATTTCAGCCTCGCAGGTGGAGTTGTTAACGAAATTTCGGCTAGGTTGTGCCTGCGATGTTCCGTCCCCTATTTACTCTTTCTCATTCGAGCCTAATCCCAAATGGGAGAGGTTCTATGCAAGCTCCGATGAGATTCAGCAATACATGCTTGACTTTTGCGCAAAGTATGATTTAGAGAAATATATCCGTCTGAATAAGAGAGTTGTTTCAGCAGTTTGGTCAGAAGACCAGGGGCAATGTACCACTCATTTCCTCTCTGTATGTGGTATGCCACTAACTTAACTAAGGGACGATTCAAATTGAAGATGACTGTGGAATATCATACGACCATTGTGATGTCCTGATCAACGGGACAGGTGTGGTCAATAAATGGAAATGTATAAAAGACGTTCTCAATATATCTCGAGTGATGTTATCTGACAAATGATATTTAGGGCCAGAGGTCGAAGGATTAGAATCTTTCAAAGGCACGCTTGTGCATAGTGCCAATTGGGATCCATCAACATCCTGGAAAGATCAACGTGTGGCTTTGATTGGAATCGGATCCAGTGCGATACAACTTCTCCCTGAGCTTGCACAAGGTTGAGTTATCCTCTATGCGAGCGTTAAAACTAGCTAACCGTGTTACTGATAGGATCAAAAAGCGTTCATATCTTTGGTCGAAGCCCTACATGGATCTCACCCCCATGGGGATACGATGCTCGTGAGGCCAGTTCCGAGTCTTCCGATGATTTACCAACCCACGAATTCGTCTTTACCGATTCTGAAAGGGCTAAATTCGAATCCGATCCTGATGCTTATCTACTATACCGTAAAAAGCTAGAAACTAGACTTGACAAGGCATTCCCTATATTTCTTAGGGACTCGCCGCACAGCCAATACGCAAAGCAGGTTATGCGAGGCATTATGGAGAAACGGCTCGGCCCTGGTAACGAAGAATTGAAAAAGAAAATTATCCCAGAATTTTCTCCTGGATGTCGAAGGCTCACTGTAAGAATTACCTGGCGTTCTCAGCGCAGAATGGTAACTAAATGTCGATATAACTTAGCCTGGAAATGGATTCTTGGAAACATTTAGAGAGGACCGTGAGTCTACCCTGCGCATATACAGAATCTGACCATCAACTGACAGGGAATTTCATAGATATCCATTTTGAATACGATGGAGTGCAGAGCCTAACAGAGAAAGGTCTTGTTTCGATCAGTGGAAAGACATTCGAATTTGATCTGATCGTCTGTGCCACTGGCTTTGATGTGTCTTACATCCCGCATTTGTGAGCTGCAACTTCTCCAAACAAGGACCGGTCCAGCTTAATCACTGACATTGGAGCAGTAATATCACAGGTATCGACGGGCTTAGCATGCAGGAGGCATGGGCCGAGGTATATGACCTTTCAGCAGAACGTTCAAATAATCATTCTTTTAATCGGGAAGTTCTACTTCGATTTACTCACTTCACTTCTATAGGAGCCTAATATTTATTTGAGCCTTACGGCACCGAAATTCCCGAATTACTTTGTTATAAACGGGCCTACGGGAAATTGGGCTCAAGGATGTGTTCTTCCTTCGGTGAGTGCACATATGCTCAGCAATGTTGGTGATACTTTGCGTTTGCTAAGTCTCATATTTCCAGCACGAAATCCAAGTTGAATACGCGTTAAAGTGCTGCAAGAAAATGCAAGAAGATCGGATTAAGGCGCTGGAGGTGAGGCAGTTTCCGACAGCCCAATTCAATGCCCATCTAGACTTATGGCATCGACAATACTCTGTCTGGGCTGAGAATTGTCATTCATGGTATAAGAACAGTAAAGAGGAAGGCCGCGTTTATCTTTGGCCTGGAAGTTTGCTTCATATGCTGAAAACGTTAAGTGTGCCTCGCTTCGAGCATTATGACATTCGGTATCAGGACGACAATATATGGGCTTCGTTGGGACTTGGACGAACAGCTCTCGAACAGCGAGATTTGGATGGGGAGATAGTCGATCTCGCCCCTTTCATACGAAATTCGGATGTCCCTTGGAGTATAGATTGATAATGTACTCGCTTATATGCCTCTCCTTTTGAAGCTAAATCAAATCTATTCAACGTTATATCTAACCTACGAATATATTCATCGTTATTTTTGCAGGACAATTGAGAAACGAGAAAAAGAGGAAGAATACTTTGCTGCATCAAACAGGTAGAAAATGGAACGACGATATTGAACAAAAATTGGAATTTCATACTTTTCACAAGCCATGACTAAAAATTGAATTAATGGAAGGAGATTACTTAGTCAAACATTTAGAGTTTTGAAATATGAAATTTTCTAAATAAACACTCTTTGTTTTTCCCACAACTTGATAAGATTGGCTTAGTTGGTGTGACAAGAAATAATTCAGATTCTGTATCCGAATTAGAAATTTCGAGAAACTTGGGTATTGGTTTTCAAGAGAGAGTATACCTGCATGTACATATGTAGTATTTAAAGATTGGAATTCATTCAATATTGCTACTCACTACCAATATGTTATGCACTTTTACGAAGAATATACATATAAATTTTGAAGTTTTAGTGCAATATGCAAAGTTTCAGGATCGGTCCGTGTATTTAAATACATGTATATTAATTGTTATAAGCTATCTCTCTGAGAATATGTCATAATTAACTACATGTGTCACTATCTTATGATAAAGACAGTAAAAACGAATCGACCGTCTGAATGACATAGCAAGATCACTGGAACAAAATCCAGAGAGCATCAAGAAGCTGAAAACAGAAAATATAGGCTCTTATTTCTTCACAGCATTGATTGAGTCATTGTATCCTCCAATTTTAACCAACCGGACTGACACAGGTAAACGATGTGATGTTGTCGTTGGTAGCGAATGTGATTTGTAATAAGTAAATACTAGAATATATGCCTAAACCAGCCAGGGATAATGAAGCAAGAAAGAAGAGAATATTTATAGTATTCATAATCCAGTGTTTCTTGTAGGCCTTCACCAAGTGTTCAAGCTTAAGCGGTGCAGGGGGCGCGGCGTTTTCGGCCTGTGGATTGAATGGCTGCTGGAGAGTTTCAGCTTCTCGCTGGACGCTTAAACCCACCATGAGGATCGGGGGGAAGGTAAAAGTGAATTGCAAGACACACACAGCTGCTATCAAGGCGCTGAAGTTAGTAAGATTAGGAATTGCGGAGCAAATAACAAATCTACAGAAAAAATTAGTATTTCAAACATTAGCCGTCAGGTAAAATAGAGAGAGAAATTCTTACGCAAGACTCCAGTACACAGGTACCAAACCAGCGAAAAGAATTTTGCCCGTCTGGGTAGTGTTGAGATCGGGGAAATGAAGCCATTCAACACCTATATACTTGTAGAATACTTTGATACCAATGTTCCCGTAGCTTTAATCGGCGGTTAATATTCTCACGTTCCCCAGGTATCCAGAATTTTTGGAAAAACTCACAGACATGCCAGGATCAGTGACGAGACAATTCCAAGAGAATTGGAGGCAGTACGCAAGGAATCAATAGAGATACCCTGGTTCGATAGAAGCACTGTGAATTGCCCTTGGTAGGAGTAGACGAATAGACCTTGAAGCTATAGTTAGGTCTCGGCTGCATACTGGATCGGTGATTTATTTACCATAGAACATGTAGAAACAAAAGATGAAGGTCTGGGCAAGAATAAATGATTTCCAAAAGTCCCAAGGCCGTTTCATCTATAGACATATGTGAACATCTTAAACCTTTCCTTTCCAACCGGTCAAGACATACCTCATTCATGATCTCGCAGTATCTATTACAAAATCAACATATGTGGGGTGAAAAAAATCATACTAGCGGAATCCTCACATCATAGCTCCTCCATAGGCGTAAATCGCTTGCAGTAGACCAATTATCTGACCCTGAAATATGGACCCTTCTGGAACGTCAACACTGGTGACGACTGGACCCGGTTGTACAAGGCTTTGAGCGGCTGCAGCTTCGTAATTAGGGGCTGAGTTGGCAACAGCACCCATTCTGACATGGTCAGCTTGTCCTTCTGAAGAATTACCCATATATTCTGGTAAAGCAAGCCCTAAAAAGCTCCAACTCACGTAATGCAAAGAATGGCAATATTCAACCATATGGCTATATTTGCCAACCATTGAAAGCGCTGAATGCTTCGAACCTGGCCTACCAAGCATCCAGCAATGGTGAATACTAGATTGCACACGACAAAGCATAACCTGCCAAAAGACAGCTGGGAAATTCCTTGTCCGTTGCTGAGAATCAGGAGACCGACACTGAAGAACAACTGGAGACTTTGAAGGACATTGCAAACGCCACGAGCCCATGGACCATAGATGCGATACGCCATCTCTCCGTATGTCTTCAACGGATAACGGCTAGAATCCAAAAGGATAAATATGGTCCAAAGTTGATGTGTCGTACTGCCAAGGCACAAAGCGGTCAGTTTCAAAATCTTAGTCCTCAAGACGGGGCTTCATGTCGGCTTACTATCCGCCAACCGCGCCAAAAACAGTATATAAAACGACGCCCGGGACATATCCCAGCTGAGAAATGGCCCATCTGTGATTGAGCTTGCTTAGTAGATTTCCACCAAACTAGAGTCTCAGACCAGATGCTTACGGGACGGTAAGAGGGCCGAACATATCGGTTGTGATGAGGAAGAAGACGGCTCCCCAGGTGGCATTGCGAAGAGCCCTTGATGCGTTGGCCCATTCCATATCAGAGACATAAGTGGTAGGCTGCTGTACAGATTGCCCAACAATATCTCGCAGAATTGCATCAGACCCTTTCGGATAGAGAAGACTTAGGAAACCAAAACGACTGGTCTCAAAGGAAGACAACTCTGAGCCCATCCGGGCTTCTTCCTCTGCTCTTGTGATCATTGCATATTGGATGTATTCTAGCAATGAAACTTTCCGGTCTCTTAACAACGAAGAAGTTATTTAGGACTGGCTATCAAGGATCTGGTAACTTTCACGGCGAGTAGGGTGACATACAGATGACCTACTGGTCCCTCCTCATGCTTTCCAGCTTTGCTCTTCTCAGCCATTCTTGTACTGTCCAAGTAATGTAATCAAAACGAGTACCCAAGTCGGAGTATTCCACATACAAGGTTGAGATTAAACGAAGACGATATTTCAGGTCATGGATAGTAGCAGAGTATATCTATCTCTACAAACTCCAAACGTAGAGAGGCCCATGCTCCCCCAGTCTCTGCTCATTGGTGAGGTCGAACTGCATTTCAAGCAAGCAGAAGTCTATTTAAGAGCCTCGGTCCGCTTTAAGTTGAACGCGCGAGCAATGCCTGATCGAGCATATATGGTCGAACTCTCCTTGGCACTAGCGACATCAGCCAATTGGCTGGATTAGACCAATCAGTCAAAATAACCCCATGCCTCTAAATCACGAAATCAATGAAATCAACGACAGTAAGAACACTTGAGTGAGGAGGCATTTCAAAAAGCTAGCGCGCTATGTTATCGATCTAGAATACTCCGGCTGATGTTAATTTGGAACTGCTTTGTGAGGATACCCTGATGCCTATGCGTAAATTTTATCTTGCGTCTCAGTGTACGGGTATAGAGTAGTGAAAACCAGGCAGATAGATTCATAAGCCCTAAGTGAGACGGAGATATCGTCTGCAAATGCGAACTCCCTGGTTGCTGGTCGATAGTACCTCACCGCCCAAAGCCACACGCGCAGGAGTTTCCTGTTTGAGCATATACGGCAGAACTCTTATCTAACTCGAAACGAGCAGTGCACCCTGGAAAAAATTATGCCTTCTACGGCGATCGATCAATATTCAATGGATGCGCGAAGATGACTAGTTTGAATTAAATCAGATGTTGGGGTGGCAGTTGTCCCCGCCGTGTAGGTTATTCGCGCAGCTAGCTGACCAACGAAAACCTGGTATAACTACGTATATACGTCGACACAAAGATAACGACAGATCCCAGTGATATACAACACCCCACGCAAGCCGATACTTCCGCCTACCCTTCTCGAATACTGCTTTAGCAATGTCCCAATCTGCTCTCGTTACTGGTTGTAGTAGGGGTGGCCTCGGAGATGCCATGGCCCAAGCCTTTAGAAAGGCCAATGTCAAAGTGTTTGCGACCGCTCGCGACTTAAACAAGATCCAGCATCTGAAAGACATCGGGTGCGAGGTTTTGCTTCTCGACGTGACGTCGGAGTCTTCAATTCGAGAAGCGGTGAGCACTATCACCAAACTAAATAATGGGAGGCTCGATTTTTTGGTGAATAACGCTGGCAGAGGCAAGCTCTTGTCTAACTCCATCCACGATGCAATAGGCTGACGGCGTTAATGAAAGGGCACACCTCCCCCCTGTCAGACATATCCATATCGGATGCCAGGCAGACTTTTGAGGTCAACGTCCTGTCTGTACTAGCAGTGTCACAAGCGTTTCTCCCTCTATTGATTGAGGCCAAAGGCCGGGTCATCAACATTGGTTCTATTGGGGGAAAAGTTGTAACACCTTTTACAGGCAAGTCTCTCTAGGTACCAGGGAAAATGGTCTAATCAATATTGTCTAGGTGTCTATGCAGCTAGTAAAGCTGCGTTGAACATGATGAGCGAGACAATGCGGGTGGAATTGGCGCCTTTTGGCGTTCACGTCATTACTGTAAGTGCCGACCAAGTCCCAAGTCCGAATCTTTTTAGATGTCGCTGAAACAATGACTCAGGTTATTGCAGGAACAATAAATGACACTCCGTTCTACACGAATCAGCCGAGTCTTCAAATTCGAGAAGGTAATTGCCATAATAACCTTCTAATGGGAGGCTCCTCATTTAACGGGTTACATTCTCTAGGCTCCATATATAGCGCCATCAGAGACACCATCGCTACTACTCAGCGAGGAGAGAGGCTAAAAGTGGGTGCCATGAGTGCCTCGGACTTCGCCAAAGGGGTCGTTTCCAATTCGATGAAGCCGAAGCCTCGATTGTGGTTTTGGCACGGGGGCAGAACGATGGCAGTCTGGATCATCACCGTGTTCCTTCCACACACTTTCCTGGTAAGAAGAAGGACTCGTCAAATCATCAAATACTAAGATCAGATGGGACCGGATTCTGGCCAAGACCAGCGGGTTAAATCTTCTCCAGAGGGACTAATCGGCATGTGTACAAGCAATCTGTGAATCAATACCTGCTCCTTGAAAGAATATTGGTTGATTCTCAAATGCCATGTGAATTAGATTCGGAGATACTACGAAATGAGTGCAGATAGTGATAATATGTGAATTTTGATTTATATTAGAAACTGAGGTATCAATTGATTCGAACCTATTACGAGAGATGAAATGGTATACTACAGTCGAAAATATATACTACACACTAAGTACTAGTCAACTCCTCACTATGCTATGATGTAATAGACGATAGTCTATATCTTCATACAGGGCTCTAGTTGTTCGAATTGTGGTCCATAGATCTTCTTCTATGACTAAATAGTGCTTTAAAAAAGATTGTTTATTCTTTTTTAAATACTTTTTATGGTACTTATTAAATTCCTTAGGTCAGTAAAAGGAGATATTGGTAATCCTAATCTTATATATTTTAGATAGATATTTTCAAAGTTTATAATATTATTATTAAGTCTTTAGATTTAATATATTCTGATTTTATTTACAAAGCTTCAATTATAAAAATCTCAGTTACTATTAGACTGTCATTTGATCTGGATCCTCAACACATATTGTGGATCTAGATCTGTAACATGTGTTCTCCTCTAAAAGCTCAGCCGTGTCATTCAAGTAGTTATTCCGGTCTTTTGTCTTTACCTTAAGAACCTAGATAGCTGATTATCACATATTCTCCCGGAAATAAATGCTATTTATATCTAATCCGAGTTGCAAATGAAAAAGGCGAGATCTACTATCTCGCCATCCATATCTCGTTTTTCTTGGTATACTTAGAGATTATTTACTAAGTGTCTGAAGTCTCTGGATGTTGCGTAGTGAGCGATCTCTGAGCTGGGCTGAGCATCAAGTGGCACTGTGCTAGCGCCGCGTATTGCTTTTATGTAGATAGGCTTGAAGAGCGAAAAATAGATCAAAGTCTGTTTGGCGATCCCGAAGATCAATTCAGATAGCAAAAGGATATAATTAGGAACAATCTAAAAGGATCTTGGCTGCAGATTATTTAATTTTTTTTATAAGATCGCAACTAATTATAAAGTTTTATACTCCGCATCGATGTATACATTAGGTCTAGAACCTCCGCAATGGATACCACATACATATGTACTGTAGGTAAAATCCCCGGGCTATGCCGATATAGCTAAAAATAACACCGAATCAGTGGCTTGTGCACCATTATGCACAGATATGGACAAACTGGAAAAGAGAAGCGAGATTCTGACACATGCTTGAAACGGATTTCCATTTGAACTTGTGGAGTTCATGATCTTAATGTCATTATTATTTTATGTTCCGATCGCGATCCTTCAACACCAGTCGTTGAAGAATAAACGAACAATACAGGTATGACAAGCGGGCGGGAAAAAAAAAGGTCGCCTGCATTGTACCTGCATGATATGAAAAAGTCAAATGTGCATGGATATATATGGCCCGAGCGATTATTGTGTATATTCTATTGCCTGATACATTTTATGCTTGCTAAGCTTGAGAACTTAAATAGACCGAAGAAGCTTAGCTGTTGGGATGATTCGAGGGGATCAACTCCCCTGCCATATGATTCCATACTACTGCTGTACGTAGGATTTAGTCTCTGTCTGAGCCGGAGTCTAATGCAAAGGACACTATTATTGCTAATCGCACCCACAACGGCGTCGTTCGTATCGTCAATTAAATCGTAACTTTAGTAAATATCCCCCCGGTCGGAGGACTCCGAACCTCTTTAAGGAGTCTGCTGCAGAATGGGGGCCGTCTTTTTTGCCTACAGGTAGCAAGACAATATACGATAGTCGAATACCCGGATAGATTTACTATTGCGATTGGCCTCTTCTTTGTCGGAGATATGTGGCGCTGCTGACGCACCGCTCGTGAAATGATTTTGATAATTGGTGGGTCAGCCCAAGCACTATCTATCCCCAATAGGGTACTTCCCAAAAATGGCATTATCCCTAGAGGATGCGATCCTTAGTCTCATAGCGGCTCATGTGCTTATACATCTTAGTTAATATAACTGATTGAGCGAATTAGCCCATGGCAATAAGGAACTAAATTAATGGAAATAAGGACTGAGGCGGGGGCAGAGGGCGGGGATTAATTCCTGCAAGCCACTAACCTCTAAAAAGTCCGCACTTGACGTCTGTCGTAGTGTTGGATCAGGTGTGCTGTGCGCAACATGTTGATCTAGATTTGTGCAGGGTGTTGTTAGGCTACTGCCCCTCATTTGCAAAGCTGACACCAGGGTCACATTGAGACCTCAATTCTCGGTTCTCCGATTACTATGCAACGGTTTCCCACGAAGTAAACCCATGTGGCAGGAATCAAGGGAACAGGGCACATGTGGGATACGAAATGAGATAGTGCATGTTCTCGAAGCCCCATAGAAAAAATACATATTGTGGCGGTCTCGTAAAGTGTCATGATCCATCATCCCCGACCCGGTGCGACAAAAACTGGAAAACGCGGCGATGCCCCAAACTGCCGTTAAGGGCAAATTCTGAATGTGGCACGGAAGTTCTACGGCTGAAGCCTAATGAGAGTATCTGCACGACCATCACCACCCTCCCCCCGAAACAATTCCCTCTTACAGCCAACTAGTGTACGAAACGTAATTCATTCGTTGATTACCAAATCATCGCTATGGTCCCAGCAAGTTGATTTGCAGCTGATGAGGATAATAGGATCTTGCTTATAGCCCAATACGTACTCAGTAGTCAAAGATATGCACGTAGACAATGCTACTGTATGGTGCTCATCATAGGGAAAATTCGAGGATGGCGGCGAAGCTAAGACAATTAGATGCCGCCCATTGAATGTCTATCCTCGAATCATTCACCGCCGTCTTTAGTTGATGTTGGTCGCACAAAGAAAAGTGGCACGTAGCACAACAGACAAAGGAAAAGACACAATCTAAGACTCAGTCTTGTACCACGATCGTCGCGGATTGGGCCCGAAGTGGGATGAGAGACGAGGCGAAGCAGGGCCACATAGCAGTCCATGCAAATAGCAACACATTAGTGCGATAGACAGGCCGAGGACCCGAATAATTACGGCGTAGAACATTCGGACAAGCGACGTAAGCGACCACGATTATAAGAAAGTCGACAGCACTAAATACGGCTGAGGATCATTAAGGTCGCTCACGGTGCATGTGTGCTTCTTTCGTTTTATTTTTAGTTGGGCGGAGTGTATGTCCACGTATGCATGGCTTCTCATGGAATAGCGAAGGGTTGTGGGGGGCCTTACAGCGAACCCAGGCAATAACAATAATAAGCTATCGTGGGCTGATATACAATAAATGTATCTGTCTTTCTTAGTCAGTGCCATACTTACTACTTGCTTCCAAAGCTGAGAAGCAAGTTACACAGGCTCGCCTATCAGTGCATACTCGCGCAGTAGATCGTAATAGGCGTACCCAATTACAAGAAGAGGAGGCGTTCTTTATCCCGGGCTCTCATGAGTTTCCACTCCGGACAAATGGGGCGGGAATGCCAGGCGACTCAGGCAACTAAAGACTGGATGTAGACTAAGGACGCACGCTCGAGAAGTGACTAGCTGTCCTGTCCAAAAGATGCCAACTGCACTGGCGCTGCGGACCGACGATCTCCAGATTAATTTTGGAAAGCGTTTGGCGGCGCAGACCGGCAAGGCTGTGGGGAGACAGCTGAATGCATGGGTGCTCCCAAGGAATGTATACCGAAGCCCTGGAGGTAGTGCTAGGCTCGGTCCTGATAGGGCGCAGTTCTGAAACCTGTCATCGAGATACAGACCCCACCGCCAATCCTCGGCGCTGGAAGCTAAAGCAGGGATCCCTATGCCCGTTTTCGTCCCTGCGGCGCAGACACGAGGTGTGTGGAACGACGGAAAACGACGTAGTCAGCCGCCGGGGATAGGGTCAGAATCGATTGGCGCTTGCAGATATGGTTGGAATTAGCTCGATGAGCTTATAGATTAAACGATGGGACTTGCTTTACTTAAAGGCCGCATGGGCAGCCAGAGGTTCGTGTGTTGGAAATACCACCCCCAGATATACCAGAACTCTTCTGCCTTTGCCCTGACTGCTGAGCTTTGAGGCAACTCGCGATGGCCAACACCCAGACACCCAAGCTTCGATCAGCCTGTGACGCCTGCCACGAGGCCAAGGTGCGCTGCTCGGGAGGAACACCATGCATGCACTGCAAAAACCACCACCACAGCTGCCATTACAGCTTTGCGGCGCGCATTGGCAAGCCCAAGGGGAGTCGCAACCGCAAGACGCTGGCGCGACTGAGAGAGGCCGCGCTCAATGCGGCAGTCGCGACCAGCCAGCAGCCCTTCGCGTCCAGCCTGAATTATCCGGCACCCAGCTCGTTCAGCACGATGCCCGCGTCGACCGTCGCCGACTGGAGCGCAGTCGAGTATCCCATGACATCGTCCTACCAGGTACGCGCCCGCATGGACATGGAAGATGCACTCTGCCCCGTCTCCTAGCTAATGCCTTGGAATAGAACGCACACAGCACCTCCTATGCCTGGGTGGCTCCTCAGCCGATCCCAACACCGCCAGAGAGCGTCGATTTGGGTTGCAAGACACTGCCGCTCCATAACGACCCCTTGCTATCGCAGACATCCCACGCCGAAATCACAAGTTCTCCTCCGCAGACGCATGCTGGCGATCTCTACTCGACCAGCAGCGGCTCCCCGAGCTACCACGCTCCCTTCCAGTCGACGCCCTGTGACTGTTTCCACTGGCAAACATCGAGCGTGTCCTCGCTCCAGGCTTTGAAGTCTCCGTCGCGGGTTGGCCAGCACGACACCTTCGACGAGTCGCTGCAGTGCATCGCAGCCACCTTAACCGCATGCCAAAGAACAGCAGGATGCTTGTCATGCGAGAAAGACTCGTCGCTAATCCTTATCTTAATCGCCTCTCTTCAAATGGCCGTCAGTCAGCTCGAGGCCCAGCTATTCGGCCAGTGGAAAGGCCCGGCATCGCATTCGTTTCCCTCACCAGCGAGCACCATGCTCGGCGTCTCACAGTTTACCCCCGGCGGCCAGAGTACGGTGCGTTTTATGCAGCTCCGCCATATGCTGGCCAGAGCCAACAACACCCTACGAGACCTGCGAGAAGCCATCGAAGTAGCCAAGATACGTTCTCCTGGGCGAAAAGCCTCAGACACGGCCTTGCTGGGAAGCGACCAGAACGACCCTGAATATCTTTGGCATGTACTAGATAGACTACAGGCGGGCATTGATACATTGGATAGTACACTGAATGGGTATTCGAATTAAGCGTGGCTTCTGTATTCTATTGCGGCTGGTCTAGATGCGTCTACATTCTTGTCATTTATTATTCTTTTTTTTTTCCACGGGGTATAGATTATCCTATGTTTTCACGAGGGTCGATCTTATGATTAATGTCAAATGCACTTTTTTCTCTTCCTCTCCTCTCCTCTCCTCGTAGCAGCAACTCTCCTGACGTCATCTTCCTTGGGCGGTGGGAGTAGTATTTTCCATAGCTCCAAGAGAGTTTCACCAAGGAACCCTAATGGACCCAGCTGCGGCTCTAAGGAACATAAGGAACAGGCTTGGCGGCGATCGCTGATCCTCGATAAACAAGTGGCAGCCCCTCCACGTTCCTTATCGCCATACAGCTCTCCGACATCCCAGTGCTGACACGCCATTGACCCCCTGGTTTCGAGTTTGTATTTTCGCTGTGGGGGATTATTCTTATCTCAACACTTGTGCTCGCATAATGTGTAGTTTCCACGGTGTTGTGGGCTCCCTTGATGATGGAAAGCTCCATCACGTTGTATGCGACTCCTTCTTTCTTTCAAATCGCCGTCAGCGATAATAGCTAAGAGGGAACCAATTTCATTTAGACAGAAAAACTCGTGGCCTTTGAATATGTCAAGCCCAACACGCCCTCGCGCCCTCACAGTCTCGTCTTCGTCGGCGGACTGGGTGATGGCCTCGGCACTGTCCCGTACTTGAAAACCCTCAGCGCTGCGGTAGCGAATACTCAATGGTCTCTGTTCTCTTTGATCCTGAATTCGTCCTACGAAATGTGGGGCATGGGCCGGCTGGGAAGAGATGTGGAAGACATTGCACAGGGTGTGGAATATATCACAAAGTACAAGAAATCCCTACTGCCCGACCAAGCCCCCAAAATCGTGGTCATGGGCCATTCTACTGGAAGCCAAGACGTCTTGCACTATCTTTACTCGCCTAATCCGCTGCCTATCGACCCCATCTTTGATGAAGGTTTACTTCACATTCATCGACCCGCACTTGACGGTGCGATTATGCAAGCGCCCGCCTCTGATCGTGAGGGGCTGCTTGAAAAGTTTCATGATAAAGGCAAGGGAGCAGAGCAGGATGGCGTATACTTGCAGCTAGTCGATATGGCCAAGAGAGTCACATATGCGGAGGGAAATACACATGATGTCTTACTACCATTGTCATTGACTAGTAAACTGGGATTCCCTCCCGTTCCGCTATCCGCAAGGCGATTTCTGAGTCTCGTGAGCCCAGATAGCCCAGAGAATCCTGAAGAAGACGATGTGTTCAGCTCGGATCTGACTGACAAACGGCTTGATGAAACATTCGGAATGATCGTAACCAGGAATCTACTGAAAACAAAACTTCTGGTTCTGTACTCTGGGGACGATGAATATGTCCCTAAATCCTTGGATAAAGAAAAGCTTCTGCAAAGGTGGAAAAAGGCAGCAGACAAATCCTTCCAGAAGATTTGGGATGATGAGTATAGTGGCGTTGTCCCGGGAGCCTCGCACAATCTCGGAGGCGATGGTCAAGATCAGGCACGGCGTAATCTAGCGGCCCGAGTCACAGGCTATTTGGCAAATGTCGAGAAATCAGCATAACATGATAATCATGCCAAAAGAAAAGACAAGAAAAAATGGTGGATCAATGTTTGGATAGTAGTATACAGAAACTAATATGAAACAGAGCTAGGCTGGACTTTGCATGCAGGTACCCATACAGCAAATAAAAAAGGTAGAAGGAACAATAAAAAAAATTAGAGAGATCCTAGGGTATAGCAGCCGTAGCACAGGAATGGAAATAGCACTCGGAGAACGCTTAGACCTTAAGCCACAGCATAAATACACCTTTCAAATATCCAACAATCTCGTCGCCTCCTAGCTTACTATCTCCATACAGTCGGTCGACAAACGTGATGGGACACTCTTCAACTTTATAGCCCAAAGCTTTGGCGCGGACCATCATCTCCATTTGAAACGAGTAGCCCTTGCTTTCAGTGCTCGTGATAACCTTCTCCAATACACTCTTCTTGTACAGACGGAAACTGCCGGTTAAATCGCTCACGCCGGGCATCAACATAACATCGGCAATCAAGTTGGCTCCACGCGACGTGAACTTGCGAATCAAATCCCATCCATACACACCCCCCTTGAGGTCTCCGCGCTTAGCATATCTCGTGCCGGACACAATGTCCGCATTAGTGGCTTTTTGAATCTCAATCATTTTGGGGATGTATTTAGGGTGGTGGCTGAAATCGGCGTCCATGATGATGACGAAATTGCCTGTCGTAAACTGTAGCCCATGCACGTAGGCCGTTCCAAGGCCTAGTTTTCCAGCTCGTGGCTTGAGGATAATGTGGTTTGTGCCCCAGACCTTTTGGAGTTGTTTTGCGATTTCTTGGGTGCCGTCGGGTGAGCCATCGTCTACGATAATAACTTCCCAGTCGAGGTTGCTGTGCAACAGAAAAGTCAGCAAGGACCAACATAATAGCTATATATTTGTCCTACTTTTCTCTGAATGTCTTCTCAATGAGCCAACATATAATAGGGAGATTTTTTCGTTCATTGTAGGTCGGGAGGATCACGGAGTACTTGTTTTTCGACATTGTGAATACACGGTGTGTACGGGGTCTTCAAGTATAATCGGAAGGCTATATTATATCGGAGAGTGTGGCATTAAACGCAAGGAGCCATGCAAATCGTAATGTTATCGCAAGGACAGCTCTCAATAGGGAGGTGACTTCACCGCCCGGCAGAACGATCTCCCCGCTGCTAATTGGTCACTAGTCATGGCTAGTGGGGTCCAGTCACTGGCTTCATACAGCGGACCTTAATTATCAACTATGACTATTTACTTCTGACAAAGCAGACAGCTTGCTGCTCTGTATTGATCAACCGTTCCAGAGCCATGGCGACACCGCAGAGCTTGAAACATCAGCGCAGTACCTCGTCAAGGTGTAAGACAGTCCTTCATCCATCAGCCCATCTAACAACTCCCCTCGTCGACCACATGTTGATAAGGTAGACAGCTTCACGGCCACGAGCATCGACTAAGGGACCATTAGACTTACCTGACGAGTACGACCTGAACCAGTCTTAGATGTTATTGAATTGGAATTGGCATAGAAGCTAATATAACCAGTGATCCGCTCTCCTCAGACGATCCGGCATCTCCACGATCACCTCAAAAGTCTCAAGCGCGTACTTCCCACTTGTCCAGCGATGTTGGACCATCTGATTCTTTCGATTTGAAATCGCTAAATGCTGAGATTGATAGCATATTGGCGTCGGAAAGCGTTACTTCAACCGCCAAAGACTTGTCGTTTCTCCTACGTCCAGAAATATACCACCCTCTCTCTCAGCTGGAAATCCCGCCCGTCTTTCGCACTCCCTTTTACAGCCCCAGTATAGAAGAACCTATTGAGGTTTCAATGGGTATCCTCAATGGCTTCCTCACTCAAGGTCATTTTCTCCTAGCCGCACACCTGTGTGCAATACTTTTGACCTCACCCGCCATACGGCCTTTGGATCGTCAAACGATATTCACTCTGTTTTATACCCGTCTTGCCTGTCTTGAGTTGACTGGCAATACAGCCTTTGCTGCGCAAGAGTCTAAAGCCTTGGAAGATTTGCACTCAACCTTTTATTATGTGGATACAGACCTCGAAGTTGCTGGTGACACCAAGCCCCAGACACGATATAGAAATTCGTATCATATAGTGCCATGGCCGTTACGGGTCCTTGCGGTTCGACTACAGAGTATCGGGTTTGGAGACTCACGCCGAGGTATCACCGGCTTGTACGAGCTGGGCTTTGAAGCACGAGCAGAGGCTATGCGGCCAGGGCTGGACAAGGCTAAAAAGCAGATATGGCAGGAGAGACTTTCGGACCTAGGAATTCGTAGTGTTAATGCACTTGTGGAGATGGGCGACCTGGATGCAGCACAACGTTCCCTGGGCAGTCTCGGACTCGGCGATAGCGATGCCATCAAAGTTAGGGCCGGTCTTCTGGCTCTACGAATCGGAGACATAACCACAGCTAAAGACATCTTAGACAAATCTAGTGTTTTACGGGAAGGTGTCCTCAAACCTTTAACAAGCATGGCTGATGGCAATTATGATGAGGCCATCTCGGAGTGGAGAACGCTGCTTGAAACGTCGCCAAAGTCTGCGGAGCCTATGATCGTGCAAAATCTCGCCGTATGCTTACTTTACACAGGTCAATTGAATGAGGTGAGTTAGTATGCAAACTCGAGCGCTATGACCATCTGACGGATATTTCAGGCTCGATCGCTCTTGGAATCTCTTATTTCCGCAAACCATTCCTTCCAAAGTCTCACGTTTAATCTCGCTACGATATATGAGCTTTGCTCTGACAAGTCCCGAGATTTGAAAGTGCGGTTGGTGCAGGATGTTTCCAAACATCCACATACCGGAGATGCCAATGTCGACCGAACCACGTCTGATTTTAAACTATGAGAATATTCTATTTCAAACGCACAAGGATGACATTACAGGGCCTTTGTTTCCAGCTAGAGCCTGATGCAATCCCATGAAGCAGAAGAGGAATTGTAACCGGAATGGGAATGGGTCCCTAACGCCGGTAATAAAATTTAAATGATCTACAGCCGGACAGGACACCAGAGTATGCATTATGGTTTGGGTCTAGGTCTTCGAATGATCACCAGGTCACCCTCCCGACCCCAGCCAAGGCCCTCCTTCTCCGCAAGGTCCTCCCATGTCCAGTCTTTGTCCCCAATACAGTTTGACAGCAGCCAGTTCAGGTTCACGCTGAGGTACGTTCGACCAACAGCCTTAAGGGTCTGCCTTATGACATGTTCCGTTGCCCAGCTCATCACGGCGCGCATATACCCGTCTACCCCTTTATGAACCCGCCAGAACAGCACCCAGTTGTCGTGGGTTAGCGCCGTGAGCACTTGATCCACGGTTGGGCATTGGAAGCCGTGTTTTTTCTTTGCTTCAACTAACAAGGCGTAAGCGGGGGCAACGGCGTTTTGTCGACAAGCAAAGTCTAGTATGAGATAGGATGTGAATTCTGTCAACTCGAGCAGCGTGAGCGGATGGGTTGTGGTATGCAAGTGGTCGAGTAGGTAGCGCAGTGAGGAGAAATACGAGGGCGGATGACGGGCCAGTATAGAGAATCTTATCGAGAACATGTGAACCTGTTGCTGAAAAACGATCGGGGTTGTGGAGGCAGTTGCTAGAATGGCTTCGCGCAGCTTACGAAGCGACATCAGCAGGGTGGATAATTCGGCGGCGGGATCCCGGCGCGCTTCATCTTTGGTCTTCTGTGTATTTAGAGTCAGGTTCGCGGTTTTCGCGACCAGCGAATCGACCGGTCCATTGTTTGGCGGCGCACGACCCTTGGGCTTGACTGGGATGCTCAGCGGGGTGTTCTTGGTCGCGTCTGCGGAAGCGCTGGCTGGCAGAGACGCCCATGCGGCCTCGAGGTCATGCGAATTGCGCGAGCAAAAGCGCATATAGCGATCGACGATTCTGTCGTAGAAGTCCTTCTGCGCCTTGTGCTCCAGTAGCCTGCGGAAAGTTAGCTAGTCGGCAGTTGGCAGGGCGGCCTCGCACCAAATGAGCGGCCGACGTACGTCTTGTCGCCCTTGGAGGGGAAGCCGACCGCCTCGAGCGAATCAGCGACGGGACGCAGGCGGCTGGTCCTGTTGTTGCTAGAGTCTAATCTCTTTGGGGGGCGAGCACGGGAATGGGCATCCATGATAGGGGGGTGGTCGTTATTAGGCCATGGTTGTGAACCAGGGTCTCTTTTGTTGGCCCTCGAGATGGTCGAATAGTCGAGTCGTTGCGTGGTGGAGAGTGAGTCGAGATGCTACGTCAGACAAAGCAGTCCGCCCTGCCGACCCTGTTTGTCCTGTTTGCATCCGTTGTGTGGTGGGCGGCAAAACATCTGCGTCGGCATGTGAAGCTCCCCAACGGTTTTTGGGATAAATTACTTGCAAAAGTCAAAGAAACCCCCATTGATGCTTTCATCTGTCGTCCCAGGCGCTCCTACAGCTTTATTATAGTCTCTCTGCGTTTATGCCGCCAGCCCAGCTTTCTTTCCCCATTAGTCCGCTTTCGATGCAGTCCTTTGTCTCTTCCATCGCCCTTCCCCATTAGGAAGCTATCCGATATCCCATTCAGCCATGGACGAGCCTCGACTGCGCCGGTCCACGCGCAAGTCGTCGTCGACCGGGGACATCACTCCAGCGATGGCCATGAAGCAGCCTGCAGAGGCAATAAGACGGCTTCTTCACTGGGACGAGCTGCCAGCCTGGTTGCGCGACAACCATCACATCCACACGGGCTATCGACCCGCATCGTCTTCCTTCCTAGGGTCTTTCCAGTCCTTGACTTATATTCACAATGAAACGGTCAACATCTATTCACATCTGCTGCCGGCCCTGGTGACTATACCGGCCGGCTTCCTCCTCTATCAAGTCCTGGCTCCGCGCTACAGAACAGCATCCAATAGCGATATCGCCGCCTTTGCGTGCTTCTTTGTCGGGGCGGCCTTCTGTCTAGGCATGTCCGCAACCTACCATACTATTTCCAACCACTCGCCTGCCGTGGCTCGCATAGGCAATGCTCTGGACTACGTGGGCATTGTGAGCCTCATCACGGGCAGCTTCATCCCCACCCTGTACTATGGCTTTTATTGCGAGCCCTCTCTACGACGCGTCTACTGGACCATGATCACCACCATTGGGTTCATCTGCACTTTGGTCTGCGTGACGCCGCGCTTCAGAACACCGGAATGGCGGCCCTTTAGAGCAGCCATGTTTGTCTCCATGGGACTGTCTGGCCTCGTCCCAGTGCTCCACGGCTTGTGGTTGTACGACATCGAGCAGATGACCTATCAGATAGGGCTCGATTGGCTGCTGCTCCAGGGCTTTCTCTACATACTGGGCGCAACGATATACGCAGCTCGCGTGCCAGAGAGACTGTGGCCGGGAAAATTCGATATACTCGGGAGCTCCCACCAGATCTTCCACGTCCTCGTTGTGTGTGCTGCAGTGGTGCATCTGACGGGTCTCTTGCGCGCGTTTGACTATCGACACAGCGTTGCAGATGTGTGCTGATCGAGTCCTATTATTTTCCCGCCTTGTCTATGTTCCCTTCCCGATTTTAGTCGCAGAGCGCCAATATCAGACAGTGCCAATAAGTTAGAACTGAAGCCGCCTGTACTCTAGGGGGTCCATATTCGTATCGCATGCGCTGCCCTTTGTTGGCGACACCTGCTTGGACGCCGCATTTACATGTACATAGAGCGCGACGCATAATAGAGAGGAATAAATAAATGAGAAATAAGCGTCGATATTAACATTAACATTAGGATTAGCATTGGCCCCAATAGTTACCAATAACCGCACAGTCGGTTGCCTTTACCGGACCTAGTGCGGAACCCGGGTCTTTGAGTGCAACGCTCAGCCTGTCAAACCGAATCAGGAGCGCGCCGGGCTTTACAGCTGGCGTTTACCACCGCCTCGGGGATGTGGTTATCCTGGCGAGAAACAAAGAACGCAGCCACAAAGCCCAACTCTACTCTCAACCCTACAGGCTACCTCGCCATTCACTCCAGTCACTAGCAGCGTCTCATCGCTTAGACCGCAGGCCGTTTGTTTGTCGACCTGCCAATCACACTCGCATGGCTGCGACTATTTGCGTCAATCTGCGATCGACGCCTAGTTCGCGAGCGTAATCGGTGCCCTCGTCCCATGGCAGCCGCCTGCTTGAGAAAGCTGACGGGGAGGCCCGCGTGCTTTGTCCCACCATCGACGTTGCAAGTGCATGAATGACATCCCAAATCCCCGTTAGCCTGTGAGCTCCTCTTTCTGGAGCCGCCTGACTGGATAGCCCACCCAGCCTAGGCAATGCAATGGGAGAATAGAATGAGAGATATCCCAATCCGGCTAAGGTCGGGCGAAATACAAAGGTATCACAACTAACTCCTGGCGTCCCAATGGCCCTGCCTGTCCACGCTGCCCACTGGGCTGGGCTGGGCTGGCGGCAGCGAACGTTGGTGTTGGAATAAATACTGTATATTTATTCGCCCATGGCTATTGCTTAAATCTCAGTTGACCTTTTAGTCCCAGCTCCCCTCCTATTCTTTTTCTTTTCCTGTTCTCGTGTTTGATGACTTCGCATTACACCTCCCTGCTCAAACAATCCAGCCCTAACTGTCATTTACCTACCCGAAACCTGTCCCTTGCATACGTCCAACGTCGTCAACGTGTTAGGCAATGATTGATATGCAGTCGCCGGATGAGTCTGCAGGAAAACCGAAATTGCGCGCGGCATGCGATTCTTGTCGCCAATCCAAAGTGCGCTGCTCGGGGGGTCGTGTATGTGTGCGCTGCGAGAAGCATGAATTCAAGTGCGTCTACAGCATTGCCAGCCGCGCCGGCAAGCCCAAGGGAAGTAAGAACAAGGCGACCTTGAAGAAGCTCGAGAATATTCAAGCAGTTAAGAGAAACACCTCTCCAAGGACTAAGATGTCGACATGGACTACCCCCCCAAAAGTTCCATCTGATCCAAATTATCTGTGCCTGCGGGACCGAAGGAAGGGCCTTGTAAGTTAATTAATCCTCAGGAAGCTACACCGAGTTTAATGCTAGTGCTAATGGTGTCTCAGTCTACTACACGCTTTGATATGGGATGGCCTTCTCAGGGCCAGCCGTCAGATCAACCCCACGAGCCATTCCGCAAATACAGCTTGCCAGGCAGAGAAATTGTATGCCCGTCACCAATCTCTCCAGCGTTCAGGTCGTATACATGGGGTGGCCCGCTGTCAATTGACCTCGACAGCTATGGCTCAGTCGACACTCCGTATTTACTATCCCCGGCGAACTCTCAATATATTCACTCGCCGGTGGGAGAATCAGCCAATCTACTGAATATTCCTCCTGAGCCGCCGACACCAGTCGACATTTGCTGCTGCATACAACGACAAGCCATGAGCCAGAGCCAGCTGTACCATCTCGGCCCAGACTCTTCAAGGTGGTTGTTCGACCCAACGATAGAAGCTGTCTACTCGTCGCTGTCATCATGTCAGATGATTTTCAATTGCGCAGTGTGCTCCAAGGACACAAATAGATTGACCGCCGCTGTCGGTTTGCTCGACCGTCTATTTTCTGTGTTCGCACAAATTGTGTTCCAAACCCTGCCTCACAACTTACCAGACACAGGCGCCTGGTGCGACCCGTATAGTATCCCACAAGAGTACACCCAAGAGTTCGCACCAGCAGCTCGCAAATCTCTTGTTGAGCGAACGCTCAAAAGGGCGCATAAAACACTCGACCTTCTTAGACGTCATCTTGATTCCGGCTTTGATATGCGTACTGCCGATTTCGCATTCTGCTCAACTTTCGACGTCACGGACAAGCCATACACAAACCAGGTATTTGGAGACAATAGAACCCACTTCGCCCAGCCCGGAAATCAGCTGCCTACTCCGCCTTTACTGGCTACTCCTCTGTTCGACAAAGGTAAGCTCAGCAACGGATTTAACTCGGGGGATATCGGGTTTCTACGGCAAGCCATATCTCACTACGAGTCGATACTCGATAACATACGGGCCTCGCCGTCGTACAATGCTACAAACGGGCCGTCTTCATCGAGCCAGTCGACATTCGGATTCTTTCCTCCTTGGTTTCCTAATGTTCCTGGTGCATCCGACCCCCAGCAACTCCAATACCAGGCATCACCCGCACAGCCATTCCAAAATACTCGGGAACCTAGTTCATATGGAAGGATTGGAGTTTCTTAATACTTTCTTCATTAACTTATCTTATGCCTTGCCTTTTTGATGGCTGTTTTTTATTTTCATCACCTTTGTTATATATGATATGAATCCCGTTTGTGAGGGACTTTTGTCGGATAATTTGTATAATTCCAATTTGACAGCCACATATGTAAATGCAGTGGAACGTTGGAGTTTTGTCTTTGTATATTCATGCCCAATGTTAATTTTTCATAGAAAATAGACCCCATTCCCGTCATCGTTACGGTCAAGCAGAGAAACAAAGGAGAGGAAAAGCTATGAAGATGTCGAGTTCTGTGTTACCTGAGCTCATCGAGGAAGTAGTAAGCAGAATAAAGAGATGGGGAAAAAGCAAACAAAAAAAATCAAAACAAAGGAAACTCGGATTATTTTCAGTCATGCGATAGTACAGTAAGACGAATCGCGGTTTTCATCGTTCATGACGGCATGCATGCGCATACCATGCGCATACAGTCATACACTGAGGCTATTACATTACCCCGTGATGTTACGCCAATTAGGATATTCATTATTCAGTGGAGCATGACATGTCCTCTTTTTCTCCATGTTTTGGACATCTCTAGATCCGCGCGATCCGAATGATCCATCATGATATTTGAATGCCGTTGGTCTTTCGATCTTACCCTCGTTCATTATTCTAAGCGAGGTGTGTGCGTTTTAAATAAGACCACATCCAATCTGTACCATCCCCTGCGGTCGCTGCAAGACGATGCAGTTCGTCACTCGAATCTCCTTTCTTCTCTTATGAATGAGTCCTTGTATAGCCCTATTTTACCGTCAACCGCTGTGATCTATGCAGCAGCCGACTCGGCAGACGTCGGGTAAATGCGTCTGCATACGTTGACTTGACTTCGCCATGGACGATGACAAAAAGCAACCGCCAAAAGAAAAGACATGGGAAATGCAACCACTCGCAAATAGCCATCATTCACACTCTGACGGGATTGGTGGAAGCCGGCTAAAGCAGAGGCTGGAATGTAGAGTGCAGATGCAGGCTGGAATAAAAGCTTCGGCATTGGTCGGCCTTTGCTCGAAACACCCGGGTACATACTGGTACTATTCTGACGTCAGCGTGAGGGTTGGGGTATAGTAGTGTCGGTATAGGTAAATTCTCGTATATAGGGTATCCGACGATCGAGATCAATAAGTCCCGTATGTAGCACAGCATGATTCGTTGACAGTGCTTGTGATCGAGCTGACATTTGCAGTCAAAAATCATGTCTCTCTTGTCGGCATCTTGTTTCCGTGTTGATAGTATGATCCAGGAAAACCAAAGAAAGGAATCAAAAGGCATACAGTAGTACCCAGGTGCAATGGAGGAAGTACCTTGGATGCCTCAGGCATCAATCTCATATGTCATCTATAACAAGCAATTTGAGATGGCCTCAGGCGCCCAGGTGAAAGCGTATAAAAGCACGGCCTCCCGCTCTCTGCTCGGATTTCTTTTCTTCTTCTCTTGTTCTTTCTCTCTCCAGGCACTTCTCCCGCTCGCGCACCCCGCGAGGTCCGGTCGAGTCGTCCTCCAAGAGTTCCCACGCGGGCAGGTGCGCCGTCTGCTCCGTGGATGAGTCGAAGATGGCTACAGAAAGCACGATGCAGTAGCTGGGAGATGCTGGGCCTCGACCTGAAAACTTGTGTTGGAAGGGGTCCCTAGGGCGATTATTCGTACTTGAAGTATCTTAGTCGCCTTCCTACATTCTTCCAATTCTTATTACTCATCGTTAGCTATTCTTAGTCCTCATTTTTACTTATTCTTATTCCTCTTCTTATTCTGTATATCTTACTACGTCGGCATATTCTTATCCGCCACGCGCGCACTTTTTTCGTCATCTCATCGGCTTGTCCGCTGACATGGAGAAGAGGATCTGCTGCGATGGGGCTCCTGCCTGTGCCTAGACTAGACTTGACAATCAAACCGCTTTCTCTTTCTCTCACCTCCATCCACTATGAATTGTAAATCCATCATTCATCCCAGTTACCGATCTGATATAACTTTATTTGTCTTCATCTCATGCTGAACTTCATCTCATCACTCAGATAACTCTACAGTTGTCTTCTGAGTTCGCTAGCGGGTGTTCATACTGTACTGACACTGTTGTTTCAATATTAGAGATGTAACTCGATAAATGAAACGCCTTTAATTGACGCCTCTCTTCTTTTACTGAACCATCGAGTTTCTCTCCCCGCCGCATTTTGAGTCATCGCATATTGACGTCACCATCTACTCCAGAGGCCGCTATACACCTCTCATTCACGCTCCACGAGAGCATGGCTTGTCATGGGGCCTATCACAATGTCTGCGGGCCAGTTGACCTGTAGGATCAGGTATCTCTCATCCTGATAGCCGCAGTCAACAGCTGAATGAGCCCAGCTAGCTTAAGGATATTTAATTATTATAAGCAGCCTCTAGCGCTCAAATAGGTACCGCCCCGCCCTGTGTTGCAATCAAGCCCTCAACTCACCTTTTCTTCACTGACCTTGAACCTCACCAATCTCCTCTTCTCAACTGACCACTTGTTAATCCTTGATCCTATTAGACTGCTGTTTCCCTTCACAAAATGTCAGAACCTTCGCCCGATATCGTCGAGATCGCCCCTGACCAAGACTTGGTCTTTCAGGTGACCCAAGAGGAATGAAAGAGCCCTTACCAACCCCTGGCTAGAAGAATCACTGAATTCAAAGTCAAGAAGTCGGTTTTTCTTGCCAGCTCCCCGACCTTTGACGACTGCTACCACTCCTTTTCTGGCCAGAAAGATAAATCGCCCTCATTTCCTCTTTTTGAAAAGCCTTGGAAGGGAACAACTATAGACGTGTTGGAAATCTGGCTAAGAGCTTTCCATGGCAACCTCAATGAGGCCTCTTTCAAAATCGCTATCCCAAAAGTGTATGATATAATGGCAATAGCCCAAAAGTATTGCTTCGAATTGAAGGATCCGAAACCTTGGTTCGACCAATGGTATGAGAAGAATAAAGGTGACATCAAAGAACAGCTTCTCCTTCTTTGCTGGGAGTTCCGTCATGATAAGGCATTTCTTCAACTATCGGGTTTCTTGGTTTATCATCCGAACGGACGCGTCACGGCCCTAAGCCAAGCATTGACTACAGCGTGACAGTACCAGTCATAGTAACGCGCAAGTCTTCACAGAAAAGTAAGAAAAGGAAACAAGAGCCTCTAACGTTCTCTATTTAGATGTACTCAATGCAGTTAGAGGTCGTTTGAAGAACATCCTAAATGAAACTTTATGGCTCCCGATCAAGAGAAGATTTAATTCAACAACATGCAATTGCAAAGGGAGCATGGTCTTCTACTATCAACAGGCAATGTTCAAGAAAGGTGTATGGCCGCTAGAGGAGCACTTTTCTAAAACCAGCGTTGGAGCTATCTTGACACGGCTCAAAACCATTGGTTGGAGTGAACAGAGCTCATGGGGCTGTAAACAATGTACTTTTGACTGCGCTAAGGTCATCGATGGCGCGGTAGAACGTACCAAGAAATACTTCGACGGTCTCTGCTTGGATTATATGCAAGATGACGCACCATCAAATGAATATGGTTGGAAAGAGAAAGAGACCTGGCATTGCAAAGGAGGACGCCATGGTGAGCCAACACGATACTATTCTCAAATGTGGGCGAATAGTCGAGAACGTTACAATATTTTTGATTTGAATCTATGTGTATCTGAGGGTCTTCACTTCTATATGGGCGTCTTGGCCTCGTTGGAATCACAACTTCCCGCTCCTCTAGTTTTGGGATCGACAGATAATATCAACGGTAGTCTGACTGCCTGCTTTTCGGTATCGACTCGTTGATAGCGTGAGAAATATGTCATGACGGTCCCTTATCGGGTTGCAACGGATGATACATGTATTGTTCAGTTTGGAAGGAGAAGGCTTCTAGGCCAAGTAGAACTTTAGGGGAATATAATCATGTATTATCATCAGGAGTAATTCATAAGCGACTATATTCATATTCTTATGCTATATCAGGTCTCTTAGTGAAAATACCTTTGAGTTGAGAAACTAATAAACTAATAGATGATTCCCTCGCATTCCTTGGATATCCTCATCGATAGTTTTCACTATGACTTCGGGAGGGCAATTCAGCAGAATACTATATGGCAGGCAACTCTGTTCATAGTACTCGCCGTTGAGAAGACTGGTGACAAGCTCATCAATGATTTTAAAGAGATCTGGAAACCAGCTCAACTAGCTCAAGCCTCCCAGCTAGCTCTCCATGATTCTTCAGCGAATCAGAAACTGAACTTATTACACTTTACCAACTCAGTTAAAGAATATATTCTAGAAATTCGATGGAATTCCATCTCGACATCATACCATCCAGTGGCAACAGCTCTAACCTATCAGCCTCAATATCTCTACCGATCAATAACCTTCAAAAATCCAGGAATCGGGACGTCCCCGAATCCGCCACGCTCGCCACACCAATAATGGCTCTGTGGCGGGGAGTATTCTTCGAATGAATTGGTTCTCGGTGTATGGCTCTAGGAACAAATCCATTCTCCTGGGACTTTGGGTTTGGTACAGCGGTTCGGTCCTCAGGGAATAATTTGACAGGTGAGTTTTATTCAAAACGCCACGTTACGTCCAATCGGTACAGGATCCATGATCGGGTTATTCAACGTGGATATTCACCGTTCCTTGGTAATCTCATGGCCCGACACGTGGATATGGTTCAGGCACGGCGATATGCTTCTATCGATTCTCCCGGGAGGACGTCGGTAGATATACAGATTTTTCGACGACAGAAAAATTATAAAGGACATCATCTCTCCTTGATTCTGCAACTCTTTTCATCATCACTCAACTACACAATCAAGACACTCAAGACACTCATTATTGAAACACAATCTCTGCCAGAGACAGACTAAATACTTATTCATTCTCTACATTGCTATTCTTTTCGTTCAACTCCAAGCAATACAAACGTCAAAATGCATTTCACCACAGCTCTCGGACTTGCTGCTGCCTTTAGTGGCGTCACTTCTGCTCTTCCTGCTACCCAGCGCCGTGACGGTGGCAGCGACAACAACCCCAGCGGCAGCAACAGCACCAGCAACAGCAACAGCACCAGCAACAGCAATGGTGGCATCGACATCACAAACAACATGGGCCATACAATCTACCTCTGGTCCGTTGGCAACTCTGCCAACAACAGCATGGTCACACTGGATCCTGGCGATCGGTACTCAGAAAGCTGGCAGGTGAACACTGCTGGCGGCGGCATTTCAGTCAAGATGGCGACGCAACCCAACCAATCCGATGTGCTTCAGTACGAATACACTCTGGAAGGAGATACTATCTACTGGGATCTCTCCTGCATCAACATGAGTGATAACTCCACCTTCACGACTGCCGGTTTCGATGTTTCATCCAACAACACCGACTGCCCATCTGCCAACTGCGCGCCTGGTGACTCCTCTTGCGCCGCCGCTTACCTCTACCCGACTGATGACCAGGCGACTCACGGCTGCCATGCCAGCACGCAGATGGCCTTGAATCTCGGATCTTCCGCACCTTCTTCATAAAGGCTATCAACTTGACGCCAGCTTCGACAACGCAGGCCGAGTGTCTAACACGAGGTGCTTCATACAGCAGACATAGTGGTAGCAGCTATGATGAAAGAAAAGCATTCACTCAACCGTCGTTCGGGGATGTTGAACAGTTCTACTGAGAATATGAACTTTGAATCCTACATTGTCCTGTCTTGTCCCTGTCTATATAGAAAGCATGTGCTTTTTTTTCTATGATATCCGGTTTTAGTCAAGTATGTACATAGAATAATTTCATTAACCGATTAATATTGATCAACCATCCCAATGCAGTAATTAAACCTCGGCATGCTAACGACGAGGCTCGGCGACTCGGCAAGCCTCCCCGCATAATTCTCGACCCAGCTTGATTTATACCCCATTTCCTTGCTTGCCGTTGTCTTCCATCTTGAATTATCTCCCAATCTACCAAAAGGCCTACAAGATAAAAAAAAAAAAATGGCAGACCGTCTCGCCCAAGTCTCCTCACATCTCAACTTCCCGCGTGGATTGTTCGACGGGCAGACAGCCATCATCACCGGCGCTGGCCAAGGCATCGGCGCGGAGGCGGCACGCTTATTCGCAAACGAAGGCGCCAAAGTCGTCGTCGCTGATATTGACGCGCGTAAGCTTATTCTTCTCTCAATGGATTTGGTTTCTTTTTATGTACTCGGTATCTAAAAAAATGCTCAGAGAAAGCCAGCGCCGTCGCAAAGTCCATCAATGACGCTGCTCCCGGCCGCGCACTCGCCGTCGCCGGCGATGTCATGAATGCCGCATATATCGACGATCTCGTCAAGAAAGCCGCTGAATTCGGTGGTGGCAAGATCCATATCCTCGTCAACAATGCCGGGTTTACGTGGGATGGCGTTATTCACAAGGTAAAATCTTCTAACTGCAATCCTCACAGAACTCCGAGAAGGTTAGGGGTTGTCAGGTTACTGATGATAGTTAGATCACCGACAAGCAATGGGATACCATGCTCGCCGTGCACAATACGGCTCCGTTCAAGCTCGTCCGCGCTGCTGCGCCGTACTTCCGGGTCAAGGACAAGGAGCCTAGGGTTATCATCCAGATCAGTTCTACCAGCGGGATCCACGGGAATGCGTAAGTCCATTCCCCCTCGGTTTTTTTAGGGGGGAATCATGGCTAAAACAATGCAGCGGCCAAGCCAACTACGCGCTCGCCAAAGCCGGGGTTGTCGGACTCACCAAGACGATCGCGAAGGAATGGGGACCGCAGTTCGGCGTGCGCGCCAACACGGTCGCCTTTGGTTACATCACCACGCGGTTGACGGCGGCCAAAGAGGCCGGCGGCACCATCACCACGCCCGATGGGACCAAAGTTGCCCTGGGCATTCCGGGACGACCGAACCCCAAGGACGTCAACCCGGAGCAGGCCTACGCGGATATCCCGCTTAGGAGGCCGGGGAGTCCAGAGGAGGCGGCCAGGTCGATTATTGCGGTGGCGAGTCCGTGGTTTTCGTACGTGAATGGCGAGACGATTAGTGTTACGGGAGGAAGGAATATTTAGATCAATAAATCTTCGTTTGCGTCAATATTTCTATCAATATTCAATGTTCAATGTTCAATATTGCCACCAGCGATGTATGACTACATCGCAAATACATGTATGTATGCATAGGGTTAGTGTGTAAAGGAACCTAAATTTGGAAAGAAAACCAGAAATTAGGTTACTATCTAAGCTCGTCTTGCGATATACCATGGTAATCTGCACCTCAGTATATTAAGAAATGTATTCACTCCATCGAATGAGTCATTTTTATAGAGCAAATCACGCGGTGACACATGAAACATAGGGGGTGTAAAGAATGCAGGTGAGATTAGATTTTCTAGTTGATCTTTTGATCAAAGGATCTCCAACACAAGTTGCGGCTAAGGATTCAGCAGTAGGCGTACTTAGGCAGACGATTTCGCTTACTCACTATGAAGTCAGCCTTTACAACCTCACTACGACAGAACCAGGCTGTCAGTCATAATCTTTATTTTCAAAGTATGACAAAGAGATCTATCTATATTCGGGTATCGTGTATAATATAGCGGGATCATCTCGGCAAGGCGTAATCAGACAATCGGACCTTGCAGATATGAGCACCTGACCTGCGCTCTGTGAAACACTGCCGTTGTAGCAGTGGAGCCGGCCGGAGTAATGTAAAGATACATGAGGGGAAATATAAACAAAGAAAGACGACGGTAAACTTCCGCCGAGTAAAGAGTGCGAACAAGACAATGAGGACACCAACACCAACCAAAACAACATCCTTCCATATGGGTATTTTTTTGCAGATTTCAACCAAACAAGCTTGCCCAAACAAAACAACAACAATCCATACAAACGCCTTTCCGTCTTCGTAACTTGTATTTTGGAAAACAATATGCAACCGCCAAGCCAAAAATAATGATACATAAAAAGGTTCTCCGAGAAACACGGACTATTAAAATGAATATTTGCAGTTCTGGCGAATTCCGCTGGAAATTATGATCCGCCACGGTATATGATAATATGGTAAAGCGTAAACCCCGATTGTATGTCCAAGGGAAAGAAATGGATCAAGATAAAGTCGTAACCCAGAAGGCTAGATCCATAGGCAAATTAATCCTCGGGATGATAAGTCGTGATTTTCATAAGGCGTGTGAGATCAGTTGATGTGATCATTAAAGGTATGTATATTTAATAGGCAGCAACGAGTTGGTCCATGCGGTGAGCTGGAATTGCCAATTTTCCGGCGACATCGACCATGTGACCAGGAGTGTCCCAAAAGTCAGGGGAAGCCTGTGGGTCGACAACAGTAAAGCCATCCACCTCATTCTCCGAGGCGTAGTCAGAGTCGGACGAGACCGAGGAGATGGTCTCGTTGTCGGTGAGGGAGGTGTCGGAGATGGCAGAGTCCGAGTACTGCGTGTTGAGCAAAGTAGCAGGGGGGCCTGTGACATAAGGATAGAACACGCAAGAGGGTAGCTCTTCGGGTTGTCCAGGCCTCCTTAGGACAGGCACGGTAAACCTTGGGCATTCCAGGATCAACTGACGCAACTCCGGGATGGTAATGCGCTTCATTGGGTCGCACTCGAAAATACGACGCAAAATCAGATTCAACTCCGGGGACACGGGTAGAATAGTACGAAGAAACTCTGGGTCCTTCAGATAGGCACGGAAAGTCGTGTCCTCAGTGGAAGCGCGTTTCCATGGGTTGCGGCCACAGGTCAGGTTTACAAGGATCACTCCAAGGCTCCATACGTCGTTGATAGGGGAAACGTAGCAAGAGCAGGGTCTCGGGTTGGTTTGTTGACATTCTGTTCAAGTATTAGCACTAGTCGTTCCAAACATGCTCAAAAATACATACCAGGAGACATGTAGAAAGTCGAGCCGCAGCCAAAGTCGGAAGTAAAGTAATCGGTAGTCGCCAGTCCAAAATCGGCAAGCTTGACAGTCAATCCGCCATCGGTCACCAAGATGTTCTCCGGCTTGAGGTCGCGGTGGTAGATTCCAATGGAGTGGCAAAACTGAACGGCATCCAGAATTTGTAAAAACGCACGCTTGGCCAATGGATCGTTTCCGACAAAATGACCACGCTCCGTGATGCTGGAAAAGAGATCACCTTCGGGGCAAAATTCTATGACAACAAAGGTACAGTCCACCGAGTCCATGATGCGCACCAAGGAGACCACATTGGGATGTCGACTAGCCTGATGATGGAGATTGATTTCACGCTGCTGGAACTTTCGTTGTCTGGCATCGAGTCCTGTTTTGTTCAAGGCCTTGATGGCAAACGGGACCTGGGTTTGGATGTCGACGGCAGTATACACGACTCCATAGGCACCGACGCCTAGGATGGAGGTCAGCTCCAGGCGGTTGGCCAGCAACATTCCCAGGCGGTCCTCGGGCGCATAGCAACGAAGCAATGGCGGCGACTGCGGGGGTGTTGGTAGCATACTGGGATGATACATCATGCTGGGCAGCTCGTGTCGAGATCCAAAGGAGAGGGAGTAACAATTATCCTGGAAATCCTGTGGGGGAGGGGGGTCCGTAATGTAAAAGTTCCTCCTGGGAAGTCAATCCGGGAACCGGGGTGGTGGGTGCTGGGCGTGGCGACCAGATCCAAAACAAAAAGAGAGATTGGGCAGGGGGCGTTCTAAAGACGATATTGCTATCGTCTTTATGCAGCCGTTGGAAGAAGACCTGAAGAAGACCCAACGAAGACCTAGGGAGTGGCAGACCGGACAAACAGATGGCAGGTGGCAGTATGAAAGTGAGGATATATATATTATACAGGATATAATATATATATAGATGGAGATGGGAGGAGGCGGTCCGCACGGTCGACACGCACGGGCGTGTGGGAAGAAGGTAGGAGTATATCGAGGAAGAGACGAAGGATAGACGAGGACAAGAGAGAGAGAAGAGAAGAGGAGGAGGGCGGACGAGAGAAAAAGATGAGGATGGAGGAGGAAAGAAAGAGTGAGAGGGAGAGGGAGAGATGGAAGGAGCGGACGAGGCAGGAAAAGAGCGTTAGAAGTATAGGAAGGAAGTGGTGATGTAGTGCTGGGCCTAACTGTGGCCGCAGAGGAAGGCGGCGACGGTGCGCGGGCCAATCAACGGGGCGGCAGCCGCAGGTGGGCGTGCGAGTCTCAAGGACCAAGGCAGAGACTGAAGGCAAATGGGAAGGCGCGGGTGGGCAGCGGGGGCGAATTAAGCGGCCTCCACCGGCAGTCTAGGCTTATTGCTGTTAGTTACGGGGCAGTCGACTAAGTGCCTAGTGCCTAGCGACTAGTGACTAGCGACGAGCAGCACCGCACAGGGTACTGACAGGAGCAGGGTCTAGCTCCTCGGCGGCCCACGAGCTGCGACAGAATCATGCAGCGAGCAAATTAATGAAAAGGGGGGCCTCTGCCGCTGCACATTGGCTGCGGTGGAGCCTGCCTCCACCCGATGAATACGGCCTTGTCTCCTTGGGAGTGAGTGTATGCTCTTGCGTGGCCACAGCATGAAAAAATGATAGTCATAGTTGTACCGCATGTATGGACGGCTGTGTTTGTATCACGACGGCGAGTCATCCACGAGGCTGTCCCGTATCTATTCTGGTGCTAACAGATTACTACGCACACTCCTCTGACAACTAACGTACACTAACTGGCCCTGAGAGTGTCGTTGGCTATGACTGTGACTGTGATTGCTATTCTTGTGGCAAGGCTGGGCTCAATGGAGGGACGGGCGCCTGGAGGACGGGCCTGGAGGCAACGGTGGCGGGTCTGCTCCCTGCGAACGGCAGTCACACGACGGACCGATCAGAGCACCCCCCCAGCACCGTCCAGCCACGCCCCGAAACAATTCCGGGCGTCGTCCGTACCAGGCTCGATGATTCATCGCCTCGAGTCATCCTGTCATACACTGCGCAGTCATCAAGTAAGACAGACGGTGGCGCTGTTGTTTCTGGCAATAACAACATCTCCAGTCCGCATACAAGTGCACACTAACAAGCACATCTGCGGCCGATCAGACCACCCTGCAGGAAGGCCGTTTCATTATTCGCCGTTGCTGTTTACTTGTTATCGTTGCCGTGCTATTGTTATGATGATGATGCTTGTGCTGATTATTTGTTGAGTGCTCTGATCTGACATGTCCAGAAACGCCGGCTGTGCGACTGATTGGCGTAGCAGCATCCACGCAAGCCCTTTGGCTGGGTGGGCCAGGGAAAAGGCTATCGCAGGCTGCCGCAGGCCATCGGCGCGCTTTGATGGTCCTAACTCGTCGCCACGACTCTTGACGCTCAAGTTTGCCATCGTGGACGAATCAGGCCGCGTCTCTCGTGCAGGGTTACTGGCTAATTAATTGATTAAGATGCTCGCGTTGGTTGGGCTGTTCTCCCACGAGACAGGAGGCTGAGCCAAGAGGGGCCCACCAGTGCTTGCAGAGAGGGGGGCTGCCAGCCAATGGCCGTGCGGTGGGCCCAACTTCGAGAACGAGTTTAGGGGCGAGCGAGCCGGGCGAAGACACTACAGTCGCAGCTTGGCCAGGGTGGTGTGCTGGCTCCACCCGCGCCGCGCATTCGCTGCTGCTTGAAACTTCGATTTTGTTGCACCGTGAAACAGAAGGGGTTAGCGCCCCACTAGCCAAAACAGTCGAGCCGAAAGAGCGGTCTACTTCAGTCGCTATTGACCAGGTTATTGACGAGGTAATCCATAGTGTTTACTATTCATGATGATCCGTTCCCTGCAGAAGCCCTCGTTAGAACAGCAGCACCCTGATCGAGGCGTCCTGGAATATCGTCCATGAAGATCAGTTCTCGAGAAGCAGGTCCTAGGGCGCACTTCAAGCAGTGCTGCCTGAACTCACCCGATCGACAGACAGCATTACGCCTGTTGACGAAGCCGTCACACGGCGACGAGCAGCATGCGCATAAGCGCTGTGGATGCTCCAGTCACTGCGCGCGCTGACGACACTAGCAATCCTGTCCTGCGCAACATCGTCGACCTACTACCTAGTGCTTAACACTACTTACTAAAGGCAGACTATCGGGTGGGGTCTGTTGGTCTGATTGGCTGCTGGCCGGCTCGCCTGGCAGCTGCTGGCCAAAGCTCAAAGTGAGGCGCCTAGAGTCAATCCATCGCCCTCCTCCATTCCATAAGCAGTCCACTGCGCTGAGCCCAGACCAGGGCGACAGGAATAGGATTCATACCACAGATCAGCATACAACATACTCTGTACTGTACAGTAAACACTAAACACTCAACACTCAACAGCAGTTGTATCCACGGAGGATAACGGATATACCGTATGACCCGAGGCTGCGGTAGAATAATGGGTAATATCTGCGGTTTCACCTCATGTTTCGCATTAATAATGTTTCCTGCCACCCATTCATTATCAATTAATCTTCGCATGGCAGGGATGAAATCTATTTCTGACAATCAATAATATAGCAAATATAGCAACTATAATAATACCAGCATTATTATTATTATTAAGAATGTGATGTTCACATGGCGTGTGCACGTACATCATACCCTGTAAGCTAACCTCGACTCACCAAACGCAGCCCTCTCATTGGCCACGACGCAGGCTTTTCTTTCCGTGCGCCCCTAAGAACGAAATTAACGGCGACAAGAACCAGCCCCTATCTTCTTTGGTCCATCAATGCATCAATCTACAGCCTGCCAAGCCCAGAGTCGCGCACTTACCCCATACTCGACATATTTGCTTTTGCTCGTGCGTCAGACTGACGGTGAGTGCCGAAGCGGCCCTGTGATTGGAGGAGCCAGCGGTGGGTTATTGATCTTATTGATTGACTATCATGTCAGCCGGAAGTCGAGACATTTATCGATGATGATAGACCAATAGCCATCGGACCACTGTTTGATGGATATTACGATCATCTTCCATCGCCCCTAATAATCTTGCTCTTGCCGATGTTGCCTCTTGGCCGAGTGTGAGCTTTGCAAAGATGCTTTCTTAGCCAATTCCAAGCCCAAATCAAAATCCGAATCTATCGTCCCCGCATTTTGCCCGTACCATAAACCATATTAATCACCATCCATACGTTGCTATTCACGAACCAGCTTCTTAATGCAGCAACTTGGTCAAACTTTATTCTTGCTTTTTTTTACCGCTTTCTTTGTTCTCTCCCCTCGATTCCGGCTTTGACTTTTTAACTCGGTGGCAAGAAAACCTAATTCAGTACTGACGAGCCAGCCTGAGCCTGAGCCTGAGCCTGAGGCCTCAATCCTGTAATTAGACGTTGATCGTGGTGGCGACTGCGCAAACTTGAAAGTTGATCAGAGATTTACTTGGTTTGCATTGTTTGATTTGCCGTCCACGTGACTACTGTCGCCTCAGGCTGCCAACAACGTATCAGGCTATCAATATCGATATATGTATAGTACGGTGTAAAACAAATTGATAATTAATTTATTAGCAATTCAAAAATTATCTTAAGCTGATCATTCATACTTGAAATAGCTCTTAAATCAAATGTGATTGTGTTGCGATCTAATGATTCCTCTCTCGTCACCACATCATTAACAAATATATATATAATATATAAAATGTAGTTACCAAGCACACACCCTTCTATGTCGATTTTACACATGTATAAAAGCAAACATTGAAATCACGGGCGCCAGTATGCAATCGTTATTAATGAGCATGATTCTATGAACATCTAATGGTGTAACCTTACAAGAGGAGCGAAGCTACCACTAAGTGTGTAGGTAGTGAAGAGGAATCGCATGCTTAATATTCTGTAATTTAAACTACTTACTGCGAAATTTATTCATATCGTCGAAAGAACGATGACCTCCAAGTATATATAGTGATGGTATAAACAATAACCAATATCACTTTCGAGAAAGAAAAGGATGCTTCAACGCCTCCACCGGTGTACATCTCTTCTCCGGATTCAGACTCAAACACCGATCTAGCAAGTCTACAAAAAGAGCCGCCTCCTTGGCTTCGCTCTCATTCATCCCCCTGGCCCCCTTGCCCATCAGTCTCGACTTCAAGTCTCGCGTGGGCTTTTTGAAATCGAGTATTTTTGTAACGACCCTACCCGTCAGTTTATCTTCCTCTGTACTGTGGAAATTGAGCATATCGTCGAAATGCATGGATGTCAAGGAGCCCTTGCGCAAAAACTTGGGAGGGAATTTGCCTCGACACTCCATGATCGACCGAAGCATTTGGTTATTATTGCGGCCTGTGAATAGGATTTTGCCCGTATATAGCTCGTACAAAGTGCAGCCAATGGACCATACGTCAATCGCGTAGTCGTATGCAACGCCGAGTATAATTTCCGGTGCTCGATAGAATCGACTAACAAGATACGGGGTGATTTCATTTTCCGAGGCTGGTGATGCAGAGCCCAAGTCGCAAATCTTGAGCACACTCCGCTGCTCGTTCACCAAAAGGTTGTCGGGTTTTAGATCTGCGTGTAGAATGTTACACTTGCGAAGTAGGCTTAGTCCCAAGAACATTTGCTGAGCATATGCACGGATAGCTCGAAGGTTCAATCCGACATCACGTCCGAATTTCTTCAATACCTCTCGCAAATTCATGCTGAGATTTTCAAACACCATGCACAGGTGACCTTTGTGATCAAAATGCCGCTCGAACCGAATAAGATGCTTTTTGTCTTCGGGATCGGCTGCCAATAACTGTTCAAGAATCTGAATCTCCTTCAAACCTGCCTTTCGCATAGTGTCGTTTTGTCGGATAATCTTGATCGCAACATATTTATCTGTCTTGGAGTCGGTGGCCCGTACGACAGAGGAAAACATTCCTTTGCCAAGATTCTGGTGAACGTGATACCGCCCATTAATCAACTCACCAAGTCTGACATTGTAGTATCCTTCCGGATCATCCCAATTGTCGAGCATGGTCATGTCGAGTTCCTGAGGCTTGGGAATTGCTTGCGCACTGGCATGTGCCGGCTTCCCTTCCCGTTCCGGAGCAAACATATCATCATCATCTTCGGCAAACATATCATACGGGTCTTTGGCAGCAGGCGGCTGGGAATCGGGAATTAAAACGTCTTGTCTAGTAGTTTCCGTCTCATCATATGCAGTAGCAGATACGTCTTCGTCCAAGTTTCTCTTGTCGTGCCTTTGGCGCTCTTCTTGCATGTCCTGAGTAGGATCATAGTCTGCTGCCGAAGGTTCATCTTTCTCGACATCTTCCATAGGCTGGCTACTATTAGCAAGATCTTCATCTTTGGTCACAGTAAAATCAGCTCCAGGGGTACCAGCTGAAGTTTCTACAGCAGGAGACATTGGTGAGTCTGTGAAAATTAGCAGCGGATCCAAGTTAAGTTCTTGATAGCACGTACCAGATACGCTCACTGGAGTACCAGGGGTTTGTTGGGGATAGGCTTCCTGATGCAGTGCTTGTATGCGCAGGTCATTCTGGGCTCGATATTTGGCTTTAATAGCCTCGCGACGTTTTCGTCTAGCTTCAAGTCGTGCAGCTTCATCCACGGGCTCTTCTGGTTCTCCGGGAATCGCGTTGTTTGTCACTGGTCTGCGAATCGTGAGTACATATCCAGACAAATCAAAAGGTCCAACATACTCATGAACTTTACGACTATGATCGGAACTAGAAGGCTGCCCCTGATGCTCTCGTTCAGCTTCTGGTTTACCATTTTGAGCGACAGCTGGGGACTTCCCCCGTTCGCTCACTGACTGTTCTTTGAAAGACACCACCTTTGTAGACACCTTTACATCGGAGTCGTCATATTTCTTGGGCTTTCTCGTGTCGTGAATTGGCGAGCGACTTCGTGTCTTTTGTCGCTTGTCACGTCGATCATAGTCATCTGTGTACCGAAGGCCACCGCTATAGCCATCATCGCGATCGTAGTCATGATAAGTCCTGAGGCGTCGGCCGTCATATCTGCGATCGTAATCGGATGATCGCGAATCATAGCGTTGGTGGTGGGAGCCTTGCCGATAGTATCGCTCGTCATCATAGTCATCATATCGTCGGCGCTTCTCACCGCGTCGATAGGGTGAACGCGTTCGGGACCGAGATCGAGAACGACGCCTTGAGGGAGGAGGCGATCTCGCTCCCACCGAACTAGACGATCTAGGAGAACACGACGGACTGAGTCTGGTGCGACGGTTAACAATGCTGTCATTCACGGAATTCTGCGACGTAGTTGCCTTCGTCTCTGAACCTGATTCGACGATCTCACCCTCTGAGGGAGTCGACCGGGACCTCGACCGGCGGGAGGCCATGGTGGAAACAAAGATGTCGTCTCCTTTTTTCTTCCTTTACTCTCCTCTTCTCCTTTGCAAAGTCTTTGATGGAGCTTGAAACGAAAAAACACACTCGGTTAGCCACGCGGTTGTTCACGATCCAAATGTAAAGGAAGATGTATTGAGAAGTCCAACCGGCTAGAGGTGCTTCTGCCTTGCTCCTTGACCCAGATGTCACCTATACATAGAAAGAGACCAGTTCTCGCTGAATCGCGCGACAGATAGTAGTAGCAGCAGCAGGATTGCAAAGCGATGCAGATGAAGATGAAGTGAAGTCGTCGTCATCCCGAGTTTGTTCGACTGGGCGGATCAGGGATTGCCACCAACCACATGCGGCCTAGTGCGGAACATGAAATCATTTCTCTTATCGATACGTAAAGATCGCGAACAGGCGTGATTAGGACAATGGATTTTCGGCGTAGATAGATGGGATTTCTTTGCAAGGTGCTGCTGTATATACACGGTAACACTATCTGACGATCTATATAACATGGCGTATACATGTTATGATAGATTTTGTTCTTACCCGGGTGAAAAAATTGGGATACGGCTTTACTTATTATTCAATAATTTCTGTTCCAACTTTCCGTAACAACGAGAAGAACTAAAATAACATGAAAATAGACATTAATATTAGATGAATATGGGTCAGTATTGGTATTTCAAATACTTAAACAAAAGCAACAAGGTAGCTAGTTTTTCTGCCATTTACCTCCTATCGAGTCCACTGGCCGATGAATTTGCAAAGTCAAATAGGTCCATCACATCGATTCCCAGAAGCTGCTGCATCTCTTCATCTCCGGGTATAAGATATGTAGGATCATCAACGAGAGGGAAGAAGATCGTTTCCGTTTCGGCTTCGGATCTGGTACTGACTGCCTGATTGTGCATGACAAACGGGTGATGAGGGGCTGAATAAGTAGTTGGTAGTTGCTGTGCATTTAAAAGTTGATTCTTCTGCTCTGGAGGAGCTGTGAAAGGCATTGATGTTGGTGTTTCTGGTGGAACTTTTATCGCATCTATCGGCTGTGAAATGTGTGAACCGCTACCAGAAATCACTTGACCCAGTATTTCGCATCGAGGGGTCTGTTGTAAGTATTGTTCAGAAGAGATGCCATTGTAATTTGTTACCGCTTCTTTACTTTGTATCAGGGGGCTGGATGTCAGGTCGATATTCTCATGCTGTTTGTTATTATTCTCATTATGTCGGCTTTTTGGAAGGCGTTCTCTTTGCACACCTCGCACATACTCCCGTGCAATATGCGCGAACTCAGAAACGAGAGAACCTGGCAGGGTTCCGCGACTTGCGTACTCGATACGACCGAAGTGACCACTTGCAACGTCGAGGAGCGCTAGGTTGTTATTGGTTTCTGGATGGGTTGGATTGTGCACGACAAGGTCGAAGAGGATGAAAAGGGCTGATATTGGCATCAAAGCCATGATCCTTTATTTCAATTGATCAAAGTGAGCATGTATAATTCTTAGAAGCAAAGGTAGAATTAGCAGTCGACATACCACATTGAAGCATAAGGGGCCACTTCAATATACTTTGTCAAATCTAATATCAAGCACGCTGTTTTCATCAGTTGCTTCTTGGTCTCCTGCTGATCAGGTGCTGTTGCCATATCACCCACTCCAACGTGAAGTGAAATTCGTAATAGAGTAAGTAAAGCGTTGAAATACAAGTATTGTGTGCTGACAGCGATGAAAATCTCTAGCGTTCCCGGTAAACCACGTCCAGAAAGCTGCTCGCGAGGCCGGTACTGTAGTGGGATTGACACTCGCCACGCTTCCAGCTCATCATTGAGCTGTCGAATCGAAGTATGGTAGGTACTGGCTGTATGTTCTCCTGAGCTCACACTGAATAGACTGCTATATATCCGCGAAACCAGCCTAGCATATCTAGCAAACGAGAGAAGCCAATTGTAACTTCCAAATGTGGATTCGGAAACATACGGGATCGGACATCCAATATCGGAGTCCATAAGGGTCTACGTATATCAATTGATCAGATTCTATATATTCTTTGTTTTTGGGTTTTCTTGCAGTGAATTAACGTACCGAAGCTCTTCCTGTGATAAAGCAGGAAGATTTCTCGAGACAGTATACCACCCAAAACACCCGACGCCGTTCATTCTCATTGGGATTTGGGATAGTGCTTGTAATCTTGTTGTAACCCATGCTTTGGCTCAGTTTCGCTGCTTCCGTAACTAGCAATGATTCGAAATGATATGCGGACACAGTTGATGAGAAGATGGCCTGTCCACAAGGTTAGATGTCTTTCTCTAAGAATAGCAATCCTACTGAATCGGTGTACCATTGCAGTCAAAGCCTGCATTAATATTAGTCACAGAAAGTCTAAAGTGATATAGACCAAGAATATACCTGCACAGCCATCAATGACCCTTTCATCATCACAATGTCCGGAAAATAAGAAAGCGCAACTTCGAAGAGCTTCCATGCCTGCCCGCATCCCGGGTCGAAACTTCCACCATCATTGTATTGACAACCAATGGCCAAGACGGTATGATATAGTGCCGACCAAACTTCATCTACCGTCACCGAAGACTGTGACATGGGTTCGAATGCTCTCTTTTCAAAGGATTGTCGCTCTAGAAAGGGATATATTGGATGGACCTGTTCAAAGTATGCTGTGATTTTGCCCAGGTAAGCTACCACATTTAATAAACTGAGATTAATAGTTCTACATACACCTGATGTAGGAGGCTGTCAACGGCCCTGCGATAGAGGGTGGAACCCTATCTGATTGGCGCAAAGAGTACAACTGAGTCATTTGGCTTGGGCTTTTGTTCAACCTTGAGCTTAAAACTGAATCAATTCGATGCATTAATTGGTTCAGCTTTGTATGCCCGAGTCGACTGTTCAATGACCGAACTCTGCTGGTAGAAAAGAAGGACAGGTTGGAGCTGTGCCCAAAAATTTCTGTGAGCTAAGCAACAATCAGCTTGCAGCAAGAGGAAAACCAAATAGGAAAAAAGGGACTGTGAAATATTTGATGTTATTCCCTGGTTTTGGCCCACCTTGGTTGAAGAAGTTTCATTTTTATGAGCCGCAGGTGCTCGGCAATCTGCCAAAAGAAGATCAATGTAAAGCGGGGACAAGAACTGATGCTTGATTTGACCAATGTGAGAGGTTAAACATAGGTCTTTCCTGCCATAATGTGACCCTCCAGAGACAGTTTTCTCATTTCGATTTGCTCGTGAATCCTGACTAGTAGGGACATCACACGTCCCTGACAATGGAACAGGATTACGAGCTCCTACAGTCGAGCCTTGAGATTCACGTTAGCAATGCTGTACGACATTTTTGCATTCCACGAGAAAGAGTGTCATATCACCGACCGCCTTCAGGGATTATCTTTCGTTTCCGGGGCTGTTTAAGATAGCTGAAATGACATGGTGCATTTCGGGCCTATGATCATAGAACGAAATCTTAGCGTCAGCATGTCTCAGCATTACTTTAAAGATAAGATAATATTGGGGGTTTTACCACACAGTTACGACAGGGTGATTGAGCCTCAGCGCCAGATTCTAAGTAATATGGTATCAGTCTGGCTTTCTAAGGTCGCAGAAGTTTCGGCAACGAACGTACTGAGACAGCGGACTTTGCGAGCCTTACACTCGTCACATGTGCGGGCCACCTTTTTTGAGATAATATCCGTCATCTTTAGCCGGGCGAATAAGAGCTGATACTCACAAATTAATGATGAGAGGATGCAGTTGAAGCTGGAAACCGGAAACAGGGTCGGGGTTCTTCATATACCATTCTTAGCTTCGGCTCCGAACGGTTCGGCTCCGAAGACAAAAGCGACCTCTCATTGGCCAATTGATTTCCGAGAGCTTTTCTATATCGAGATCCGAAGTATCGAAATCTGAATTTTCTCGCAGCCACTATAAAACTACCATAATTTCTTGTATTGTGATTATCTTACTATCTATATAGTATATTTATCCAGGGGACGGACCTCGTTACTCGGAAAACTGGTTAGTCCACCAATATGCACTGTTCGGCACCGAATGATGGCCTAGTAAGGACTAATATGTAGAACGATGATGTCAAATAACCAAATTTCACGGAATGTGACTTCATATAAATAATAAAGCTATCCCTTGAAGCTATATCCGTATCTCTTACTCTCATTCATTGTCCTTCTGTCCTTCTTGGTAGCACACCTCTTTTCCTGATCATCGTCCCCGAAAATTTTCCTGTGCTGATTACATTCGTTTGCAAACACTTTGAACACATACAGAGACTTTCGTTCTTATATTTCTCCCTTCGATTTGTTATATCAAACCATTCCATTTTATTCTAATAGACTTGCACTAATCTTTACTTCATTTCGGCCGAGAATATGTCTGCAAATGAACATCCTGAAAAAGAGTTGTCAACCCCCCATGTCGATTACAGCGACGAAGAGAAGACGGTCAAAGACAACTCAATAAGCCCGTCGGTATTAACTGCGGTATCCGAAGAGAAATTGGACGGTGAACCCGGCGCCAGTGTTGCAAGGCTTGCAAGACAATTCACCAAGGAATCCATCAACCGTTCACGGTCAATTGCATCAATTAACAATAATAACCCCTTTATCTCTTCTGATATAACAGAGCTAGACCCAAACTCCCCAGATTTTAGTCCGATAAAATGGGTAAAGACTTGTCTTCAGGCGTCGGCTCGTGATCCAGAGAAGTACCCTTTGCGATCGTCCGGCATTGCTCATCGCAACCTAAACGCTTGGGGGGTTGGGTTGGATGTGAATTACCAAGCGGACGTTTTCAGCATCTTCCTACGTGGTGTTGACCTTGTGAGGAGTTGGATAGGGAGACGCGAGAGAAGAGTCCAAATCCTTCGAAATTTTGATGGTCTAGTGAAAAGTGGTGAAATGTTGCTGGTGCTTGGTCGCCCGGGAAGGTATGCATCGAGTAATGGAACTCGTCTTACATGGTATTTTTGACTAATATTTGAATCATATAGTGGTGTGTCAACCTATCTCAAGACTATTGCCGGAGAGACATACGGCTTTCATGTGAATCCAGAGTCGCAATTCAATTATCAGGGTAAGACTTTTTAGCATTTCCCCCGTTCCTCCCATCCATCAACCTCATCCTAACCGTTCTCTACTATCAGGTATCCCGTATGATATTATGCATTCGCGTTTCCGTGGTGAAGTCATCTATCAAGCAGAGACCGAGATTCATTTCCCGCAGTTGACCGTTGGTGAAACACTACTCTTTGCAGCATTGGCCAGAACACCACAAAACAGGTTTCCGGGTGTCACTCGCAAGCGACATGCTGAGCATTTAAAAGATGTGGTTATGGCAATGCTTGGCCTGTCTCACACTATGAACACCAAAGTGGGTAACGACTTCATCCGAGGTGTTAGCGGAGGCGAACGAAAGCGTGTGAGCATTGCCGAAGTCATGCTAAGTCAAAGTCCGTTGCAATGCTGGGACAATAGTACGCGGGGACTGGATAGTGCTACTGCTCTCGAATTCGTCAAGACTTTAAAACTAGCCACCAACCTAGGGAATACAACAGCTGTTGTGGCTATTTACCAAGCTTCTCAAGCAGCTTATGATGTACGTGAATTCACGAATATGATAAACCATCGATGGATTAACAAATATCGTCATTTTATTTAGATTTTTGACAAGGTCACTGTGCTCTACGAAGGAAGACAAATTTACTTCGGTCCTGCCAATTCTGCTAAAAAGTACTTCATCAACATGGGCTATCATTGCCCAGACCGACAGACGACCGCGGATTTTCTTACATCATTGACAAACCCGGAGGAGCGTATCGTTCGGCCAGGCTTCGAGAACAAGTTACCAAGAACTGCGCCAGAATTTGAAGCCGCCTGGTTGAAGAGTCCGGAGAGAGCACAATTGCTAGCAGAGATTGCTTCCTTTGAGAAGGAATTTCCATTGAAGGGACAACATTTTGAACAACTAAAGATGGCTCGAAAAGTTCAACAGGCTCCATTGTTGTGCGTTATGTATAAGCCGGATTAGTATACAGTTAGGAATCACTGACGATAGACTTCTAGGAGCGCCAAATCTCCGTATACAATCTCAGTGCCGATGCAGATCAGCCTTTGCATCACACGCGGCTTCCAAAGGCTTCGAGGTGATTTAACGTTTTTCTTCGCTACGATTTTTGGGAATTTGTTTATCTCGCTCGTTCTCGGAAGCGTTTTTTACAACCTTCCCCCAACGAGCGACAGTGTGAACAACCGATGCATCTTATTGTTCTTTGTTATCCTTTTCAATGCCTTGAGCAGCTCTCTTGAAGTATACAATTCCCTTCATCAAATACAGTTAACCATGACGTCTAACTCTGAAACATCTAAATAGGTTCTTACACTCTATGTCCAAAGACCAGTTGTGGAAAAGCATGCCAAATACGCTCTTTATCATCCTTTCTCCGAAGCCGCCGCATCGATGATATGTGATCTGCCCTGCAAAATAATCTCGACTGTATGCTTCAATGTTCCGGTTTATTTCATGTCAGATTTACGGCGTGAAGCAGGGGCATTTTTCACTTTTCTTCTTCTCAGTTTTACGTGCACCCTGACCATGTCGTCGATTTTCCGCACAATCGGACAATCATCGCGAACTATTGCTCAAGCGCTCACCCCGGCGGCTATATTCGTCATAATTCTTATAGTCTATACTGGATTTGTCCTTCCAACATCCGTTATGCAAGGCTGGTTACGGTGGATTAATTACCTCGATCCAATCGCTTATGCGTATGAAAGCCTGCTCGTGAATGAGTTTCACAACAGACAATTTGATTGCCTTCAGTTTATCCCAATGGGCCCTGGTTATGAGAACTTGACGAAAAACGAGAAAATCTGCGCAACTCCCGGAGGTCTTCCAGGGCAGAGTTTTGTGAATGGTGATTTGTACATCGACGGTAGTTTCGGATACAAGCATTCGCATTTATGGAGGTAAGTTTATTCATGCCGTTCTTGGCTGCTGAGACAAATACATACAGAATCGTACAACCAGGCTTATTAACATGAATAATTTATAGGAATTTCGGAATTCTGGTTGCGTACATTTTCTTCTTCACAGTTGTATACTTCCTCGCTGCCGAGTATATTCCTTCCAGTCGCTCTAAGGGAGAGATCCTCGTTTTCCGTCATGGGAAAAATGCCGCCCCAAAGGGTATTGCGCAGCCAGACGATATAGAGAACGCAAGTTATAGTCGTGTATCTTACGGTGTAATTCAGCGGCACGAAGACAAGGAGAATAGTGCCACAATTCAAAAACAGACTGCCGTATTCCATTGGAGAGATGTGTGCTACGATGTTCAAATTAAAGGTGAAACTAGGAGGATTCTCGATCACGTCGACGGTTGGGTGAAGCCAGGTACTTTAACAGCGCTGATGGTGAGTTATATAAACCACAGGATCTGGGATTTAATTAACATTTTTCCTATGTGATAGGGTGCAACCGGTGCTGGGAAAACGACCCTTCTAAATGTTCTCGCAAGCCGTATCACAGTTGGTGTTGTTACTGGGAACGTATTCGTAAATGGCTTGCCGCGAGATAAATCGTTCCAACGAAAGACGGGATACGTGCAACAGCAAGACGTTCATCTTGAGGTTTCAACTGTTCGGGAGGCGCTTGAATTCAGTGCTCTCTTACGTCAACCCCCAAAGTACACTAGAGAAGAAAAACTAGCGTATGTGGATGAAGTCGTTAAGCTTCTTGATATGGAAGCTTATGTGGATGCTATTGTTGGTGTTGTTGGCGAAGGTACGATACAACCCATAATCCGGTCCTTGTAAACCCGAGAAGCTGAAAGTCTACTAGGACTCAATGTGGAACAACGGAAACGTCTCAGCATTGGTGTTGAGCTCGCTGCCAGACCCGAGTTACTTCTATTCCTAGACGAGCCAACATCCGGTCTTGATAGTCAGACAGCATGGTCAGTCACCTCGCTAATTAAAAAGCTTTCTGATAACGGGCAAGCAATTCTATGCACCATTCATCAACCATCTGCCATGCTATTTCAACAGTTTGATCGCCTACTTTTACTCGCGAAAGGGGGTAAAACGGTGTATTTCGGCGATATTGGTGAGAATTCGAAGGACTTAGTTGGATATTTTGAGAAATACGGCTCGCACCCATGCGGAAAAGATGAAAACCCGGCGGAATGGATGCTAAGAGTAATTGGTGCGGCACCTGGCGCTGTAGCTGAGCAAGACTGGGCGAATACATGGCGCACTAGCACCGAATGCGCTGAAATTCACAGAGAGCTCTCCATGCTGGAAGAGGAGCGACTGTCGGAGGGGTCACAAGAAGAACCGGCACCAAATGACGAGACATCTCAGTCAACAGCGTATGCAGCAAGCTTGTATGACCAGCTCGTCTTGTGTACTAAGCGAGTGTTTGAACAATACTGGAGGACTCCGTCATATATCTATTCGAAATTGATCCTATGTTTCGGGACCGTAAGTTAAATACTCCACGTCCCATCACATTTCTACCGAAGAGGATTGTCTGGTTATGGTGATCACTGGCTTACGTATTTTCACAGAGCTTGATCATTGGTGTCTCGTTTTACAAAGCCGAGAACACAGTGCAGGGCTTGCAAGATCAGATGTTCGCCATCTTCATGCTGATTGTGATATTCGCCTTTCTCGTCTACCAGATCATGCCCAACTTCATTCTGCAGCGCGACTTGTATGAAGTTCGTGAGCGTCCCTCCAAGACGTATGCATGGTATGTATTCATGCTCTCGAACATCATTGTCGAGCTGCCTTGGAACACGCTCGCTGCTCTGTTGATCTATTTCCCCTTTTATTATCTGGTGGGTTTGTACCGGAATGCTGAACCAACGGACGCTGTTCATCAACGCGGCGGCTTGATGTTTCTTTTGACTTGGTCTTTCATGATGATGGCTGGAACCTTTTCCCATATGATTGTTGCTGGTCTTCCGACGGCGGAGGTAGGGGCGGTTATTGCCCTGGTTCTTTTTGCCTTCAGCCTGATATTTTGTGGGTAAGTTATCATTGCCTCGATCCAATAAAACCCCCAACGTAATTGCAGTTGAAGTTGACTTGAAATTAGTGTCTTAGCAACTCCTGCTGCATTACCCGGATTCTGGATATTCATGTACCGCGTGTCTCCATTTACATATCTCATAAGCGGGCTCCTCTCAACGAGTCTAGCCAACGCTGACGTCCAATGTGCCTCCTTCGAAATCCGTACCATCCTACAACCACCATCCGGAGAAACCTGTGGACAGTACTTGGCGGAATACATGAGCTTCGCAGGCGGTGCCGTCTACAACCCGGATGCAACCGAAAACTGCCAGTTCTGTAGTCTTGCGAACACAGATGAATTCCTCGCCTCGGTTGATGTGTTTTTTAGCGATGCGTGGCGAAATTACGGTTTAATGTGGGTGTATATCATTTTCAATGTGATTGCGGCGGTGGGACTGTATTGGGTTTTGAGAGTGCCTAAGAATGGGAACACTATGCTCTCGGTAAAATCGCTTGTTGGCACCTCATATATGTCAAAATTTCTGGGGTTAGGACGTTAATCACATTTTGACTGAGTTGTCAAGATGGTCTCTAGAACTGGGTGGTTGCAAGCCGCCAAGAATCACCAATGCTAATCCGTAGATATGCGAGCCTGCGAGATTTTTGTTCCTTTGGTTAGTCCAGAATTAGCATCTATTTCTTTATTAAGCTTAATATCCATTTTAATTTTTAAATAGAAATAAAAGAATTTCTAGATATTTTGGGCAAAAAATTTAAAAATTTTAGATCTCTGAAAAATACTTAGCGACTCTAGTAATTTATTAGTAAAGGGGGTATTTTGTCAGGCCCCCAGAAATTTGTCAAACCTGACAAAAAATCGTGTTTATGTCAGAGACCCACCCTGACATGACCATTCCCTAGGCTGATAAGCCCACTTTTCCACTCCCCCTCTCCATTTTTTTCTTTGCCCCTCGGCGAATCTGAAGCCTTCAGTTGTCGCGAATTTGCTTTTTTATACAACAGCGCAATCTAGCAAAGATGGGCGGCCAAGGAAGAGAAGGTTAGAGCAGGTTCTGGCCTTTTTTGCTACCGGGTTACTAACTACTGTTTCTTCGGCAGGCGGCAAAGTCAAGCCCCTCAAGGCTGCTAAGAAGGAAAAGAAGGAGCTGGACGAGGATGAGCTTGCCTACAAGGAGAAGCTGAAGGCGGGTCAGTTCACAGTCACAAACTAGATGGAATAAGGGAAAAGCAAATGCTGACGCTCGTCCAAATAGATGCCAAGGCTAAGAAGGACATGCTTGACAAGGCCAAAGGCAAGGGCCCGTTGAACACCGGCTCCCAGGGCATCAAGAAGTCCGGCAAGAAATAATCGATTCGATCGCGATCATTGGCGGCTTCTACCTCGATATCAACCATACCAAGCACAAACGTACCGGCGTTCGGGTTTTCGATTAAATGGCCTTGGATTAGGTTGGGAACGCTGGTTCATTTTCCAGCAAAGGATTAGGGTTTTATACGTGTATCAACTTCTCATGCGTGCAGACTTTATGATGTCAAGACCAAGTACATACAATGCTGCAATGCACAAATACAATAATGATTTCTCAAAATTTTTAATCACAAAAGATGGGTATCACGACTCAAATAACGCCACGCTTGACGAGCAAAGGCAGCCAACCACAGGAACAGACTGAGTAGTATTAGATCGGAATCTGACCGCTTGCATGGAAACAAAAAAACAACAAAATGCCATTATCAACCTTGATAAGCCAGAAATCAGGTCACGGGCCAAATATCGAAACGCTTCACATACAAGGCAACAACCAAATTGCAAGGAAAGAGCATTTAGTTGGTAATGCTTTTCACCCACAGAGAGCTATGCTCATAGGCATCTGCACTTTCCAGCTTCCTGTAAGCCCGGCTTAGTTTCACGCCTATGTCATGCTCTTCTTTTGTGATTTCAGCTAGCTCATTGTTCAGAGAGATGACCGACTTCTTGACTTCGTCGCGAGTAGCCATATCATATGCAATCGAACTCGGCTGGATGACCTGGGTCAATTCATGAAGCATAGTCTTAACGCTCGCTTTGCGCTTGGAGAGTTCGTTGGACCGAAGCTGGAAGCTATTGATGCGATATTGTGCTCGGTCATGAGGGGTCATGTTTTTAAGATCGACCTCTGGAGGTGGTGATTCTGACCCAACTGGCTTTCGCTTCATACTCTTTACAGAAGCCGCAGAGCTTGGAACAGGTCGGCGTCTTGTCATGATAGGAGATGGTGGAATGGCTGGCACGGGCGGGGTGTCAGAGCCAGCGCTACCTGGTGGAGTGGTGGCAATTTCAGTTGGTGCATAAGTTGAAGAACTGAAACGACTACGCGGCTCATCGATGAGATTCAAGTCTTCGAGCACGGTAGATAAGTCTTTCGGGGTCTCCGGTAAGAGATCTCTTTTGTCATTGGTTGGTGTTTGGCTACCACTCTCGTTGTCGTAATCTGGACTTAAACGTGGAGTATGGCTTGTCTTTGACGAAATCTCTGGAATTGTCTCCTTGGCGTAATCTGGACTTGCACGTGGACTGTGACCTAGCTTCGCCGAAGTCTGTGGAATTTGCTCCTCTGCGAGAGGTGGGCTGCTTAAATTTAATTTGGATTTGGATTGACGCACTTTCTTAGAAGACTTGTCGTTCGTAGGGTTTCCAGCAGTAATGGTGGTCACCATGTAGGTATCGGAACTATAATTGACAAAATCATGGCCCATACTTGGAGAGTTAGAGCGAGACCGGTCTTTCTTTGCCCGTAAGCTGGTTTCGATTGGGCTCATAAGAGGAGCACGACCACTAGCACCCTTCCACTGTTCACGGTTCTGTCGAGGCGGGCGTTGCTTTGGCTCCCAAGTTTTGGAGAAACTCTGGAGCTTCTCTTTTCCAGAGTGAAGCAGATGAGAAGCCTGATGTTGCTTGGATCTCTGTTTAGCCGGCTGAAGCAGAGCAGGACCACCCACGGGTTCTTGTTGTGTGCTTGCCTTTCGCATGGCTGGTTTGGTCTTCAGATCGGCTCCCGCTGATGCACCAGGGGAATTTTCCTTCAACAGGGCGCCATGACTGTGTCTACGAGAAACTGGTATCTGACTTAGTTTCTTGGTGGGAGGGCTAGCGAAGAAGTGGCCGCCATCGTCGGCAATGGGAGACACGTCGTGGATCGAATAATGGTCCTTTGTCGCGTCGATAGGCGAGTCTGGCGGAGAGATGTCAGGGTCTTCGCCATATCGAGAATATTCCTGATAATCGTGGATTGGGGACAGTGGTGCGCGGGGAGCATCCGAATCGTTGGCCGTTCTGTATTGATTTATAAGTATGTACTCTTGCTTGAGGATCTTGACGAGCATTACATTGGTAGAGCTGGTAGGTCCTTTGAGATATTCTGCGGCGGATCTGGACTCTTCGAGATCGTCTCTTGGGGGGAGCTGCCTCGAGTTGTTCCAATGAGAGAGGGGCCGCTGATACTGCGGTCACGGTCACGGCCGCGGGTTTTGTTTTTCTTTGCCCACATCTAGCCTGGTTGTTTACCTGAGGACAGTCAGTGTGGGGATTGGTCTCGATAATGAGATATACTGACCGCTGCCTTGCAAGAAATCGTCGTTTGTTTGCCAAACGTGGGCGGGCTTAGAGTCACAACGGCGAGGCAATGCTGATGACACAAGATGGTCAATAGCAGCGGCCACCAGACTCGCAGGACCAAGAAATAAAGCAGGTATTAAGGCCAGTATTTATGGACATACGCGACAGCTCGAGCACATTTAGCATCGCAGAGCGATAGCAAGGGTGTCAAGTGTCAACACGAGCAAGCGCCGCGGGGGCCGTTTTGATTAAGTGGTCGGTAGCGCCCGGAGATGCAGCAAATTGACGTTTCAGGTTTCCTTCCAATTAACGACAAGTAGAGCAGTTCTTTTTCGTTTCCTTTTCCTTTTTTCTTTCTTTTCTGCATGTGAACCGTTTAATCTCCGACCCATGCGTTTATTGCTTATGGTTTTGTTTTATTCATTTGACAGTCTCCCTTTAATTTTCTTGTATCAAGTGCAATAATAATTCCCAGACCCACCAATACGACATCAAGCAGTAATCGTATAGGGCCGCAGCGGGTTAGAATGCAAGGTTTATCTGCTGGAGCCTAATGCCATGATGTTGGGTTGGTGTGATTACAAGAATAGACACAGCCCACATCTTGTCCCCAACAGTGACGCTGTGTACACGCAGGAAGGCCCCCAAAGAATCCTATTGCAAACTCAATTTACACCGCAAGGCCAAAGCTGGCCAATTTAAGCTGTCGGCTCCCGTGAGCGAAAACTCATCTGGCGCCTTTGGAAGGCATTCGGAGGTTATGTATTTGTACTATGCAGTATCAAAGGATCGAACTAAAGTGAGGCGATCACGTGACACCCCACCAACTGTTGTAAAATACAGGACTTGGAGAGCTGCTAGAGACCTCAAATGCCAGTAATGAAATAATATTATTAAATCATAGTGTTCTTTATTTATTTAATCGGATTAACGTATTTGCTGTTCAATACTGAGACTCCCCAAACGGGACTAGTGTCGATGCCCGTGGAATCGGGCCGTAGCTTTATCCTGTATCAATCAACAGTCCTATCACTAATCGCTTCATCATTCTCGATCGACCAAAGTTGGGCCCTATATCGGAAACTTTTATACGGAAACTCCAGTCTGAGAGTATACTCTGGCAACCATGGAATCAGGTTCCTACCGCCACCCAAGCATCTATCATCCTGGCTGGTCTTGCTGACATGTTATCCAGAGTTCGCCGATGTGCCGCCTCCGGCCGAGGCGTGAGTACTATTCCATCTGGACTCTATCCACCACAAGCTAAATGTGCTTCAGACTGCCAATCGCCACACCAATAAACCTCATCCTTCTATCCCTTTTCATCGTCATCGTATACCTGCAGTTCCGACCCAAAGCCGCCGTGAGCTTGCCTCGAGGCCCCGCTCCCGTCGTCTTCCGCACCTTCACACCTTCCACATTGCTCCCATTCAATGGTATCGATGGTGCACCTGTGTACTTGGCTGTGCGAGGCCGAGTGTTTGATGTGACCCCTGGTCGGAACTTTTACGGACCGGTACGAATCCTGCGTTTATATCATCCTTCGAGTATGTTTAATAAAATTTGAATAGGGCGGTCCTTACGAGAACTTTGCCGGCCGTGATGCCTCCCGTGGCCTTGCACACCAGAGCTTTGACAGAGAAATGCTCACCGAAGATCTTAAAGGCCCGCTCGATGACCTCAAGGACCTCGAGGCCGAACAATTAGAGAACTTGGAAGGATGGGAAGAACGTTTCCTTGAGAAGTACTTGGTTGTCGGCAAGCTTGTTGCCGAGGGTGATCCTGAGGCTCCAAAGGCTTGAACTTGTGCTGATAATTTTGCAAATCCGGTTCGGCCTACTCCGCTTACGGACAACTTCGAGGCATCTCCCGTTTAGGAAGCTAATGGACTTTATTCTGGACTGTGATCTTTCTCGTTAGCTCGGTTTCCGGCTTATGCCCTGCTAGATTGTTTCATTGGTGCATTTGATATTGGATGTTAAAAACAAAACTCTTACGTATTTCAACTGTCAGCAATGAGAAAATGTCGATGCCCAGGTGACAAATGATGAACCCCTTAATTTTACTGATGAGCAATTTCTTGCCATTGTCAGCTAAGGTTTAGTTGTACTCAATAAAATTTGAAGGCGCAGCGCTTCAACCATGATATATTCGTCCACTGGTAGTAATTTGTGTTGATTTTCACATGCCAATATTTGCACCCCCTGAATCATTCGAAATTTCCAAAACAAACAAGCAACAAAACTCAATACTGTGATTTTGAACCAAATGCATTCAAAACCTACACACTTTAAGCGCCAAAAAATGCACTCCTCTAGCTGCCCATTCTAGAATTGTTTCGACCTGCATCAATGCCACACGTGCCTATCGAAACTTCCAGGAAGCAAAATACGAAGACCATCAGAAAGACCTTCCTTCATAGAGAGAGTTTCATGATGCATATAAAAAGAATCAATTGCCCACAGAAAAACCATAACAGCAACATCCGTACGAGCAGTACGAGCGTCATTCAAAAACACCCAATCGATACCCCTGGCTAGATCTTCCTGGTCAAGCATATACCACATCTTCCGAAGACAATGGTCTTGAACAATCCAGAAAATAGCCCAGAAATCATAAAATGAATAGAAGAGAGCCGACATGCTATTGAAATTCCTCTGGAGTCGGCAATACGTGGTGTAGTTTAGACTACCGAGGAGACTGAGCTCGAAGATTGACTGGACATTGCGAAAGACCCTGATGCTTCCTGTATCTCTTGCCTCAGAGGTGTCTATGGGTCTGAAGTTCCTAATATAAAGGTTGATGTTTGGTACCCCGTCCCATGTTGTGTAGAAGACTTGGCTGGTCGGTTCTATGGCCAGAGAGAGGGGGCTGAGAGGGCCACCGCCCCTGGTTCGCCAATCGCGATAGTCGTTATTGGCTAGCGGTCCTGGTTCTGGCATGGTGTTTTTCTTTCCTTAATTTCAACGACATGTGCGGTAGGTATTGCAGGATAGGGAACTGGGAAAAGAAAATAGTAGAACTGTAATAGCATCCTAGAAAAGGATAGAAAAGGAAGCACCAAGAAATAGCAAATAAATACCAGTATATTTGATATAAGAGAAAAGGAAGATCCCAGATGTTATGGTCTGATAATATTGGCGGTAGATTGCTATTTACTAAGCCGGCAAACACCGATAATCAATCGAAGTAGAATTGTTGGAGATTGCCAACGAGTTTTCAAGTCTTTCCCAAGCCCCAGTTATTAGTAAGTCAGTTCTTATCCAATATTTGCTTGTCATAAAGAGGAAGTTGGGAATTGTATATCGTTGATGTTTGAATAGTCAATATGGATGGTGAGCTCAGCAGTTGTTTTCTGAGTTTGCCCTAAAAGACGGAGTTACCTAAAATGGCAGGTAAAGTGCTCAACCTAGAATTGTATGCTTACGCCACTATATCATTGGGCAAGATTTAAGGGTTAGGGTTTATTGGAAGTGTGCCTCAGGTGTTTATTTCTAAACCACGTTATTGACGCACTTCTTACGACAACCTGAGGCAGGTGGATTTGATAGGACTAGTCCCTTTTGGCAATACCTTAGCCCGTTTCTTATTTCTGTTTCTCATTTCTAATTGAATCGAAGCTTCCTATCTAAGAGCAGGCTTTATAGCGTTTCTTTTCGTCCTAACCCTATACCCAGCTGCTCGAATATTCCTACCAATCTTGCCTCAAGTCCCAATAAAAGCCTGTTTCCACTTAAGAGCATCATCCTCATCACTCACCATGACTTATGTTATAACCAAAATTCTTCTGTTTTCTGATACACACGGACAGGAGCTAACTCCAAGACCCATAGATGAAAAGGTCGACGTCGCCATCCACTGCGGAGATCTCACCGAAGAGTCTAAGCTAGACGAATTCAAACCAACACTACGATATCTTCAACAGCTGAAAGCAGACTTGAAGTTGGTCATTGCCGGAAACCATGACTTCACCCTCGACACCCCAGCCTTTCGCAAACTAATAAAGAATGCGAAGCCCCCATTAGAGCCAGAACTTGTGCAAAAGACCTACGGTGATTATGGAGAAGCGAGAAGACTGATTGAAAGTATGAAGCCGGACAATATAATATTTCTCGATGAAGGCTCATATGAATTCACTCTTCGCAACGGCGCGTTGATGAGAGTATATGCTAGTCCGTTCACTCCATCGTTGAGTGGTGATTGGGGGTTCCAGTATGACCCAAAGGAGGGCCATGAATTTACGATACCGAAAAATACCGACGTGGTAATAACCCACGGGCCGCCACTGGGGGTTCTTGACTATACGTGCTCGCGCAGCAGGGCGGGTTGTCCGGCGTTATTCCAGGCTGTGGCTCGCGTGAAGCCTCGTCTTCATTGCTTTGGACATATTCACGAAGGCTGGGGAGCTAAGCGAGTAGCTTGGAGGGAAAAGCTTACCCCGATGCCATCGCATTTGACTGATATTGATAATTCGAAATCAAGAGTGTTAGGGACTGTTTCACAGCTGAATAGTGCGCGTAAAAATTGTGAGTTGTCTTGTTACTTTGCTGACTGCTTTGCGCCTGAACCGGATCAACAGACTTTGTTTGTTAACGCTGCAATACAAGGTATCGAATCGAATCAAGTATCCTGGGTTGTTGAGATTCCTCTCTCAAAGGTGTGAAGTACCATTTATTAGGTAGTTTAGATGCATTGTGCCAATACAATTGGAGTATTCACGAGAAGCTTATCTGGTGTGTATTGATGGTAATTCATTAGAAATGTTTTGTTATTCCAGATTGCTAATTTAATTCGTATTGAAAAAGGAAATTTGAACATGGACGAAGATCAACCAGATTAGAGAGCAGACTAAACGCCATTCCCAGGTCATCGTATTCGTGAGTCATCACTCCTTCACCCCTCACTTGTTTTCAACGTTTTCAGTTAAGAGTCCAATGTAGATGAGCTAAAATTTACAGTTCCGACCGGATCTTTCCAGCGGCCTCGGTAGCCTTGGCCTTTGCTGATTCGGCAGCATCGTGGCCCTGTGCCTGACCCCTGGCAGCGCCAATCTTTAGTTGCTCAAGGACCCAGTTGTAACCCTCTTTAACCCTGGCAAAGATGGTGTCGAGTGGTGTGGTGGTTCCATAGCGGAAATACTGAGCATTACGACGTACAGCAGCGCGGATTTCATTTAGAGTAGATCCCTGGTAGGTTGAAATACCGTACGAGTCGAGGTACCTCTTCAATTCAGATTCAGACCATTGGTCAAAGGTGTCCTTCTTGGCCGCGCTGGTGGATTTGGCGAGGTACGAAGTAGCAGAGGCATAGTGGTCACCGCCGGCTTTAGATGCTTTAGCATATTGCTCTTGGGCATGCTTGAGAAGCTCTTCGCGAGAAGCGTCGGCTTTCTTTGCTGCCTTGTGGTTGATAGAAGCAAGATATTTTCTGTGACAATCTTAGTAACCAAGTTTATAGAAGTCAACGACAAAGACTCACTGCAAGTCATCGGTAGTCCAAGTGTCAAAAGTCCAAGCGGTATTACCAGTCGCAGCCTTGTGCTTGTAAAGACGGACCTTGGCGAGAAGCTCATCACGCTTGGAATGCTGGGGAATAGGAATACCACGGGCATCGAGATAAGCCTTCAAGCGTGAATCTGACCATTTAGCCACGGTAGCATCAAATGCGTCCTCTGCCTTGAGCTGAGCATCATCGGTAGCCCGAGCCCATTCATTGCCGGCCTTTGAGGTTGCTGCACCAAAAGCACTGGCCGCAGAGGTGGAGAGCGAAGAAGCTTCATCAACAAGATATTTACGGTGTTTACGAGCCAGAGCAATGAGCTCATTACGCTTGGACCCTTGAGGGACCTTGATGCCGTGCTCATCGAAGAACTCCTTCAATTGAGAGTCAGACCAGGCGTTGAAGAGTGCTTCGCTGAGGCTAGACTGAGCAGCAGCAGCGGAGGCAGCCGCAGAAGCAGCAGCTTGCCTGTAAGCGAGACCGGCAAGGCGCGACTGACGTCGAACAGCAGCAATAAGACGATCACGGGTGGTCGGCTGAGGAGCCGGCCAACCACGTTCGTCAAGCCATTCTTTGAGATCCGACTCGGACCATTGTGCATAGAGCCAGTTCCCCGGATAAGCGGCGGTTTCGCCAAGCTTCTTCGCCACAGTGTCGTAGTTCTCACGCGCAGCACGGAGAAGGGTGTCGCGCTTGCGTGGCTGAGGGGCGGGAATACCATGGTGGTCAAGGAACGACTTGAGATGGGACTCTGACCAGCTACAGAGGTCAGATGGAGGTGAAGTCATAAGCTAAAGATGAACAATTACCTATCAAAAATCCAATCTTTCACATTACTCAGATGCTCCGATGCGGAATCGGACGTCTCAGCGAGAGGAACTTGCACTTTGTCGTGCCAGTTGGCCTTGACTATCTTTTCCAGATCCTTGCGATCAGCAGGAGTGGGATAAGGGATGTCTGGAGGAGCTGTTAGCAGGGCTTATGATATGACGTAAGAGGGATATTGTTTACCATGATCAGAAAGCCATCGCTCCAGCTCGGTCTCATGCCATTTATTGTAGACTAAGGCCGCTGTTAGAGAGCGCGCCAAGTGCACAATCTGCAAAAGCAGGCTTACTAGACTTGCTAAACCAGGTGCTTGCACCGACTGCTTCAGATGCAGCGAGCACGACCAGCAGGCTGGCGGCCCAATTGAATCGCATGGTGAAGGTGTGTGGTGTGTTCTGGGGGGAAACGCGTAAAGACGTCCACTGAGAGCAATTAAACCAAAGTTCTTCTGTGGGAAGAGAAGAACAATCTCAGCAGAATAACTCGAATAACTCGAGTAAATCCACGGGGTATCAAATAATCGAGTGATGTGCGGCGGAGAGCAGGTCAGGGAGTGGTAGAAAATATAAGGAGCAGCCGGGTGCAAGGGATGATGAGCGGTGACGTCAACCCGGGGGAGCTCCCTGCGGCCCACTCGCTCTCCATGACGTGTAAATACCAAGTACATCAGTTGATATGTGCTAACCAAGTTGTGTGTACTCTCGTGACATGTCATAGAATTGTCCTCTAGTGTTAATGTTTACTACTTTTCTATCTAAAGCCGATGGCTTGTATCTACGATGGATCATTGGCATTAGCTACACAAAAAGCACCATTCCAGTCGACTGCGCCAGGACCAGCCACATTGCCGCCGCCTGGACTGTAGTTGCAACTCCCGATAGCGACTGCGTTTGTTCCGTGCCGGGGAAGCGACATCGACTGAAGACGGGCCCAAGTATCAGTCGCAACATTATAAGCCTCGGTGGCGTTATATACCCCGTTGGGGATCAGGTCAGGATTTCCCTCGCCGCCAAAGGTGTAAATAACGCCATCGATATAGCTCGTCGCCAAGCCGCCGCGAGCAGTCGGCATTGGCGCCTTCTCAACCCATCGGGCCTCGCCACTATCAGGTCTGTCCAAGTCCAGCGCGAAGGTCGTGTTGCGGACATTGTAGTTTCCATTCACGCGCCCCCCGACGACATAGAATGTGCCGTCGATTACTGCTCCCCCGACATGGTCTCGCGCTTCTGGAAGATCCGGCAGGGTGTCCCATTTCTGAATATCTATGTTGTAGGTCGTCACTGTAGCAACGCTGATTTGAAACGTCGTGGTTAGGTTCGTTAAAATAACACCGCCTCCAAGATAGATATTTGACCCTCGTACCCCTAGAGCGGACGCGCCGCGTGCCTGATCAGCAGGCATTGATGGCAACGTAGTCCAGACATCTGCCTTAGGGTCGTATTCATAGCAGTCTGGTATTGCCTTCCAGTAATTGTCCCCGGTCATGCCGCCTAGGACATAGATTTTCCCATTCACCCCAACAGCATTGGCATGGTTCATTGGCGTAGGAATAGGGGCAATAACACGCCAGGTATCATCCTTCGTCGAGTAGGCATCGGCCCAATCTAGACTGGGCACAGTAGTCGGGTTTGCTGGCACGCGTGGGACGCCGCCAATGATATAGACATCATCACCTGCAAAAGCCACACCGTGTTCTTGACGAGGTCCTCGAGCAATAGGTGCCAGCTCGACCCATCCTTTTTGCTGTGAGATGTACGAAAGACTGGCTGCATAGGTACAAGTGAAAGCCAACGCTAGGCAGACCAACCCAGAAGAAAACGTCATCGTGGTTCAACCTCTAGCAATATCATTCTCGTCACTGGAAATGTTCAATTTGGCAGCGCGTAATTTTTGTCTCGACCCAATGCGGCAACTCACAGGCCGGATCTGGAAGGTACTTTTTGGGTGGATTTGTAGATCGTGTTTTCTGGAATAAAGGGCGACATTATCGTCAACATTAATATCATAGTGAATGGCAAACTGAGTTTTCTGATCCTTTATGTGAGCAGTCAGCTATTATATGCCAAGCATTGCTCTGCAGCCCACTGGTCAATAGCGTGGTGGAGCTGTGATCCCGTCGATCATGGCACCAATACTTGACCTCAATTGAACAAACAAGAGCAGCAGCGGAGGGTTTCATAATTGAAATCCTGGCAGTGAAAGCAGAGTTAGAAAGGGGTTATCCGTTTGCAATTCCATCTTCCCTGTGAAGAGAAAAAAAAGGGAAACCAGCGGACGGATCAGACGTAAAGGAAGAGGAATGACCCTGTCACGGGATGCGAGATCATGCCCGCAACTTAATGGCGATCTATCTTATCGTAGTTGACGCGTCTAACTTAACCACCACGTTCCGCCCGCCCGCTTGAGCTGGTGTTCTGGAGTATCGCAGCTCGTGTCGACATCCTCATATTCATACCAGTACGCCACTTGCTACAGCAGAAAGTCTTTAGCATGGACTCCGTGTCCCCGCAGTGCCGAGAGCTCGTCCTGCCGCCCGGCTTCAACTTCAGCTTCGTCCTATCGCTGTTAGTAGAATCTAGAGCCTCCCCTCACACCCCGAACTAATTGTTATGGATAGTTTGATCCTGATTGGGATTTTGCTCTCCTACATTCCTCAGCACATCCGCATCATCCGGCTCCGGAGCTCCTTCGGCATATCGCCCTTGTTCGTCTTGCTGGGGGCAACCTCGGGAACATCTGCATTTGCGAATGTTTTGACCCTTCCAGAGAGTGCTCGTGATGTCGCCTGTTGCCGGGAGATCTCTGGAGTATCCTGTTTGGCCGGCCTGCTGGGTATATTCCAGATTGGAGTGCAGTGCTTTTGTTTTTGGGTGATGTACGTCCTCTCTTAAGCTTGCTCCTGATATTAAGGTGACAGCTGATGAAATGATGCATGGCAGTCTTCTTCTCTTCCTCGTATACTTTCCCCGCGCAACCTCCACTACAGACCCTACAGCCTCTGCATCCCCAGCCGCCGCATCCCCAGCCGAAGGAGCTCAAACCAGCGACCGCGATGAACTACCCTCCTACCGCTCCGCCGTCTTCGTGACTATTATCTGCATTGTCCACGCCGCCGTGATCTTGGTCATGTCGATTGTCTTTGCAGCTACACAACCGAACCATCTTAAAGCATGGGCGAACGTTCTAGGAGTCATGGCCGCAATACTCGCATCGATTCAATACCTCCCCCAAATCTGGACAACGTTTCGGCTTCAAAAGGTTGGCAGTCTCAGTATTCCGATGATGTGCATTCAAACACCGGGGAGTCTGGTATTTGTGGCGAGTCTGGCACACAGATACGGGGCAGAAGGATGGAGCGCATGGGGTGTGTACGCTGTGACGGCAATCTTGCAGGGCACATTACTTGTTATGGGAATTTCCTTCGAATATCTGGGACCAAACAAGGATATCATCCAAGAGCCGTTCAATCCTGACCATTCGACTGTTGACCAGTCATCGACTGCAGGAGAGGAAGAAAGAGAACGACCATCAGAGTCTACGCCTCTTCTCCAAACCCAACAATAAGAGCTATTCAATACATGTATATACCCCTAATACATAATACAGACACAATCTATCCATTCCAAAAAATAAAAAACAAAAACAGACAACTCAACTGCTCCCCCCTTTTTGATCATTTCTTAACGCATTATCCCCCTGCCAAATCCCCCTATTATGCGTCCCTTCGTCTGCAATCTGATTGTACGCACGATCATACCTACCCTCCATCTCCTTATTATGCCGTCTCACATCCTCCGGCACATCCTCCTTGACACGGCCTTGGGCATCGATATTCGGCGACTCTGAGCCACTAGTTATTGTCGGCTTTGCGCCCGTCGACGTCGTCCCCTCTGCCACTGCCGCGACTGCTTCGTCGCGCTGCTTCTGTTGGTGTCTTTCGCGCCGTTCCCGGTCTGCGTCTATCTGTTGCTCGCTGGGCGGTGCGACCGATGGTTTTCTGGTATCTGGGGGTGGAGGGCCTATCAATTGTCTTAGCTATGACCATAGATCACAATAAGACTATTATTGAAGCGTAAAACATGAAGAAATGGCAGGGCAGATCTAACCTGGATGTTCCAACTCGCGACTCGCAGGCGACGCGGGCAAATCTTTGACGCTAGGTTTTTCACCTTGGCGATTGCTGCTGGTGTCGCTAAAATACCGGTGGGTAAATCGTAGACATGAGACTCTGGGGTTTGCTGGTGGTATTGGGAGAGAGAGAAAGGTGGGAGCTGTGGTGCGAAGGATGTTGAGACTGATGGTGGATCGGGATAGACGTAGAGTTGGATGCATTTTGACTACGAGTATCTTCTTTTTGAATTTTGAAAGATATAAATTGAATGTAGTAGAGTGGATTGTATTTCACGGCAGTAGTCAATGGTTAAGGGTACATTTGACAGCACTGCTGTGGTGGCGATGGCTGAGATCTGACGTTGACAGACAGAACTGCTGCGAAAATACTATGAATTTAGATTAATAATAGTTCCGCCTTGCAAACGCATACTTAAATACGGACAATCTTCTTCGACAGTTAATCCGGTGAGCGGCGATTGACCGTGGTAGAGATCGCTGAATGATTTCATGATGGTTGAGATGGTGGAAGCGATGACGTAGAAGCTTGTCATACCCTCTAACAAACTTGAAAGGTACAGATTCATCGCGCGATTGAGGATGAGAACAATAAATAATTGTATGAACCAGAACCCTATTAATAGAAGCGACTAATATTGCCTGTTCCTCCCCCTCAACGCCGTTAATAACAAGCCCTCGGCCTACCCTGTCTTGCAATACATGGTACAGTTACAGACGCCTAATATATGAAAGAAAAAACGAAAAAAATAATAATAATGAATCGCTGCTGCTGCCAAGTAAAGGTCGAGATGAGAACAATGTACACCAAAAATGTCGACATCGAACGGCCGGGGAATCGTAACTGAGAAATCATCATAGCACATCAAGGGACCCAAAATGTAATTTTAAACGCCAGAGGACCAAAACCAATGCCATTTCATTAAATGGTCAACCACTCGCAATAACACGGGCCGCTGTAATTGTCCCGCTCGTAGATCATGTCCCTTTTAGTACTGCCCGTGCCCGGCTTGACCTCATTGATTTGGACGATGTTGTTGGCGATAGGAGTAATTGAACTGTCTGGATTAACCTGCATTTGTTGACAGTACGCCTGTGGCGCGGTCGAAATGACACGGTTTTCCTTGACCTTGACCTTTCTTGGATAGTTCCCAATAATAACACTCCCACGGCTTTCCAAATCTCGTTTGTGCGGACCCGCTGTTGCTGTGTTTTGAGGAGCCCCATTTGCTCCCACGCCCGCCGTTGCCGTCGGTGGTGGTGCTGAGGTAGTCGAAGATGTCGTGACAGGATTGGACCCTGCCTGCGTCTCATTGATATAGATAAAGACCTCGAGTTGTGTTTGATTCCACCAGCAATACCATGGTTTTGCGCCTGGAGTAGCTTCATTTGTTTGTTGGTTCCATCCATTGTTCACAATACTCTCATCTATGGAGCGTTTTGACATTGTAATTTGCTGCTCCTCAACAACAACAAGCTTGTTGAATGCGGTGGTGAAAAACAGCGCTGGTCCGAGTTCAAGGTCCTCCTTGTCTCTTATCATCTGAAGACCTTGCTGAGGTGGGTTGACGTCGTAAGGTAGTTGAGCACCGTAGCTAAGATGAGAACCATTGGACGATGGTTGGTCAAGCGTGACATTGCTCCGTTCAATAGTGCCCAGGACTTCAATAGCGAGAGGGGTAAAAATCTGACAGCTCCAGGCTTTGACATCCTTGTAACTGCTAGCACCGATACAGAACTTGGACGTGTTCTTTATCATCCAAGGGACTTGGTATTTACCAGTAGGAAGAGCCGCAATATTCGTCGGGGTTCCTGAAAATGGCGACACATCGGTAGTTTCGGTAATGGTCACGACTGTTGGGGTGTGTGAGGATGGATTCGGCTTGTCTGCGGCGTTTTTTCGTGCATGATTCTCAGCAGCTCTCCTACCCAAAACGCCCCCAATAACCCCGCCAATTAAAGCGCCAATCAGCATCCCCAATCCAAGCAGTGCCAGGAGCCAGATTGGGGCACCACAGCACTTTCGTTGCCCTCTTCGACCTAACTTCTCGTCAAATGGCATCAACCGACTATTTCGTTCAGATAACGGAACGAGCGGTTCCGATGAGTCCACGTTAATCAATGTTCTAGAGGACGCATCAGAACGCAAGAGGGATTCATCGTGAGAACTTTCCTGAGGCTCTCGCATTGCACTTGCGATACTGGCAGGACCTCGTCCTGTTGTCGGCCTGACTATGCCGTCGGGGTAGCGAGAATATGGAGGCAGTTGCTCCAAATGTCCATCAGGTCCGACTATATCTCCAACTTCATCTGCTGGTGTCGATTCTTGTCGATTCTGCATTTCATCGGCAGGAAACCCCATTGGAATAGGTCGGTCCCCAAGATCTTCCTCGTAATCAACATTCTGAGAATACATGCCATACGGATGGGATGGAGCAGCTCGACCTCGGAATGGGCCATCTGGCCGTATTGTCGATGTCGTGGCAACGCTTGCTGATCGACTTACGCCAATCTGCGGATACATCCCGTATGGATGACTGGGGCCGGTTGCGCCTTGATACGGACTCATAGCTCTAGGAGCAGCCTGAAAGCCTGATCTTGTGGATGTTGTTGAAATAGTGGATTGACGGTTTAATGCTTGGATGTCTTTTCGAATACTCGATCGACGAGCGGGATCATTCTGTGACGACGTTGGCTGGTCAGCAAATGGATCCGCGACTATTTCGTCGTCTGTTGTTGAGACATGAGACCGGGCAAGCGAGTGTCGACTTGTCGATCGCTGCAGGTTCTCTGTTGTATCTTCCTGCTGTTGACGAGCCATGACAATGCGTCGTTTGTTCTGCTGTTCAAGGAGCATCAGTTGCATGTTGTAATCGGACACAGTGGCAGATCCACCAGGCCGACGCGGTCCTATCGTCGATGAAGAATTGGTGGAGGAGATGGAGATGGAACGTCGGTGGTTAGCGAAGAGAGGTGACTCTACGGAGTCGATGGAAAAATCGTCAGAGAAAACATTCGTATTCGTCGATTGTTGACCGGGTGTGCGGCGGAATGACGGGCCATCGACTGGCACCAAATCTGACATCTGTTGAACAGAGCTATCTATGCTCTCGCGCGGGAGATGGTCACGCCCGGCCATGGCGATTCACGAGCCCCAACGGGCTCGGGGTGTCGGGCTCCTTTCCAGTCGCCTTCTGGTCCGCGCCTGGACCGAAGGAGAGTGGTGAAGACGTCAAAAAACAGCGACGGAAACGGGAGCACTGCTCGGGAGTGGTGCTGGCGTTGTTGGTGATAGATTGGCTGTCCTGGCGACAGGACAGTGGGCGTGGAGTGGTGAGGACAGGCGTGATGAGACAGGACAAGACGGTAACCAAGTCGACTGCGGATATCGGGTGCGGCTAGCCCAATGGCACGGGTAGCCCGGTTGGCGCTGTGTGAGACGCTACAAGCACAGCCTTTCTTAAACACAAAAATAAGACCAGCCACAAAGTCCTCTTGTCAGCGTCTTGCAGACGTCTCCTTCTCTCGGATAATCAATATTAATTAGCTGGCGGCTTGCCCATTCTCTCTGCACAATTATCGGATATTTAGTTGATGCAGCCATTCTTCTGCCGCTGTCTCGACCTCAGCCTGAATGAGGCATATTTTGAATTTTCTGCCTGGTTTTGCAGGCCTCGTGCGATTTGCAGGGGCATTCACCGAGCCCCGCTGGCCCCGCCACAACCATTGAGAGACAAACAGTCTGATTGGCCACAGTCGCCAATCACTGCCACAAACAACAGACGAGGTTACGTATATCTCGCTCTTATTGGCTTCCTTTGCTCGCTAGTCCACATCCAACAATGCTTATTGGACACAAACGTAATATGTTGGGCTTCGACGTAGACTTCGCGCCCATCGGCCAATCAGGAGCGAAGACAGCGTACCGTTCTATTGTCTCTTCTCTCTTTTATGACGTCTATTTCTTATCCGCTTCTTATTCTGACCTTGCTAGGTGCTAGTCGATTCTTATTTTTTACTCGTTACGATGTTCGAAAGACTTTGCCTTTGGAGAGATCGGTCCAATATTGGTTTCGATCTGAATTGCAATGACGTTCATTGGATCCTCGTAAAATACATGACTGTACCCAATCTGGCTCCCTAGGAAGGGACCACAACTGAGGAAACTGTGCTCAAGATAACCAGTGGTTAGAATATTATGATACTGTAATAAGAATTTACACCTGTATTGAGTTTTTCGTTTTCTCGCCGCTGTCCCTGATATGACGGTTTGATGTTGGCAAAACCCCGGTTCCTGACTGAGAATTTTGTTGAGTCTTAGCGACTGCGTAAAGAATGCCGCTAATGAAACCAAGAGCAATAGCAGAAATACTGGGATATGTGACCGGCACGTCAAAGAAGACTAACCCAGACACGGCGATGGGCAGCTTGTTGAGTGCACCGACCATGGAATATGTGGTTGACGAGGTCGCTCGAATACACCAGGCAGAAGTGTACGAAATCAATATCGAGGAAAGCCCAGACAGGACCATAACAATAATGATAGCATGGCGTTCAGCCAATGGAAAGTTCTTATTAATATTCTCACTAGACCAGTCGTCGATGACCATTGTGAGACTGAGAAGAACCGGAATGGACAAGAGATTGTCATAAAACATAGCTATTCCCAAATTGGTCAGCAACAAAAGCAATCCCTTGATTGTTGATTGTCTACTTACTATCAATATCCCTAAAATTGGTCAACTTGATTCGTTTTCGCTTAGCCAAAACGTATAAAGAAGTACAGATGCAGTTTATCAGCACCCAAGTGTAACCAGAATTTAAAACAGGGACTTTGGCAAAAGTGTCGTCACTGCTATCTAGTGTGTGCGTAATGTCGGCCCATGCTGCTACTATGGAGCTTAGAACCATAAGTCCAAAGGAGATTAGGGTTAAGCCGCTAACTGAACCACCGAACCACCGAACCTCGCCATAAGCTGTTGCAATAATGCTCAAGTTCTTAAATATGGTGTATACAGGAATGGATAGAAATTGCAGAGCTTTAGAACCTGTGTATATCATGCAAATAAGAAGCAACGTAACAGGAAACCCTATTGAGTGTGGAAATTATTCCTATTAGCCGGGATATTTATGGCAATAGCAAGGGACTGACACTGAATTAAAGACTGACATTTTTTTGCCTTTTCAGCATTCAATTCCTGGTAAGTAATAAACCCGGTCGATTTGCAGGTTTGGATGGCAACAATGCAAATAGTAGACTAGACACGACTATCAAAATCAAGCAAAGAACGTGACAATTTGATATGGGATATGGAGATGCCGGTACCTGAACAAAGAGTAAAAATATATTAAGATTAAAACTTGAACCTGACAAAACATATTTATTCATCACAGTCATTAAAATTGAAGATCCACAGTAAGCGAGAACCGAAAGGATAGAATTATTTGTTAATGAAACAGTGTTCATCATGCTCTGATTCCCACGTCGTGGTAAGCGGGATAAAAGGAATTCCAGAAACGTGTGTCGCGCGTATCTTGATCTGAATATCATCCAATGTCTCGGTTCAAAGTTATTTGAACGTTTAAATTAGTTATGTTTATAAAGTAAATTGACAGTGGCTGTGCATCAACATTTGAAACAGACCTAGTCAGAAGTAGCAATCTGCCCCGCTACTAATCGAACGAGGAAATTGTCAGTTTATACGTAAACTATTACTCCATTACTATAACCTGAGGTCACTATTAACGTTGTAATAAATATCCTACCACTTTACCCCCTTCAGAGTTGAAGTCTTTTTTAGATATGTACTGTTACCACAATTTTAGAACAAACGAAGTTAAAAAATACTCATATTATACTAGTGTAACACTAATTATATATTTCTTAGCAGACCACACTCCCTTAAGAATTAGATATATCGAAAGAAAGAGTGTTAAAGCCGTCAAGGGTGATAAGTGGTTTTAAATCCTCATAAATTCCGACGCGATATCGATCTTCACAGGACCATGGTGTTGTGAATGTTAAAAAAGGGGCAAAGGCGCGGTTGAATCCGTCTATATACAACCCGTTACGCAAAGACTAGCATAAGCTTTTAAATGGGTCCATTCAACTGATTTCATAGGTGCCCCTTGGGGGACTGCCTTCCAATTCGGGGATAATAAATGCGGGCCGTCTCTGAGGTGCAAGCGCTCCGGATAACAAATCCGCTTGTTATGTCAAGGAGTCTTGGGGTATGGATAAGTAATTATTGACTTATACAGCAACTAGAGTGACTGGCTAGTTGAAGTCAGGCTGTCGAGGCTAAAGCGAGAGTCACCAAATACATTTAGAGGTCGTCCAGAACTGACATTGAGATGGCAATATTCATTGAATGGTAGGGTGCTGGAAGGCTGACGCCATAGACAGTGCAGATAAGCTGGCCACGCTAACGCCGAACCGTGTGTTATGGCCAATCAGCAAACAAGTATTGTCCGTCCTTTTGGTATCTTTACTCCGGTTTGCCTATCATTCGGTATCTTGAAGCGGGGAATGTTTGTCAAGATATATAACTAATCTGGGACTCACTGACTCGCTGATAAGGGTTTTCGTCAAATCGTCGTCAATAAAGTGTGCGGCCAGCAGCTGTGCGACATGAAAATTTCCATGCGAGGTCGCTTTTCACAAAAATTCCTGATTTCGACGGATTTCGTGCAAGATGAAGGATGAACCGATTGAAGTTTCCACCAGTCCTGCGCTGGAGCTCGATAGTATTGCCAAAGAGGGAGAAATACTCGAGACTAGGCATGGTCATGTCGTCGACCATGGACTTCATCGCGGTCTTAAGGGTCGGCATTTGCAGATGATGTCTCTAGGCGGCGTCGTGGGGTATTTTGCATTTGTCCTGGTATACAATCAACCAAAACACTTCGCTTACAGTTGTCGATAGCGCAAGTATCTGGTACGGAACCGGTAACGCATTGTCAAATTCAGGACCGGTATGCATCATCTGAAGATTGAGTTGTTCACTGTCTCATACCTTTACCTAGGTTGGCGCCCTTATTTGCTTCATCGTCATCGGCATCGACGTCTTTTTCGTGATGCAAGCTCTGGGAGAATTGGCGACACTGTATCCAACGCCCGGCGCATTCACCGAACTGGCGGGACGATTTATCGATCCTTCTTTGTCTTTTGCGCTTGGTTGGAACTATTGGTATCTGGTTGAGTACCCATGATCCCTTGCATAAACTACAACGAGAAAGTTAATGTATGCTCACCAGTGGGTAACGAATATTGCGAGCGAGTACAATACATTTTCTATTGTGCTCAATTTCTGGACCGACAAGGTCCCGTCATATGGCTGGATTTTGATTGCATGGGCGTTCTTTCAGGTCTTAGGTCTGTTGGGTGTGGTGATCTATGGCGAACTTGAATTTTGGCTGGCAACTTGGAAGATATTTTGTGTTTTGGCAGGATATATCATAGCCATCTTGGTCAATACTGGTGCCATTGGAGGGGACTATATTGGATTCCGATACTGGAAAGATCCGGGTCCGTTTGCAGAGGGAGGCATCAATGGCTTTGGCCAGTCATTCGTTCTGGCGGCCGTCTATTATTGTGGCACAGAGATGATTGCTATCACTGCAGGAGAGAGTCGAAATCCCAAGAAACATATTCCAAAGGTATGACGCAGGGTGATTGATGGTGATAGCCTGGATGCTGATTTCCCTCCAGGCGATAAGGAATACATTCTTTCGTATTTTGATCATCTTCCTCGGGCTTGTATTTTTCGCCTCGATTATTGTCCCGTCTAATGACCCAGGATTCGTGACGGCAACAAGCAAAAGCGCGTCCTCTCCATATAGTTTGGCTCTCCAACACGCCGGCTGGGAAGCAGCCCCAAATCTGATCAACACGTTCATCTTCACTGCTGTTTTCTCCTCTATCAATTCATCCAACTACATCGCGTCGCGTACGCTGTTGTCCCTTGCCCAGCTTGGCCGTGCCCCAAGGATATTCGCCAAAACCACCAGCAGGGGCGTACCGATATATGCTGTCATTGTTACCAACACACTTGGTTTGATTGCGCTCATCAATACTGGCGCTGGTGCAGGGCCAGTTTTCACCTATCTTGTCACAATATCTGGCTCCGCGACCTTCATTGCCTGGGCATTCATAGGCATCACCCACCTGCGGTTCCGACGCGCATGGAAGCTGCAAGGCCGATTGCCAGAAGACCTCCCTTTTCGAGCATGGTTATATCCATGGGGCACACTTTTCGTGGTCGCGTTGAACCTATTCTTAGTTTTCATCCAGGGGTATTCGACGTTGCTGACACCCTGGCAGCCCGTGGCGTTTGTGTTTAATTACATTATCTTGGTGTTGTTTTTCGGGCTTTGGATGTTTTGGAAGTTCTGGAAGAAGTGCAAGTTTGTTGATCTGAGGAAGGTGGACTTGAACAAGGATCGACGAGACGTGTTGGATGACACTGTTGAGGACGAGGAGGTTCGGAAGGTCTCGCTTTTCAAGAGGGCAGTTGGGTTAGTTCGTAGGATGAAAGCGTAGACGAGTTCGAAAATTGGATGTTTCAAAGTGTCCGGTCTTTCCCGTGAATGTGGTGGCTTCAAGCTTGCATAGTCCTATATCAACAACATAAATTGAAGAGCCTCTTCATATTATCGAGTCGGCTGGTGTAAGTACGAACGCGAAATTAATCTGGATTAGTATCACAGACATAGCTAAAGTAGGGAAAGTCGATATTGAGCCACAAGACGAAAGTTAGTAGACATAAAACTACCGTATGATGCAGATGACAGTGGATACCTTACCCATGTGCAGTTTGTGGATGGCGTTTGCATCTTGCATACAAATGAAACTTTCAACAATTGGCTGGTAGTCTCGGGGGCTCTCCTGCTCGCGAGTACCCAAATAGAGGCTCACAACGGTCAAACAGTTGATATCAACTTATGTAGGACACGCGTCTCATAAGTGTGAGGAACATTTGTGCGGTATGATAGTGATTTCCAGATAGAATTGATTGCGCTGTGGGTAAGATCAAGATGTAGTGCAAAGAATTAGAAATAGAAGCAAGAGGGGTGGAAGAAGGAGAGTAGGAGCAGAGTTGGGATAATGATGGAAAATATGCAGCAAGCAGCATTCTTATAATAAGTCCCTTCGGTGAACAGGGTAAGCTGGATGAGAACTTAATTATCCACATCTATCTCTAGCATCTTTATCTACTCTTGCTTTCGTGATAACCTGGCATTGGATCACAGAAGTTGCACCGTGGGCTCCGCGTTCGTCAGCCCTTTTTAGGTTAAAAGGATAACTCTGCGAAGGATGTGACTAGTATTTCTTGTACATATCTTTTATCTCGGGTTCCTGTGTTTCATGAAACTTACAGCGGTGTTACGGTGCGCGTCGTCGAGCACCCTTGTCGGTGCAACAACGTGAATGACCTCGACATAGGCTCCCCTCTAGTCAATGGCTTCGATATGGATGCTTACAATTGTTAGATATTTACGTTCATCTTCTTAATAACTCTATTTCATCCATCAAGCACATGCAGTAATAACTTGAATGGTGTCCATGAAAAGGAAGAAAAAGCGGTCACTTATCTATCAAATAAGTTGGATTCATAATACACGACATGTAAACAGTAGCCCTACCGAAAGACATGCCAAGTATCTAGAATAACAGCATGTCTAGACCAATATCGAAAGGTGTGTCTTCCCAGTTGGTATGGAAATACTCCTGCGCAAGTCCGCCCCATTCTTTGGTGCGAAGAGCATCTAGTTTAAGCATTACATGATTTTTCGCCTGCACGCACTCGCTTTCAGGTGCGTAGGACATTGGATCTCTTCCAAGTTCATCGAGACAGGAAACATCCAGATCTTCATCTTCCAAGAGTTTTTCAATCACATCATTATGACCAAAAGCAAAAGCAAGATGTAGTGGACGAGTCCTCATGGGTCCTTCAGAGTTAATGTCGTCTTCATCGTTCATCAGGTCTTCAATTACCTTCGCAGACCCATTCATACAAGCGACATGTAAGCTTGATCGATAAAATTGATCCATTTTCTCACTCGCGGTACATAGGCCAGCGAAAGATTCGATATCTGGCTCCGATATCTCGTCTAAAAGTGTTTCAAGAAGTCGTCGATCGAAGATATCCCTTTCGTCAGTAATAGATGGCAACAACCTTGAATGACAAGCTGCTTGAATAATAGAGTTACTTCGTGTGAGCAGTAAAAGCTGGTGAATAGGTGGGAGAATAAAATCGGCATCCTCTGCTAAGTTAGCAAAGTTTCGGCGATTTTCGATGTATCTCTCTAATTGTTCAGCGAGGCTATTCAAGTCGATTGGGGACGGTATTTTCAAAATATTGATCTCTTGCTTGATGAGTTCGAAGCCCCAATCTCCAGTAACAGTTTCATATTTCTCGGTTTGTACTGCTAGGATTTGCACTGCCGTGGACATCATCACGTCAATGTCTTGGTCATCGTTTGGGCTTTTGACTAAGAAAAGAAGATAAGACAGGCAGAGATCGATGTTTCTTAGCAAGTTAGGATTGTTTCGAAATATGCGACGCGACCTATTTCCGGATTCATAGATCTTTTGTGTGTATTTATCGATGAAGCGCTTGATATGAATTGCGATATTGGCCGCAGGTGAGGCAGCACGCTGATGTACCACTAGTAGTTTCTTTTCTAGAGCTTTCGCTGACCGAAAGAGATGAATGAACTGAGTGCATGAGTATACCTGGGTACTCCTATGACGAGGTTAGTATTTTCTTGATTGCATATCTCGCGCATACCATAAAACGTAAACCATTTCCAACTCTCGATCCCAACCCCCGAGAGAAGAAGGCGGAATAGATGTCGAAGCAAGTTGTAGAACCTGGTGTTGATGTTTCTCTCCAGCTCGATGGTTTTCAGAGCATGGAAGTGATAATTCGTCACATCGAATACATTTTTGACCAGGCCAGACTCTTTCAGAGGGTTCGCACTAACTACTGTGTCAATAGATATTTGGCGTGGATGCGGAATATGAGCGTGATAGGATGATACCTTCTTCTTCGCATCTCTACAAAACCGACATTTTTTGTAGCTCAACACTCGTTTTTTCCTCTTCGAGGACTCCATGGTCGCTATTGTAGTAGAATCCATTTCTCACGAGACCCGGGGGAAGGCTACTATTTAAGGCGGCCGTCCACCGCCTTATTACCACGCAGTCATCTAACTCGATAGCCTTTCATCTATGCATTGTGATTGCACAGAAGTAATTCCTTTAGTAGCACACTATCAATGGATGACATGGATGAAAAGGGTCTGTGGCGTGACACTAGCGATGCAGGTTGCCCTAGCTAAACGTAGGTTAAATTTTCCAGGACGAATCGCGCACTATCGCAACTACAAAATGCAGTCTCAAGAGCATTGTGCTGACTACATGGCCGCAGCACCACGGGAAAGAAATTGCACGTTTTAATTGGAAAAGGGACTTAGATCGAAGAACCCATACGTGGCTGTTAGCCGAGACCGATATGGACGGTCATATTTTTGCAACGGTGTACTACTCTTAGAATTCTTTTGTATGAATTGATAGTTTTATTAATAATTTTGTAGTTCTCTAGTCCTATGGAATGTAATAGTGCAAGGTTGATGATGGCCTTGGGCGAAGTGAAAACCTGCCGCGTTCATTCTTCCTCCCAGACATTTAACAACCTGATTATGATAAAAAGGATATCGATATAGTTCCATCTCTTGTAGAATTCTGAACGTAGTGCATGAATTCTTTTCGCTCGGCTCGATTATATCCGATCGAGATAATAGACCGCTCATTCTGAGCTGCTCGAAAAGAGACAGGCCGTCAGTGGGCAATAATGTCACGAGTGTCAGTGTTATAACTAACATAAGTCGAAAATTTGAAATAGACACTGAGGAGGGAAAAGATACTCAGTCATCTTGTAAGGCCAGTGGATATAATATGATGGAATAGTAAGGCATTTCTAGTGGTACCGGAAATTGAGCCGGTGCCTTCACAGTATTTCTAAAGATGTGTGGATTAAATATGTTATAGCCATGGTCTATGAAATGATGAATCTACAAAACATATCTGAAATACATATTCTCTCCGTCAGTCAAATCAGAAAATGCCATCTTATCACGTTGACTTTCGTCTAGTCCTAGTTGGTCTCTTCGCCGGTTTTCGATTTTTAAAGCAATATATAAGGCAGTTGAACTGACGATGGTGATGCAATAACTAGAAATAAAATATATTTGTATCAGCAAACAATGCTTTCTTTAAAAAACACAAAATAAATCAAAGCCAAGTTAAAAATAGAAGAAAAGAAGCTGTACTCACCATATTATCAAGCCAGTCCACAACTCGGGATAATGCCGATCCTTTGTCTTTGAATTCACAAGCTGTGGCCCGATAATGTTTCCCACAGTGTATGCCACAAACACAGTCGCGGCCATTATAGCTTTCTTTGTTGCGCCAGCAACATTGCTCGCCCCCAAGGTGATAATCAAACTCACAACCGGCCCAAAGAACCCTGTCAGTGAATAACCCACGACAGGGGCAACGGGATGATAACCCCATGTAGACTTCCAAACCAAAGCACAGCCTGTGATGACTGGCAAACAGCAGGCGAGCAACATGATAATACGAGTATTGGGTACACGCGAAGCGATATAGCCGCACAGAGGAATGAAAATAACACAGACAGCACCGAGGGGAAATTGGAAGAGAATGCTGTCGAGAGTGTCATAACCGAACGTGCTGACGATCAAGGGGCCAAATCCAGATACAGCACCGTTGATTGTATAGCTTGGCGAGGTTAGCTCAAGGCTATTACGTCCACACGGCTGAGGTCTGAGGTTGAAAGAAAGGACTTACGCCGAAGCCATCATGATGGCAATTAGATAGAACTTGATATCGGTTAAACATTCTCGAACCTGGCTCATTTTGATCTTCTGGCATCTAACGCCGGTCTGGCCCTTCCGGAGGCGTTCCACCGCGACAACTCTCTCATCAGCAGTTAGGAACCATGCCGAGACAGGAGAGTTGGGTATGAACAAGCACCAGAGGCCAAAGATAAAAGTCAAAGCGCCGGCAAGAAGATAAATATATTGCCACCTCTTTAGCGTGCCAGATGTAATCTGACCAAATCCATAGTTAAGTGCACCGCCAATGATGGTAAATACTCCGGTACCGGAGAACCACCACGAATGCCGAAGAGCTTGCTCATCTTGAGTATAATAGCTGCTGACTGTCAAAATGAAGCCAGTTGGGATAACACTTTCCACAAATCCTAAAAAAACCGGTTAGACTAAGGATAAGATGTCGGATAGATGAAAGCTCACCGAGGAAGAAACGCTGGATGAAAAGTCCTTGCCAGGTGGAAACGCCGGCCGTCGCGGCACATACGACAGCCCAGACAAGGACTAACGGGCCAAGAACATGGCGCGTATTGAATCGCTGTAGAATCAGAGACATAGGATACAGACCAGCCAACATCCCGAAATAAAAGATGGACGTAGCCCAGCTCAAACGGGATGTATCCGTCGTGGGAGGATGAGTAGACTTGTCAGTAACTGATAGATGAAGATCCGTAGTCATCCCAAAGAGAGAGGCACTCCCAAGAATGGCCTGGAGGTGTAGGATGTTAATCAAATATATCGACAACTACATCTAGAGATGTTTAGGGTATGTGGAGCTTTCGTACTTTGTCATAGTAGACGAGCCCGTAACCTGCGTCAATCAGCATCAATTGCATGTATCAGAGGACATATAACGGGCATACTGACCAACCAGCATCGCAGGCATGAAAAATAGATCGATTTTTCTTAACACTCTTTTCTCGACTACTGGGTCAATTTCCATAGCGACATCATTGTTGACAAGCGCCAATGCTTCGTCTTTCTCTGTTGCTGGTGCATGGTTCATTGTGCCCTCGACACCGGGCTCATTTACAACTTCCCTGGGAATACCAATCATCGCTGATATACTTTACCAAACAAATGATGTCCAGAGAAGTTATCTATAGGTTCAGTGTTATATGTTCATGCACACGGACGGAGAAATCCACGTGGGGTAAAGAAGAGGCGGGAAGAAATTTTCCCTAAGATGTCATTTTAGAGCCGTTTAAATTGATCGACCAGCCTTCGGGCCGAAGTCATTACATATATAGAAAACGATCAATGGAACCTTTCGTTGGGATGGGGATAAATATTACTATTGGACGGAAAATGTGCTCGAGCACTTTTGTTGAGGTTAGAGTGGGGCGATGAAATGTAAGAACTCTTAATTTTCCTAGCCTGAAAGCTAACGCGGTTTTTATTCAAAGTTGAGTTATAACGATTAGTAAATATTATATTGACAACTGAGATTGACAACAGGTTATACTTTTGTTCTATTAGAGGTATTTGAACACAGTTGGAGAGTTCCCAGTTTTCAATCGAATCCGCATATTAAAAGGCTATCCAACTGATAGCTTAAACTGCCCTTTATCTTCAGGGACACGATAGTGCCATTCATAATCCTGATACTCTTTCCTCCGCATCACTTTGACCAAGAACGGCTCTGCTGGTTGAAACCAAGGAGAGGAGAGTGAGTGAAATCTGAGTTTTGGTTCAGCCCACAGTGGACCACTGGAGGAAGATGGTGGCTCCAAGTCGAAACGAAGAATGAAGGCAGAGACAAAGGAAAGAATCATACTAGTCGCCGATTCTCGTCCGGGACATAGATTGGGTGAAATACCGAAGCCTAGAAATCCCCCAATCTTACGCGAAGACGATGCGTAGAATCGTGTGGCATCGAACTCGGAGGATCCAGGGCCCCAGCTGTCGGCATTCCGATACACAGCAGTAGTTGAGATATTGAGCATCGATCCAGCCTTGATCAAATACTTATTATCTAGGACAACGTCCTCGTAGACAAATCTGGTGGGAGCGGCTAGGCTTCGTAACCGAAGAGACTCATGGAAAAAAGCAAGTAAACGGGGACATTGATCGCGGAGGCAAGTTAAATCAATAGTTGCAGACTTATCTGCAATCTGCAGTGCATTTTGGTTTACTTCTTCGCGAATTTGCTCGAGTAACTCAGGCCGAGAATACAAGTCGAATAAAACCCAGAAGGTCGCGGGGATGGTGTTGCTTAGCAGACCAACGGCCATACCCATTTCAAGACGGCTCACGTCCTCCACGGAGATACCCATGTCGTGCATAGTGTTCCATCTAGCTTGGGCCAACAATGAGCCTTGTGCTGGACCATTGGCATTATAGTATTTCATGAAAGCCTTGGTACCTGACTCCCGGCTCTTCCATGCCTTGCGGGCGACGATGTGTGGTAGAAAATTCAAAATTAACCTATCAATACCAGCTTCAAAGTCCCTTCAATTGAGTGAGCTTCTTCAATAGACATCTATGACAATAAAGGACTCACCAGAATGCATCACGAAAATATTTTGATTTGAATGGATTGAGTGGTCCCCACATGGCATCCGAACTGGCAACAGTAATGGCCTCTCGACACCATTCAAACATGTCAATCTGTATTGGGGCTTTGTGAGCAAGCCCGTCATTCCAGACCTCAACTCCCTTAATCATGGACCGGATCATCTTATCCTGTTCCTGACCAAAAAGCGCTGAATGCATAGCATGAATGACAGCTTGATTGCCGCCTTGCCCACCCGAACGTTTTTCACGTAGGATTTCTAAAGCATGTTTTGAGCAACCAGCCATGCGTTCGGCTGCTACGTTAAGAAAAGGCTCGAATGAAATAAGACGCGCATTGCGCTGCACAGCCTGGATTAAAGATGGCGATGCGATGGTGTATGTTCTGAAGTTGAAGATGGAAGTTGTGAAGGCGGGAAGGTTGGGATATTTTTTGCTATCATACGTTAATCACCGATCGCATTGGCATGAATGCGACAACTACCTGAGGATATCATAGTACACAAGCCCATTATTTATCATCCCGAGAAGATGTCCAATAATGGGAATCGATGCCTTGACCTCGAGTGGTTCACGAGGATCGAGTTTGTTTCTCCCTAAGTTGGAAATTAGGAACAAGAGGGTTACCGCGATGATGCCTAGAGGCATGGGGGTCTGAAGCAGGTTGAAGAACATAATGAAACCACGGACTGGATATCAATTTGCATGGCAAAAACCTGGAAATCAAATCGTTAAGTCCCTCGAAAGGAGGTTATCGAAAGTAAATTGCGAGTGGGGGTTTGCTTATAGATAGCACAAAGACTAGACAATTTGTGGTCCCACTAGAGCGCGCAATCGAAGAATGGAGTTGGCGATCGGACCGTCAACGTGACATGTAAACATTGTTTTCTTTTTCGCGGGTTGCTCGGGCGCAACAAGACTGCGACGGTTGTTTCTTTACTGGAAGGTGCGCATAGCATAGCACGCGATGTCCAAGGAAATGAGTTTGTAAAATGACTCACAGAGCGTGTCATTGTAAAACATGACATGGCAAGGCTTTGGCAGGTCAAATCTGACAATTTGCGTAATTCAAAAGCGCGTTCAGTTTTAACGTTCTGATTGGTCAGTTTCGTTCAAAAAAGTCAAAATTTAGGTATTAAAATAGGCTTCTATTATAGGCAGAAGGCCAGGAAGCAGCGCAGAGCACTCGGTTGAGAATCCCGTCGACTACACAGGGCAGATATCATATAAACCAGGCATCTTGAAAACAACTTGCGTTACTCAAGTCTTCTGACGTCAACGTGCTTGTGTGGATCAAGCTCTACGCTGAACCCTGGCCTGCTGCCTATGATAGAAAGGAGTGCCCTAAGGTCTGCTTTAATATCTTCTACAATTTCAATGTTAGTGAGGAAGATTTACCATTATAATGCTCTGAGTCATAGAAAATATGTTTAAAAGAGACCAATGGATTATACTGATGGCATTTTATATAACTGAAGTCCTAAGAATTAGTTTTTTTGAGTGGCTGGGAGACGCAAAGCAAGAAGACACAGCAGACAACGAACGAAGACTATTATGATGTATGCCAGAATTTCCTGTTCTAGAAGGCGGTGCCACTTTCGGACACTCAAAGTGAAAAAATAGAAAGTGCGTTTGCATATCGCCACACAAAAGAGTAAAAGGGTGACAACACGCATCCGTAGTCCCTCTCTCATCTCCGCTTTTTGTACGTGGACCTCATTCCTCTCCCTCTGGTTGGGACTGATATCTCATTTCCATTCTTTTCATGAGCACTGGTGATAACGGATGGCTTCAGCTTTATTTTCAGTAAGTTTGCAATTGCCCAAACAAACTCAATTTTATGCCAGATGCTTTGAGAGATTTCACATGAAGTTTGATTCCCTAGGCTCTAAACGAAACCTACAAGGATTCTTTGAACCATGAGCTATTTCGTGAATATGGCTGACGAGCTATTTGTATAGTGACCAAGCACAAGGAACAGTCACACCGTGAAGTTAACGGATACTGATCTAAATGAGCAACAATATGGACGATACCATTCGTACCAAACCTGCCCCCATGTCGTCAAACCACAACTCAAACTCAGCGATGCAACCAACCATGACAATGAATTCCAACAAAAGTCCAAACAACGGCTCATTGAGCTCAATTCCAGAGTCGAACGCAGAGGGATGCGACGGTATTGGTGAGCAGAAGCCAGAAAGCCTCCAAGGCGAGTCATCCAAGCCCCATACAAAATATTCAACTAACCTTTCCTAGATAGCGAAGAATCGGAGAAAGTCAAGATCGGATACACAGTTCGCTCGAAACTGGTCAAGAAACATGGTCTCTCTCCTCAACAGCCAGATGACACCGTCAATGAAAAAAAGCCAAAGTCTAACAACGACGGGTTCATTAGAACATCTTCTTATCTCCAAGAAATGTCCATGCCCGATGTGCCTTTGAGCGGATACCAAGTGATGGTGAACGCCGAAAAAGACGAGCGCGACAAAATACTCGCTGAAATCAAGCAGCTTGAGTCAAGCGCACAGTCGGCAATGATTCTTCCACCTTTAGGTAACAATGGGATCCCTAGAATTACCCAACAAGCTCCGCTCGCATCGGTATCATACCCTTACCAATATCGCCTTCCGAAGGTGAGGGAAAGCACCATCACCGAAGACATTGAACGTAGACGAATTCCTATGGGTTTCCATGGCGAAGGGGAAGTAGGAGGATACAATTACAAGACTGGTAGTGCAGTATCAGCGGATCAGCTTACTTATGCCATGGAGTGCTTTAGTATACGGAGTGCTATCCCAGAGGGTCTCGACAAACGCATCGAAAACCTTACTAAGTTGCAAGAAAAATCGATGCAGTATGCCCACTTTGTTACGATGTCTAATTATCGTGTGAAACAATTGAAGATAATGGAAAACTCCTACAGACTACTTGGGGAGCGCAAAATCATTTTCAGTGGAATGCACGAGCGATGGCAATTTGAGCGTCGTCAACTTGAAGAGGAACTCATCGGTAGTACCACCGCTCGCAAATGGCTCCTGGAAGAGATAATCCGTCTGTCAAAGGATTGCTGAAAGTTGACTTCAGATTCATGTATCTTAGATGGAAAGGCGATGAGTTGAGTTTTGCTGTCAAGGGTTGGGAAAGGGAAAGAAAAGTGTTTGGCACTGCAGGTGTTTTCAAACATTTCATAGGAAGACAGATGTTTATTGTCAGTTCAAGAGAAAATATTAACTCGTGGGCTTTTACCCAAAATTATGATTATGTATAGTAATGGTGCCCCTCGCTCACATAGACCTCGATACCTTTCTCTTTGCCCAACATAGCCAAATATTTTAATTCCTCCTGGTAGGGCCCTAGGGTCTGAGAAGATCCTAATGACAGTAAAATCAATATATACGCTTTACGGTGCTTTTCTTTCCCCAGATAATGTTGATAAGCTTATCCACCCTAGATGATTCCTCGTCTTAATATTATCTAAACCTGTCAAAGCAGATGTTAACAAGATGCAGATTTGGAATAGCGGATATCTGATAACAACAAAGATCATACATTGAGGGCCTAGACGTAACTATTGCCGGAATAGTCAGTTCTTCAATCGGCATGGACCTCAAGAAACTCGTAAGTTTCTTCAATGAATTACGGTGAGTTTGAGACTTCTCAAAGACATCAATAAAACTATGGATGGAAGTAATGGCAAAAGTGTGTCGTGAACTACTTCGGTCCTACATACAATCGTGAGTTCCTGTAGAGTTGTACAATAATACAGAATATTCACTGCATCTTATTCCGGAAAGCGTTCGATCCCGCTGTTCCATTTCAAGGATCTCTGACTCAGCTACAATCCATGTCTTATCTCTCTCTGTATCTTGAGAACAAGAGTTTTGGCTCATGATTCTCGTATATCCGATAGGTCTCAATAACGATATAATAATTCAATCCCAATTCGGTTCCATTGTCAACAAACTTGCGTGATTGATTTCGTATCTCGTCGGTAAGCATAAGGACGATCGGGGTAGTTTCTCAAAGTTTTGAAGATGTCGACGGTGAGTTCTTCAGGCAAGTCTAAGATTGAAATCATTTTGCTTTCGACTTGGCTTTGATTTTTCAATAAAGCTTTGCTCATATAAATAGCTCCCGGGAAAGCTTCAACACTGAGAAAATGGAAACCGGAACTAAAGGACAGAGAGTTGATGGTAAGAAAACATTGTGATTTTTAGATAATCGATCTTTCTGATGTCATAGTTGATGTATAGAGGCGTTTGCTGCAACCCCTTTGTACTATTAAATAGTTCGATTGATTGACTTTGTTACATGATAGTATTCTAGGAGTATTTCTGTAATATACACGTAAGTTAAGGAAACCCCATTTATTTGGAAACTAATGGTGCAGTCTTCTGCCACCTCTGTGTCTAATATTGCCTACATTAACAGGTTCATAGAGAGTCCCGCAGTCCTAATTGTTTTATAAGTGATAGATTTCTGTTTTTTCATTATTTTTGTTCCTTTGGTTTTTTGTTCGAGCTTGTCTAGATCCATGCAAATATTCACTGATACCAGAGACTGACACTGATGTGCTATTACGGGCTATTATCGAATTCCCATAAGAAAAGACTGATCCGGCATTTACGGAACGCTTTATCACGAGAACCGGATATATAGATTATAGACTTGACACATCTTCATGTCTAAAGTGACCGAAAAGATCTCTTTGTAGCATCGATCTCATACTGACAAGCAAAGTCTTTAATTGTCTCTGATCCCACCATTGTTCTTCTTTGTCATGGTAAATGGTACTCCAAGTCGCTTGACAACTTTGAATTCCCGAGGTTTCAAAAACATGGGTTCTGTTGTTGACAAGTAATCTTTGTAGTAGTCCTTTGTGAGCTGATTTTGAACAAGCCATTCAACCGGTTTGGACCTAATACATATTAGTTACATTTACATGTAGTGATTCAATAAAGTGCCTTTTACCAATTTTCAACCCATGAAAGAACACCAGGTTGATCAGGTGATTGATAGACTTCAAAGAAAGTACACTCCGGCTCGGCGATAACACTCTCGTAAGCTGGTTTGAATGCCTCGAGGAATTTTGGCACGTTCTCTGGTGCTATAGTGACAGTGACGTGCAGGGAGATGCCGTGAAAGTCAGATGAAGCACTCATTTTTCTCGCTTTTGTCGATTCCAATGTTGATTATTTGAGGCGGTCTTGAATCAATTTAATGGGAGCTCAAAATATATTTAGAAAGAGCGTTATTTTTGCCTTGATGTATGCGTTCTCAGTATTCTGTTGGATGCGGAAAGTTCGGGTACGTCGTCTCCTATTACGGCGGACTAAATCGAAGTCAGAGACAATGGTAGAAAAGTGGGCCTTATTACCATATAAATCCATATATATGCATAACTATATATTGATTTTATTAGATAATATATTATTACTAATAGTAATAAATAAAATAAGTTTATACTAGGCTGTAATATTATACAATATAGTTTTCCCCTCTAGGGTGTCCCGAAGGGCTCCCATTGTCTCAGAGTGGCTCCAGAGATAGTAGCTTGTAATTATCTTGTTTATTTCTATAAAAAATGATTTAATAGTAATAATTTTACTAGTTGCCGTGGGCTGTGTGCCATTGTCTCCAACTTCGATTTAGTCCGCCCTACATATAGCCCAATCGGTGTTTAATGGTGTTGTTGGATCTTATCCTTAGTTCCTTACACTAGAACATTTAGCAAATCACGAGTATCCAATTCAATGTTAAATGTTGTATATACAAATCTATGTATAAATCTAGAAGTTACTATTTTATCCCGAGCTTCAAAAAAGCGACCAGGTGGAGGTAGGAGTGGATTTGTCGTAATACCAGTCGAAAACCATAAATGTATATTGGCATCTTTTCAATACAGGAACAAATAAAGACATTGATTTTAAATAAAAAGCAAGATTGATATTCCTCTTTATTTAAGACACCAAGGCCTATTTGAATAGCAAGTCGGGTCTTCCGATACAAAGTCGATGTCCCTTCTAGAGTCGAAAACACCAGACAGTCTCTCGTTTGATATTGAAGACGTCTGTAGAACAGCCAGTGAGGTTGCCGAAGAAATCAATGCAATACCCAACTCTCTGTTCATGCATTCCAATTGGGACTGGGATATGTGTAGTATGTAATGGGTGTAAAGAGAGATGAAATCGTTGATGCCTCGCTTTTTCAAACGGCCTTCTTCTATTTGGAAAGAATTTTGGAACGATTCCGCTCCAGCGAGAATCGCTGTACAAATACAAGTATATGTCATCACCATACTAAGCCAATATATCATCAAATGCGGTATGATTGAGGTGTTTGGAAATTTTATTGATATCGAGTGGCTATTTTTTTCACCACTAGGCGACTTCGTGAATAGGAATAAAGGGCCATCATGTACTGAGGTTAACTCTTTGTACCAACCCAGAAGTTTCTTTTCAGTATCAAGGCATTTGTGCAAAAGTCCTTTTGGACAGGTAGCGCTCGTGCTGTTATCGATCTCTTGCATATGCTTGACCTCTTCGTACATTTGACTGACTTCGGGTAGGATATTCAGAAGAAAGCCAAAAATGTCTGTTGAATGCTGCCCTGCCTTCTCGAATATATTCGAAAATGACTGCCATGGAGCCTCTTCGTGGTCAAGCATGAAACTGGAAAGAAACTAAATTCGCGTTACTCGGATATTCGCAGACAATGGTGAACCACCAACCTGAATAGTCTCAAGCCTGTAAATGTCGTACTTTCTCAAACCTAGATCTGGTTTATACAAACTAGATTCTGTGGCAAAGTTGCAAGCCGCCCGAACATGTACTCTCCACTTGTATACCTCTCTGGGATAGGAAGTGTACGCCTCATAAAGAGCTAGAACCATGGCAGTGCGAATGACTTCAGACGGATCCATGATCCGCTTCCAAGAGCAGATTTCCTCCACGGCTGATGAGTAGTATATCTCACCTTCTCGTACCCATACCTCATTTTTCTGCGCTCTACCATTATGAACGAGTATCAATGCCGTTAAAGCGACGCCACATATAGAATGTAAGTTTGAATTCATCAGTTTTGGGAATGTCTCGACCCAGGAAACAGACGAGCAATACTGCACTTGTCTTGGCGAGTGGTTTACGGGGAGATAGTCAGTCAAAAACAAAGACAAAAGTTGTGTCCAATGTTGGCAGGCTGAAAGAGGTTTATGTTCATAAGGAGTGATTGTTGAAAGGAGTGTTTGATTGACTCTTCATGCGAATCATAGATAGTTCAGTCTTAATTCAGTTTTGAGAATTCCAATTTATGGCTCACGTACAGTTGAGAATATCCCTCGCATTTTCTAGATGAGGCTTGGCACTGGCGACAGTGCGGTTTGACTTTGTCGCACTGATAAGTATTATTATTAACGTCATAATTATACTGCTTTGTATTGGGATTCAAGACCTTGATTTTTCTTTTGAGGCATGTTCGGCAGCTGCGTGCTGTCCACGTACTTCTTCCCATGCTTATCCAATTTGCAGTATTGTGTATTCTGTTGATGTGATGGTGGTAATAATAGAATTCCCTCAACCGTACGACGAACAATACAAGTGACTGGTCTGCTTAACGCCGAATCCGATTAACTCCGCACCGACACTATTGGAGAAACGAGTCGTTAGCCAACCGTCGTTAGTATATTTAAGTACTGATAAATTCCGGTTCTCTATTTTGGGCTACGGCTATATTGCAAGTACAAGTCGCGTAGTTGAATGGCGTATATGTGATTAGGTATTGGCTGTTTGCTCAAGTGTGTGTAAAAATTTGAATATGCCTTGTCACTATTCCGCCTATTACGGCACTAAGGATTCTTCTCGACGACCAGCGTCTTTTCTTTGTTTCTAACAAGGTAATACTAGCGCTGCAGGTTGATGACAGGTGCATTTTTAGTCTATACCCTTCAACATTCTAGATTAGGGAAACTCTTGTTTATTTTTCGGTCTTTAACAGTTATAAAAGATGAATGTCAAGTTCTCGCATTAACTTTTTCCTTTTTCCTCATTTTATTTACCGCGTGGAAGTTTCATATTGCGACGGCTTTCCATTCAACTACAATAGTGAATACGGCCGTCTTCTGAATAATGGCGCGAACTTGGTTCATTACCGGATGCTCGTCTGGGTTTGGGGAAGCGATTGCGAAAGCCGCTCGTGCACTGGGTGATAACGTCGTCGCTACTTCACGCGAGGCGGCGAAGCTGGGCGATTTGGCGCAGATCGGGGCGTATACTGTTTCCTTGGATGTAAATTCCCCCCAGAAAGATATCGACGCTCTCGTGGCAGAAGCAGTGAACAAATACGGCTCGATAGACATTCTCGTGAACAACGCCGGATATATACTGGAAGGAGGCGTGGAAGAAGTAAGGTAAATTACCCGAATTACCATCCTCTCCCAAGCCGTTGGACTCACTAAAAGAAAACAGTGATGAGGAAGTCCGAGCCCAATTCGATACGAATGTCTTCGGCCAGCTTGCCGTCACTCGCGCTGTTCTCCCGTATATGCGTGCCAAAAAGTCCGGTGTGATTGCTAACATGGGATCCATCGCTGGCTGGCGGGGTGGGATCAACTGCGGCATGTATTGCTCGGCCAAATTTGCACTCATTGGTATCACAGAAGCTCTGCGGAAGGAGGTCGAGCCGCTTGGGATTACAGTCGTTGCCATAGAGCCAGGTTACTTCCGTACCAACTTTCTATCAGGAGGGCACAAAGTTTCGCCGAAGAAAACTATCGATGATCTTGTCCCAGTGATCAAGCCTGTCAAAGATATGTTTGCGATGTATAATCACCAGCAGCCAGGAGACCCTCTCAAAGGAGCCCAGTTGATTGTTGAGGCTTTGACAGGAACTGGCCGCTGCGCTGACAAGAGATTACCCGCCAGACTGGCAATTGGGACCGACGCCGTTGCTATGATTAGTGAAGTTTTGGAGGATAAAAAGAAGGAATTGGATGATTGGAAAGACTTGGCTATTACCACAGATTTAGCGGCATAGGGTAATAGTTAGTCCTTATGTTACTATAGTGGGTTCGTTGCGATGCTATTTGCAACTTAGCTGGGAAGTCGTCCATCTTTTGATTATAGTGTACGTTAAAATGCACTAGGCACAACTCTTTATTAAATCATGCAATTATTTACGAGACAGCTTTTTGAAAAAAGAAGGTCTTGGTTTCAGAATGTGCATTTTCTTCAAGACTGCAACAGTAAGATGGGTTTTACGCTGGAACCAGCATTACCTTCAATCCATTCTTATTTTCCACTATCATCCTATGCATTTCCGTCCATGGTTCCACATCTCGACTTCGGATCTCCTTGAACTCCTGGAATAGCCTCACAATAATAAATGCCGATTCGGTATACGTCATTTGCTGAGCAGGGCAGATACGTGGCCCGCCGCCAAAGGGCAGATATTCCCATGTTGGTCGAGCTGTTTCCCATCTCTCGGGGCGGAAGACATGTGCATCATTTGCGCCCCAGATGTCGGGATCTACATGCATTGCTTGAGTATGTAGCTGAATATTTGTCCCTTTCCTTACCAGAATGGGGGATTTTCCGTCTACGCCGCCGCCGACGGGGAGGACAGTGTCTTTATGGCAGATCCGAAGGAGACGGTTTGGAGGGGTATGAAGGCGGATACCTTCTCAGTCAGCCGGAAACTTTGAACGATGATTTATGGATACACACCTTCGTTAAATATGTAGCGTAGATATTTGATGGATTTAAGAAGTTCAAAGCTGAGCGGCTGGGACTTCGTTGCCGCCATAATATCTGCCCTGAGCCTGGCTTGGATTTTGGGCTCGCGTGCAAGATGAAAGAGTATGTTATTGACCGCAACAGCGGTGGCGTCATGAGCCGGGAAAAATACATTAAGCAAGCTATACCGTAGTTCAACTGGATCTTGCGTTTCCTTTACCATTTCGTTAAGAAGAATATAACGTTTTCCCTTGTGGTTTCTTTCATTTGCATCCAGCTTTTCAGCTTTATGATCTTGTTGCTCAGCTAAAGCCCTCTCCACATGACCATCAATGTAAGCATGAACCGTCTTCACGGCATCTTTGTATGGTTGATCGCGTCCCTTGATAAAAGAAAACTTGCCGAGCATCAGCCTTTCACCGAGGCCACGCATTGAAATGTCAAATGCGTCGAGAAATTGTTTTGAGTCAAAGGTTGTAGTGGGTGAAAGACATTCAACAGATTTTCCAAAAAGGAACTCGGTGGAGGTGTCGAGGATCTATTAGTTGTGAATCAGCAAACTCATCTCGGTCGCGTATCTAAGTGAAAAATACAAATCGTTTCAGCAACGGGGCCAGGTCCACCGTCGAATTATCGCGAGGAATCAGATCCAAGAGCTTCCGGAAATGCCCCTCTAAGGATGAAAAATTGGTAATTTGGTGCTTGGAAAAGGTTGGTTTAATTAGCGACCGAGCATGTTCCCATATAACACCATCGGCCGTAAAAATACCCTTTGACATTAACGGGTTACCACTTTCCGGCTTTTGATTCTTTGAAGGCTTCACTTTGAGAGGCACAACTCCAAAGGCTCCGAAAGAAGTTGACAAGACAGCTTGAATATTTTCTGGTTGCATGGTCCTGATCGCTATGTGGCCCCATGAATTATATTGAAATGTTTTCCCATAAGTGTCAAAAAGACGATGATTGAATGCCAGTAGGCTATTTGATTTCATGACTTTCCCTGATTCTAAGAAAAGGTCAAGGCCAAGAATAGGGTCTTTGTGAGGGTACTTTCGTGGCTCTGCGCATCCATTTTGGCGCTTCAGTTGGGAGAAGATAAGGTATTCAGAGACTCTTTGCATGATATACCATGAAAATAAGCCTATGATAGCCCATGGTAAAACATTGACGAAGAAGCCCATAATGAGATTGGTATTGCACAAAGATAAGTCTACCAAATCAGCTAGTTTATCTAGAAGATGCTTACGGAAGATGTGTCTTGTGGCTAATTGCTTACTCGTGATCAAAATGACATATTTCGGAGCTCAACTCTCTGTTCCCTGGGGATTCCTTGAAGCTAGAATTCAATCATAGATTAAATAATAACAATACATAGGAATGTGAAATTAACGCTTTAAATAAGATGTCGAAGGAGCGTATTCTCAAATGTTGTCTATCCTTCGGCGTGTTCGGGAGCACTATGGAAACGGCATAGACACGCTATTGGCTGCGGTCATCTTGATCTGACCAACCTAAGACTCTAGTTTTGTCCTGTATCGTCCTCTGCATTACCATTATTCTTGAACTAAGGAAAATCCAACATCCTGTACACATGTGTAAGCCATATATATGGTCTACTACGTTATTAAATTTGCCCCGCAGTAAGCAAGGCTCAATCACAAGCAATCGACCCCAACAATTCAATTTTTGGACCTTTTAAAATATATGCTGGCATGAATCAGCCTTGACTTATGATAATGTCCAATAATACTTTATATTGTTTGAAGGGGCGAATCATTTTTGTCACCAACATAGCCTCGTCCGTCCGAATAAACATCAAGACAAGTAACATGAACGAGAATGACAATCAACTCCAGTCAATCAAATTGAGCTACAGGGCTTTGAAGCTAACTGTGTATTGCAAGGAATTATTATACGCGCAGGCGCCAAACCCACCTTGTCATGTGATCGCACAGTCGAGATATCTTGTTTCCGATCCCCGAAGGCTTAGTAGACTACATAGGCTCGATCTTCAATGTTATTTAGGGTATCCCCAAAAAATCCGTATCTCCTCACACTGTTGGTATCCCTTAACAGTGACCTTGAAATGTTTCTTCTGGGCGATATGAGTAAATTGGTAGATAGATAGACTAGAATGAGCTAAAATACACACACACACACAGACACACACACACACACACACAAAATACACCTCACTAATATAACATTCGATGAGGTTTTCACATATGTCTATTGGCATTTAGCGGCACTGGAATATGTGGGTATTTTGATTAGCATAGGCCATAAGGCTCTTGAGGGATGTATACTCATATATCCGTATAGATGAATTCCCTGCATAATATCATGTAAACATTCAAAGTGTATTCACTAAAATAAAGATAATATGGCCAGTACAGATAGCTTGGTCGCCGAAGCTGTCGCCTTGATGACTGATACGCGCACAGCATGGGATCAAATGACTGGCGTCACAGGGATGGAAGCTGGCTGGAATCACCTGGACAGTAGACGTGGCGACGAGGATGCCAACATGCCAGCTCAGATGCCCGCAAGAGGACTCGACTATTTTTTTTTGAAAAAAATTAAAAATGATCCGAGTGGCAACATAGGTGCAGTGATTCTTTTCTAGTCTCTTGCGTCCTTTTTTCACCTTTCGACAACGTGGCCCACAGGAGCACAAACCGCAGTGGTCCACGACAAAATGTGATGCCTAAGCACGCGTATCCGACGTATCTCATCATTATATAAAAAGAAAAAAGAATTGTCCGGTCAACACGTGAAGACGGATGTGTGAACAAAGCGTGGCTTCTGCCGAGGCACTTCCCCATTCAGGCAAGTCCCTGTCGATCTTGCTCCTAGATATTTTCTGTGGCACCATGCAATGCGCCTATCATTCGATTAACCTCATCGGCAGTCGGCCTTCGATTCTCGGGACTGCTCTTTCGTCCGTAAACATGAGCAATATTGCTTCGGCCTGCCGAAGTTGATTGGCCTGAAGCGCGGCCCGAAAGCAACCCGGGCTCGCCGACACGCCAACTAATGGATAGCGATGATAGGAATAACTTATCCAGGCTGATAAGATGAAAAAAAGCACATGCTTGAGAAATCCTTTGTGGTTTGCGCGATGGCGCAAGGCACTTAGGGCTGCGTGGGTCGGCTTTAGGTATATATACGCTTGGAAAGCCACCCTGATGAGACTTGTTTTAGATTCTAGCCATCCGATCTCATTGCAAACGATCTGTCAGAGAATAGTTATATCTGTTTCAGCTTCAGAAATAGTATTCGACAATGTCGACTGAACTCATTCCGCGTCCCGTTGCTATCGCCTTGCGATTTGCGCAGGTTGCTTTCGCAGCCGTACGTGCAATATACTATAATCCAACCTGAAAGTCTCTTTACTCATTGACAATATATTAGATCGTCGCTGGCCTTATTGGATACTTCCTCAATGTCCTTGGCGGTGACGGAGATAGCTGGACAACTGGTCGGTGGATCTACGCCGAAGTTGTTGCTGGCGCCTCCATCGTGCTTGGATGCATTTTAATGATTCCTAGCTTTCATGGCTGCTTTGTTTGGCCAGGTGAGTAATTTGGCACTTCATTTGCACTATGAAACGGAACTTCCCTTCTTCTGTTTAGATCGCTGACAGATACTAGTGGATATCACCCTAGGTCTGGCTTGGCTCGCGGCCTTTGGTAACTTAGTCAACACCCTGGATGGCACTGTCTGTGGACAAATCGACGACATTAGCAACTTCAGCAACACAAATGCCAACTGCGCTCAAGGGCAAGCTGGAGAGGCGTTTGCCTTTTTGTCTGGGATTGCTTGGTTGGTTACTGGGATTTTGGGCATATACTATGTCTGGCGCTCCGAGTAAGTTGACATTTTATTCATTTCTGTCCTGAAATATCGCACTATCAGTACGGCGTGCTGACAAATGTGAACGCTACAGCCAACAGCGTCTTGGATACTGGGCCAAGCACTACGAGGTGTAGAAACGTCCTCTGAGGTCCATCGATGCTTGCGATGTACATGATGCTTTATGATAATGAACAGTGAGATGATTGGTGCTATCGTGATACGCGTCCGATACCCCTGTCAACACGAGCCCAACTCTTCAACTTGATATTATAGATTTGCTTTGGATTTGATATAGACATAGACCATATAGACGGAAACATACCCTAATGAATAATCTACAATTGCTTTTCTGAACACATGCCCATGAACAGATAGCATGAAATTTTGACAAAAGTCATTTCCTCGATAGTATATCTTCTTGTTTTAGATCCTTATCAACCAAATCTAGTATTCGCTTTAATTCCTCGGTTGCATCTTCTCTCGAGTGATCTTTTATATCTCCACGCATCACTCCCGCATCATCCTCATTAAACGAGTTATCGAATGGCCATATTTTTTTATGTAAAGCAAGGCGAAGTTCATCACCCGCAGCAGTATTCATCCAATGTTTCCGATATTCAACGCACTGACGTTCTGCGGATGGAAAATCTTCAGTTAACACGCGGCCATCCATAGGGATGTACGGGATATTTGAACCAGGGAGCTTGTGACCATCCTGGATCAGGTGAAAAGTCATTTCGAATTCAGAGCGAGCCAGTTTCTCTTGCGCGTGTTGATGAAGCTCAGCAAACCCTGGTTGAAGATCACGTGAATAGCTATTTTCAATTGTGATGCGATCGTAATGGTCAGCAAAGGATTGTAGTGCCTCCCGTAACGCAAACATATCTCCAGTATCGGATGCGCAGCGAATCAATTTTAGCGGGGCAATGCGGACAGCATAATCTTTCGGGTCGCTGAAAATTCGCTGGTAGCGAAGAGGGTCTATTTCTTGGATCAATTGCTTGTATAGGTCTCTTGGGCGCATTGTTCCAGAACCCGAGTTTGTCTCAAATTCGGGATCTAAAAAGGGAGGATATGGACGTTTTAGTATCGGTGGTGAAACGACCGTGCCTTGCCAGCCAGTCAAACACACAATTTTCTGCGTCTTTGGGTCAATGAATATATTGTCGAGACTCAGGTTTGGATGTGAAATTGTCGATGGATCGGCCCCGACATACTTAGTAATGAATTGACTTGCTGTTATGAACCGCGAGACTAGAGTATAGAATTCAATGGCATTATCAAGTCCGCCAAAGTGCTCGATCAGCTTGAGAGGGTTCGTTCGAATATTATTTATGTAGTGCCGCTCATTCTGACCTATACAGCGAGCGTATTGCCCCAGTGAGTTAACTATATATCCCTGATGTTAGTAATCAATAAATTATTCATGGTTACACGAAGATGATAAATGACAGCTTACATGGGCCGTGGTGTTGCCTTCCAAGACGGACGCCTCGATACAACATGCGGTCTGTTGATGGGCCCATAGCAAAATCCCAGGTATATTTTGATTTTTCTTCATCCCCCGGTAGTTGCTCGAGGAACGGTAACTGCTTTCCTATTTTCATATCACGCAGTAAGACATAGGGATCCCCTCGCCCAACCATCCATCGTTTCAAATACAGGCTACCATGGTATGGAAACTTGACAGACATCAATTGTCTCTCAATTTCAATAACCTGTCGAACGATATTCAGCTGTGCATTGCAATCCATCTTGAACCAAAATTTTCGAAGGGGTTGGCCATTCGCTTTATCCTCAATGAACCATTCAGCGCCAACAGGGTTATTCTGGTCAAAATTCCAACGATGTACTGTTGGCATGGGAATGGACTTTATAGCAGATGAGATAAACTTGCGGGTTGCCACTTCAGAAGCAACCATATTGAAAGAAGGGCCGGCAATAGGATTGGGTAGCTGTGCGATCATACGGATTCCATTGTCCATGATCAATAGCAAGACTTTATTGTAATCTCCTTCGGGTAGCTTTACCACTTTGACACCTGTTCCCGTTAGCATATACAAGAAACAGAGTGTCAGAATCAACTTAGAACATGCATTTCCAATCATCGAGCATGTACTTTTTTGTACGCGAGGCCTGGGTTATTAAAGCTGTGAGATCGAACTTGACATAGCGCTTATCAAGCTCCTTTCCGTTATCACGCCTGTCGATATATTAGTATATTTTTGAATATCACAGGGACAAGTGACAGCGCATACAGCCACCGATGACGCTGATACTCAAAAAGTTCATTTTCATCGATCGGCTGTTCTGCATTCGTTTATTGTGAGGCTGTGCTCCGGTACAGACTACGACGAGACTAACCATATCCATTTTCATGCATCCTGAAAATAGCAGGGCCAGGCTTGCTGCTCAAACATCGTCTATAAATGTCACGCGACTGATGCCAACCCGCTGGGGCCAGCTGTCGCAACATGTATAGGGACGGGGTCGAGAACATGACATAATCATCTCTGCCTTGCTCCTCGACGAGGTATGATATGCAAATACTGACCGCAAGTACTGGATTATGTCCTTCTCGACCTACTAATAAACGGCGGAGGCTATGCCATCGCTAAATGCGCGAGAATGTTTTGCTGTGGCAACAAAGTCTGGACTTTGTGTTCCGTCTCCCGGCCCCTTGCGCTAGCCCTGATATGGAAGAAATGGATGGACTAGTACAGTTACGGCTAGATTAAAGTGTGCCTGATACCCCAATCCGTCCAATCATGTTCCATCTCGCAACCTCAATGTATCTTCGAGAAGAGCATTCTTTTACAGCTGCAGAGCTTGGGTAGAAAAGCTAGGTCTCACTTATTCTCATTATGTAATTAGAACTTTCTTTTGTTGTTTTGAATTATTCCTATCAAAATATCAAGATTGCGATTCAGCATGAGCTCATTTGGCTATGTTCTATAGCTTTTAAATACACTTCTCTCTATTATGGCATTATCATTAAAAAATGATAGAAACACAGAATACAATTATATATCAGTAACACTCTCTAGGCAGCTCGAGTGATGCACGATGCACACCACCAGAAGGATATCCTGCGCAAGCTTCATACACCAAGCGGGTCATGGTCTGTATCAGCTCTGCTGATTGGTATTGATTCTAAATTGTTCACAAAACCTGTTTCTTTTTTGTTTTTTCTTTGTTTGTAAAAGCGACAGTAGGTGCAGTCAGCGTTATGATATCTTCACACACTTTCAGCTCACTTGGTTTTCAGAAACCTCTTCTTGCACCTTTCTTATCTCAGACACGCATATGCACAATATTCCGGCTTTCTAGCAGGCTTCCAAAAATCTTTCATTTCATCTAACCCAGTCATTGTGGGATCTAATTATTCAATACCGGAACTCCTCATTATCAATTTTTACCATGGTCAACAACCGCTCATCTCACTTGATAAAATGCATGGAGCTTTTCGAAATCGATGACCATCAGCTAGCCAAAATCCGCCACTATATTCGTACCAGAATTTTCTCGGATCTCCTTGAATTTGGCCCTTTGGTGGGAAAGTTATACGAAAAGTTCCTTGTTGAAAAGGCCTATCCTCAACTGAAATTCAAATTTGGTGGAATATTCAACAAAAACTACTTTCAAGACCCGCGCAGCGAACATGCGATGAGCATCCGTCGTTTGATAAAGCTCGAGAAAGAATACTACAGACGCCGCATGGGATTGACTAAATGAAAATCTCAGTGTAGGTAACTTGCTTCTTTACATTTCGATGCGAAACCGGCGAATATTATATCTTATACAGCTCTCTACTCTCGACCAGACGGATTCACGAACCATATCTATTGTCCGGATGCAAGATTATTTTGGAGGGAATGGGTGCTTAATACGTGTTGATCATTGATTACGGTTGTTTATTCTTCTTTTCGCCTTGCGCTGTCACCATGTATGACCAAAAATTATCTATTCTCAAAAGCAAAATTCTCGAGGTGGTGGATACTCTTGTCGAAATGTAACCGATTTCAAGCAAGTGAACGACAAGCTAGAGGTAAATGGATTCGTCATTTCTTCGGATTTTTTATATAGAAATCGATTAATTTCTGCATATATTTCGACTTTTCAAAGCCAGGACGTCTGAATTAATTTTAGTTATAACCTTCAAGAGGTTTCGAACCCTTTGATATGATGGCTATCATGGACTTTCGAGAGTGTCAATATCTCCAAAACATCTGTAAACTATGCCTTTCCTTCGGGAGAATAGAATTGCATAGCATTTTGACTATATATCTAAAGAGAACGAAAAGGGAGGAAGATGAAAAGAAAGAAGAGCAAGGCAAAAGAAATTAGCTTACGTGCATAAGGCTTCTGATTTTATTCTTTCACTGAAACGTTTCTAGCCCCACAGACTTGGTGGCATTGAGTCTGATGCTCATTGTACTCCACTTAATTTTGATAAATGCGGTCAAGGAAGAAGGGAAACAAGACATACCCATTAAGGCTCAAGTAATTCATAAACATTATTTGATTTTTATAAAGTATTGTGGTTATTCTATGACATTATGGTGATTCGCCTTTAACCTAATAGAGACGCAATAAAATGGTATCAATCTGAAAGTAAAAAGAGCTTCGACTAGTACCCCGGCTCATGCCCAAAAAAGTAATATGCACAAAGACAATCAACAATATCAATTTTCGACATTCTGAGACAGCGAGAATGTACAATTGACGGAATGAAATCGGATTTACATGGCAGCAATAGCAACCAAGGCAACAACACCACTCAGTCCAATTGAAATACCCATTGGAGTGGAGATACTAGCGGCACCACTTCCATGAACGGGTGTTCCGGCACTGGGTGTTCCAGAATTGCCTGATGAGCCAGAACTGCCTGATGAGCCGGAGCTACCTGATGATCCAGAGCTGCCCGAAGAGCCAGAGGATGATGATGTGGTACTCGTCTGAGATGACGCTGCGCTGGTGGTTGTGTCAGATGCAGGATCTGGAATACCACCAGATCCAGAACCAGAGCTAGAGCCGGATCCAGAGGTTGATGATGAGCTGGAGGGGGCGGTGGTGGTGGCAGCGGATCCGGAGGAGCCAGAGCCGGAGCCGGAGCCAGAGCCAGAGCCAGAGCCAGAGCCAGAGCCAGAAGGACAGTAGGTAGTTGGGTCGCTGGGGTTATAGCACGTCGTACCATCAGAGCATTCGATGTATCCTGCGCCAAAGCAGCTTGCACAGCTCTTACCATAGCAGTAGTCAGTACCGGAACCAGATCCTGAACCAGACCCTGAGCCAGACCCTGAACCAGAGCCAGATCCTGATCCTGAACCAGATCCTGATCCTGAACCTGAGCCAGAGCCGGAGCCGGAAGAGGCGGAGCAGCTAGTGGTTGGATCGCTGGGGTTATAGCATGTCACACCATCAGAGCACTCAATATATCCAGGACCAAAGCAACTGGCGCAGGTGACACCATAACCGGAGCAATAGTCAGAGCCGCCGGCAGAGCCCTGGCGGGCTACCAACTGGTTGTTGGAAGTTAAGCCTTTGTACAAGGTCTTGTCGTTGCTTGTCGCAAGGATAGGCGAGCTATTTAACGTCGTCTTCTGGTAGTTCTTCTCACCGGAAACGACCGTCGCAGCGGAGAGTGCAAAGAGAAGGGAAAATTCGGTAAAACGCATTTTAGATGTCGAATGGAGCTTGATGGAGAAATAGTTGTTGTAAATGATTGAGGATGTGAGCAAGCTTGCTCGATATATACTGGCACCAAGTAGAGGATTGATAGGTGTGCTGAGGGAATGATAGGAAGGTCGGATCAGTCAATATCTCCCGGAGATAGAGGACGTGAGTCCCCGTATATAACATTTTCCCCGCTGCTTGTTTCTTTCATTCCTCCTTTTTGTCAATACGAGCTGACTGTAAGGTTGGAGAAGTGGTAGCGTTTCCTATTCGTTCCTTGAACGCAGCCTTTTTCAAAAGAGGATAAGAGACCCACGGAGGCTCGAGAAAATCTAATCAACACAGGGAACAGCCGGGGCCAAGAGCAAGTGCTAGGGAAGCAAAGCGAAGCCTCCAGACGCCAGCTGAAGAGATACGAGCCGCCAAGACGCGCAGCTGCATATTTTCACACTCATGGTGGCTTCTGAGCCCCTAAATGGAAGGACCATTCCATATTAGGTAAAGTTACCTCGTGTTGAGGAAGTCAAAGCTGCGATCTGCGTCCTATAAGCCTCCTATTTCAGCTTTCACGCACTGCGGCCTAACCCGAACAGGTGCCATTTCAAAGAGACTAATGGTGTTTAATTTAAAATGACTTTTCGTGCCCTTGTCCTGTTGAGCCGCGCTGGTGGAGCCTCTTGGCCTGGGCCTTGAAGTTGTTGTGGCAGCGCATCGACGTCCCATACCTAGCCTGGCCACTTGATCATGAGTAAGGCATTACAGTACCCAGCCTGGCGTGAGCGACGTGAGGAGTAATCTGAGTATAGCATTGTTGCTAATAGAACAAGTGAGTCCGTCAGTCCGTCAGTCGGGCAGGATTGCTCGCTTCAATTGCAGGGTTTGCACTAAACGGCACTAGTTAAGACTAGCGGCGCCCAAAGCCTGAGCCGCAAGGAATCCCACCGTCACAGTGGTGAACTCTGGCGAGATCGATTTGACAGGTGCTTCTTGGCGAATTCCGAAAAAATAAAAATAAAAATAAAAATACCGGGCTCATCTATGCCACGAATTGATCGCATTAATTGAATGTTATTGGCGCAGGTTGTAGCGGTTCTTGCCGCACTACTTCCAAGGCATTAACAACGAAGCAAAGCCTCGCAGGGGAAAAATAAACGGGGTGGTCTGATTGCTCACCGACCTAGGCTAGAACTCGGACTCTTCCCTCACACCTACAATTTATCTTTAATTTATGGCGTCGCAATAGGGAACCGAGGCACTAATCTTCTGTGACTCTGGCGCCGAGGGAGGAGTCGTAGTATAAAAGAAAAGCATTCTTATTTTTATCCTTGGTCATCGTAAAGTAACATATCCAGTTTTTGATTTGATAGAGGGGGAGAGTTTGACTCCGACACTACAGTCGTGTGATTATTAGGGTTATCTGGTCATCTGGCCATTCCTTCCACACCAGTTGACCGTGGCAGCCCTTTGATTATTTCTGCAAATCATAGCAGAAGGAAAGGTCAAGCTTCAGATAAGAATACACCCTCAATAAGTACGGAGTCAAGTCAAAACTTCGAGCTCAATGGTCCACTGACAAGATCGCAAGGTTGAATATCTTGGTCGAGGGAACGCATATTATTAGTTAGTCGGAGGCCATTTCTTCTAAAGTACCCGTGAAAAGAATCACTGGAGAAGACATCGGCCATACCAGGCCATTTGCTGCACTCCCCTGCATTATTTTTTTGCTAAACCACATATATTTACACGCAGCGCCGGAATAATGTCGGTGCGCGATTATCTTATCGGGCAGCTTCTTATCGGAGCCGTGGCTATCCGAGCATCCATCCTACCCCTCTATTGGGCTGTTGGTTGATCTGTTGATGCTTCGAATTTTCCGTTGTGACTGAAGCGAAGATAATAAATTTATTTCAAGCTCTTTTTCAGCCTGCTTTATTTGCTACAAAAAAAAAACCAAGAAATGGCGACCCCCAAGACGGCACAATTTGGTACATGGGAAAGCCCCATCAACATAGAGACCATAACTGCTGAAAGCACCAACATCATAGAAGTAACTGCAACTGTATGCAATCAACATTTTCTATGTACGACCTGAAAAAGACTAACCATGGAATGCCCGTATATGGGCGTCTCTAATGCATCAAGGCCAATGGAAAGATATATACTGTTGAGGCTCCGCCGAGCGTGGATGGACGATGCACTATCATCGAGTATCAGCAAGGCAAGAGCCGGGAGGTGCTACCGCCCGACTACAGCGCCCGAACTGCTGTGCACGGTTATGGTGGAGCTGCAATTGAAACCACTAGCAAAGGCGCGGTCATATTTGCAGACTGGAATACAAAAGGGGTCTTCTCGCTCGACCCAACTACGAAGAAGGTGACGGCTGTGCTGACTGCCGACCCTCAAGTGTTCTTTGCCGACTTTGATGTTCATCCACACCACCCTGAGTGGATTTTAGCGATTCGTGAAAATCACCACTCACAGCCGGAAGAGGAGAACTCCTTGGTCGCCATAAATTCTGCGGACCAAACCATACATGTTTTAGCTTCAGGGGCCGACTTCTACACATCCCCTCGCTTTAGTCCGACTGGAGACCGCATCTCTTGGACCCAATGGAATCACCCAGATATGCCATGGACAGGTACAAAGCTGTTTGTGGGGTACTGGAAAGGAGATGGAACGTTGAGTGACGTCAAGGAGATTGATGGTGAAGCCCGCAATGTAAGCATCAATCAACCAAAATGGGGACCCGACGGAACACTGTTCTACATAAGCGATCGCTCCGGCTATTGGCAACTACAAGCTTTACGTCAAGACTCAGCGAAGCCTGAAACTATTATTCTTGATGGCCTTGAGAAAGGTGAGTTCTCCTCACCGGAATGGCGTCTAGGCAGGTAAGAATGAAAAACCGACTAAAGTCATTATGTTAAATAACATGGTTATTAGCTCCACCTTTATTTCTCTCACCAGCGATACTATTGTTGCTACATGGATAAAGGATGCAAAAGAGACCCTTATCTCGATTGATCTACCAAGCTCAAAGTATTCCGTATTGTCGGATAGCCTCACAGGCATTAATGGCCACGCCGTACACCGACTCTCCGACACCAGCTTTGTTGTCATAGCAGACAGCCCAACCGTACCTAAAGCGCTCTACCATGTGGAGCTCAGTCAACCTCGTCTCAAAATTGATATTCTCAAGTCGTCACTTCCTCTAGATATACCTGATGTATTCTATTCACAGGCAGAACATATTTCATTTCCACGAACTGAAGGCTCCGACCAGTTAAACACGACTTCTCATGCCTTTTACCTTCCCCCTAAGAATGCGAACTATGTTGGTACACCGGGAGCCCTTCCGCCTTTGATTATAGACATGCATGGTGGTCCAACGACCCACACAAGCCCTGGTTTGGCACTCACATATCAGTATTATACTTCTCGTGGATATGCTGTGGCTCTACCCAACTACGCTGGCTCTTCTGGATATGGACGAAAGTATCGGGACTTGCTAGATGGCGCATGGGGGGCTCTGGATCCAGCTGATGCTGCAAGCTGTGTCACATATCTTGTCAAAACAGGCCGAGTGGATGGGTCACGTGTAGGTATCATGGGCGGTAGCTCCGGGGGCCATGCGGCCTTGGAGGCTATCTGGATGTTTCCATCAGTCTGGTCAGCTGCCGTCAGTCGGTATGGCATTAGTGATCTCGAAATTCTCGTTGAGGACACACACAAGTTTGAGAAGCATTATGCTTTCCGCTTGCTCTTTGCGGATAATGTACCGGATGACGAGGACCAACGCCGCCGCGTATATCGACAGCGTAGCCCGCGTTTTCACTCTAAAGAGATCCGGGCACCTGTGTTGCTGTTACAGGGAAGCGAAGATAGGGTGGTTCCCCCAAATCAAACGGAAATGATGGTGCGAAGCATTACTGAGAATGGCGGAATCGCAAAAATGACCCTTTTTGAAGGAGAAGGACATGGGTTCCGAGGAAAAGAAAACCAACGCAGGGCTTTGGAGGAACAGGATCAATGGTGGCAGAAGTATTTGGTTCGAGCAGAGGAGGCTTAGTTTACCATTCAACTGTTATTCGCAAAATAAAAGGCATTACCCTAACCATATGCAAATAAAAGGCCTGTCTTAACCTTTGTTGTACTCATTCGTAGTGCATTGATCTCAAAATCAAAATCAAATATATTTTGGAAGGGGTCTTCGGAGTGGCTTTTTCAAAATGCACTGGTCTGTAAACACTATTCGTCAATCTTTAGCGCCATCACGAAGAGAAATATCGTCAAGTAAGTATTTCATGCCAACAGAATATTGATAAAGGATCAATGATTAAGCAGGCCGCCTGATTGTTTGTGTTCAGGTAAATCACGTGCGCTACGCAATATGGCGTGAACAAACCATCAACGCCTGAGCTGTGTTTGTTTGGCGGCCACTTTCACGTCGCTAAAGATACAATCATGGTTTCATTGTCCGTCTCGAGAAGTACGATATCCGGTGTCATGTATCAACTAGAAGGGTGTACTTTTCAAGTGACGATGGCAGATCAGACACAGTCGCCGAAGGTGGCAAAATCACAATTAGGTTCGATCACCTTTTTTACCTTTTCGGAGTTTACAGGTGACAGGTTCTAATATTGAGCTTTCAGGATGTTTAGTATGCCGATCTAGAAAGGTATGATCATTCTGGTCCAAATAAATTGGTCTAATATATACTCTTGGAACATCCTTTGTATTTATTAATATCCATTTGACAGGTTAAATGCGGCAGAGAAGCTGACGAATGTAACGATTGTGTTCGGCTTGGGGTTAAATGCCCCGGATATCAAAATTTAAGTAACGAGCTTTCTCGGGACGACATACACTCATGCGTTGCGAACATTTATCAGAACTCTGGCATTGAAAAGAGACGGATAGGGTCATGCAATTAATGCAAAGCCTCTAAAACAAATGTTCCCGTGGTCTTCTGAAGTGCCGCCGATGTATTTAAAAACGCCTTAGCTGCATGTACCCTGCTCAAGCTCTGCACTATATACCTGGAGGTCGCTCACAGGCATCATCCCCGAGAAAAGATTAAGATTACTCTTTGACTTGTTCTTTGAGCGCATAGCGACACTTCGCTAATTTGGATTTATCCAAAAAACATCTTCCTTACAATCTTTTGGTAAGGGATCGCTGATAGAAGATTACGGAGAAGCACTTGTACTGATAATATCTGCTTTGGGTGTGAGGTATTTAATTCTTCTTTTCGCTGCCACTCATCATTTACTGAGTGTTTAAAGGATGTACCATCATGAAAATATCTCAGTTGCAGTTAATTATGCCGAGAATCCCCCGCGTCATTCATGAGTAGTTCGAGCGCAGGAGCTTGCTATGCGTGGCATCTCTTGTCCTTCCGTCACGACTGTGAAGGTAAGTCAATATTGGCTACAGCTTGTTCTAGGCTGACAACATTGACATATAAATGTTGTTAGACCATGATTCTTATCTCGGAATATGCCACGAGGGCTGATGAGCGTGCACTCACTTTTGTCACATTGGGGTGTTGTTACCAGATCATGCGACTACTAGGACTAAATTCTCCCGATAAGATCGACGAACCGCAGAATTCAGATGACTTGAGACGCAAAGGGACCGAGCGTAAATTGCTCTGGTCATGCTTTATTTTGGATAGCTTTTGTACCGGAGTCACCCCGATGGTACGTCAAAGACTGCTGCAATCAAAGACAATCTAACTGAGCTACAGGCCTCTATCCCAAAACCGTATCGAGGACGCGAAAAGGCAAATGATAAAGCTCCACAACGGTGATTCAGAAGCTGAAATTGATTTTAAAATCGAGGCACCTCAGCATGCACAGTCCATAGAGCGCAAGGGCTCTTGGTCTGAAGTTTTCAACAAAGATAACCGAACTCGTACATTGGTTGCTGTGATCGCGATGTTTGGACAGCAGATAACTGGTCAGGTTTTCGCAAGTCAATACTCGGCTATCTTTTTCCAGTCGGAGGGCTTCAAAAACCAGGCATTTCTTTTCAACATGCTCACAAATGTTGCGTCACTTGTCTATCTCATTAGCACTTGGTTTATCATTGATCAAGTTAGTAGACGAATAATGTTGCTTGTACGTGGATCGGGAATAGCTATTTTCATGTTCATCGTCGGTGCAATTGGGGTGTTAAGCCAATCCTAACCCGTCTGAGAATAAAGTATTGGTATGTCTCCTGAGAGTCTAGTGAATTATTGGTGGTATTTATTAACATTGCTTTGATCAGGTCGCATCTTTTATTCTCTACAGTTGCGCCTATAGCTTATCATGGGCACCTTGGTAAGTGGTAATTTCCGGGTTTTCACCTCTCCTAGGCTAGTAAACAAAAGGTCCTACGTATTCGTTAGCGAGGCAGCATCGACGCACATAAAGGAGGAACAAACCTTCTGGATGGTGTTATTTCAATCCTCACAACTTTCGTGACTAGTTTTACGGTGCCTTATCTGCTCAAGGCACCGTACGCTGATCTAGGGGCCAGAGTTTGGTTTATATACGAGTCTTTGTGCACAATGATGGTTGTAGTTGCGTATTTCTTCATTCCAGAGCCAGAATGTCGTAGCTGAGAAAAATTTGATCAACTGTTTGCATCTGCTCGGCCATTCAGGGAATTCTCAAGTATGGAGACGACACCGGTAGACGAGCCGCATCGGGAGCTGGGTGTAGATACGAAGCATTAAGCAACGAATACTAGTGTGCATGTCAGTGGGACCTGAGCGATTTTAATTGGGCATACTATTTGATCTACAAGCTACATTTTAGAAGCAAAAGAGATATCTATACCATTGACCGATACTAAAAAAAAGAAAACCATCTAACTTTCAGATGATTATGGTCATAACGATTCAGATGTGAGACACAACATTGAAGTCAATCACAGGGATGCTATCTCTATCAAGTAATCAATTTATGTTATCGAACACTGTCAATTTTGAACATATTAATATTTATATTATATCCAGTAGCTATAGAAATCAACTCCATAGCCTTTAAATACTTAAATATACAAATACATTTCTCTTTCGTAAAATGTAAAGACGAGCACACAACAGTATTTGTTTTATCATTCCTCCAGATAATCGATAAAATTAACCGACAGAAGCGAAAATACCGACCAGAGTAGCTGCCAGGGGCAGTAAACTCCTTACTGCGTTGAGTGAGGTCCAGCTCTGTAACAATCCCTGCACCTCCACAGCGGGGTTTTCGCCAGACATAGCATCAGGTGCAGTATTAGCTTTCTCATGCAGAGCATTATTAGTACTAATCATTCCAATTAAAGTAAATGGAACAATGCTCATAACGATAATCGCTGCTGTAG